>NC_133232.1:5405000-6605000 GCF_040436345.1 Pagrus major
TCTCTACTTTATCTCATACATGAACTGATCTGCAGTCTGTCAGCAGACTGTGTTCATCACCAGGTGAGTTACCTGGATCTCTGGGATGACGAGTGAAGTGAGCGTCTTGCTGTTGACCGTCGTGTCTTTAGCCAACATGTAGATCCTCTCTGCCTCAGAGAAACACGAGATCTGCAACGCCACCGCACCTGAAGAGTACCGAGTAGTGAGTACATGTACGCAAGTACTGTGTTTAAGTACACATTTCAGGTTCTTGTACTTTGAGTATTTTCTTCTCGTGTCACTTTCATCTTCTGCTCCACGACATCAGAGGGATATACTGTACTTTTTACTCTATTACATTTATCTGACAGCTGTAGTTACTTTACAAATGAAGATTTTTACAAACAAAACACATGAAGAGTTCAGAAAACATGAAGATTGTGTTTGAAATAAGCAGCAGCCACCAACTGCTGTAACTGAAGGATAAGAAAGGAAAGCAGTAAAGATCATTCTGCTGCTCAAACTGTGTCTTGAATTATTAGATCATTGTTTCAGGTCAAACACCAGGCGCTGCTTCCTTCTTTTGAGATACGTGACGTAGGTTTCCTTAAAGACGTCGGTGTGATCAGCTTCAGGTGTGGGAGAAGCACATAGTTCGTCTTTATGATCTGAATGCGCATGTTTCATTGAACATTGGACAGTTTTAGAGCCGTAAAGATCTGTGGAGAAATCTGAACTTCAGATAGAAGATAAGGCTGAACTGTATGAACCCTGCAGTCACAACAACATCTCAGTGTAGAGAAAGAAAAAAGGAAAATGAAAAATGTTGTCCGAGCGGCTTCGGGACAGAAGAGACGACAGTTTGGATTTTAAATATTTCATCTCAGCACCAGACACATCAGCAACACATGACACCTGCCTCACCTTGACTGGTGTAGATGTGGCTGACGGTGACCAGGTGACCTGCAGAGAGAGGGAGGAGGGAGGAGGGGAGGTGAGTTAGTCCTGCTGTGAGACGACCTCAATAAGAAGACAGGAAGTGAAGCTCAGACGTTCAGTAAATCTACAGACAAACCAACCAAAGAGTTTTAGTTTCCTCCTCATTTATTAATTGAGGCAGAAAATGTGTTTTGTTTTGTAAAATCTTGGTCTTCATCACTGAAGCAGCGCTGAGGTGCAGAGAGTCTGAGGTGACGTCAGCTGTGACTCACTCTTGATGGTCAGATGTTCCTCGACCAGCTGGACGTACTCCTCTCTGGTCAGCAGGGGGGGCAGTCCTCCGATCAGCAGGCGGACCTGCACCACCCGGTTCCTGTTCTCCACGACGTAGAACCGAGTTTGGTTCATCTGACGCAGAGACACCTGGAGAACCAGCGTCTCAAAGATTAGAACAGATTCCTCTTTTGTCATTTCAGTAACAGAGTTTGAAGGTTGGACTCTGGTGCTGATACTGGTACTGAACCATCAGGGATAATAATGTTCCACCTCCACAGCAGAAAGCTTTGTCAAAGTCAACACCACGTTATATTTAACAGCGTAAACCTACCTTAAGTATAACAACGTAAAAACCAGCGACAAAAAGTTAAACTTCAGATAAACAATAACTTCAAGAAGGTTTAAAAATATACCCAGTAAAAATACCGAAGTTGGGTCAGTTTATGTTGTCAAGAAAACTTTAGATAAAATTAAACTTGTGTTTTCAGACGGTTGAGAAGTTGAGAGGAACTGTTCAGTGTTCACGTGGTGGAATAAAGACGGTTTCAGCATCTTTGTATAAGTCAGACGAGTCGTCGCCTGTGTTGTGCTGATCTCCTCCTACCTTCCTGATCTCCTGCAGCTTCTCCAGAATCTTCTCCTGAGGACTCAGCGTCTGTCTCTGGACTGCAGGACACACATGGAGATCAGATCAAATAAAAGATAAAATATATAGAAAATAAAAGGGAGAAAAGACAAAGAGCCTTCTGATCCTGAGTTCAGACTTAGCTTCATGCTAACGTCAGTGTTCACAGCTCATGAATTGGTTCTGACGTAGGGATCAGCTGTTACTGAATATTTACAGCCACTAACTGCAGCTGTAACTGTTGCGTAGCTAACTGACAAAGCTAATGTTAGCATGCCAATATCTGCTGTGTTTACAATAAAAGAGATGATACGGAGAACAGTCGACATGTCTGACCTGAAAATTGATAAATGATGTTTAATAATGTTTCAGTCTGAAAGAGTTTTCATTACATTTCCCCAAAACAAGAACAAAACAAGCATGTTATGCTGTAAAATGTGACTAAATGAATGAATAGCATCAGTTAGCTGTAGCATCATCAGATATTTCTTATCTTGTGACTGCAGTTGTCACTCTGTTATATTCCACTACAAATTCTCCGTCTTCACCTGCAGCTGTGGCAGCTTTGGTCACTTTTCTCTACAAGTCCTGACGGTGTTAGAAGCTGAGACATTAAAGTGTTTTAAAGGATGTCTCTGGTGTTTCTGTGTGTGCTCTATACCTGACGTCACGGCTCACCTTGCTTGCTGCTCATGCAGACCTCCAGCAGGCTGAAACTGGACGCGTCTTCCGCCTGAAACAACAAACAGTCGTCGTCAGGAGCTCCGACACAAACTCAAGACTCTGGTCTGTGACAACTTTCAACAGTTTGACTTGAAAATTAAAAATAAAATCTTGAAGATCTGAAATGAGGTCAGTTATTTTCACTGTTGATCATCCGTCAATTATTTTCTTTCTTCTTTCTAAAAGATCAAATTAAAAGCTGAAAGAAATATTTTCACATGTTGGAAAATATTTATTCTCTTTCTCGCTGAGAGTTCAATGTTCAGGCTGTTAGCTTAGCTTAGCATAAAGACTGGAAGCAGGTGGGAACAGCTAGCCTATCTTTGTCCAAATGTAACAAAATCCACCTCAGCAATAAGACAGGTGTAGCTTCACCTGTTTTTTGTACCTAAAGACTTCTTCTTGTTGACACTTTGGTTTCTTTACTGATTAAACTGAATGTCAGTCTGAGCTGATCCACCTGTGGAGGACAACTGTACCTGTCTGTCGAGCTGACTGAGGACCTCAGTGAGGACAGAAGCTGCCGTGCTGCTCTGAGAGACGGACACGGAGACGAAAGCTGCACCCGACCTGAAACACAGCAGGTGAGGACATTAACCTGGAGTGTTTACAGGTAGAGGGACGGCGGGTCATTGAGAGCTTTGACCTCCTGTCTCACCTGGGCCAGCCTGCGTACACCTTGATGACTTCAGCGTCACGTGGTTTGGCCCTCAGCAGCCAGGCGTCCCCTCCGTCCTTCAGGGAGCTCCTGTTGTCCGGACCGCCGTTACGGTTGAGGATGTCGTCGCTATGGAGACGCTGCAGGCCGCCAATCTCGTGCAGCTCGAAGTCCTGAGGTTCATCAGGGAGGTAGAAGGTCCTCAGTGCCACCTCCTGCAGACAACAGAGGTACTGCAGGGTTAGCCACGAGTTTATGAGTTATTAATGTTAAGAAATGAGACAAACAGGCATAAAAAACAATGTGGGAAAATAAACAAGGGTAAATAATACATACATTTAAAATGAATACATTAATAAATAGACTGAGAATGAAATCGGAAAGTAAACAAAGAAGGTGATTAATACAAAACAGACATTTATATTGAACTCACATTTTATACATTCATTAATAACTATGTTGATTTTTAATATTGTATTTGCTGCATTTAATGTCATGTTAACTCATTTATACTGTAGGTAGTAGTAGTAGTAGTAGTAATAATAATAATAGTAGTTGTAGTAGTAGTAATAGTAGTAGTTGTAGTAGTAGTAATAGTAGTAGTCAAATTCTACAGAACTCTAATGTCAACTATCATAGTTATGCAGATGACACACAGATATATCTTGCACTGTCTCCAGATGACTGCAGTCCAATAGAGTCATTATGTCACTGTTTAGAGCAAGTCAAAAATTGGATGAGCCAAAATTTCCTTCAGTTAAATCAAGAAAAAACTGAGATCATTGTTTTTGGAAATAAAGAGAAGAGGGTTGCTGTCAGTAAACATCTTGAGTCACTGTCTCTAGAAACTAAAGACCAAGTCCGAAACCTTGGCGTGCTGATAGACTCAGATCTGACCTTCAACAGCCATATCAAATCAGTCACCAAATCAGCCTTTTATCAACTTAAGAACATATCCAGAATTAAGGGTTTTATGTCCCAAACTGATCAGGAGAAGCTGATTCATGCTTTTATCTCCAGTAGACTAGACTACTGTAACGGTCTTCTGACTGGTCTCCCCCAAAAAAGCATCAAACACCTGCAGCTCATTCAGAACGCTGCAGCTCGAGTTTTAACCAGAACAAAGAGATCAGATCACATCACCCCGGTTCTTAAGACCTTACACTGGCTCCCAGTCAGCTACAGAATAGATTTTAAAGTTCTGCTACTGGTTTACAAATCACTGAATGGTTTAGGTCCAGAATACATGAATGACATGTTAGTAGAGTACAAACCCAGTAGAGCTCTGAGATCTACTGACTCAGGTCAGATAGTGGAGCTCAGAGTTCAGACCAGACATGGTGAAGCAGCATTTAGCTGCTATGCTGCACACAAGTGGAACAAACTACCAGCAGAACTGAGATCAGCCCCAACTGTAAGCACTTTTAAATCCAGGTTAAAAACATTTCTCTTTTCACGTGCTTATAGCTGAGAACTTAAAACTTTATCTATTTTCTTTTATTTTACTTTTATTTGCTCTTGCTTTTAACTCTGTTTTCAGTGTTTTGTTTGTTTTTATTTTGTCTTATGCTTCCTTTTTTATGTAAAGCACATTGAGTTGCCTTGGTATGAAATGCGCTATATAAATAAAGATGCCTTGCCTTGCCTTGCCTAGTAGTAGTAGTAGTAGTAGTAGTAGTAATAGTAGTAGTTGTAGTAGTAGTAGTAGTAGTAGGTGTAGTAGTAGCAGTAGTATTGTAGTAGTAGTAAAAACAGCAGTAGTAGTTTTAGAGAAGGGGGCGGAGCTCTCACCACCACTTCCTCATTCCTCGTGGCTCGAAGGATGGAGACCAATCGGAAGAAGCCGCGCTTGACGGCATCATCGCCGTCAAACACCTTAAGAAACTGTTTTCCTGTGGGACACACACACACACACACACACACACACACACACACACACACACACACACACACACACACACACACACACACACACACACACACACTTCCTTCAGTCTGAAATCTTTCTGTCCAGACTTCATGTGTTTGTTTCATCATCAGGTTGATCTGATCTCTGAGGGTTTGTTGGGCTCTCTGATGATGAAATCCTAAATAAAGTTCTGTGAGTGTGAACAAGTCGCGAAAAAAAAAACAGAGTTTGGTGGAGCTGACCTGACTCTGGAGCAGCCGGCTGAGCATCTTTAGACACAGCAGCAGACGGATCGACGTCATCTGAGTTATCTGATCAAACATGGAGGAAACAGTCAGTCAGACAAATGGAAATGTTAAAAGGAAGGATTGAGGAAATAAACACACTGAGTTTATGTTTCTAATTAGTTTTAAGACTGTTAAAAAACTCAAACACATGTATGTATCGTACGACCACTTTAAAGCTGAGGTGTCATGTGTGACAGTTTCCAGCCTGTTTGTCGTGTGTGTTGCATTTATTCTCATTATAACTGTTCTTTTTTTAACTTGAAAAAGACGTTTTTATTGCAGTGAGACTTTGTCCTGTTTGTGTAAATTAAATTTCTTATTCTTTTCTGTCTTTTTCCATCATTATTCAAAGGATTTTTATATTTGGATTGTTTAACCGAGTGTTCGAAGTCCAGTTAAAACCTTAAAACAATGTTTTTGAATCTCTTAAACACTTAAAAGTCACAGTTTTCTGCATTAATTGTTAAATTCATGTGCACACAGATTATTTCTGATTGTTCAACAGTTGATTTCACTTTTTTATCGTGAGTCGCTCTTTTGCTTCCATATAATGTCGCCTTTCAGATGAGTGGAAAGAAAACATCCAAATAAAAACATTTAGGTTTTTATTTTAGTTCAGATTTGTGTTCCGGACATTTTTGCAAATTAGTGCACATTTAATTAGATAGCCTCATTTGCATATTTAGACATAAATTATCAGAAAATGTGTAATAAAATATCATCTCCCCTCAGACGACCAATAAAACTTTCTTTTCCACCAGCTTTTGTTTAATTAACTTGTGTGAGGCGGTTTTTCTTCCATCGACTTTACATGTGACCCGACTGTTGTTTTATTTCTGTGCAGACTTCAGATATTAAACGTGATGTACGTTTTTTTGTTGCTTCACAAACACAGTTTTCATAACTTACATCAGGAAATTGTGAAAAAAAAAAAAATTTTGCTTTTGAGTGAAGCTGTCGGGAAACGAGCCGAGTGTTCACACGCAGTCTGAACAGAGGATGTGGTTTCTGTGTGTGTGTGTGTGTGTGTGTGTGTGTGTGTGTGTGTGTGTGTGTTTACCCAGCTCCTGGCTGCAGCTCTCTGTGATGCGGTAGCAGTGCATCTTGCTGAAGTTTCTGGAGTCGAGGCGGACGCAGGCCGGATGCAGCAGCATGCAGCGCAGACGTCCCAGAGTGCACTCTGGTGGCACGCTGAGGTAACACGCCGCGTGGCTCTGCAGAGACGATGGACGACACACAGAGGACAGAGCTGATCAGTGATCAATGAGTCAGAGGCTGGTCAGGGTGGCTAAGTACTTTTTACTTAACTAAATGTATTTGACGACCTTAGTTACTAGTTACTTTACAGATTACATTGCTGCATCAGAGCCAAAGTATCACATTTTGATTGTGATGATCAGCTGACTCACAGTATATAGTTTATACATACATGTTAATATATGGATCAGTTACTTTTACTCATACTTTTGATACTTAAGTACATTTAACATCAGATACTTTAAGACTTTTACTCGAGTATGACTGTTGAGTACTTTTTACAACACTGTCAGTTCAACATCAACACATCTGCAGATACGTGGTTTTCACTGGACAGGAAGGTAATCTGCAAAGTAACTAGTAACTAAAGCTGTCAGACAAATGTAGTGGAGTAAAAAGTACAATATTTACCTCTGACTTTTACTCGAGTACTCTTCATATGGGTGACTTTCATTTTATCAAAGTAATATTTAGACACCATATCTTTACTTTTACTCGAGTATGACTTGAGTACCATTTGCTTCTCACCATGATGCCGCACCACTCACACCTCATCCCCGCCAGGACCTCAGAGGAACCGCAGGACCGCCGACACACCTCGCACCTCGCCCCTGACGCCAGGTTACCCTCCCTCCAGTGGTGGTGAAATGTATCCTGCAGCCACAGAAAGTAGATCCTGAGTGACACTGACTGGTCACATTCACTGATACGAATCACATTACATTTATTTTCTTCACACCTCCATCTGAAGACACCTGATCAGTTCACAAACTGAATATTCAGGTCCAGTTTATTTATTTTTTTATGTCAGGACTCGACGCTGAAACGCTCCACGACAAATATACACAGGAGCACCAAATGTGGATCAATCCACCGCTCAAAATAGTCCCCTGATAGCTCCTCCTGTTTGTCTTCAGTAGGAACCAGCGAGCCACAGACAGGAAGTCAGACCGTATTGAGAGACGGACGAACACTGTGGAAGTATTAGCTGTGTCTCAATTCAGGGGCTGCATCTTTCGAAGGGCGCAGCCTTTGCGGAACTTCGAAAGCCGCGTCCACCGTCGTTAAATGGGACCGTCTAGCCTTCAGAGCATTTCCTGGTTGTGTCACCAGATGTCGCCATTTTCCTTCTTTCTTTCTTCTGTTTTGGACGTGCAAAGGATCTTGGGATATGGGAGGCAGCGAAGGATAGTAGCGGTGCGTCCTCCAAAAAGAGGGAAAAGAAGGCTGCATTTGGAGGAGCCTTCAAACTGGGACAGCCTTCGCACAGCGTTGTGACGTAATTGGCCTTCAAATGCGCCCTTGGAAGGATGCAGCCCCTGAATTGGGACAAAGCCATTGATCGGATGTGGCTGAGTGCTTCCTGTCAGCTCTGACTGGTTTCTCTCCAGTCCGACCCAGTCTGCTGCTGGTTTCCTGTGGGTCATTTTGATTTGAACTGGTCTCAGTCGGACCGGCACCGTCAGCTCGTTGTAATCAACAACTGTGACCGATCGATCGGCTCGGATCAATACGCAAACACTTCAGCTCACTCTCTCAGGAGATGTTTGATTAAAGAGTGTGTGACGGCTGCAGGTGTCAGCTGATCAGTCACACTGAACAAGTAACCATGGCGAGAGCAGCAGAGGTCAAAGGTCACAGCTGTGGGGAGCGAAGGTAAACAGTGTGAGGGGAGAGGCACAGGTGCAGCCAGGCGCTGTCGCGCAAACAGGAAGTTACAGTCTGTCAGCTGGTGGCGCTGCAGCAGTGACATCAGCTGATGGAGGAGATTTAAAGGAGCAGTTCACCCAAAAAAACCCAAAATGAAGCAACGCTCACCTGCTCCAGAGTGACATCCAGGTGAGTCCTGCGGCAGTCGGCACAGCTGAACGCAGCACAGTCAGCGTGGACGTGCAGCTCACACACTGAGACACACACACACACACAGGTCAAAGGTCAAAGGTCACAACAGGAAGTTTACAGTCTCCTTTATTTACTGCTTTTACATTTTAGATATTCCAACATTTAACTACAGATAAAACCTGACTGAATGTTTTCTCTATAGATCATATAAATCATTATTGATTGATTGTTTATTGATTGAGTTCTCTACTTGCACAACAACTTACAGCTGTAACTGTATTTCTGGTCCAGTCGATTTTTGTTTTTAATGTTTTTTTTCATTTTATCTCATTTTTTGAAACCCTATTTTTATTTTATCTTCATTGATATTTATTGATTTTTATGACTTGATGTCACTGTAAGGTGAGTTACCTGTGTGTTTAAAGTGCGGTACATAAACACAGCTCCCTCCTTTGTTTTGTTGTTACCGGCTTGTGTAGATTTGTTTATTTTGTGTTTTCTCTTTGAACACGTGTTCAAACTTGCAAACTTTATGCAAACTGTGAGGAAATTAAATGCAAATTGATGTTTATTTACACCAACCTGCTGCAGTTGTTTATATATATATTTATAACCCTCAGAGAGCAGCAGTGAAACCACAGACAGTCATCAGAGAAGTGGCTGCACAATCTTTGTGGTTTATCTTCGTTTTTAAATAAAGTTCATTTTAGCCACAAAACAAAACAACATGTTCTCTCTCAGCGTCGAACAACAGAGTTTTATTTGTTCAGAATCTGGAAGAAGAAACGCGACTTTGTTCTTTGTGCTGTTTAACTTTGTACAATTCATTTAAAAATTGTGCTTATTAATTAACTTGTTTCCTCACTTCTGTCTTTGGTTTGTAACCAAGAAATAACATTTATAACCACATCATTTTAATTAAAACAACTTTATGAGTAAAACATTTTTATATGAAATTTTTCTCTCACTGCCTCTAAACAACAACAACGACTAAGAAACTTCAAGTTCTCAGACAAAAAGGAAAATAAACTCCAGTTAACAATGTTCATGTTTCACATCAGCTGCTGATTGAACTGGTTTATTAACTGGTGATGAAACTGGTCTGACCTTCGCAGCGCAGCGCCGTGTTTCCCTCTGTTTGCTTCCTGCAGACGCAGCAGAAACGTTTCTTGTGACCCGCCGGGCCGAAGCAGTGAGCCACCGGAACCTGCAGGGGGCAGTGATGTTAACAAAACGTTAAAAACAAGACAAAACACGTTGAAAGATGTAAAGTATAAATAAAAACACGTGTGTTTGAGTATTTTTACACTGTTGTACTTTTACTGAGAGGATCTGAGCACTTTGTTCCGGCACTGACGGACCAGATCTTCTTATTTTTCATATTTTGAATAAAAACATCTAAAAGTCAATTAATGCATAAAAACACTTGATGCTTCTGTTCTCCAGACGACACTCAGAGCAGCAGATGGTCACAGATATTATTTTTTTAAATAACTTTATTGTTCGTCTGAACTCTCACAGAGGATTACTGTAGTTTGATGTGAATGCTGTGAGTAAAGCCTGAATATGACAGCAACATGAACCATTAGAGAAACAACACCATGACATGTTATGTAACAGCAGGACACGTTAACATCAAGCGGCGGGAGCCTCTGGACCCAGAGAGCCTGCAGCTGGTTCTCTCCAAAACATCAGAACATAAAGACGATGTGAAGGTTTCAAACTCATGAACACAACAACAACATAACGAGTCTGAGACTTGATTAGCCACTTATCCTAAAATATCAGTTGTGTAAAGAAAAGAGTTACTGATCATAAAATGTATAAATGAAAACCTTATTTTTTTAGCTTTTACAAGTTGGACACAGAGGACAGTGTTCAGACCGACATCAGCTGATTCAGTAACTTCTCGTCGAAAAATCTAATTATGATTAAAGAAAAGTGAATAACATGAAACCTTTTAGCTTGTGATCGTCTTGGAATAAAACATAGTGTGACTGTTTCACTGCTGCGAGAGATTTAGTGTCTGATAAACCTTCAACATCATCAACCTGAGGCTCACACTGGACTTCCCGTCTTAGATTTCATCGTCTCACCTGAAGCTTTGACTGTTTCCAGTTCTGTAACAATCAGCTGATGATCTTTGATAAAACAGGAAAAACAACTCTGACTACGATGGGAGTGTTCCTGCATTATTCCCAGGTGGTTAGCCCTCATGCTAACCTTCCAGTAACAACAAAAAAACTGATTTAATTTGCAATTTTTGTCAGATTAATCTTTAATTTCTCAATCCTATAAAGTCATGTATTTAGATTGTACTACTGTTAATATCAACATTAACTGTACTCTGATCTGTTTGTCTCACGTCCCTGATGAACAGGTGAGGAGGAAACAGCTCCACTCTGTCAGCAGCTGTCTGTGTTGATTGCTGGTGTATTGATCGGTGCAGCACTCAGTCAGGCTCAGTGATCGGTGCTGTTCTGATCAATAAACATCCTGCCGGTGTGTTGAGTTTCAGCGAGGCCGTCTGTTACTCACCCGGACTGAAGATGGAGTCATGCAGGAGCAAACCGAGCGCAGCGTCTTCAGACATTTCTCGTGACACATGAAGTTACACACTGAGGAGGAAGACAGAGAGGGAGAGACCAGTGAGCAAGGCATCAACACTGACAGGTTCAATTTCCCCACACACCAACAAACACTGCTGACCTCCAGCTGGCCCGGTTCTGTTGGTTTACAGATGTGCACAAAAATTCAAAAAGCAGAAGGATTCCACCTGAATGGTGCTTATCAGATGTCAACATCCACCTCAGTTTTACCCACAAAGCTTCTGCAATCTGCATGTTGTTCTGAATTACATCATCGTCACCTCCAGCTGAACATTACAACACATCACACCGACTGAAACCTACAACAGCAACTCACTGTGAGACGACCAGAAGCTCAAATAAACCACATACCTGCTGAATAGCAAAGAAAAAAATTAAATATCTACAACTTACAGTCTACAAAATGAACTTTCTCTATTACATCTTTATTAACAACTCACAGCAGAGGATTAAAATCAGAGGATTTCGATGTATAGATGGAGAAAACAGATTAAGACTAATGATGACAAATTACACCCTGACGTTAACAGAAACAATTCAACACATATTCTTGGATTTGACTCAAAGAGGTAAATTAGTTTTTCTGAAGTTAGCTTAGAGCTGTTGTCAGTTGTTGCTGTAGGCTAATATGTTGAAATGTATGTACATATCCAGCTAATGTGTTCTAGTTGAGTTGTAGATTGATGGAACGTTTCTACCTACAAAAGGTGTTTAATGGACACAACAACAGACAACACCCATACTGCTGAGTGATAATAAATTAACGATGTATCTAAAGTGATCCTCTGTTGTTGAATGTAATCACATCTTCACATGAGACATATAACTGAGAGCTGATGTGACATTAAATGATCTGAAGCTGAGACAGAGACGCTCACAGTTCAGTCATTTAAAGGAGGAACTGTTTTATCTCTTATCATCGCTGTTTTTTTAAAAAAAAAGAGTATCTTTATTCTCATCTGGACAAAAGGAGGAAACTGTGCAGAGTTCAGATAAACACTGGGCTCGAGGTAAACGTGCTGCAATATCATGTAACTGAGTTAAAGAACCACTTTGGATTAAAATGTGTTAAAACGTGTTGCTTTTGAGACGTTTGTCAGTTAAATTAAAGGTGTGGCTGCGTCTCCTGTTGAACTGACGCTCAGTTTGTGGTGTGTTTCTGTCTCTTCTGTCACACTGTGGTGAACCTCACATGTTCACTCCGGACAGTTTCACACACTGAGCTCATCAACAGCTCTACACAACACCATCGTCTACACAACACAACACCATCGTCTACACAACACCATCGTCTGCACAACACAACAAAATCGTCTACACAACACATCAGCTGGTTTTTCCTGTCCAACAAACTGTGAATACGTCTCACAAAAGGATGCTGATTAACACCAGTGACTCAGCAGAGACTGAGCTGCCTGCATGAACACTTACAGTCAGAACTTCATTTACAAAACGACCCGTTTAACAGACGCTGATGTCAGTTTGTTAAGTGTGAATGTTTCCTGGTTTCTTTGCTCTGTGACAGTAAGCTGAAGACAAACAGGACATGTGAGGACGAAACACTGATCGACATTTTTCACCATTTGACATTTTATAGTCCAAACAGCTAATCAATGAATGGAGGAAACAATCGACAGATTAATCGTCAATGGAAACAAATGTTAGCTGCATAGTTTAAACTGTCATTTTGAAATGTGACCCTGTGATGATGCAAAATATCGGTTAGACCAAACTGGTTGAAGCTTCTTCAGTTTGATGATTTTAGTGATTTTGTCTGTTTTTACATCAGTTTAAATTGAATATTTGACTGTTTTGGACTCTTGATGAAAACAAGACATCTGTAAACGTCACCTTTGTCTCTTGGAAATTGGGACGGACAATTTTACATCTTTGTAAACATTTCTGGAGCTTCACAGTGAAACAGAGTTGCAAAACAAGCAAAAAGAAGCTATTTAGACCGTCGTGCAGCCACTTCTGATGGGGTGCATGCTAACACTGTTAGCTCAGCAGCTCCAGTGAAGACTTCATCTTAATAAAGGTGTAAATATGGTCTCCTCAGATCAGGTTGTGATCTCTTCTCTCCTGCAGACTGTGATCACAGCAGACGAGCTGTATGGAGACATCTGATGTTTTAAAACAAGTCTCCAGCTACTTCAGTTGTTTAGCAGAATGCTGCAACTCTGTTTTACTGTGAAGCTCCAGAAATGTTTGGTGGACTACGAGACTTCACCTGACTTTATATCATCAGGAGGAGGAGATGAAGACTGGACTTTAGTTTTGGATGAACTGCTCCTTTACAGTAATTTATGAGGCAAAAAAGTGAAGTAAGATTTGCTGCTTTTGTCTGTTTTTACGTGACTTTAAGTTTAATATCTTGCTGTTTTGGACTGTTGGTGTAAAATCAGCACAGAACTTCCTCTGAGAGGTCCGACCACTGATGTTCTGACTGCTCCTGGTTCAGACTCATTGTCAGTGACGTCACATGTTGATCTCAGGAAACAATATTATTAATACGGATTGAAATGTTGGACTCAATCTAATAAAGTGTAATGATCGTGTGTGTGTGTTCAGCTTCTGTAAACATAAATGAGTTGATTAAAAAAGAGATTTAGTGTTTTATGATGAAGCACTTTGATGACATCACAGGTTCGTGTCGGCTTAAAGAAGAAAACGTTACGTAATCTGCTCGTTTGTTGTTCAGCTGCAGCTTTTAATGCATCTGCAGCTGTCAGTGATGATGATGATGATGATGATGATGATGATGATGATGATGATGATGATGGTCATGTCTCTGCTCACACAAACAAACACACCGCCTGTTGCCATGCCAACCAGAGGAAGTAAATCACGACTTGACTGCAGCTCCAATTGCGCAACAGACACTTTACACACCAGTGTGTTACTGGGCAGAGTGGAGTGAGTGTGTGTGTGTGTTTGTGTGTGTGCGTGTGCGTGTGCGTGTGGTCTTGGATCTGCTCTTCAGTTCGCCTGTTGAATTCATGATTAAGTCATCGCTTAGTGAGAAGGAAGTGAAAGGAAAGGGGAAAGGAAAAGAAAAGAAAGGAAAAGAAAGGAAAGGAAACAGAAGGAAAGGAAAGGAAGGTAGGGAGATACAAAGAAAGAATGAATGGAAAAGGCAGATGAGGAAAAGAAGGATATGAAGAGGAAATAAAATGGGATGCAAAGAGTAGGAAAGGAAAGGAAAGAGGAGGAATAGTAGCCTCAGAAAAGAGAAGGAAAGGAGACAAAAGGGAAAAGGAAATGAAATGAGAGTGAAAAGGAAGAATGGAAAGAAAGAAGAAGAGAAAAAAGGAAATGGGGGTAAAAGGTAGAAGGAAAGGAAAGGAAAGACAGAAAATTGATGGAAAGGAAGGGAAATGTAAAGGGAATGACAAAGGAAACAAGGGAAGGGAACAACAAGGTAAGAGTAGGAAAGGAAGGTAGGAAGGTACAAAAAGAATGAAAAGTAAGATTAGGAAGGGAAGAACTAGAAAAGGGGGAAGGAGAGGAAAGGGGAGGGAAACATACAGGAAAGGAAGGAAAGAAGGAAGGAGACAAAATGAAGAGAGGATGAAATAAAGAAATGAAACCGAAGATAAAGAGCTAAAACAAAGACAGCAGGTGATGTGTTGGATGTCGGTCCTGTCTGTTGGCTGCAGGACTCAGACTGATTCTGGTCCACTGAACCAGAACAAACAGAAGTTTACAGAGTCCTCCACAGTCCAAAGACCTGCTCCAGGTGTAGATCCCCTCTGTACATCATGAAGGAGGGAGGAGACACCGAACACACCTGGCTCAGGGGCACCTGCAACTCCACAGCCAGGGTTGTTGGTTCAGTTCCCGCTGGGAGAACCAGCAGCTCACAAGCACTTAACTCGAGCAGGAGCTCCAGTTTTTACAATAAATGATTGATGATCGATAATAAATAATACACGTGCTGCACTGTGTCTTACCTTCACACAGGAAGCCCACCAGCCCCCAGATGAAGTCGCTGCAGCTGTGGCAGAAGGTGGGTTTGGTCAGGGTCACTTTCCTGATGCAGTGGCCCGGTGCGGAGCCCTGGTACTTGGGCCGGAGACCAGGGGACTGCTGCGCCCTCTTCTTCACCGTCAGGGGGCTCGATGTCCGGCCGTCCGCAGCGTCGGGGTCCGCCGGTCTGGCCCGGCCGGAGTCGGCCATGTCCTCCAACCCGACCACACACACACACACACACACACTCACCGACAGAACACGGTACGACTGGGTTCACTTCTGATGCAGAAAAGCCCGGATCTCTAGTAAAGATTCCCACTGAAGAGACATCCCACCGGGCCGGACTCAGCGGCTCAGCCCGGCGAACAGGCGCCGTGCTCGGCGTGAGTGCTGGAGCTCCCCCCGCTTCAGAAGCTAATCACCAGGTCCAGAAATACCGAGTCGGCTGCCAGGTCACGAGTTTGTGATCCAAATGAGATTAGTTTTCTGGTAAATGTGACGTCGTTAACCCCCGGTGGAGAGTCATCCCACCGGCCGGACCCAGCGGTGCCACCCAGCGGTGCTGCCCGGCAGAGAGCGCGCTGGGCCGGCGTGCCTGCTGAAGCTTCCCGCCTCACAAGCTAAAAATCAAACTCCTAAAATATTGATGCATCCGCCTTCCTCTAACACAGAGTCGGTGTCCCGGCGAGGCAGCTCGGTATTCAAGCCTCTCGACGTCGTCCTCCTCACGGTGGAGAGATCGTCCACCACGCCGAGATCAGAGCTCCTCCGCCGGAGACAGCGGTGCCACCCAGCGGCGCCGCGCGGAGGACAGGGCGCTGCGCTCGGCGTGTTTCCGGAGCTCCCCGCTCGGGAAGCTCGATGAATAAAAGATGAAATATTGACCCGGTGAAAGCTGGATGCTGAGTGTGTCCGCGGCAATCTGAAGTCAAACCGATCAATGATGATATTTTCAGTCAAAAGCTTCAGTAACGATGCGGCTCGTCTGTCCGTACCGAGCAGCTCCACACCCGGCAGAAACACTCCGCAGACCGGGGGGGGGGGACGTTTATCTCCGCGGGGCTGCTGGAGCTCAACGTTATTCAACAAGTGTGAAGTGAGCCGGAGGGGAAGCTCTCATTTTGGGTTTCTTCTTCCTCCTCAGAGGCTGATTCTTCTTCCGCGTCAGAGTCTCCAACACTGATTTACTCCTCCTCCTCCTTCTCCTCCTCCCTCCCCTTCATCCCCTCTCCTCGTCTCCTTCCTCCCTCCCTTCCTTCCTTCCCTCCTCCCTCCTCATCACTGAGCTGACTCTTATTAAATGAATGAATGATTCATGTTCTTCTGTCTCATCAGCTTCCTCCTTTTGTTTCCTTCCTTCCTCGTTTTGTTTACTCAACTCCTTCCTCAGTGTTTGTTGTTGTGATGAACTTTATTTAGACTTTACATGATTAAAGGAGCATCTTGTAGTTTTGCAGAAGAAATTCAAACTCTGAATTTTAATATTTACAATATTAATGAGCTAATAATACAAAGTGTTTCCATCAGTGAATAAACCAGCTGTTCTCAGAGGAAAATAAGGTCCCACAACACTGTTTGAAGCTAGAAAGGTGGCAGGGTCCGCCACATATAAACACAGTAAAGCTCCTTTAAGGTCAGTTTGTTTCAGTCTGTGAAGATCTTTCTCTTCTCATGAACATTTCTACATTAAAACTACAGACTGCTCCTTTAAAGCTAATTGGTTTACGGCCTCATTAGTTCACCAACAAATAAGCTAAGTTTACTAGTTACAGTTTAGCCTAAACCTAGCTGGCTAACAGGCTTAGCTTAAGGCTACTGTCTTTAGTTTAGTCTGCTAAGCTAATTTGCTCACTAGCTAAACTGCACTTGCGAATAGTTTATTAGGCTAGCTAGCTAACAGGTTTGCTTTGCTAAGGTTTACTTAATAGTTAATCCACAAGCTAAAGTTTGATAGCTGAAGATAACAAGCTAATAGGCTAAGTTACCAGGCATTATTTGTTCGCTATTAGTTTACTAGCTAGCGTATTGGCTAACATGTTTAGCAAATGAGTTTCAAAAGTAGGCGAAGAGGTCGAGCAGGAGAATTATTAAAATGTTGAAATTAAAATATTCTTTGTTTCAGTCACTGAAGATCTTTATCTGTTCATTTACATTTCTTCACCAAAACTACACAATGCTCCTTTAAGTTATTGTTATTTAATTTAAAAACAAAAACAAAACGTAATTTTCTTACATGTTATAATGTCACACGTGAACCTGAGTTTAACATGTGCATCTTAATAGTCACCTGATTAAAGACGTGTTTTTAGCTTCACAAGACGTCAAACATGAAAAGTTAATTAACGTGTGATTTGATTTACTCACATTTAAAACAAAGTTTAAAAGTTGTTGCTTTGAGTAATTTAATACATGTGTCTTTGTGTGTGTGTTTTGTTCACAAGAACGAGGGAAGAAAACACAAACTGTAAAAACATTTAAAATTAATAAATAAACAGCATTTTGACATTTAATTTGTGTTTTTAGAAAAACAAATATTATAATATAAAAAATATTTTTAAGAAATTTATGTTTTGAATGTTTTTTAAGACCATTTCAGCCTCTTAATGTCTCTGTTGTCATCATTATATTGTTAAATATATATTTAACTTTTACCATCTTCCATCACAGAAAACATACAACATAGAAAATAGACATAACTATAAAAAATTCAACAATGCCTGAGGTACATTTACAGTTTTAATTTGTGTTGATTCTGGCGCCCCCTGTGGACAAAAGATGACGATCGTTTCAGTGCCATAGCACCAAACAGAGCAGCTTCATCCTCAGCTCATCCTCACTGCAACATACACAATAGTTTTAATTTTGTTATGGATCCAACCTGCATCAGTCGATATCAGATATCAACTCCTCGAAGTACGCTTAATAAAAGTTTCCAATAAAACTGAATCTTAAATAATGTTTAAATGGGGTCGAGATTGTTTTTTCATCAATGAATTTTGTATGTTTTTTCCTCAAACCCACACAATGTGCTCTTTTTTTGGTCTTTTAATTATTTTTTTGACCCACACACAAATATTATAATTGTCAGTTTGAGTCCAGTTCAGGGTAATAAGTAACTTTACCCTCCTTGTGATATACACAAATCAATAAACTGCTCTTAAATCATTGAGATTTAAAAGGTTCAACATGTCTGATGGGATCAGGATCCATGTTTTGTATGTAACTCTAAGTCTCCAGAAGCCCCTGAGATCCCAAACTGATCTGAACAGACGTTTTTTACACACACAGCTAACACTATTAGCTCAGCATGCTAACTCTGTTAGCTCAGCAGCTCGAGTGAAGACTTCATCTTAATAAAGGTGTAAATATGGTCTCCTCAGATCAGGTTGTGATCTCTTCTCTTCTGCAGACTGTGATCACAGCAGACGAGCTGTATGGAGACATCTGATGTATCGACAAAAAAGACGCTCCTCACATGTGCAGAACTTGCCTTAGAAATATCATTTTTTAAAGTTTTCTTCAGTATCACAGTAATCCAGTGATGGCTGTCTGTACATCCATGAGTACACTGCAAACAGGAAATGCTAACAGCTAATTCGGCAAAGTTTTAATGTAGTTTTGGGGTATTTTTATTTATTTATTTTTTGGTTGTTTTTCCGTTTTAAATCAAGTCTCCTGCTACTTCAGTTGTTAAGCAGAATGCTGCAACTCTGTTTTACTGTGAAGCTCCAGAAATGTTTTGTGGAATACGAGACTTCACCTGACTTTATATCAGCATGGAGGGAGGAGATGATGACTCTATGAATCTGCTCAGAAATCCTCAAAAAAGACGATCCTTACATGTGCAGAACTTGCCTTAGAAACATCATGTTTTTAGGTTTTCTTCAGTATTAAAGTAATCCAGTGATAGTTGTCTGTACATCCATGAGTACACTGCAAACAGGAAGTGCTGACAGCTAATTTGGCAAAGTTTTAATGGAGTTGTGGAGTTTTCTTCTTACTTTTTTTGGTTGTTTTAACGTTTTAAAACAAGATGAAATGCTCTAAAATCAAACTTCTGTGAACACATCAGACTCCGTGTTACAAATCTGAGGTTATTATTCTCACACATCTCAAATATTCTTACTACTTCACATGTTTCAGTCGGTATATTTTCCACATCCATCCTCTTTGTTTACACTCAGTGCAGCTTTTTATCTCTACTCATTATTGTTTTCATTTCTTTTTTTAAATGATTCTTGTTTTTCTGTAGTTCTTTAAAATACCAGGGGACTGTTTCAGGAAGCAAGTTTAACAAACTCTGAGTCAAAACCTGAACTCTAGGTTGACCAACTCTGAGCTGTCAAACTCAGAGTTTTCGGTTTCAGAACAGGTGTTAACAATTAGTTCAATCAACTCTGAGTCAAGGTTACCCTGAGTGTTGCTCGTGCATGAGGATATAAAAAGCCCTCATCAGTGGAACGCAGATAACATGATCCACCATGGCAACAGGTGAAAAAAGCCTCGATCCTCCTACTTCTCCCCAGTGGAGTTGGAAATATTAATGACTGCATATGCAGAAAATGAGCATATTTTCAAAAGAAAAAGCAATACTGGGGCAGCAGCAAAATAGCGAGAGCTTGTGTGGCAGAAAATTGCTGACCGAGTCAAGGCGTGAGTATAAATTGGAGAAAAAAAAGAAATGTTTCGTCTTGAGTGTTCCACTCATTCAACATTTATATTCTATATGTGTGTTTGAGCGCACAGGTGCAACCCAACAGGCACAAAACGGACTGCAACGGGCAGCAACTAAAGATGAAATATAAAAATATAGTCCAAACAGGTAAGGTATAATTTAATTACAAGCAATTGTGGTGTTGTTATAGCCTGCCCTCATTAAACAGCATTCAACATGTGATAGCGATATTTAAGTAATTAGGGAAATCCCCTAAACAAAGAAAAAGCCAAATCTTCAGCCATCCCATCACGGCCAGTATTTAATATTATCTATATGAAAGCCACACCTAAATGCCTGTTATACATGCATGTCTCCAAATTTGTGTTTTCTGGATATGTTCAAATTTGACCTCCAGTATAGCCAACAGAAAAAAGGCTGAGGCCCGCAAAACACCAGGCCCTGCAACTCCACCACCACCACTCACAGAGGCTGAAGAGATGCCCTCAGTCAGAACAGTGGGCGACCTATTGCTGAGGGCATCTCTGGGGGGAGCTCATCAGAGCCAGCCACGCCCCAGGACACAAGGGCCTACATAAGAGGTAAGTTATTCAAATGAATGGCATATTTACATTCATGCTTTTTCTACTGTTAGCTCAGTAATGGCCATCCATTCATCATAGACACAACTTGGCACACTGATTGTTCTTGTAGCAGTAGGCTACAGTTCTGTTATTGGCTGCTGTTGCTCTCAGATATCAATCTATTTCAAGGTGACTCAGAGTCTGAAAAATTGTGATGGGACCTGCACACTATTGTAAAAAAAAGAAAAGAAAAAAAAGAAATGTACATTAGGTGGGGCACTTTTCTGGGTAATCATCAACTGACTAATCTTCTTCTACCAGTTACTGATGGTGTAATCTGTCTCGTGGAGCCTTCTGCTATAAGAGACCTCCATGATGTTGTAAGTACTCTTAATATTCCACAGAGTTGTCATGATGGTTAGAATATAACACAATAATTTCTTTTTATTACAGGAGGATGATGAAGACACCCTATCTGCCGCCACAGAGAGGGAAGTTGCAGAAAGGCCTGTTGTGGTTCACACCTCTTTAAAATAACTTTGGTTTCAGTTAATGATAGTGTTGTTCCACAATGCAACTTGCAGCTTCTTTCTCTCTAACAGAGCAATGCTGGAAATGACAATGAGGAAGAGGGTCCATCAACCTCCACAGCACAGCTTACCTCAGTAAGATGTTGTTCAGCATTGACCCACAACTTACTATAACACTAAGTAGACATGGCACTGTGAAATTCAACGTCATTTGTGTTCCTATAGCTCCCTGTGAAACTGTACAAGGTGTACTTGCAGACACAAATCAATAAGTCAAATCTGGAAATGGATCACATAAGGCTGCAGATCAAAAAGACACAAATGGAAATACAACTGCTGGATCATCAGTTAAGGGCGGGTGACGTGCCCACAGGTGGATGATTTTCAATTGTTTCAACAACAAAAGATTAACTGTACAACATTTGTACTTCCAGGAAATAAAGAAGACCTCATAAAATAAGAGGCATATTGTCTTTCTTTGACACTGGGGAGGTGATGGGTCAGTTAGAAATGGTTGAAGCACATCATGTCTCTAACAGCTCTTCCATCTCGTGCATCAGCACGGGGGTTAGGATTATTGTCTGGATCATCAGACCGCTGATAATGATAAAACATCCAATCAGGGTCTGATAATGCTCTCCCGACGGAGATTTCTGCGGAGTATTTGCGCTTCGACATTAACTGGCTCCTCGAGAAACGGACACGCCATGTCTGCCACTGCCTTCAGTCTGCAGGCTTCAACTTAAGAGCAGGGGAAACTCAGGGTTACGCTGAACTGGCTTTGTTAAACCGAAAAACCAGAGTTTCCCTCATCTCAGGGTTGACTAAGTCAGGGTTTTCACTAAACCTGCTTTCTGAAACGGGCCCCAGGTCAGGTCCTGAAAACTTGTCAACAATCCTGTTTGTGATGCTGGTGTGTGTTTGTGTACCAGCTGTTTGTGACCACTAGGTGTCAGTGTGAGGCAGTTAAACTGATTCAGATGACAGTCTGCAGCCTGGACAAACTGCTGTTGTGCCTCTGAGCAAGGCATTATGAAGCTTCACTGTAGGAGAAGCAGTTTTAATGTTTGAACCACAAACGTTGTTCATGATGTAACGGATTACAGTTAACACTTTTATAAATCAACTTAATGTATTCTTTATTTGAGATTAATTGAAAATAATAATCTTAATATTCTTATTTAGTTCCTTCAGTTGACTCATGTGTGACAGTGAAATACTTCATTTTATTGACCACATCATCCTGTCAGATTAATTAATTTGACCCATCTCGTCTCTTTTAAATTTATTTTATAAATATCACATTTTTTAATTCTTACTGTTGTTGTGTTTCCTGAATCATTTACAGCAGTGATTGTAAAAGTTTAGTGACTCTTCTTCACAGGTTGCACATCTCCATCAGTCCAGTTGTTCAACCAAAGACTGATTTTTATACCTCTAAAATAAAAAAACAAACATATTTTGTCCCTTAAAGAGTTTGTTGGCATGTAAAGTTAAATGCAACAGATTTGTGAAGCTGTTTAGTTTTTTTCTTTTGGATATCGTCACTGTGGGGCAGATTAATTCTTTAAAAATAAAATATCAGGTTCCATTTTCATCTTCAAATCGTCTGGTTTGCATTTTTATTTGTCCCCAAAAAATAGTAAATGAAATGTAAATAAAATGACTGAGGTGAAATGTTTTGCTTATTTCATCTGAATATCGTCCACTGTAGAGCAGGTGACGTTGACTAAAATGAAATATCAAACGGCTTTCTCCCTTTACAAGTACGTGAAAAAGAAAATGCAAATTCTAATTATTTAAAATTTTTACTTAAAGTCACACATATGTAGAAATTTCTGCTCCTTTTTTTATTTTCAAGTTCACATTAATCATTTTATGTCGCCTTTCCAGACAGACAGACAATGATTTTTATTCTACTTTCTACATTCACAGGGTCCAAAAATCTCCTTGCCAGCCAATCAGACGCTCTCTTTACTCAGTTAATATTCTCTAACTCGACTTTGATATAAACTAATCTAATTTTCTGATGTGTCATCCTGACCACCAGGCAGCGCTGCAGACTGTGACTCAACACAGCTGGATTCTCTGCACAACTGCCAAAAATGAATTAAATCCTGACCTTTAAAGCTGTCAGCTGATCCAAACACAGTCATGACTGAAGTCACACCAAACACAAACTGTGCAGCAGAGACGGACGGTGGCTGCGGCCACACAGGCTTTAAATCAATCTCATTTAGGAGATGAAGGTGTGGAAAGTCTTCAGCTTCTAATTCCTTTATTAGTATATAATCGTTTATACAACATTAAACAGAGCAGGAGAGGAGAAACACAGGTGACAGGATGGAAATAAAATCAATAAATTAAATTTAAAAACAGCTGACAGCCTCCAGAGTGAACGCTTCATTCATCAACTGAAAATCAGAAAAACACCAGTGAGACGCTGAGATGAGACGATCAGCTGGTTTATTTCTTCTCCTGTGATTTTATTCTCTGAGCATCATCAGACTGACAGTTAACAGACGCACTCATGTGTCTGATGTGTCTGATGTCCATTTATTTACATATTAATACTGATCCTGTGTCAGTCTGACCAGCAGCAGCTACATATCTTATACAAAGAGGCATGACGGCTATAAGCTAACACAGTTCACACCTGTAGTGGCGTTAACTGGCCTCCGTACTGACCCCTGGTCTGTAAGAGTGGGTTGACCCCTACACAGGTACCTGATCACCTGACACCAATTTACCAAAAACCTCATTAGTCACAATTTATCTACAAACCTCCAAACAGTTAAATATCAGTTTGTATTTTGCTAATGTTAGCATGTCCCGCTAACTAGCATACCATCAACATTAGTAACCTAGCATTGCATCCAAGGGCAAGAGTTAGCATACCATAATTAATTAATCATAATAATTATCTGGGAACATCCAGACTGATCTGGATGATGCTATATTTGAGTTTAAGCTAACATTAGCAGCTCTGTCCGAACACTTAAACATAAATGTGTAAAAAAAAAACTCAAACTGACACCAAAAACACACTAACAAAAGTTGCAAGGAATTAATTAGTGTTAATTAGCAGTGTTTGGCTGATGTTAGCATATCCAGAAGTTGGACTTGTTAAAGATGAGTAAAATATCAATTCATAGCTCAGAAAGTTAGGTCGCTGAATCACTGGCTGCTAAAGAGTGGGAACAAGGACGTAATGGGCGGGAACTCGCCGCTTACGTCACAACGAGCCGTTTATTACCAAATTAAACAGTAAAGAATTCAGATTTATTTCTTAGTCATCATTTATATTCTATAAGATACTTTAAAATATTTTTATTTAAGAAATAATGTTGTTGGACCTGTTTCAGACTGGATGTAGTGACATGTTTCTGCCTATAGGCGGAGGCAGCGCCCTCGAACACTCCTGTGTGTACGTGTGTTTGATGTTTTGAGGCTGAGTTCATTAATGTTGCAGAGTTTTATCTTTGGGGATTTTATATAATGTTGATATAAAAAACGGCCTCACGTGTTTTACACATTTACATTTCCTGCAGTGTGTCACCTGCTTGCTAGCTCGTTGCTAGCTGAATGTTAGCCTCATGGCTTCAGAGCTGCTGCTCACATTCTCACCATTTTATCACTTGAACTAAAATCACTTCCTGTTTATAACCAGCAGCTCCTGAGTTCATCTGACAGCGATGAGCCCAGAAATCAAGACTGGAAGCTAATTAACAAACAGCCTGGAAACATGGACAACAACTCCTCATAATAACTTTATAATAACTTGAAATCATCTTTAAAAACAAAATTAAAACACAATAATCAATAATCTAACAGTTTATATCTAATAACAGTTTATGTCTAATAACAGTTTATGTCTAATAACAGTTTATGTCTAATAACAGTTTATGTCTTTATTTGACTGGAATCTTAATTTGATTTGTTTGTTTGAATTTTCTGTTTGAATCATTTTATAATCTGATTTAAATCATCAATGCAAATAATGTTATCTGTTTATTCCTCTACTCTCTCTCTCCCTCTCTCTCAGTGTCTCTCTACCTGTCTCTGTCTCCGCCCCCCTCGTCTCCCCCTCCCTCCCCCCTCTCTCCCCTCAGTCTCGCTGCTGCCTCTCAGACGGACGCAGCTCCGCCCGTCTCTCCGTGTCTCTCTCTCAGTCTGTCTGTGTCTACCTGTCTCTCTCTCTGTCTGTCTGTCTACCTGCCTCCCCCCTCCCTCCATCCATCCCTCCCTCCGTCCCTGTCCTCCCCCCTCTCGGTGCGGACATGCTCCCGGGGCTCCGGAGATGAGGCTCCGAAATGTCTCCTTCCTGACGGTCTTGTTGTTCGGGCTGTGCGGGCTGGTCTCCCTGTCCTGGTACACCGCCTTCAGCAGCTCCAGAGGTAAGACCCGGTCCCGGAGCGTCCCGCTCTGTGTGTGTGTGTGAGTGTGTGTGTGTTACAGTGTGTGTGTGTGTGTGTGTGTCACGCTGGGGGGGCTGGTCTCTCAGAGGTCGGTGTGGTCTCGCAGCTCCGCTTTGTGTTGTGGATGTTGCAGAAAAAGCAGATGATGGTGAGACTGAGAGGCTGCAGGCTGCACAGGGTCTGGAGGTACAGGGAGCGCTCGTTTTGAGATGCATCACAGCCCAGCTGAGGGGAGAGAGAGGGTCCACATGAAGAGAGAGAGTCTGAGTGTGTTGCAGCTTCACACAAAACAGATGATGCTGCTGATGTGAGGGGAAGCTCCGGCTGAAGGTGGGCAGGGGAGCGCTTGGTTTGTGATGCAGCACACACCAGCTGAGGGGAAGAGGGTTTAAGTGAAGGGATGAGATGGAGGGGTGGGGGGGAGGTTGATTTTGTTGCAGAGAGAAAACACAAGATGCTTGAAGAGGGGAGCTCTTCAGTGAGGTGATGAGGGGAGCGCTTGGTTTGTTACACATGACATGCCAGCTGAGAGGAGAGGGTCCAGTTGACTGAGGGAGAAGATTAATGTGCAGAGGGGATGGGTTGGTTTGATTTTGTTACAGGAAGAAGCTCATGATGGTTTTGGGGAAACGCTGGATCTGAGGTGACGAAGTGGAGCGCTTGATTTGTCATGCATTACATGCCAGCTGAGGGGTTGTGGGTCCAGGTGAGGGTGGGTTTGATTGTGTTTCAGTTCTTGTGGTGCAGTAAAAGATGCTTTTGTACAAGAAGCTCAAGCACCTGAGGCCATGAAGGGAGCGCTTGATTTGTTACACATTAGAGCTACAGAGAGAGGGTCTGGATGAAGTCAGAGAGGAGGGGTTGGTTTGATTTCGTAGCAGGAAGAAGCTCATGATGAATTGGGGGAAACTCAGGATTTGAGGTGAGGAAGGGGAGCGCTTGATATGTGATGCACCACATGTCAGCTAAGCGGTGAGGGTGTAGATGAAGGAGAGGAGGAGACGCTTCTGCATGAGAAGCTCCAGCTCCTGAGGTAATGAAGGAAGCGCTTGATTTGTGAAGCAACACAGCTTAGAGGAGTGGGTCTAGATGAAGGAGGAAGGAGATCATTAGGGAGAGAGGAGGGGTTGGTTTGATTTTGTAGCAGGAAGAGGCTCATGATGGTTTGGGGGACACTCTGGATCTGAGGCGAGCAAAGGGAGCGCTTTATTTGTAATACAACACATGCCAGTTAAGGGATGAGGATTTGATTTTGTTCCAATTGCTGGAAAAACAAAACAAAAAGACACACACAAGACTCCTGACTGACAAGACTGAGGCTATGAAGGGAGCGCTTGATTTGTTATACATCAGAGCTAAGGGGAGAGGGTGTAGATGAAGGAGGGAGGAGATCATTAGGGAGAGAGGAGGGGTTGGTTTTATTTTGAAGCTACAGGCTTTCTGTGATGTCAGAGGAAACTCTGGCTTTGTGGTGGCGAAGGGGAGCGCTTGATTTGCTTGATTTGCTTGATTTGTGTTGCATCAGAGCCAGGGGGACACATGCCAACTGAGGGGTGAGGGTGTAGATGAAGGGGTGAGTTGGAGAAAGGGGTTGGTTGCTTTTGTTGCAAAGAAAAACACAAGAAACTTTAACTCCTGAGGTCAGGAAGGGAGTGCTTGATTTGCGATGCACCAGCTCTAAGGGGAAAGTATTTAGACGGAGGAAGGAGGAGAAAAATGGGAAGACAGGAGAGGAGGGGTTGGTTTGATTTTGAAGCAGGAAGAAGCTGATGGTGGTTTTGACTCTGAGGTGAGGATGCTACGTGAGGGAGCGCTTGATTTGTGATGCATCACAAGAACTTCTTTGCGTACGGTTGCAAGGGAGCGCTTGGTTTGTGATGAACCACATGCCAGCTCGGTGTCTACAAGAAAGTTGGAGGCAGAGGAGGGTTTGTTTAATTATGCTGTGTTGAAGAAAACAAACAAACGTGTGCACGTGAAGCTCTGAAGATGAAGGAAGGAGCGCTTGTTTTTCAACACAGGCCAGCTGAGGGGGGAACAAGTCTGGAAGGGGAGGGTGGGAGGGGTTGGTTGGATGATGATTGCAGTTACATTTTGTCTTACATAAAAATGTAAATAACGTTGTTGCTGTATGCAAAACCGTCTCAGCTGCTCCAGACCTCACTGAAAGGAGCGCTTGTTTTGTGAAACCTTACACTCTTGGTGGGAGGTGACAGACGAGGCATCAGATTGTTACCTTCCTGCTTCTGTCTTTCTGGTACCGGAACCGCTTACTGTTGAGCTGAGGACGATCTGTGGGCGGGTTTGGACTGAGAGTCAGGTGGAGCAGCTCTTGAGCAGAGGGGCAGGCTTCATTTATGATCTGTGACACATCTGGAAGGGAGGAGACAGTTTGGTGTTGTGTGTTAACCTCTGACCCGTGTGGATGTGAACTGCAGGGTCCACTGTCAGCTGCCCCAGGGGGTAAGGGAGCACTTGATGTATGGTTCATCACAGGCCTCTGGGGCATGTGTTTGTGTGTCTGTAAGCGGTTTGTGTGTTTGTGTTGAGCTGTTTTGCATGAAGCAACAACATGTGGGTGTTTGCAGGCTCAGCTGTCAGCTGCACTCTCAGGTCCATGGGAGCGCTTGATTTATGACTCCTTATAGCCTGTGAGGAGGGTGGAGGCAGTGAGATGATGAAGAGGGGGTTTCTGGAGCAGATGTTTGCAGCTGTTTGTTGTTTTGAATATTTTTTTGCTGAGGGAAGACGTTGCTCAGAAAAAAAGGGAGCGCTTGGTTTGTGGTTCATCACACAGCAGGGGAGCGGGGTCCAGCTGTTGTGGAACAGATGATGTCTGGAGTTTCAGTCTGCTGCTCGGCGTGTTTGGGGCGGGTGGGTGCAGACCAGGCGGCTCCTGAGGAAAAAGGGCGCTTGGTTTGTGACGCTGGGTGAGACGGGTGGTGTTCAGGTTTTGTTTCTGTATGAAAATGTTTTTCATTAAGAAGGCTCAGCAGCTTTATAAGAGGAGCACTTGCTTTTAAACACAGTACACACCAGTGGGGAGGAGTCAGACTATTTAATATCTGGCTGGATTTTGTGTGAATGTGTTTGCTGTCGGCTCGTCCAGCTCTGGACTCATGGTGAAAACATTCTGCTGATAATCATCTATTGATCGTATCAGCTCCGGTGTCCACCTGCTGGAGTCTCATTATATTCAGATTATCTGCTGGAATGATGCGTTCACGTGCAGTCCTGTAGGTTGGAATAATGAATATCTTATCCACAGAGGATGTTAACGACTGTTGACCTGCAGGAACCTTTTTTATCTGCTTCAACATGTCGTGAACAAACGGCTCGGACAGATCTGTCACCTCCATCAGTGATGTCATCACTTTGTTCTCTTCCTCTTTCATCACTTCCTCCTTTCACAACAAAACCTTCATACAGTTTTATCTTAATTCCAGTGAAGCCTTCAAACAACATCCGCCTCTGTTTATATCAAAAGTCTCACAGGAGGAAGTCCGTCGGACAGGACAGAACAGAACAGAACAGAACTGTTCACAGTGATGCAGGTTTGTCTACTGATATTTATTCAGACATATTTCAGAGAGCTCGAGTGTCAGCGTGATGATTTCGGTTTGTTAAATTGACTCCATCAGTGAAATAATGAAATGTGACAACTGCTCAGGTTCGTTCACTTCCAAAGCAGCCAGTGAAGTTAAGAAGAAACTAATAATCCTGCAGCAGTTTGTGGGATTATTTATGTAAAACAACTGTAACAATGTCTGAAATGTTCTGTAGACTGGCTCGTTAATCAGAAGATGTTCTGCTCTGCGTGTCGACAGTTGACGACATCGTTGTTGCACTTTGTGTTGCAGAAACAAACATGTTGTCAGAGGAAGCTGCAGCTAATGAGGGAGTCCAGGGAGCGCTTGTTTTGTGATGCTCCACGTGTCAGGGGAGGGGAGGGGTGAGCGGCTCCAGACGTGAACAAGGGAGCACTTGATTTGGTGGAAAGTTAGTTACTTTCCACCAAATCAAGTGCTCCCTTGTATATTTACTCACATACATTCACATACATTCTTCCCCACTACGTTTATTTTACAGCTGTGAAACATGAGTCAACATATGTTGCGTTTGGCTCTGAACACACGGGTGGTGTCAGGTGTGTGGCTGACTGGACCAGTTCAGACTGGAGTTGTACTGGGATTACTGTGAGCTCACCAGAGAGAATCATGGAGCTGTGTGTTGTCCTGCTGTCAGGAGGAATCCTGAAAGATCAGCCTAGTCTTTCCTCGTGACTTTTAAAAACATTTCTCTGGATGTTTGAGGGGAAATGACTCCAGACTTCTGATCTGAATCTGTTCCAGTGAACTTTGTGTTTGTGCTGCAGGTGACAGGTAGAAACTCCTGCAGTGACTCTTGTGTGTTTGGAGAAAGCAGATGTGTTTGTGTGTCTGTGATCATGTGATCCGGGGTCTCGGTCGCTCCGACAGGTTCAGACTCGTCTGTTTGACTTCACAGTTTCTCTGGAAGTAAAGAAAAGTTTCCACTCAGTGTCCAAACATGAACTTTGATGTTTAACCACAAACAGACCTGCAGCACAGACACTTTCATCTGCATGATAACTGTCGACTGTTAGACTATTTTATGAAGAATTTAAATTTGAAGTTTTGCATTTGGAGAAAGTCGAGGAAATGAGAAGAAAAAACCTTTTGTCGGGATAAAAATCTTGTGTCTGTTCTTCAGCCAACAATTTATTTATTTTTGTCACCAGAAGATGCAGATTATATTTTATTTATATGTTTGGCATGACACCGAAATAACAATATTTAATGTGTCAGTTTGGCTCTTTCAGCTTCTTTCATGCGGAAAAAAAAAATGTTTCATTGAAAACAAAACCTGAACTGGAAAAAGAAACATTTGTGTTTGAAAAGGTTGTTTCAGCACTCAAACAAACATCTGGTACTGCAAAAACAAAAGAAAACAAAAATTTCACTGAAAACTACATAAGAGATAACAGATAATAACAGACATGAAGAAAAACATCAGATCTCTGTCATCAGAAAACATCAAAATACAAATAAATATAAAAACAGAAATAATGTTTAATGTCTGTTTTATTTTTCTGTGTAAGACTTTTCAGCACCAGATGTTTGTTTCAGTGCTGATGTTTCAAATGTTTCAAATGTTTCAATCCCATTTTTTCTTTTTCAGTTCAGGTTTTTCGTTTAATGACACATTTTATTTTCCCTTTATTTCCTTCATGTAATTCTTTTGCATATAAATAAATAAAACACAGATACTAAAACAAATTAAAGTATCACAGGTAGAAGTCTGATAAGAAGTGTCAGTTATTAGAAGAAGCATGCAATCAGTTAAAGAGAGTGTCGGATGGATTCATTCACCTCAGCAGGACGTTTCAAAGACGTTTCATACGAAGATAAAATACTGAAACAATTGAAGCTGGAGTTCAGTGACATAAATGAGACGTTCACTGTCTCCATCCTATAATAATCTGTTCCTCCTCGTCTCTACTCTCACATCATCGATCTCCAACATGGTGAAAGAGAGAAAACATGCAGCGTGTTTGTGATGAGTTTGCATGTTTGTGTTTCTGCAGTCACTGTAAAATAAAGCTGCAGTTTGTTGTTGTTTGTCTCAAAGTGTCCGTTTAACAGAGCAGAGAGACACAACAGACACAGAGACACCGTACATGGACGCAACAGACACAGGGACACAACAGACACAGAGACGCAACAGACACAGAGACACCCTGCATGGACACAGCAGACACAGAGACACCCTGCATGGACACAACAGGCACAGAGACACCCTGCATGGACACAGCAGACACAGAGACACCCTGCATGGACACAACAGGCACAGAGACACCCTGCATGGACACAACAGGCACAGAGACACCCTGCATGGACACAACAGACACAGAGACACCCTGCATGGACACAACAGGCACAGAGACACTGACACCAGCCCGCTCTCTATTATTTATTGTTGTTTAATCACAGCAGAGACGAGCAGAACAGAACCTGCAGAACTTTCAGATTCTTATCTTCAAACTCAAACACAAAAGTTTGCCGACAGTTTTCTCGTCTTTGTTTGAATCAAAGAAAGTGACTGAAGTTTCTGAAAGTGTCAACTCAGCGTTTGTTTTTATTGGACGACAGAATAAAAGAAGAAGCGGAGCCGTTTGAAAGGAACGAGACAGAAATGTTCTCGACTCGACTGAAGCTGATGATTCAGCTGCCAGATTATAAACAGAGATCAGTTCACTGCTGCTGGTTGGAGAAAACAGCTGGAAGGAGGAAATAATCCTGATGATGTGTCCGTCTGCTCTCTGAAGGTGGATCTGTCGTGTCCTGTCAACAGGTTGGCAGCATCCTGTATGAGACGTTTATTGAACACTTTGACGTGGCTGATGTTCGGTTGGTTAGAATGATGTCATGCTGGTCAATTTTCTGTTTCAACAGAAAATGTGTTTTTTGTTTTTTTTTACCACCAACATGACTGGAAAATGTCCCGGCATCTCATGAAAACAACCGGTTTTGTTACCGCCAGCATTTCTCAAAATGTCCCAATGTCTTGTTAAAAATGTTTTGTTCGAACCAACATGGCAGAAAAATGTCCTGACATCTTGTAAAAAAAAATTTGGTTTTTTTTGCCACAAACTTAGTTGGAAATGTCCTGGCATCTTGTTAAAAACACCTGTTTCTAAATATGCAGTTTTGTTGCCTTTTTTGAAAAAAAGACGTCCCAACGTCTCTTGAAAATATATAAATATGTTTTGTCGCCTCTAGCACGGCTGGAAAATGTCCCAATGTTGCCACAACCCATTTGGAAATGTTTGAACATCTCATTAAAAATGTCCAGTTGTGTTGCCAGTAAGTTCTGAGAATGAGTGTCCCAAAATGTTTTTAAAAATATCCAGTTCTGTCTCCACAAAAACAGCTGGAAAAAGTCCCAACGTCTCTTTAATGTCCTGAAAAACCATTTTGTTGCACCAACATGGCTGAAAAATGTCCCGACATCTCGATATATAAATGTCAAGTTTTGTTGCCACCAATGGTTTTGAGAAGTGTCCCAACATCTTGTGAAAAACTATCCAGTTCTGTCTCCACAAACACGGCTGAAAAATGTCCTGACATCTCGTTGAAACTATCCAGTGGTTTCAGGCTTACAAATGCTGAACCGCTGTCTAGAACAGTGGTCTCTGGCTCGGCTCGCCCAGCTTTAACGCCACCGCTTGATATGAAAGTCGGCTCATGTTTTATGATGTGAACGTATCTGTGTTTGTAGAAATGGAAAATGGAAATGTTGTGTACTGGCGACAGTGTCTGCCTGATTTGGTGCCACACACACACACACACACACACACACACACACCTTGCGCTGTCTTGCCGTGGTGTCATTCCCATCATGCTCCTCTCCATCCTCTCTGAATGAAGGTGTGTTTCTGCTGCAGAGGCGAGATTGATTCACACGCCAGGAGGTGTGTGTGTGTGTGTGTGTGTGTTTGTGTGTGTGTGTGTGTGTGTGTCATACCACTCAGAGTAAATGAGTCCAATCAGTGAAGGTGCGTTTGATTCATTCATTCCTCTGAGACTGCACCAGTGATGTCATGTTAACAGCCGTGAGGTCAGAGGTCAACACCTTTTAATCAAGCCCTCTGATTGGCTGTGCTGAGCATGAGTCTCTGCTGCTACGCTCTGTGGTGGTCATGTTGGAGGTAATAAAGGAGCATTCTGCTGATTTAATTTTGATATTTGACTTTGAACCTGTTATTTATTTAGTGATTCATTTAAGACTTTAAGACTAACCTCACCAGACTGCTGCATCTGTACACACACACACACACAGAGTTTGGTTTACTACATGTGAACAGCAGACAGCTCATAGCGATTAGATGACGCATCGGCCTCTTTCAGCCTGGAAGTGAACATGCCTGGCCCTGTCCTCCTCCTGTCACTCCAACACACACACACACACACACATCCTATCTGGTAGTGTTTAGCTGTCATAACCCTGGTGTTACTTTCCTCTGTGGCGGTGTTTGCTACTGATCTGTGAAGCTCTTTTTTTTGTACAAACGACCGTCGGCAGCTTTTAATCCTTCTGCTTTTAATTAAACTACATTTTATTAAACATTCTGATAAAAAATCATTTCATCACAACTTTGACATTAAGATGATTAGAAACGGTAATAACAGTTATTGTTATTAAATGTGAAGCTGCTACCTGAATGTTTTCATATAACAGAGCAGATAAAACTCAGTGAGAAGCTGCTGTCTGCAGGTTCAGAGTATTTCTGTGTACTGCAGTAATCACTGTACTCTGTCTGCTGGTTCAGGAGTATTACTGTGTACTGCAGTACTCATTGTACTCTGTCTGCAGGTACAGAGTATTTCTGTGTACTGCAGTACTCACTGTACTCTGTCTGCAGGTTAAGAGTATTTCTGTGTACCGCAGTACTTACTGAAGTAGTATTGGATTGTTGTTATTGGTCAGGAAACCAGAGAAGAAGAAGAGTGGCTTTCTGAGAGCAGTTATTGATCTTCTCTCTGCTTTCACGCCTCAACTCTCTCCTTTGTTGTAGTGTAGTGTGAACATTTATACACATTTATATAAATTTACAAACATTTATACATCATTTAGAAAACATTTAAACAACATTTATGCACGTTTATACATGCTTACAAACGTTTACACAAAATGTATATACATTTCTACCAGATTACAAAGATTTATACAACATTTATACACGTTTACAAATATTTACACATTTTTACACGTTTACACATTTATACACAATTACAAACATTTATACAACATTTACAAAACATCTAAACAAAAACATGTTTACAAACATTTACAAAACATTTATCATGTTTACAAACATTTACAAAACATCTAAACAACATTTATACACATTTACAAATATTTATACACCATTTATACAGGTTTACAAACATTTACACAACATTTATATACGTTTATACCAGATTACAAACATTTATACAACATTCATACACATTTACAAACATGTATGCAACATTCATACACATTTACAAATGTTTACACATTTACAAACATTTATACACCTTTACAAACATTTACACAACATGTATACACCTTACAAACATTTACAACAAATTTACAAAACATTAATACACGTTTACAAACATTTAAACATTGTACATGTCTACAAACATTATATGACATTTATTTACACGTTAACACAACATTTATACATGATTACAAACATTTATACAACATTTACAAACATCTAAACAACATTTATACACATTACAAGTTTATAAATGTTTACACATTTATATACGTTTATACAACATTTATACACATTTACAAACATTTATACAACATTCATACACATACATACATACAAACATTTACACATTTCTTTTAACACATTTACAAACATTTATACACATTTACAAACATTTATACACGTTTACATAACATTTATACGCGTTCACAAACATTTACAAAACGTTTGTACACGTTCACAAACATTTACAAAACGTTTACAAACATTTATACACATTAACAAAACATTTATACATGTTTACAAAATGTTTTTAAACGTGTATAAATGTTTGTGAATGTTTATACACGTTTACAAACATTTAAACAAATGTTTAAACAACATCTATATGTGTTTACAAACATTTATATGCATTTACAAACATTTAAACAACTTTTATACACATTTACAAACATTTATGCAACATTTATGCAACATTTATACATGTTTACAAACGTTTATACAACATTTATACACATTTACAAACATTTACACAACATTTATTCATGTTCCTTTCACTTATCTCTTCGTCTCTCCAATCACACCTGCTCCTGATCTGATCCTCTCCTCCTTCCCTTCAGTCTTTCCTTCCCTTGACAGTTTGGTCAATACGAGGGAAACTGAGAGCCTGTGTGTGTGTGTGTGTGTGTATGTAATATGAGTTCCAGATTAACTATGTGATCTGTGTTACAGAAGCTGCTGTTTGAGATGTCAGTCACCCTGGTAATGACTGTAGCTGAGTGTGTGTGTGTGTGTGTGTGTGTGTGTGTGTGTGTGTGTGTGTGTGTGTGTGTGTGTGTGTGTGTGTGTGTATTACAGATTTTAATTCCTTCAGCTGTCGGCTTTCATCAGCCGGCTGGTAAATCTGAATCAATGAATATAAAATTGAATAATTGCTGTTACAGATTAATAAGAGACTGAAAGCAGGTAAACTAATCAAAGATGAATCCATCAGTCAGGCTGATATCAAACCCAGTGTAACAGTCTGAACTCCTGCTAGCGCCACCTAGAGTCTGCAGTGTCCACTACAGCCACAAAATGAGCTATGAGATCAGGATTCATCCTCTGGGGATCATGAATATCGAGTCATTACAGCTTATTTTTCATTAGCAACTTACCTGATGATTATTTTCACCAACATTTGGTCAATAAAGTGTCAAAAAATGTCACCATGGTGATGTCTACACACATCTTGTTTTTCTTAATGAAGTTCAGTTTACAGTGAGATAAAACAAGAAGAACAGCAGGAAGAACATGTTGTTGATTCATTGTTTGCTGATCGACTAATTGGTTAATCAGCTAATTGTTTCAGGCCCGTGTGTGTCTGAGAACAAACAGATAATATAATAATATAGGTCATTATAATTGTAATTTGTCTCAGTTGATGTAACATAAATGTTGAGATGAATATTCACGTCCAGTAAATCAAGTGCAAACTGTTAGGGGGTAAAAATAACCTGCTGTGTGTGTGTGTGTGTGTGTGTGTGGTAATGGTATCTCATCTAATAACAGTTTCACACCTCTAAATGAAGTGCAGCCTTCGTCGTCTCCATGGAAACTCGCCCTCAGACTCCTCTATAGGCGTTGATGTTCTGTCTGCTCCCGTTAAGGGCTTTTATTTTGAAAGGAACAGCAGGGGGGAAGTTGTCTTGTCAGAAAGCTTGTTTTCCACCATCGATCACGTTGTGTAGTGAAGTCAGGAAACATGTTTTCAGCTTCCTCCCTGAGTCTCACTCAGAATGTCCTTTGATTCATTCACTCATTTTACTTTTACATGTTTGTTCATGACATCACTTCCTGTCTAACGTCTGTGATCTTTTAGTCAGCAATTCTTTCATTGGCCTTTAGGGACAAATGAAGTGTTAACTTTATGTATTCTATGATGCTCTTCTGTCCTGTGTCAATCACAGACACCTGAACACACCGCAGAAACTCGACTCGCTCATCGACTCTAATCGTTTGTCGAGCCGTAACCCATGACGATCTGTGGGATTATGGGATATTGTGTTTGTTGAAGGACGATAAAATACATAAATATAAATAAAACAACAACATTGTTTGTTAACAAACTGCCGTCATTATCTCAACATATGAAAATACTTTGAGGTACAGTTGAAAAAGTTGTATTCTTCATTCTTAAAATTGTTAGAAATGTTAATGAGGTTTTCTTACTTCAGAACCTGGAAATTCTGGTTTCACTGTGTTTATTGTGAAACCAGAACTGTTTATTCATTGAGATTTCATTAAAGCACATTAAAGTGGAATGTAACTAAGTACATTTACTCAAGTACTGTACTTAAGGACAGTTTTCAGGTACTTACATTACATTCTGGAGGCTTTATTTTACTTTTTATTCCACTACATGTATTTGATAACTTTAGTTACTAGTTACTTTACAGATTACATTCTGCATCAGAGCCAAAGTAGCACATTTCTAAATGTATTTATTTTTTATCATCAATCAGATAAAAAACAGTGATTGTGATGACCAGGTGACTCATAGTGTACAGTATATACATACATGTAAATATATGGATCAGTTACTTTCACTTGTACTTTTGATACTTAAGTACATTTAATATCAGATACTTTAAGACTTTTACTTGAGTACTCGTCATATGGGTGACTTTCACTTTTACCAAAGTAATATTTTAGCACCATATCTTTACTTTTACTCGAGTATGACTTTAAGGGACTTTTTACAACACTGCATTTAAAGGTGCTATTTGTGGAAATAATGTCAGATAATGGTGCTCTGGGCTGGCGCCGACCCGTCCTACATCCCAAAGTGTCAGTTTTTGATGAGTTGGGAAAAATCAAAAATCATCTTTTCTTACAAATAAAGCACCTTTGACCTCTGGTGGTCTGTTGGATTTTGGGAAATGGTGTTTCATGAACAAGACCCAAATATTGAATTAACAACAACATTGTCAGAAACTATTGAAAAGTCGTATTCTTACTTTTTAAAGTTGTCACAAAAGTCAATTGGATTTTGAAGTTTTTCTTCCACTGGGAAAAACACCTGGAACTTCTTCTTTTACATTGATTCTCTATATTTAAACATTTACGTTGTTATGGAGCCAAAGTTACCTTCATTACTTGTTTCTGCTGACTCACTGATGAGCTTCTGTCGGGTCAGAAGTTCTGTTTGTCTGAAGTTTGAACAGTTCATTGATCTGATGCTGCTGTCAGAGGACAACATGGACTGAGGCGACCTGTTTTAACCTCTTACATTCTGTCTCAACTCCTGAAGCCTTTGAGGACGTCTGAGCACAGAAGACGATCATTTTGTTGGACTGAAACTGCAGAGTGAGTTCGTTTGAGAAGAACTTGATGCAGAGACATGAATCCTGATGTGTGAGTTTTGTTTCTTTGTGTTGTTGACGCTCCGTCTCACACTTTGGCAGCGTGAGCCTGAAACCTGCAGGAGTCAAATCAGCAGACCAACACAACGCTCTCTGTCTGTGACCTTGACTGCCGCCTTCGCCTCAGGGGTCGGGTAGCCTCGTTCCCCCCGAATAACCCCCCCTTAATACACACACACACACACACACACACACACACACACACTCCTGCAGGCTGTTGTCATGGTGTTACTGCTGCCCTGTGGGTGGCTTTCAGTGTGTGTGAAGTTAATTTTTATCCACACCTTCTCCTCCAGTCGTCATGTGTTCAGTTTCCTCATCACAGGAAAAGAAGCAGCAGTTCAGTCATGTCTAAATCTTTATTCTACCACCCTTTCACAATAAAAATAATATATATATGCAGTGTGCGAAATACAGGGGGGGTCCGGGGGGCTCGACCCCCCCGATTAACCCATGAGACCCCCTGAAAGCCTCAAAAGCAAAATTTGAAGGGGGTCTCAAATTTTGACTAAAAACTAAAAACTAAAATATTATATTAAAATATAATAAAATGTTACTAATGGTCATTAAAATGTTTTTAAGCTCACCATGTCCAGTATTCAGAATTCAAAACATTTATTCACAAATATATTGTATTTGTTGCCATGCGGAGCCAGCTGGTCCTGCGCACGTATGCAAATTAGCCATGTGCGCCAAACAGAAGAAAGACATAGGTTGAGAAGTCATACTGAAAATGGCTAGCAAGCGAAAGCTAAACCAGAGTGTATATCACTCACACACTTTGGGTTCACATCCAAAAAGGCGGCACTCAGAGATGAAGAGGCACCGGAGGACGATGCTGGTGCAGGTAGCACAGTGGGCCCGCTCCGTACCAGAACAGAGGCTCCTCTCCCACCCAGTGACTCCCAAGAAGAACAACGTGAAGTTGAGGCCGAGTGCTCTGAAGACACAGCAGGTGCTGAGGTAACGTTAGCTGCTACTGCTGCTAGCACAGGTGACCTGCCGGCTGGTTGGACAACAAAGCAGGTGGGCGAATGGAAAGACCGCAGGTTATGTAGGCCTTGTGGTTGGTCGTGGTCTTAGAGAGAGCACCCGCCGTGGTGCTGTTTGGCTTGTTGTAGGCTGTCTGTCTGTCAGCACCCGCCGTGGTGCTTTTTTCAATATGAGAGATGGCCTGTTTGCACGGTTAGGCGAATGTGCTTTGTGTATGTGTTCAATGATGCATCTGTCTGATCGTATTTGCTGTAGATGGATGGTTAAATAATGTCACGCGATCGGTCATACTGCAGGCTCTCATTTGCAAGTGCACTGATTGCCTGCCAGTCTCCGATAGGCTATACCTGGCATTTATTCAGTTGATTGCTCTTGTAAGTGCGCCAGATTGGTGCCAATTATTGTCGTGTCTGCATTGTAATGCACAACTTTACCTCTCCTTGTTATAAAACAGCGTGCATCCAGTGCAACCTCCTATGTCAGTGTTACTTTACGAGCATATCGGATTGTCAAAAATTGTTAAGTGTGTGCGTGTGTGTGTTGTCATGTAGGCTATAGACTGATTGTCTTGGCTTGCATCCATGAAATATTGTAATGTTATAGACCTACTGCATATTGAGGAAATTTAGACTGGTATTGGGCAACAATCGGGAGATGGGGACCCCCCCGAATACTGACGGGTATTTTGCACACTGTATATATGTATACATATATATATAAACTGGAAAAAACTATGGTCAGTTGGCAGTTTATTAGGTCTGCCAAGTTCAATCTAAGTCAATCCAGCACAACAGTTGTGTAAGAAATGTGTTGTAACTGATTTACTCCTGATTAACTGATTTATTTGACTCGCTCAGATTATGTTTATTTCATCATTTCTGCTTTATTTGTGTGCTTCTACTGTGGTTAAGTATCTACGTAGTTAAATTGTTTCATTATTTGTCCGTTTATTGTTAATATTTCTGACTTTGTCGTGCTGTAAGAGCCCGAGTCTGCACCAGCTGTTTTATTTTGAAAATTGAGAGGATGCACTCTGCTGTTCCGCTGTCTGACTTCCTGCCTGACTCGAGCTGCTCGGTGCAGATCGACGCCGCCATGGTGCAGCTGGTGGAAACCGTAACCGCGGCTGTAACGTGACGGAGATGAGCTCAATGAAAACTGGTAGTTAGACACGTGCTTATACAAAAATCGTGTTATTTTGGAGGACGTTGTTTGCGCTGCTGGTTTCTATTATTTTGTCCATCCAAATTAAATCACTCACTGTCTTGTTTGGCACATCCCAGCCACCGTACTGACACCAGTTATTCGTCTGCGTGACATTACATGATGCTAAGTTGTATTTATTTTTATTTGAGCCTTAATTCAACCAGGAAAGTCATTAATGATACTAAATTACACTTAATGTTGCTAAATGGTGTTAAAAAGTGTGTGCTCGTCAGCCTCACCTTGAGGTCTATTTAGGAGCTTTTCTGGAGCTTTCAGTCATAACTGTCAGAAATATAAAAGTTCATATTTCCATTTTATTGTGAGGTTTTTAAGGATTACTTGAATGTTTTGGATTAAAGTGTTGCTGGACGGTGAGAGTCTCCCTCTACATGCAGTGAAGTGGAAGTGTTAAATATCAGAAAATGTTAATGCAGTCTGGTGGAGGTGCAGAAGTGAAGTAAACATACTTGGTAACATTCCTCCTCCGTGTATTAATAAAGTGTAATTGTTATTATCTGTCATGCATGAAGCTTTATTGTTTTATCATTAGTTATGGAACACAATGGGGTAATATTCAGTTTACAGACTGTAATGAGAGTCCACTGTTGATGCTGCTGTTGCACACATGCAGGTTTCTGAGTGTGTGTGTGTGTGTGTGTGTGTGTGTGTGTGTGTGTGTGTGTGTGTGTGTGTGTGTGTGTGCGCGTGTGTGTGTGTGTTTCCTGGAGAGTCCAAGACGTTGTGAAAGGAGCTGATGAATATTTGATGTGAGCTCTGGGAGGTCGGGTTGCACTCAGACAAACACCAGGCAGAGAGAAACCACGTGAAGGACTCACTTCGTCTGTTTCGGACTCGATTCTGATGGTTTCATGTGTGGGAAGAAAATGTACCGTATCAACTGAGCTTCATTTAGAGTGAAATCATTAAACACACATCAGACCTGTTGATTTGATGAGCTCAGGATTCAGCTCTTAATGGAAACAGCATTTACATTTTGCATTACCTTAAAAACTCCCTGATGTGTTCTGGAAACAGCTCACAAGTTGGCTTTGATTGTTTTATTTTAATGTTCTTGCCGTTAACATGAGGTGAGCAGAACAATGAGTTCTTCTTTTTCACACTGGCACCAGACAGATTAGGATCTTTGTTTGTTGCATTTTACGTTTCTGCAAACCGTGGATATGTTCAGTTGTGCACGTGTCGTATCAACGTTCAGATTTGATGTCGATGATCCGACTCTCATGTCAGGAGGTGGAGGGGGTGGTGGTGGTGCCAGAGACCACTGTTCAAGCATGAAACCATTGGATATTTTTAACAAGACGTCGGTACGTTTTTCGAGACGTGTTTGTGTTCTTGACAGAACCAGGTATTTAAAACCATGACAGTTTTCTGATCTAACCGAGTGATTTTTGTTCCTGTACATAACCAGAGACCACTGTTTGAGACGGCTTTCTAGATTGTAAGCATGAAACCACTGGATATTTCTATCAAATTTACCAGCCATGTTGTGGTGACAAAACCAGGCATTTCAAACCTAATCATGACAGTTTTCTGATCTAACCAAGTGGTTTTTGTGCCTAAACCTAACCGGACCATGAACAGGGAGGGACTTCACCTCGATCACAACCGTCATCAGAAACAGGATCACAGTGTTTCTAGTTGTGGTCAGGTGCGAACGTTGAACAGGTTTATCTTGCTGCATAATTCATCCAGTTCCTAAAAAAATCCCCTTTTTAAAGCATTTTTGATGTATATGACCATGAACCAAAGTGTGGAATAAAAATCCATCACAGTCCAACACATCTGTAGTTTTTCAAGTGTTAGAGTTGTGTTAGCTTTATTAGCAGCTCCACCTCAGGTCTGAGCTCTGGGATGAAATCTTTTTAACAGAAATGTCTCTGTGTCGACCTTTAAAGGCTCATTAAATAAACAGGTCTGAGCGCAGATGTACAGCTCAGACACTTCATGTTTATTCCCAGTCAAAGAACAACAAGGCGAAAGTCAAGACAGGCAAATGTACAAGAAACAGGTCAGAGAGGCAGAACGACGGGATGACTCAGACGTGAGCATAGTAGACAGTCAGCATCTCTGCGGGTGTCAGATGTGAGTGTGTGTGTGTGTGTGTGTGTGTGTGTGTGTGTTTGTGTCGGGCCGTCAGCTGTGTATTAGCCTGTTAGCATGTTGTCCTGATGACTCTGATTCAGCTGCAGACTGACGGCTGCAGTCGTTTATCTCCAGCTGCTCCGTCAACCTGACAAGCTGTGTGTGTGTGTGTGTGTGTGTGTGTGCATGTGTGTGTAGGACCATGAACTACAGATTACCACTGTCACTCACACACATACACACACACACACACACACACACACTTTCTTTGTGTAGTAACAGTGCTGATGAGTGTTTGGTCTGAGGCGATGTGCTGACACTGTGATAGGTTGGGTAAGCTGTGTGTGTGTGTGTGTGTGTGTGTGTGTGTGTGGGCACAGTGTGTGAGTGTGCCAGAGGTATCAGGAGGACAACATGTGACCCACTGCCTCCAGCATGTGACTCACATGTGTGTGTGTGAGTTCATGTTTTTGGACGTGACCTTTGACCTCTTGTTCTGCGGCTTTTTCGAGGACACTCGCTCTTTGTTTTTCTGCCATTTGCAGCTCAGATGATCACAGAGACGATTAACATCAACAGACAGATGATTTGTTCACTTGTCGAGTAGAAACACTAAACGTTTGCTGAGCGTTTGATGCTTCTGCTTCGTTGCATCGTGAATTAAATCTTTTTTAAGATCTTCAAGCGTCCAATCTGAAGTAAACCCATGAAAAACACCTGAACCCAAAGTGCTTAAATCAAATCAACACAATACATAAGTTTATCCTCTACAACGACACGCTGCTGCTGCTGCTGCTGCTGCTGCTGCTGCTGCTGCTGCTGCTGCTGATGATGATGCACCATGAAATCAGAGCTGTCCTGTTGGATCATCTCATTATCACGTCATAATTAATAAAGATTTCTTCTTTTAAGATATAATATGAAAGAATTGTACGATTCTTTTTGTATTTTGTTGAGTTGTGACATCCAGAAGTTCACTCAAAGAAGGCTAACGGTGCATTTCAATTGGTTGCCTGTCACTTTAACCTTGAACGAGATGAAACACAACGTGAATAAAACTTTAAAACATGACCTCGTCTGTGAACAGTTGGGCCTGAGTCTCGTCAGATAGATTACGTTAGTTTCCAACAATGATCATTTGTGTTCATTGGCTCCAAACAGCCATATTACTTTACTGTGCATTAGCCTTAAGCTAACATTAGCATGTGTGTTTGAATCCAGGTGAAGCTCTGAGTGAAGTCAGCACTCAGCAGAGACTCTGGTTCTGGTTCTGGTTCTCTGTCTCCTCTCTGTAATAGTGCTGTGCGATATGCTAAAAATACTACCACAAAGCAGTAGCATTGCTGCAGTTACATTCGCCTTCATACAATGAACTTGATTTGAACTCAAAATTTGGATATCCAACGGTCATTCCGATGTTGAGTTGTGCTGTACACGGCGTATTAAATCACAACCGTAGTGTACGTTAACGTTAGTGTAGCAACAGTGCTAAACAAGTAGCCTACACATTAAAATTACGATATAGACAACTGAGAGTTATATCCTACGGTAGACATTTTTATATCGCACTACAATATATATCGTAATATCGCACAGCTCTACTCTGTAACGTTACATTCATGAAGTAAAGTACATTTCCCCTCCAGCTCCAGTCAGCAGTCAACATTACAGAACAGAAACACCCGACAATGGAGGTCACCTCTGGATCACTGCTGCAGTCAGGTTGATAAACAGGAGTGAAGATCAAAAAAACTTTTTAATCCCACAAGTTACAAACTAATCTTTGAGCTCTCCTCCCGTCACAGTCTGATGAGATGTTTCTTCTGGCTCCACACGCCTGTTGTTTTGTTTTCTGATCGTGTTTAAAGAATGTTCAGTCTTGATTCAGACTCTGATGATTATCAAACTCACTTCACCTGCAGTGTTGTGGTGACTGTCTTCTTCCATCTTCTCCTTCTCAGTTCTTCTCAGCTTGTAAAGTCTGATAACTTCAGAGAAACGTTCCAACAACAAACAGTATCCCGGAGTCTCGTTAATTTAATCTACAAAGAGAAAAGAAATCTGGAAATTATCTGAAGACAGACGAGAAGAAAATCTAATTCAAACCACTGAAGGAGGAAACAGAAACAAGATGTGGAGAGAAGTTGTTCCTCTGATGGTCCTCCTGAGATCTGTTCCATTGTTTCCTCTTTAATAGTCTGAGGACAGGAAGGGAACAGACCGAGGAGGTCAGTTATGATTTGTGATATTTAAACAATATGAATAAAACTGACCTGACTTTTAGAGAGAACGAGGATGAAGAGGAGGAGGAGGAGGAGGATGAAGATGATGAAGAGGAGGAGGAGGTGGCGGGGAGTCTCTGTTCTGAATCAGATCAGCTTCCTCACACAGAGAGAACCATCTGTCTACCAGAAACACTGTGTGTGTGTGTGTGTGTGTGTGTGTGTGTGTGTGTGTGTGTGTGTGTGCGTGTTCAGCCCTGCCCTCTCATTTACTGTAGATGAGTAATGGGACTGTCCAGGCAAATGGACATTGTGTGTGTGTGTGTGTGTGTGTGTGTGTTTGAATCACTTTCATTAGATTAGTTGTTTAAATCTCTCTCAGAGTTTCAGGTATCTCTGTTTCCTCTCAGGCGACCATCTGCCACCACAGTGTGTGTGTGTGTGTGTGTGTGTGTGTGTGTGTGTGTACAGTAGATGTGTGTGTGTTGGACTGTGTGTGTGTGTGTTGATGCTGCAGGACTGAATGTATCATCCAGATGATGTTGGAGGATGTTTTGGTGCAGATTATTAATCATCATCAGCAGAAACACTGAAACATTTACGTTAACGTGTGCCCTCTCAGTCTGTCGTGTGTCAGCCTGAGAATCACTTCTGCTCTGTGTTTCCTTGTTGTTGCATTTTATTTTACACCTCTAACAATCTACAACACACAAACCTGAAGCCTGCTAATGTTCCAGCAGAGGAGCTCTGACTGGTTTCTGTGTTTCTTCAGCTCTGGAGTGTAAATACAGTATTTATATATTACAGTTTGAGTACCTGAAGGTAGAACTCAACTACAGTTTTTAATACATTTACAATAATTAGTCTTGAACCATCACACAAAGAAGCAAGAAGAAAATGATTATATTTTTTTCATGAAGGTGAACACATGTAGAAATACTCTGGAGATCTGACTAACTCGTATGAAGCATTAAACTAAAATCATCCAGGTGTCGCCACCACAACACACAAACACACACACACACACACACACACACACACACACACACACACACACAGGCACACGTCACGTGAGCAGAGCTGTACCATCGCTGGCATCTGTCTATGAACACAGAGCTGCAAGGACGTGTGTATGTGTGTGTGTGTGTGTGTGTTCATGAAGCTGAATGAAAACACCACAAAATGGCGGCTCTTCATACTATAAATAACATGAGATGAGCTTCAGTACCACAGGGCTCAGTACTCGGACCACGTTTGTTTGTGCCTCCTCACATCAAACCTTAATAAATACAACAAGTTATAATTTCTATCATTTTTACTTATGTAATCTATTATAATCTATAATTTTAATACATATTAAATGAGGTTTGGACGGTTGGTTGGAATAAATGAACACTGTGAAGGTGTCAATCAACGGATTCATAGAGAAAATACTCAGCAGAAGAACATACAGTTATGAAATGTAACTAAGTACATTTACTCAGGAACTATACAGTACAATTTTTAAGTACTTGTGCTTGATTATTCCACTTTCTGCTACTTTATACCTCCACTCTACTACATTTATTTAATTACCTTAGTTACTAGTTACTTTACAGATTACATGATGCATCAGAGCCACAGTAGAACATTTTAAATTAATGTATTTCTATCAGCAGTCATAATCACCCAACCCAGAGTATAAAGTACATACATGAGGTACTTTACTTGAGTATTTCCATTTTCTGTCACTTTAAACTTCTACTCCTCTACATTAATTTAATAACTTTAGTTACTACTCACTTTAAAGTAATAATCTGGAAGATTTTCATGTAAATAAATATCTGTTAAGTCACAATCTATCTCCGAATGAGGTAACACACTGATGATTGAGCCTCGGGCCCACTGTTGAAAGTGCTTGTATTTGGTGGAATACCAAAGTTGCACACTGGGTGTCGGCGGAGGCTTTCTCGGAAAACGCGACATAACAGTTTTGTTTGTCCTGGTCGTTAACGGTTAGCGTTATGGCCGAACACCTGATCTCCGTGAAGCAGTGAGGTCCAAAAACACACCTGCAGTTGCCGTTTTAAAGATGACATGCTGCATCAGAGCCAAAGCAGAGCATTTGCTACTTCAGTACATTTAATATCAGATACTTTAATACTTTTACTTGCACTTCAACCAAAGTAATATTTTAACATGAGTATGACTGAAGATAATCGGAATTTATTTGACTTCTTTTATTACTTTTACTTTGAACCCTTAAAGTATCTTCCTGGTTAAACTTGAATACTTTTACTGCAGTAACATTATGACTGCAGGACATTTGGGTGTTTGGTGTTATTTTAATACTTTTATGCTGTTATTCAGTCTAAGACATGGATGTTTGCCTCCCTCCTCTCCTTCCTCACCCCCACATCTCCTCCTCACTCTCTACAACCTCTTCCTTTCCATCTTCTTCCCTTCCTTCCTCTCCTCTTCCTCACATCGTAGCATCCTCTCTTCCCTCCTCTGTGTTTTGTTTCCATGGCAGCGGGGACAAAGGGGCGGGGCAGCAGTTATTATTACTTAAATGATGTCATCTCAGTGGCGCTGCTCGAGCCGAGGGAGATCAAATGTGTGGGACAAATGTCTTCTGCTGGTGTGTGACGGTCGTAATGTGTGTGTGTGTGACTACAGCAGTCTCTATTTATAGACTGAGCTGAGATCCTGAGGGGCTACACACACACACACACACACACACACACACACACACACACACACACACACACACACACACACACACACACACACACACACACAGCCTCAGTAACTGTTGGCTGTCTTCAGGCCACCAGGTCAAACAGCCAAACTGTCTTTTCTTTTTCTAGTAGTCGTGGAACTCTCCAACCTCCGAGCGTCCGCAGGAGATCCATGTTTATGATCGTGTTTAAAATCGATCTAAAATAAAAACCAAAGATAATTCATTCTTTTTGCAGCAGGAAGCTACGACTTTAGTCTTTTGTATGTAATTATGTCATCACGCTATGTGATCTGCGTTGCAAAACGTGGTGAAAAAGCCAAGTGATTGGTATGAGGGTGGGGCAGGGTTTTATGTAGCTGTGAGAATATTTAGAACAGGAAGCTTCTCCAAGAAATAACAAAATAAAAGCAAAAATACTGATGAAGGCGCTGGAGAATCACTGTATTTCTATTGCAGATGAAACCATCAAAACACCTCATACAAATGAGCTCAAAGACTGATACATGTGCATAGTTCACATGAGTTGTAGAGTCTTAAGAAATATTTTGTTCATGTTTCTACACTTTGGATCAATATGTTGTGTTTTTATTCAGCAAAATATGATGAAAAAATGTCAGATTTTTTATATTTGTATTGATCATTGTATCATTTATTATTGATTATTGAATTAAATCACATTTTAGCTTAGGTTGTAAAGATGTCAGGAAATTGAAGCATTTGAAGATACTCCTAGAAATGACATCACAATATCCAAAAACACCATGAAGGCACCGATGGACCATTTCTGTTGTTCAAAGGGTTAAATATGAATATACATGACAGTTCAGAGACCAAACAACGGATTGATTAACGAAGAAAACAATCGATAATGGAGATAATTGATAGTTGCAGCCCTGATGTTTAGTTTAGTTTAGAGTTATATAAAAAGGAGAAAAGCAGAAAATCCTCACAGTGACGAAGCTGACAGCAGAGACATCTTTTAGTCCTGAGGATTATGTTGTTGATTAATTGGAAATCATTCAGTCTATAAAAAACAGAAAATAATGTAAAAGGTCATAATTTCCTGAAGTCTCAGGTGACTTCTTGAAATTGGGAGATGTTTTGTAAGCTGTGACTTGGGAATGGCATTTCTGGTTGAGAAACATGATGATTCTGGAGTTTTTTAAGAAATAAAGTCAAAATTATTTAATTCCAGATTTTAAAATATGAATATTTTCTGTTTTCTTTCTCCTCTGTGGCAGTAAACTGAATATCTGTTGAGACACTTGAGGACGAAACACTGATCGACATTTTTCAACATTTTATGACAATCAATTAATCCAGAACATAATCGAGAATAACAATAACTGTCAATTGATGCTCTAACTGATGTATTGATTTAACATAAAGTCTCAAAACGTAAAAGTTAAAACAGTTCAGAGAAAATGTAGAAATCTGTCTCAGTGGGAGTTTTAAAACTGTAACGTGAAACTAAAACACAAATAAAACAACAAATAGAGTTTAAGTGCAGCGCAGAGCGGTGAAACCTGATGATACTGTCCTCACACACACACACACACACACACACACACACACACACACACACACACACACACACACACACACACACACACAGTGAGGAGGATAAGGTGTTGTGGTTAATTGGTTGGTATTTGAGTTTCCCTCCAGATGTGGCCCCTCGCTCTCTAAATGCCCTCTTTGTGTCAGCGGCTGCTCGAGTCTTTTTCCACAAACGCTCTCATTCACAAGCTGCTACCTGACTCCGCTCACCTCCACCTCCCAGACGGGCAGAGGCAAGGAGGAGGAGGAGGAGGAGGAGGGAGGCAGTCTGGGTCTTAGTATCCACACTGGTCCAGACTGGATTCAGGCTCTCAGCTGCCAAAACAAAAAGTCTCCAATCGTTATATTCACCATCGTCTGTTTTCCACCTGAACTACTTCACAGCTAAAATATGTCTCACCTTGAGCTGTCAGACACCCGAGAGGAAATAAAAAGGCAAATTATAGACGGGTTTTCTTTCCTAACAGATAATTACAGGAGCTCACATGCTGTAAAATCTGTCATTGCAGTGTGAGAAAGTGAGAAAATTAATATTATTGATAGATAAAATGCAAACCACAGATATGTTAAGACTTTGTGTATCTTCAGGTTTCATTTTCAATTTAATGTCGCAACAAAGCTGGAAAGTAAAGATGGTGACAAGACGAGCTTTTAACATGATGCCGTAGTGATGCTCCGGTTGGGTTTAGGCACAAAAACATATTGGTTAGGGTTTGGAGACATCATGTTTTGGCTCAAAATACCTGAGCCACAGCTGAAATATGTCCCAACATCTCATTAAAAATATCCAGTGGTTTCACGCTCACAAATGTTAAAAACCCCATCTCGAACAGTGGTCTCTGGTATTTTAAATTATGTTTAAAGGACCTGGTGTCTTCGCCACAAACATGGCTGGTAAAGGTCTCAACATTTGGTATTAAAATTCAGTGGTTTCATGCTTACAAATGTTGAAAAGCCCACTCAAACAGTGATCTCTGGTTTGTCAAGCATCTCTGGTGAGGTTAAGCCACAAAAATCACTTGGTAACGGAAATGATCGTGTCTTGTCTCAAAAAATGGAAAATGTCTCGACGTTGAGTTAAAAATATCCAGTGGTTTCACGCTTACAAATGTTACAACGCAGTCTCAAACAGTGGTCTACGGCTTGGCCATCTTTGTTTAGGTTTAGGCACAAAAAACACGGAAAAGATCATGTTTTGGCCACAAGCACAACTGGAAAATGTCCTGACGTCTTGTTAAAGCGGTTTCATGCTTACAAATGTTAAAGACGCAGTCTCGAACAGTGGTCTACGGCTTGCTGGCCATCTTGTTTTTATCCTGGTGACTGAGCTGCTCCAATCTGATCAGCTGTTCAGTTGTCTTTAGAGAGGTTTCAGTGCTCTGAAAAGACTAAATGACTGAAATCATAAATGTCTGTCAATGGCTGTCAATCATAGCTGATCGTCGTGGGTCAGGTTCTCCACAGGGATCAATTAAACTTCCCTGATGGGATGTGATCAGGTCTAACAGGACTCTGATGATCACCGACTGTTTGGTCTGTCACACTGAATCATCTGACGAACTCACTGCCAGCAGTGTAATTATGATTAATACAGAGCAGCCATGTTGGCTCACAGCCTCACCGACAAGTCTAATCTGATGTGAACGATTCCTGAATGACAGATACACGTCAGGTTCACACATATCCTGGAAGATTATCTCATTTATGATGAAATCTGAGCGTCTGAAGGCATGACGATGACCCAGAAGCAGGTATTTTAAGTCAAAACATGATCTTTTTCTGACCCTGACCAGGTGTTTTTTGTGCCTAAACCTAACCAGAAACAGCTGCCAAGCCAGAGACCATTGTTGAAGAGGACTTTTCAACATTTGTAAGCGTGAAACCACTGGATACTTTCTGTCTGAATGTCGAGACATTTACCAGCCAGATGGCAGCCAGGCCAGAGACCACTGTTCAGGACTGAGTTTTAACATTTGTCAGCATGAAACCACTGGATGTTTCTGAGGAGACGTGTTGGTGTCAACAGAACCAGATATTTGAAGACAAAACATGATCTTTTCCTTTTTTGTGAATAAATTAAGAATTGAAGCTAAAGCAGTAAAGTTTCAACTTATCCGTGGTTTTTGCAGAAACATACTTTTATTCTGGTGAGTGGGTTGCTTGGAGATTCTTTTGGACCTCTGAGGATCAGACAGGACCGCCTGAAGTGTTTTCCATATGGACCCTGAAACCTTCAGGGGGATCTGAAACTCTCAGGAGGATCAGTCAAACCCCTTCAGAACTTCTCTCTTTGAAATTATGCAGATCTTCGCCTAAAGGTGATCTGAAACTTCTCAGAACCTCCCAGCAACTTCTTCAAACTTCTGCAGCTTCTCTAGAACTTTCTGAATGAAACCAGCGGTGAATGGTTGTTTAGGGACGCCTGCGGGACATTTTTAACTTCCTGAAGAATCTAAATCAGAATCTGAACGAGCTGAGCACTTTGTTCACGTGGGAATCAAACCTGCGGCCTGCCTGGTACATTAGAGAGCGAGAGGAGGGTTTACTGTGGTGAAGCTCTGGGTCACACAGACTCCCCCGGGATGAAGCTGATTGGCCGACAGAGATAAGAATCTCCCGTTACCACGTCAACGGTCGAGTGCCCTGTCTGTCAAGCGTCTGTTCCCACGGTAACAAAAGCTCCCGTTTCCCCCAGCCGGACCCCCATAACCCTGTACACACACACGCACACACACACACACACGCACGCGCGCGCACACACACACACACGCACACACACACAGTTAACATCTCCAGTTTGTCCACACAGACTGGAATCTTTCCCAACTCTTTGAAACCTGTGTGTGTGTGTGTGTGTGTGTGTGTGTGTGTGTGTGTGTGTGCTCTTGTGTTTCTGTCTTTGTGAGGACTTTGTGAAGAGTTTTACAGAGAACAGAAAGGTAACAATGTTTTGTTCGATCCTCACATCTTCAAAGATTTGAATGTTTAGATCTGGATTGAGGGTTGATGTTAGAGGTATAGATCTGTAGATGTTATAGACGTATACATCTGTAGACGTACAGATATGTAGATGTGTAGAAGTAAGAAGAAATGTGTGTGTTGGATTCTGCGGTCAGTGCAAATGTTTTTCTTCTCGGACCAGGAAGAGTGAAAAAGGCCAAACTGATCCTATTAGACTAAAACACACACACACACACACACACACACACACACACACACTCAGGTTGTTTCCATCTGAATGTGGAACTCATTTAAGAAAATGTTGTTGGCAGAAGTCGGTGTCTCGTCTGCCAACTTAGTTTCTAATAGATTAGATAAAAAGAAACAAGATGTTAAGAAGTTGAATTTTAATGACGAACATGTATGTTGTGATTATAATCTACAATAAATTGAGTAATGTGTTCTCAAACAAAGACAAACATTTCCTCTGGGACTCTACATGCTGACTAACATCCTCTTTGTTCACGTGTTCCTGCAGTCTGAAGCTCAGCCCTGCTGGTCGGTTCAGGTTCATGTCAGCTTTGTACTGTAGCTCCATAACAACCTGCTCCTCCTCCTCTGACACACCTGACGGACTGGTGAGAGGGGATGACGCACACAAATGATTTCTATTTAATCCCCTCGAGGCAACACAATCACCAGAATAAATGTTGGCAATGTTGAAACTTTACTTTTCTTTATGTTGCAACTTAGGTTCAATGTTCAGTTTTATTTCACGTACACACTTTACTTATGGTCCAGTGAGATTTAGGCACAAAAACCACAAACACTTAAAAAATGTCCCGACGTCTCATTAAAAACATCCAGTGGTTTACAGACGTTGTCACAGTGTTGAACGGTGGTCTGAGCTGAAGGTCAACTCATCATTATATCACACGTGTTGTACAAAGGTCAATATGGTTTGTGTGATAGTAGAAATTTGAACATATATGTGAAAGCAGCTTTTTGCCACCCATGTTTACATGTGTTGTTGGACGGTGACCTCTAGTGGCTGTAGTTATTATTACAGCAGCAAAGGAGGAAGTCAGGTGAGGTTAAGAGTCCATATAGAGAGGGGGTCTGTGACGCACAGGTAAGTCAAACGAGCACAGGACTTTTATCAATGAGACCGCTGCTCATATCCTGTGTGAAAGCAAAAATGAATGTTGAGTTATTTTAACTTGTTACTTCACATAACATATGTAACATAGTTCATTTTCAGCTGAACCATGATGTTTTCCTAAACCCAACTGAACTGTGGCGTACGTTGAAGGTCCGGTCCAGATGTATTTGGCTGCTGGAGGAAGTTAGTTTTGTGACATTTCCTTCAAAGGAAATGACGTGCATGAACTGGTCTTCTTTGGAAAGTTTGAAAATGTTTCCTGCTCATATCACAGTTCAAGGTTTCTATGATTGTACTGGCAGTTTGAAGTGATACCACAGTTGAGTTTTATTATGAACGACAGTAGGACGAGTCATAGCCGGTTGAGGCTTTAAAACCAGCAGTAAAACCCTTAAAAATTGATTCAGAAGCTCGCAGGATCAATGTGAGGTGTTAAAAGTCTGACAGCAGAGTTTAACACCAGCTGAGGTCTTCAGATGTTTCACCTGATGATGTCACAATAATAATGAGTCACATTAATAATAATGTGTCGAGATAAAAACATCGTCTCTGTCTGTTTGCAAATAACATCTGGATGGAACAGGCTGCTTGAATGAAGTGAGAGGTTAGAGACACACACACACACACACACACACACACACACTGTGCCAGCTCCAGGGGAGTGCAGACACACTGCTGCCTTGTTGTTTAAAGAGAAGTGATACTTGAGCTGAACGAGTGTGTGTGTGTGTGAGAACAGACCACTCAGTGTACAGTCCAAAGGCCACCAGCAGGTCCACACACACACACACACACACACACACACACACACACACACACACACACACACACAGATTATATCCTGTGTTTACCTCTCTGTAAATTCACAGAGGAGCAGCTCAGTGGAACTCAGATCAGACGAGTCCATTAAAACAAAATTTGACTTTCCATGAACACCAAAGACAAACACGTACGTATGGAGGCCCAGAGAGGTCAAAATCAAATAACTAATGTAACCACATCATTTAGAAATATAACTGTATAATGCTTACTCTTTATTTATACTTAGGACTAAAACTGTGACAGTGAAAATAAGCAAAGAAATTAGTAAATGGCTCAATAATAAGGCATTAATGAATTCATAAAATGTGACATAAATCAATATTTCTGCTTCTGTATGTATTTATTTTGTATGAATTAGTATTCTCCTATTTGTTTACTTTCCCTTTTGTTTTACCATTTTATTTATGAATACATTTATGCATCTATTATTATGTACTTTATTAAAGTAAAGGTGTGTAAGTATTCAAAGAAAAATGTTTGTAGAATAGCTATTTTCTTTTATATTACACATTATTCTATTATTGTTGATACTGTATTGACAAATAATTATCATTTTGATTGCTGCGGCTTGTTGAGGTTAATATGAAGTATTTTATACCTTTGGCAACTTCAATTAGCTTCAGAATGATACAGTTTTAATACTTATTTATTAAAGGTTTTTAAATTGTTAGTCTGTAACTGTCATATTAATATGGCCGAGTACAAACTACAATATTTAAAGTACAAACTACAATATTTCCCTTTTAAATGGATGAAAAGTAGAACAAACAGTACAGAAATGTTAATACATCCAAAATAAATCCACTAACGATACGACAGGACAAACGTGTTCACTTTTCTGAACCTTCACCGTTCAGTTTCTTCTTCTACTGTTTCTACTGTGTGTGTGTGTGTGTGTGTGTGTGTGTGTGTGTGTGTGTGTGTGTGTGTACATGTGGAGGTCGAGCGAGGCAGACTGTAAACAGAGAGATAGAGAGAGAGATGTAAACTGTCAGCACAGAGCTCATCGGGGTCAAAGGTCACATCTTGTGGTTTGTCGATGCTCGAAACCACTTGACCCGCTGCTGATCCTGCACACGGGCGGTCGATGTGCTGTGGTTGCCACGGTGATGCTTTTACCCCCCTCCCCCTCCATCAGTTCATCAGATCTTCACTCATTATTAAACACGTTCTAATTAAAAACACATGATCCAATTACTGTAGAAGTTCTAATTAACAGATTCCCAGTATCAGACCAGTAACACATGAGGACGGATTATAATTACTGCATGAATTATTAATCACTGGGGCCGGTCTAATTACTGGAGTTATACTTTAAACCAGGCAGGTCACTGATTGGTTTTTACGCTGAAACAGATCAGAGAAAAAAAAAAAAGATTTCTATCAGTGGAATAATTTGGCTGGTTGCCATGGTAACACGATCCATGACAGGGGATGCCTTCAAGACGCCGCCACTTCCTGTTGGGGATGACGTCACGTTGGGCTCTGGGAAACTTTTAAGATTAAATTATTAACACTAATAATCAGTTAATGCTGAAACTGAAGGACTGAAACTGAAAATCAAACATAAATAAATAAATACATAAATGGCTCATAAAGTAGCAGATATGCCACAAAATGTAACACACAAAAGATTCGAAAAATAAGCATTAATTAATTTATGAATTGTGACAAAGTGATATCTCTGTCGTAATTTCCCTCTGTATTTATTATCGTATTAATTATTGAATGAATTTATTAATTTGAAAATGTTTTATTCATGTATTTATTTTTGTGTTGCATTTAGCAAGATAATACATGAATACAAAAATGAATGAAAAAAACTTAAATGGCAAAATAAAGAGGGAAAGTAATTAAATAGGGTAATTTACATAAAGGTAAATAAATACAGAAGCAAATTAAAACACAAATGTCACATTTTATAACAAATGAATGCCTACATTTATTTTAAGTGTTATTTTTGGTGTATTGAATGGAATATTTAGTTGTTAATTGAGCCATTTATTTATTTATTCATTTATATTTGTCCTTTTTACATGTAGTTTTTCTACATTTAAGGTACTGAAGGACCTGAAAACTTACTTTAAGTATTTCAATCATTACATCACATTTATCAGATGCATTAAACCTCTGCAGGAACAAAAACAACTTTATTATTTAGTCATTTATTAACGTGTTTGCTGTTTTCTCTCCACTCATGACAGTAAATATTTAGTAAACATGAATAAATACATCAATTAAAACAAACCTGAGTGTATAAAGTGCTGACTGTGTGAGGTTCAAGGCGCCTCACAGACAGCAGCTGAGTGCGTCTCCTCATATTAATTATTTACTTTATTGTGTATTAATATCAGTAGATTCTGCAGAGTCTGTGTTTTATTCTCAGGTAACAACAGAGTGTTGATAAGAGTTCAGCAGTTCATATACACATGAATATTTATATACAGTACATGCATATATCAGAACAGGCATGTGTTAGCATTACAAACAGTGTGTTTGTACAGGATTGTTGTGGAGTAACTGGAGCTGCAGGACGCTGGTCAGTTTAATGACGTCATTGTAAATGCTCCACGATATTCATGCTTTTTTAAAATTCATTTGAATTGCCAGGATTTATCTAATAGTTATTAACAACAATTTCCAACATTTAGACCGTATTTATCAAAACTGCAGACAGCAACAAACTAAAGGTCAGAGCAGCCACAGCAAGGAGACAACTCAATTTTGTGAGTTGTTGAGTTAAAACAAACTTTATAACCGCTGTGAAACTCTGTCTCTGACAGATTCTAAGTCATTGTCTCCTTCTTGTAAATTCAGCATTAAATGAAAACATGAAGTTGTTTGTCTCCTTGTAAAAAGTGTCAGTTTGTGGCAGCATGGCTGTACCAGCCTGTCTGCTTCTGTGTCTAAAGTGCTAAAGTCTTACCTGCCAACATTTAGTAGCTGATTGAACACACTGTTTACACTGATTTCACCATTTACACTCAATTTATGAAAGAAGAAACATTTCATTGATGCTGAACATGTCACATTTTACAAATACACTGAACAGTAACCAATATAGGCTACTTCTTTGTCCCCGTGGAGAAAGTCCCCAGACTCCCTTAACAAATGTCTCAATTTAGTGAGTTGTTGAGTTGGAGACACTTTATAAACTTTGTGAAACGCTGTCTCTGACTAATTCTTCATTATTTGTTCCTTCTTGTAAATTCAGCAAATGTTCTACATGAACTTCTTTCTGTGAATAAAAAATATATGTGTATATCAGCATCATAAGTCATAAGATAAAAGTCAAATTCATGTGTTTGAGGACTGAAACGTTAATAAAATTATTGATCGACAGGTTTTGGAAGCTCGAGCTCGGGAGCTTAGGGAGCATCATAAAAACAACAAAAACACCTTTCCCTTCTTGTACCAGTTAGTCAATGTTCATCATCTTGGCAAAATATTCCCAAGTCTGAATATTGAGAGTTGATATTGAACACTGAGGCATGAAAACAGTCTGCTGAAACATTCACAGCGCCCAAAATACTGACGACGTGACCCAAGTGTCCTCAATTATAAAGTTTATAAAGTCATTAAAATGAGCTCCACCTTTAGCAGCTGCACCATTAAAGTGATGAACACATTAACGCAACAATAATTATAATCAGATAATGCCAATGTTTTTTGGCACGCACATTTTGTACTTTAACTTCAGTAAAACATCTGAATTCTTCCTCCATCACTGCACAAAAGTGATTGTGCTTATTAACATGATGATTTTGAAGTGTGGCTCCTGGATTAATCAAGTTGACAGTGTAATATCAGTATAATATGTTACCTGTAGAGGAGCTGACTGTTAAGTCTCAGGTATCTGTCGGAGGAAATTGAACCGTCAACCTGCTTCCTGTGTCGGTGCAGCCAGCTGCCTCTGAAGCTGCAGGCTAATAACCAGTTTATGAGCTCTAATGCCTCCCTGTGTGAGTCTGAGTCTTAATGGTCTTTAGTTAGCTGGAGGAGTAAATCTATCAGACAGATGCAGCTCTGATGGAGTATTACTGCTCCGCTGTGCTGACTGTTTATCAGAGGACTCCATTATTCTCTACAATCTGTAATAATCGTCTCTGGTTACATCATCTCTGACAGAAGTTTGGTGAAATGATGTAAAGTGTCTGTAAGTACGTTTACCTCCAAACTGAGCTCAGCTGAAGAACTTCAGTACATTTGTATTAGTTAAATTAAACTGCAGTTCACTGTTTCACGCTTCATGTTCCTGCTGTGTATTTAGCTCCGTTAGCTGTTCGCTGCCTTTGCCAAACACATGGCAGCACTCTCCTGCTCGCCGGCTGCTAACAGCTAGCTAGCTTTCTTGCCAGTTTCAGTCCAGATTTGCAGTGTCCTTTTGGTGCAGCATATTCATATTTTTCTACTCTTGCCCAGAGTAGCCAACCACTGATTGTAACTATAGTAACAGCATGTGTTGCAGTCAGCGCCCGGTTCAGTTTGTCATTTCCAAAACGAGTCTGTTCATCCCAGACACATTCTACCGAGGTATGGTGGGACGCTGTTGGTCTCAGGCCCTGCAGCGTGCTACGGCATTTTAGTTGAACATTAAGAAAACTGATCGGCTCTTCTGATCGTCCTTTATAGAAAACACAGATCAAAATATTTAGAATGAATATTGGCCAATCAATCAGAGCACCCTTACTTTATAATATGTTTACACAGCAAAGAGGTCTGCAGCTGCAGTCAGAGATCACAAAATGAAAATTGATCTTTCATTTAATGCAAACAGCTTCAACAGAGATGTTTTTAGTTTTTATGTTGCTGAGAAAGAAAAAAATGTAAGAAAGACCAAAAAACCTGACAGAATTCAAACAAACCAAGCAAAATAAAATGTTTTTTCTTGTTCTCGCTGCTCTAAACTGCATTATGATGTGAGGAGAGCTCAGTCTGACAAAAACATGATGAATAATAAACTACAGCTGAAAGCAGGTACATCAGGAAGGTCTGATTTCTGTTAGCTTGTTGAGGCAGGCTGATGATAGGAGGTGTGGACTAGAGTGCGGCACGGGCCGCATATTTCTGTCCAAACCCGACCGAGCCCGAGAGAATAGTACCCGAACCCGTCCGAACCCGACAGTCATTCTGTTTTGTTATGTCCAAAACCGAACCGAGCCCGACATTATTTAATTACTGAAGCACTGAGTTTGTGTCACACAGTTGTTATGGTTACTATTTAACCCGATTACACCTGGTAAATGACCGTAAATAGGCATTGATTTGTGCTTTTCTGATAGTAGATTGTTTAAACACACGCACACACACACACACACATTACGCAGTGTCATCAGCAGTTAAAAAGATAATAAAATCTTACCATTGTCCGTTGACGAACGATTCTTATCGATTCATGTTCTTATCTTTTGGTAGTTTTAAACTTCCCAGATGACAGATGTTGTTTGGCGTCCTCCATGTTTTAGCTAGGCTAGTAACGTAACGTTAAGTTACAACTACTAAAGTCTGCCAGAAAAGTACCGGCGGGACCCCCCCCCTCAAAGTTCTGGCAGAAACAGCCAATGTGTGTGTGTGTTCTGTTCAGGTGTTGTCACGTAAATAACAGTTCCCACGCAATAAACAGGACAGACAATAGGATTTTATTTATTTTTACATTACATTTTCACTGAAAGCTGACCGAATCCGGCCCGACCCGTCGGGTACCGTCGGGACCCGTCGGGCTCGGATCGGGCAGCCACACTCTAGTGTGGACATAAAATCTTTTCTCATCTCAGAAGAGAATCTCTCACTTTAATCACTGTTCACAGAGTCACTGATGTTTCTGACGACACTTGTTTCATTGTTATTCATGTTTCACAGAAATGAACTGAGGACAGAGGAGAATAATCTGCAGGAAAATAACAAATATTTTAACATTTTAAACCTTTTGTAGGGGATAAAATGTAAAGTTATCAATAAAATGTCAATAAATAACAGTTTGGACATTATGACGTCTGTGTTGTGGAGAAATCTACTGACGTTAGCATGCTAACCAACTAGCCTCAGCTCAGTACCGGTCCAAAGAACACTTCTCTGGTGCTCCATGCTCACAGTCGGGACTGCTAGCCATACAGCTAAATACGCTAACAGCAGTCACAATTGCTGCCCCCTACTTGTTTGGAGTATGAATTCAACTGTTATCAAATTCCTACGTACTGCACCTTTAATCTGTTGATGGTCATGTGATCATGTTAGTGGTTACAGTGAAGCTCAGTATTCTTCTTCTCTTATCTTCATTATGGTTCGCTGTGGTCCTCTGAGACCATTAGCACAGGCTGTAAACAGGAAGTACCCAGGCCCAATCACTGACCCCATGATAGCTCCCTGCGGGATTCTGGGTAGCGTAGTTGACGTTCTCCCCTGCAGTTGGATGTGCAGCCGGCAGCACCGCCTCAGGGCAGCAGGTGTTTCTCATAGAGAGACGGCAGCATAATGAGGTCACATGACACGTAATGATGGGGAGGAATGCATCAACACGGCAAGGACTTTTTATTTTTCTTGTGGAGGGCAGCAGGGTGGATGTAAACCAGCGTGGGAAGAGAGCAGAGGAGGAAATGTTAATCTGTATGACCTCTGGATAACAGATGTAAGCAGCATCAGAGTGCTTATAGACAGGAAGCTATTATCTTATAGACAGGAAGCTACACTCCCAGGATCATATGGACAGGAAACTTATCAGTCTGTATGTAGAGGATGTGGTGAGAACACTCAGCCTCTTAATTAGAGTTATATTATTGTTTCTCCTCATTTTATTTTCTTAAAAACTGAGTTAGAGAAAAGTAAGAAAGATTCATAAAGATTACCATGAATCCTCTTTCATCATTCAGTGTGTTCACACCTGACATTAACATACATCTGACTGAGCACCTGTGATCAGATCTCACTTCCTGCTCTACATGCAAATAAACATCACCGGGACAAACAGACTCCATGTTTTTACACAAAGACAGAAAGAAGTTCATGTAGAACATTTGCTGAATCTACAAGAAGGAACAAATAATAAAGAATTAGTCAGAGACAGCGTTTCACAAAGTTCATAAAGTGTCTCCAACTCAACAACTCACTAAACTGAGACATTTGTTAAGGGAGTCTGGGGACTTTCTCCACAGGGACAAAGAAGTAGCCTATATTGGTTACTGTTTAGTGTATTAGTAAAATTTGACATGTTTAGCGTCAATAAAATGTTTCTTCTTTCATAAATGGAGTGTAAATGGTGAAATCAGTGTAAACAGTGTGTTCAAACAGCTGCTAAATGTTGGCAGGTAAGACTTTAGCACTTTAGACACAGAAGCAGACAGGCTGGTACAGCCATGCTGCCACAAACTGACACTTTTTATAAGGAGACAAACAACTTCATGTTTTCATTTAATGCTGAATTTACAAGAAGGAGACAATGATTTAGAATCTGTCAGAGACAGAGTTTCACAACGGTTATAAAGTTTTACGCTACTTAACAAAATTAGCTGATTTGTTAAGGGAGTCTGGTGATGTGGTTACTAGTTCAATGGTTCGATTAGTAGAAACAGACAGTGTGTAATCCATTCTGCTTGTTGCTGTGTCTTCTTCTTCTTCTTCTTCATTGGTTTTACTTTGTTACTGACGAGTTATTTCTGTATAAAAGAAAGCTCCGGCGCCTGCCTGCAGTGTATTATGGGATACAGTGTGATGTGATATAAATCCTGTTATTAATGGATGTCACTGAAGCTGTGTCCAAATTCAGGGACTGCATCCTTCGAAGGGCGCATTTGAAGGCCAATTACGTCACAACGCTGCGCGAAGGCTGTCCCAATTCGAAGGCTGCTCCAAATGTGGCCTTCTTTTCCCTCTTTTTGGAGGACGCACCGCTACTATCCTTCACAGCCTCCCATATCCCAAGATCCTTTGCGCGCCGTTGCTCAGTCCCGAAAAAGAAGAGGGAAAGCAAGAAAAATGGCGACATCAAGTGGCGCAGACTTGACATTTAAATGTAAGTATGGGTTTATACTCGGTTTTTACTCATTTGAACACAAGGGCGTAGGTTTGGTCTCAGCTTTGGTAGTGACATTACCAACCTCACCCCACCCGCTTCTTGAATAGGAAGTCGAAACGGTAATACCACGCATTTCATTACCACTAAGTGGTCAGTAGATGGCGACTGTGCACCGCAAATAACAGGCAAAACATTAACGGTATCCAAGATCATAATGGATAGGCCTATGGATATTTAGACCAGCACAGCAGCCCCAGTACTACAAACAAAATGACTACGCATTAAAATATCCAGAGACTCATGGCAATGCATATAGTTCAAGAGATGAGAAACTGTCAATTCAATGGGCTCATTTGACAACATTATGTTAGGATATAGCCGAGCTTACATGTTGCCATGGTGTATTTAGGGCTGATGAAACGAAACCTGCTATAAGGCCAAACCGGGCAAGAAGAATTCTTCTATACAAAAAACATATTCTTAACCTGCTCATGGCTTGCATCTTCTCTGTTATCTAAAGCTCACGCACAGAGCTTTCATTAGGTGTCCGTTTCCGTTATTAACGGGTTATTAACGGAGGGTATAAAAGAGCCTTTACACGAGGGTGGGAAACGGGGAAGACACACTTAGCTAAACATCGCACTCTGAATGCTATTCGTTTTTTTACGTGATTCTGTGCACACTATACTTACAGCCGCGGTAGTGAAATACGTTCGAATGTCCCTTTTCTTTTTTGGAGGTGGCATTGTCTCCGGAGCTTAGCCTACTGCATTGAAGTAGGAGTCCCCAGTCCCGATTGACAGATGCGGGGCGTTTTAATTTCAGCACATGGACGTTTGTTGTTCTTCTGAGTCGCATGGGGCCACGGGGTTACCTGACTGACACCAGATCAGCAGTGGCCCACTAACCATCACTCTGTCGCAGCCAATAAAAACAGCGGATATGGGTCGTCATAGCACGGAATCAATGTCGGAACGTGGCAAAAAAACAAAACGTGAACAAATGTAAAATAGTTTTTATTAATGCTACCATATGTGTACTATATTGAAAATTTGAAATAGTATTTCAACATTGTCAATGAATGTAGATTTTTCCTATATAAAATTAAAATGACAAATATTGGTAGTGACTATTTTGCAATCCTCGAACATTGGTTGTGACATGTCACGACCATCTATATAGAAACCTACGCCCATGTTTGAACATCCAACGCCAGATATGTTAAACTTCAGGGGACTTGGAAAACCTCCAAATTTTAACTTTCAGTTAAAATACGTGACGCTGGTAATGCATTAGCATACGGCATAAATTTGCATTAGGCCGTTGGAAGTAAAGCCTTAAAAGCCTTCACTTTCAAAATGTTAGAAAACCATAAAATCCATTCAGTCAACTCTCTTTCGCGGTCCTGGGCGGCAGAAATCGTGACATAAGGGTAAGGGCGGGAACATCTGGTGACGCAACCAGGAAATACTCAGAAGGCTAGACCGTCCAATTTAACAACGGTTGACGCGGCCGTTGAAGGTCTCTCCGAAGGACTCGCCTTCGGAGGCCACAAAGGCCGCGTCCTTCGAAGGATGCAGCCCCTGAATTTGGACACAGCTTGAGTGTCATGGCTGATGTGAGCAAAGCATGATGGGAATCTTATAGCTTCAGTTGGACAGTCTGCTGAGCTGCAGTTTGTTTTAATGTTCTGATTTGGATTCTGGTTTCTCCTCTCTGACGGCTCACATTCCTACATTTCCCAGAATCCTTGTCAAATATGTCAGGTATCTCCTGATGGCGAGCAGCTGAATGATGTCTTCTGTCCAGAAAAACAACATAAATGTGACTTCCTGAGGATGACGATCATCAGAAACAAACAAAAAAAACAGAGAAAACGTTTGAAACTGGTGGTAACATGTCCTCCACCTCTGTGTGTGTGTGTGTTAGTATTCAGAGGGCATCAGATCGACCACAAGTGCACACAGAGTATATCTAAGGTGTGTGTGTGTGTGTGTGTGTGTGTGTGTGTGTTCATGTTATCATTGGCTGCAGCAGCAGAGACAGCGAGGACACGCTTCACAGTCTAGAGGACATCTGATTTCATCTGTGTGTGTGAGTGTGTGTGTATGTGAGTGTGTGTGTGATTGTCAAGTGATTGGAGATGGTGCGAGTCAAGTCAATTCCTTCACGCACACACACACACACACACACACACACACACACACACACACACACACACACACACACACACGGTTGTCGTGGTAACCGTGTGATGCAGCAGGAGGCTGACAGACTGCAGTCAGCTCTCTGTGATGCTTCAGTCTGTCGCTCTGAATCTTTGTTTCACGTTTTCAGTCAAATGTCAGAAACTCACAGTCAGTCTGAGTCTGTGTTTTCCTGCAGCTGTCTGATCCTGAACGCCCCGCTGCCTCCTCCTCCTCCTCCTCCTTCTCCTCCCCCCTGTTTTGTTTTTAGCACACATGCTAATGTGGCAGCCATGTTGGCAGCCTTTGAAAGCTAGCAGCAGTGACAGTAAAAGTACTTTTACTGTGGGCTGTGGCTGCCATTCAGTGTTCCATCTGCGAATTTGGGTATTTTAACAACCTGAAGAGACTTTCATCTTCTACATTTACAGACTAATTACACATGTAGGCACGGGTTGAATTAAAATAAAATGCAGAGACGTCATCTTTAGTCACCGTAATCCTGGCACTGAGGTTTAGAAACGGCATTTAGACGACTCTGTAAAGATTACATTCATAGATAATATCAGTCAACATTTAAATGTGTTTTGGTCCATTATGACTGCATTTGAATCTCTGCTCACATTCAGTTTTTGGGATAAATTAAATTAACAAATTGATTTTCTCTGATTCATTTCCTCTCACTGTTTGGATTCTGAGGCTAAAAATCAAAAAGAAACCGGGAACTGAATCCCAGAGAAACCCAGTGAGACCAGTGACTTCATCTGCTCTGACAGGAGGGTAGGAACCAAAACGCTGCCAGATTTTGGTTCCTACCATCTCTTTGTCTCTGTTCCTATTGGATGTGACAGCTGATATTGAGAGGAAGCGGCATGTGAAAATATCTGAGCGCTGCCAACTGACCAGTCTGTGTGTGTGTGTGTGTGTGTGTGTGTGTGTTTGTGTGTGTGCGTGTGTGTGTGTGTGTGTGTGTGTGTGTGTGTGTGTGTGTTTGAGTTGAAATGAACCAAACGGAGACTCATTATCATGGTCACACACGCTCTCACACACTCAGACAAACAACAGTATTGACTAAAGGCTCAAATAAACACAAATCCACTCCACATATCGACTGAAACCAGAGCTCAGACTCACACACACACTCCGTACGATGAAGTCATGGTGTCAGATGATACTGTTTGGGTTTTAACTGAGGAGTCTGTGTGTGTGTGTGTGTGTGTGTGTGTGTGTGTGTGTCTGTGTGTGTCTGTGTGTGTGTGTGTGTGTGTGTGTGTGTGTGTGTGTGTGTGTGTGTGTGTGTGTGTGACATATAGTGAATAAAATATCCAGTGTTGGAGGAAGTATTCTGATCCTTTACTTAAGTAAAATAAATAATATCACACTGTAAAAATACTCTGTTACAATAAGTCCTGCATGACAACATTACATATTAAGTGTTATCAGCAAAATGTAATGAAGAGTTTTAATTAATGTGTAATTAACATTTTACTACTGTAGTTGGTGGAGGTGGAACTGATGTGAACTATTTTATTAAAGCATTTAAAATCTTAATTTGTAAAGTAACTTGTAACTGAAGCTGTCAGATAACTGTAGTGACGTACAGTTGAACTGTAGAGAAGCAGAAAGTAACAGAAAATAGAAATACTAGTACCTCAACTTTGTACTTTTTGAGGTTCTTTTAATTCACTTCTATATTTATGTACGTTACCATTAATTTCTTAAAGTATTAATTTACTTTTTCTTTTGTTTTACTGTTTACTTTATTCATTTATATATTTCAAATACATTTTTTATTCATGTCTTATGTATTTATTTATGTATTATCTTGCTAAAAGGGGAAAGAACACAGAAATAAATAAGTAATTAAAAAAATTAAGAAAATGAATAGAAATAACTTGCAAAATTAAATTGAAAATAAATAAATCAGGAAATGAATGAAAATAAAATCTGAAATATCTATTAGTCACGTTTTATAAATGAATTCATCTAAACATTTATTTTCTTATATAATTCTGGCATATCAAATGACACATTATTTATTTATTGAGCCTTTTATTTATTTATTTAATTTTGATTTTGACCTAATGTCAGCATGTTAGCATGTTGATATTAGCATGTAGCTCAAAGCACTGCTGTGTCTAGTTACAGCCTCACAGAGCAGCTAGCAGGACTGTAGATGCTTAAGTACAACACATGTCGGCCATCATTTGACGCCTGTAGCACACGTGTGTCATACATTCAGAGAAGCAGGTCTCCTCACCAGAATAACGTTTACTTCATCATTTCCACAGATCCTGACTAGTTAACACCTTCAGTTTGAAACAGATCCCGTTGACTTGCTCATATTTGTCATGGACACGTTATAGTCTCTCTGTGTGTCAGACGACGGCAGCTTTCCATTGTTGTTGTCATTTTCCTGGCAGCTGTAACAGCGTAAGTCAAACCATATGGTGCACACATCATGCTGTATTGATATCACAGTTTCCACAGAAAGCAGCATCTGTTGAAGGCGTCCAGATTAAAGATAAAGTGGACACCTGCCTGATGATGGGACTCACATGTTTTCCGTGGCTGTGGTGTGAAAGCTGACGGACACACCTGGCTGAGAGACGACGGATGCTGTGGAGGTTTTCAGCCTTTTCTCCGCCATTCTGTCGTTCTTTGTGTCTGAGAGGAAAAACAGAAACTCTTTGTTTCTGTCGTTCATTCAGTGTTTTTTGGCTAACATGCTAATGCTCCTGACAGCTCTGTGCTCCTTTGTGTTTGAGTTTGTGATGTGTTCAGTGTTTTCTCTCTGTTGTTGTTCAGTCGGTGTTCTTGGCCGTCCTGCTGCTCCGTCCTGCTCTCTCTGTTTCACTCCGTCTGGCTCGAATGCTAATGTTCCTACCGGTCCTCCGCTCTGATCTGTGTGAATTAATGGAAGAAAAGAAGAACAGCTCTTTGTCATGGTCTGTTCAAACTTCAGCTCCGGGCTCAGCGTAGTCTCTCTTCACCTCCTGTTTTCCTTCACTGTCGATGGTTGTTTAGCTCGTATCACACCGGAAGATATTTGCTTTCAGTTTTCCCCAAACTGAAGATGAGATGCAGGATCTTGGCATGACGTCGTGTTGACAGAAGGTTAACTGAGGATGGAGAGAGACAGAGACAGAGACAGAGAGAGAGTCTTCTCATGTTATAAATCAGTGTGAACAGCAGAGGATCGTGGGAGTCGTGTGAAAAATCACAGGCGAGGTGTGAACATTCAAAAGTTAGGTTCAACTCACTTTACTCAGACTTTGACATGAGTTGTACAGGAGGAGCTGAGCCTGGAGGTGAAGTCAGTCTACGAGCATAATGAGCTCATAGAGGACTAAAGAAAAGAGACTGTATATCAACGGAAAACATGTGTTTCCTCAGAAATAGGTGCAGCAGTTTATCCGTGTGTCCTGGTGAAATAGGTTCAGATAGAAGCTCGGTGCTACAACACTTAACGCTAACAGCTTGCACTAGTCGGCCTCAGTAGCTCCCATAACTAGCTTGACCACAAACCTCTTTGTGTCTTCTGTGGAACAGTAGATATGAAAGCAGAAGGTGCAGCACAGCTAACAGGATGTGTAGAGCTCAGGTTCTGTCTGTAGTCGGACCTCTGTTTGTGTCAGAGAGTCTAAAACAAATTTGAATGTCACCTTCAGTGAAGTGTGACTGGATTTACTGGCTCTGATATTGTTACTGGTCTGACCATCAGTCAAATTCATAAATCCCAACACGCCCTCACACCTCGACTGATTAGGTTGATTGCTAATGGCTCCCGACCTGTTTACCAGCGACAGGTGAACCACAGCAGACCTTCAAGGGTGCGTGACCCTCTTTCCACTTTTGGGACAGACGACCTATACAGCTGATTTTGTGACGAGGACGTGCTGGATACCCTGAAAGTGTTCAGAGGAGAACCTGGTGGTGATCACGTTGCTTTCAGAGGTCCGATATGGGGCGGACACAAAATATGCTGGAGGAACTATTTATATATATGGCACCAGCTCAGGGAATGCCTCTGGATCGTTGAGGAGCAACAGGAGGTGGTGGGGAGGAGGAGGAGGTCAGGGAGGAGGAGGAGGTCAGGGATATCGTCTTCTCCTGCTCTCACCACCAACCTGAAACCAGATGAGCAGCAGAATCCAGATGGATGGTTTTCATCAGCAGCACAGACGAGGTTCTGGTTCATAATAAATTTGCTGCAGAAGCTGTGAGGATGATGTCATTGTTGTGAAGCTCCAGCCTTGACTTGTGTTCACACTCCTCACTGTTTGTGTGTGTGTGTGTGTGTGTGTGTGTGTGTGTGTGTGTGTGTGTGTGTGTGTGTGTGTGTGTGTGTAGAGGGGATAATTGACTTCCTTTAACACAGCCAGATGGAAATCAGCTGTTTATTGTCACCTGTTTATTCTCTCTCTCGCTGTTTGTCTGGTTTTTCTTCAGTTCATCCAAAAGACGGAGATTTTTAAGAAAAGCAGGTCGGGAGCTGAAGCGACAGAAACATAAATAGTGGATAAGACACACATTGACATTTTCAGCACACACTCCTCTTCTCCTGCAACAGCAGACAAATTATGGAGGTTTATTCCCCAAAGAAATTTACTGACGAGGCACAAAAAGCAGCGGCGGAGGTTCAGAAAGTGAGTTTGACGTCAGACTCAAGACTGTGAGGATTTAGCTCCTTCAGCTGTATTTTAAATAAAGTTCAGTTGGACTAAATGTAAGTGGTTTGGATGGATTATTAAACGACTGGATGAATGTTTTATTATCATCAGACAGATTCTGTGTGGACGGAGAGGTTAGCTTGAATGTTGATGTTTGAATGGAGGAAGTCAAACATCTGTGAGCTTCATGTTTCTGCTGTCAGAAGATGTGAGTGTGTTTGTTAGAGGGTCAGTCAGATGGAGACCGGATGGATTCAGGTTTGAAGTCAGTGGAGACACAGAGTTAAACACAGAACCAGCTGCTGCACCTTAACTAACTGTAACTCCTGTGTAACACAAGCGACTCACACAGCTGGAGATATGTACTGAACACACCCAGAATCACTCCACAGACACTTAAAACATCTGTAATAACTAGAATTACATATTACTAGTTACCTTCATTTTACAGTAATATATTACATTTCAATATTACTGTCTGTGTAGAGTAATATATTACTTATTACACTACTTTTTAGTTACTTTCAACAAAATGCCCAAATAACCTCTATAGAACAATTAAACAGTGTAGATCTGTTTAAATAAACGATGGTCTTGGACTCAGAGATGAGCAGACAGAGGATCACAGTCTGATAGATTATGAGATTTAATAAATATTTTTAATTGTAGAACAATGAACACATGGTGTGATTCATCATGTAAATTAAACAGCGTTATGTGACATAACTGTAGTAATATTATAAGTAATGTGTTATATTACTCTGTTATCACTAAAAGAAATATATTACTGTGACACGTTACCTCAACTCTGTTATTAACACTATGAACCAACACAAACACCGTAACAACTACACAATATAAGTACAACCCCAAAACTACAGCAGCAACACAGCAAGACCACTACAACAACCTCACAACCACTCTGTAATATCCCAGTAACTACTCATAATTAGGGATGTAGTAAAGTTTATTTATGTTATTAATTAGTCTGTCAGTTATTTCCTTTATTTGTTTATTATTTGTTCTATAAAACATCTGATAAAAATCCTCACCACAGACTCACAGGGTTGTTTTTGTAACCCACAAATATCCTCAGTGTGATTAGAAGACTAATACAATAAAGACAATATTAACATTTAATGATCCAGTGAAGTTTTTTGTTTCTTTGTTTGTTTTTAGCTTTAAAAAATCCAGTTAACAATGAGTCAGTGATTGATCACCTTGAATCAAACCACAGCACCACAACACCCGAGCAGCCGCTTTTTACTTTATCTACTGCTGCAGATACAATGTTCAGATTCACTTTATTGATTTATGATTTACTGATTCAGATTCAACAACTTCATTGATATAGGTCAGTTCATTCACACAAGCAATGCGACAAACAGAGGACAGAGAAGGACAGCAGGATGAAGAGCTTAAGTGAAATAAATACACATTTGATACATCTGTCTTAAAAATGTGATCTAAAATGATACTTTCTGAATTTAGTGACCTGACAGAAGGAATGAAAGATCTCGAGTATCTATTAGCTCTCCTCCAATAATATCTTTTCATGGTTCTGGTCTAACTGGTCTGATTTTCAGTCATTATATCACCTTCATCTTTGTGTTTTGTGTCAGTGCTTCAGTAACACTTCAGACGTCTGTCCTCTTGTTGAGTCTCATTGATAACGAGCTGTTGTAACTCTGTGACCGTCCCGTCGCTGTCAGCTGACTCAGCAGCTTTGGTTTCCTTCCCTCCTCGTCCTCCGACACACTTCACTCTGACTCAGCAGGTGAAACTCAAACAGTTTTCCTGTCAGTCGTCCTGTGGACCCTGCTGCCGCTCCGACATCCTGCTGGACATTTTTGAACTCCCATCTGAGTGTCAGAGGGTTACTCAGAGTTATTTAGAGTTTGTACCTTTTCCTGTTTTTCTGGAATCTTTTAGACTTTTCCAGACAAGATGTTGAGTTTGATATGTGGAGCTGATAATTCTCGTCACTGCTGTGATAAGTGCTAATCTGCAGAGAGGCTGGACTGACTAACAGCACTTGTTCCTTCATTTATCTCTCCCTCTGTGTGTGTGTGTGTGTGTGTGTGTGTGTCTCTGATTAAACACCATCTGCCGGGGGTGAGATGAGGGGGTGGGGGGGAGAGGTGGTGGTGGTGGGGGGGCAGAGGGTTGGGAGACCCCTCGTTAGAGACCTCGTTAGGGACTTCGTTAGAAAGTGCCAGACCGTTCTGTCCGTGAAGCTCAGCCATGTGAGAAACACCCTACACACACACACACACACACACACACACACAGTGTTAGTATGCTGCTGTGGTCGGCTCTACAGATGATAATACGGAGGCTGGAAAATAAATGTAATTAATGTCGGAGCTTAACTGCAGCTGATTTATTAATTCATACATTTAAAAATCAATCTATAAAAGTGATTAACTGTAACAATGGGTTTAGGTTTGTTGTTCCCTCCTCACAACACGTCCTCAAATTAAAGTTTCCAAACTTTTTTCAAACCGCGCTGACTCGCAGAAATCACAGCACAAACAAGCTTCAGCTCAAACCTACGGCATGAACATCCAACACAACGACTGAACAGGTCGTCAGTCAGCATCTGTCACACCAACATGGCTGCCGACACACACCGGACCTGAAAACTGGCTTCCGGTGTGTCTTCAAAGCCTGTCGCTCTTCATGGAGGCTTGGACACAGCGGCGACTAGAGGACAGTGGACACACTGCCTCAAATTCAGACACGCCAAACAGCGATCCATCAGGATGTTTCTCTGTGGACATCATCATAACGGCATCACACAGCACTATTATGTACAGTACCTAACCTGACTTCAGTTCAACAAACTCAACGTTGACCTTTGGATTCATTTCCCTGAAATGTTACTCAGTGTTGAGGAGGTAAACTGGTGGTACAGATTTCTCTGAGTATTGATCCGTGCTGCTGTTCACACATGACGTCATGCAGGAAATGATCGTGAACGTTTCAGGGAGAGACAGCAGGTGTGAACGAGGCTTTATTTAACCTTTATCTTTAGTCTCAACAGTCTGCGTCAGAATCAATCACTATGATACTAATCATTACAGACAGTGACAGGTTTTAAAGATCATTCAGGACTCATTCAGACCTCCTGCTTCCTGTCGAGTGAAAAACCAGAAGACCATTAACTGTGACTCATCCTGGAGTAATGTGTGTGTGTGTGTGTGTGTGTGTGTGTGTATGCGTGTGTGCTTGTGTGTGTGTGCGTGTGTGTGTGTGTGAGAGAGAGAGAGAGAGAAAGAGCAGGCTGGGTAATCTCATTACCTGGGTGGTCTCCACCCTGTGATTGGTGGCTATTATATTATCAGGCTAACACACACACACACACCACATGATGACTCAACCTGACCGCCCTCTCAACTCTGCTTTGTATGTCACAAATGTGTGCGTGTGTGTTTGTGTGTGTGTTTGTGTGTGTGTTTGTGTGTGTGTGTGTGTGTGTGTGTGTGTGTGTGTGTGTTGTGGTATTACAGTGCAGGATTACAGCGTATTAGTGCTGTTTATCCGTCGACATTCAGCTATTGATCTGAGCTGCGCTGTGTGTGTGTAGCCTATATGCCTGTGTGTGTGTGTGTGTGTGTGTACTGTGTATGTGTGTGTGTGTGTGTGTGTAAGTGTGTTCACGTGTGTGTGTTTGGTGTCTCCTCGCAGCAGCCTGATGAACTCTGACACCAAACGAATGCTTAACTTACCCGTCATTGATGTTGTTATCTTTGATTAATTATTGGAATAGGCAGAATGAACACACACACATGCACGCGCGCACACACATACACACGCACGCACGCACACACACACACACACACACACACAGGACATCAGTGGCTGTTGGGTCGAACATGAATATATGAGGATGTAATCCTGGAGAGAGCCGAGCCTCGAAACACAATGACTGTTTTCACAATGTTATTATCTGACACACACACAAACACACACACACACACACACACATGCACACACTCTCTCACTCTCACACACTGTTTACTGTGTCGGCCTGGTTGTGAAAGCATCGTAAATCCAATTCTGTTTGCTTTTTTTCTGTTTTAACTTGAAAGAAAAACATCTTAAGTCAGTGTGATGCAGTTTGGAGTCCTGCAGGCGCCCCCTACAGGCTGCACTGTCACATTATAGCCACAACATGACCAGCAAAACCAGGTTGTTAGTGTTTGATCATCATTGTCTCTGATGTCCAATGAGGAGAAACATCCATAAATCCATTCAGAAATCAGAGAAAACAAGTCACTCATAACTGCAGAACTCCCCTGAGAATCTTCATGTTTTTTAGTTTTCTTCAGTATCAAAGTGATCCAGTGATAGTTGCACATACATGGGTACACCACAAACAGCAGCTGCTAACAGCTAATTCTGCATAACTTGTAGTGCATTTGTCTGAGGTGGGCATACACACGGTTAGACTTTGAAAACCCTGTGCAACAGAAAAGTCTTTAAAATCATGAGGCTTCATCGTTTAAAGAGCAGGAACTGAATCAGGAAATCACAACAATATGCCTCTTAAATTCAAATTTTTCTGGGTGAAAGTTGAAATTATTGTCTCATGGTGGCACCCAGTGAGTCAGTTGTGGAGGTTTGTGGAGCGTTTGATCAAGAAATGTCCAAAAATCCACTTAGAAATTGTAGAAAAAGACTCTTTTTGTAACTGCAGAACTTGCCTAAGAATCATCATGTTTTTAAGTTTTCTTCAGTATCACAGTGATCCAGTGATGGTTGTCTGTACATCCACATTTAAACTACAAACAGGAAGTGCTAACAGCTAATCCGGCTCACTTTTCATAGCAGTAGTCTGAGATGGGTGCCCACAATGTTATGAAATTTCAACAATCTGCCTGAAATTTTGAGTTTTTCTGTGTAAAAGTTAAAATGTTTCCTCCTTTGGGCGCCTGATGAGAAGTCAGGGGGTCACCAAACTGTTTCTGTCCACTAGTTGTTGAGATGTCTCAATCTGGACCAGAATTACTGGACAGACGGACGAACAGACGTCAGCCTTCTTAGGCTGCATTCAGATTGATACAAACACAGATTTTCACCTTGAGATTCTTGCAAATTTTAACTGTCAGACTGTTTGTTCAGTCTGGTGTTGATTCAAGAACTGCACAGACGTTTGCTGTAACGGTTAAGACTTGTCTCAAAACTTATAAGGAACTGACACAAAAGCCTCTTTGTGCCAGTCTGCGGCGCCCGTCTACTCACATCCTCGCATTAACTTAATATCCGTCACACTGCCGCGAAAATCTGCCTCATATTCAGTCATCCTCTGTCTCTGGAGGGATTAAACCAGCTGTTGTTCACACGTCTGTCTTCATTCAGCAGTTTGGTGTTTTCGTTTCTTCTCCTGTGGACAGCTGGTCAGTTGCAGATGCTGTGATGTGTCGTCCAGATGTTTCCAGCTGCTCGCCTTATTGATTAATTGATCTAAGTATTGACAGGTTCCTCTCAATCAGACAGTGAGAGCTTCTTTCTTTGATCCAGTAGAGACGACTGTTTCTCACTGACTCTGACTCTTAAACCCAAACTCAGGTTATCTGCTGATATCACAGACAGAGCCAGGCTAGCTGTTTCCCCCTGCCTCCGGTATTTATGCTAAGCTAGGCTAAGTCACTGTATTTCTGCATCATGTTGTCTGTGAGGATTTTAAAGCACTTTGTGTGACTGTTGAGTTTCCTTCAGTCTGCAGAAACAGACTCACTGTTAACAGACTGAGTGCTGCAGGAAGGAGATTATTTCATCAGAGCAGATAAATAACTGGGCAGGAGCATCATTAAAAACTCATCAGCAGTGTGTGTGTGTGTGTGTGTGTGTGTGTGTGTGTGTGTGTGTGTGTGTGTGTGTGTGTGTGTGTGTGTGTGTGTGTGTGTGTGTGTGTGCACTTTAGTTATCATCCAAACAGATGTGACTATTGTGCTCCATTAATGAGGCTTTAGGGGAATAATTACAGCAAAATGAGAGTGTTTTTACTTTCCATCTATTAAAGTTCAGCTCAGACACAGAAACACAGAACGCACCAACAGTATATTCAAGGAAAAACACAAGATATCGGTCAGATTACCATAAATATTCAGAGGATGAATCCTCTTCATTCAGTGTGTTCACACCTGACATTTACATACATCTGACTGAGCACCTGTGATCAGATCTCACTTCCTGCTCTACATGCAAATAAACATCACAGTAGAACATTTGCTGAATTTACAAGAAGGAACAAATAATGAAGAATTAGTCAGAGACAGCGTTTCACAAAGTTTATAAAGTGTCTCCTAACTCAACAACTCACTAAACTGAGACATTTGTTAAGGGAGTCTGGGGACTTTCTCCACAGGGACAAAGAAGTAGCCTATATTGGTTACTGTTTAGTGTATTTGTAAAATTTGACATGTTCAGCGTCAATTAAGTGTTTCTTCTTTCATAAATTGAGTGTAAATGGTGAAATCAGTGTAAACAGTGTGTTCAAACAGCTGCTAAATGTTGGCAGGTAAGACTATAGCACTTTAGACACAGAAGCAGACAGGCTGGTACAGCCATGCTGCCACAAACTGACACTTTTTACAAGGAGACAAACAACTTCATGTTTTCATTTAATGCTGAATTTACAAGAAGGAGACAATGACTTAGAATTTGTCGTAGTCGTTTAACAAAGTTTGTTCAGTTTCTCCTCATGAAACAATCTTCTCAAAATTGAGCTTTTTTCAAAGGGAGTCTGGTGACTTTATTCACAGGCGACAAAGATGTAGCCTATATCGGTGACTGTTCACTGTATTATTAAAATGTGACATGTTTTCTTGTTGTTTCACGGAGGACGTCAGTTGAGTAGGAGGTCCTCTGACTTGGCCCAGGACAGATGTTTTATCTTGTCGCCATAGCAACCACTGCAACCTGCACTGATGATGACCATGTCAGGATGCATTAACGTTTACACTATAAAAAATATGTCGTGCCAGACCACCTCGAGTGATCGGGTCACAATGCATCTTGGTGGTGCTTGTTTTCAGAGCCGTCCACTTGTGTTCGATCACCTGAGATACATATTAACTCCAGGTATAAACAGGGTTCATGACTCTTCCTTTAGCGCCACCATCAGGTCTAAATTTACTTTTCTTTTTTCTATCTGTATTTAAAATGAGAATCATTTGTAAAACATGAAAAACATGCCACCATTTGCAGTTTGTGTGTAAATAGCGCTCACAGTCATCAAATACTGTAAATTCTCGAATAGACGCCCGCATTACTCAAACATTGGTTGCATGATAAAAGCTTTTTATTGTACAAAAATGATTTATAATTTGTAATTTATAAAGTCAACATGGTTCAACATAAAAAAAGAAGGAGAAGGTCAAAGAGTTTGTGCTTTGAGCCGCTGGAGGGTTTTTAATCTGAAACATCTGCAGGAAAAGTTTTTGTTGATCAGAGGAAGTGTTGAATCTGTTGTACTGATGGGAACATTTCTCTGCAAATAAACGTTGAGCTGAATTTAAACAACAAATTACAACAAATGATATAAAAGATCAGAAAACTTTGAGATTTGACGATACTACAAAATAAACTAAAACAAAATAGGAGCATAATAACAGTTAAAACCTGTTTTTCTATCTCAGACTGATCTGTTCACGTAGTCATCTGTTGTCAGCGGCGTGCAGCCTGACGCAGCGTCCTGATGTTAAAGTGAGTGAATGGCAGCGGCTGCGTGTGAGCGTGACGGGGATTACTGCAGATTTACCTTCACATAGCATTAACTCAGAGGATGATGGAGGGATGATGGACCATGTTTGCTGCAGCAGATGAAGGATTTAGCTTTATAGTTTCATGTTTTTATTCAGATTATGTCTTTTTTCTCTCCACCTGTTGATGACGACAAGCTGGTTGAGTCCTACATGTACTCTGTCTGAGGAGTAATCTCATGACGCTGCCACACAGTCCTGAGGAGGACAACAGCATTAACATCTGTCTCCTGAAAATCTCTAATATTCACTTTTATAAAATGAAAACAGCTTCAGGACATAAAAACACATAATGACTCATGTTCACCAACGTTTGCCATTTTCCAATTGAAACAACATGTTGGTGTTTTACACACTGCTGAAAAAACCTGTAATAACCTCTCCTCCTCCTCTTCCTCTCCTCCTCCTCTTCTCCTTTTCTTCTCCACCTCTTCCTCTCCTCCTCTTCCTCTTCTCTTCCTCTCTTCCACCTCTTCTTCTCTTCCTCTCCTCCTCTTCCTCTCACTCTCTTTCTCTCCTCCTCCTCCTCCTCTTCCTCTCCTCCTCTTCTTCCTCTCCTCCTCTTCCTCTCACTCTCTTTCTCTCCTCCTCCTCCTCCTCTTCCTCTCTACAGGAGATGTGGTGGACATCTACCAGAGGGAGTTCCTGGCGTTGAGGGAGCGCCTCCACTCGGCCGAGCAGGAGAACCTGCGGCGCTCCAAAGAGCTCAACCTGGTCCTGGAGGAGATCAAGAGGGCCATCGCAGAGAAACAGGCGCTGAGAGACATCAACCGCACCTGGAGCAGCCTCTCCGGTCAGTGAGAGTCTCATCTGATGTGACCCGGTCCAGTGTGGTATCATCTGGGTTTATATAAAGTAACCTGGTCCCGCCCGGTCTTGTGTTCTGGTTTCAGAGGAGACGAGGCTGAAGCTGTGGAATGTGAGCAGCAGTAAAAACGTCCTGCAGCTTCCCTCCATCTTCCATCATCTTCCTCACCTGCTGAACAGAGAGGACAGCCTGCTGCCGGCCGTGCACGTGGGGCAGGGACGCACCGGAGGTGAAACACCAGCTTACCGTCTCCATGATAACAAACACAAAAACGACTCACATGAACTTATTCATTCAGCGCATTAAAGGCTGAAAGAAAATAAGAAAACGTCATTAAATCACACACACCTCCACTCCGGCCCGGGGGACCTGCAGAATAATCAACCCAGGCACGGTGCACCTTCCCTGGGGAAACAGCTCACTGAGGCCCCCCTGATACACTCCACACAGCCGGGAGAATAAAACAGCTACAAGCAACCAGGCTGGACCAAGGTCACTGTGTGTGTGTGTGTGTGTGTGTGTGTGTGTGTGTGTGTGTGTGTGTGTCAGGTCTAATTTAGTTGTAAAGCATTTTTTCTGCTTAGTAAACCGTTTCCTGACAAGTGTGCTGTACACAGAGGGCATAAATACAGAACCAGAGAACAAACACATCAGAAAATCTAAGATATTACTGTGTGTGTGTGTGTGTGTGTGTGTGTGCGCGCGCGCGCGCGCGTGCACACAGTCAAATATATTTATGATGCACTTTGAGTAAAACAGGTTAGTCAGGTGGAGGACAGAGAGATAAAAAACACGAGAAGAAACACTGAAAGAAATGTATGTGTTTTTATCTGTGTGTGTGTGTGTGTGTGGTGGTGGTGTGTGTGTGTGTGTGTGTGTGTGTGTGTGTGTGTGTGTGTGTGTGTGTGTGTGACAAATCTGATTTCGATCTTAAGTTTTTGAAACAATACAGACTCAACACAAAGCGTTTCTTTCCCGGAGCATCAAGTAGAGACAATCAGGTTAAAGAAAAACAGACTTGTTAATTTACAGATATACAGCCAGAGGCTCTGTGTGTGTGTGTGTGTGTGTGTGTGTGTGTGTGTGTGTGTGTGTGTGTGTGTGTGAGAGAGAGAGAGAGAGAGAGAGAGAGAGAGAGACTCATTGTCCTGGTTCAGTCTGGTTTGGTTTATAAAATCAGGATTTATCATAGATTGTTGATAAACACATCAAAATAAAATGAAATTAAACCGCCTGGAGAGACGATGCCAAGGAGGGCTTTTATTGTGAAACCTCTTACAGGAAGGAAGCGCTGAGTTTAATTGCTGTTAGCTTGATATCAAATATATGAACAGTAAAGAGGAACCTGAGGGAAAGTGTGATGCTCAACGATCTCACTGCACCTCAGCTACCCACCAGATCCTCCGGCTCTGTTTATTTGCTGGAAAACCTGCCCAATCCCATTATTCAGGATTAACCACGGGCTCTGTGTAGTTGCTGGGAGTCCCTCACATTCTCAGATCTCCTGGTCGACCCTCTGGCTCCAGCTTCATGTATTTACTGGATTATTCTACAGCTGCAGGTCTTTGTGAACTACTGTGAACTTTAAAACCTCCTCTGCTCCCTGAACAACCTCCTGGCTCTGTGTGTCTGCTGGAAAAACTTTACATGTTCAGGAACTTTACACTTTCTGCTGGTTGTTTGAACTTGCTGAGAGAATCTCACATTCCCTGACCCCCTGAACTGTTCAGAAAATTAAAATCTTTTCCCCTTCAGATTTGTAAAGACGTTACATCACAGGAGGGGAAGAGGAACTGATTCATAATGAAATGTTAGTCTTCAAATTTACAGCAGGAGGTTTTTATGCATATTTTCAATTTTCACATAAAAACTAACGTGAGTGGAAACTGGAAGAAAATTAAAAAAACTTAAATATTGCAGCTACGGAGGCCAGAAACAGACAAATAGATCAGGATAACTCGATCAGAACAACATAATAACAATCTTGTTCATGTTATTACCCAAAATGCAAACTATAAAACACAATTAATCTTGTTATAACCTGAAACATTTCATGTTTTAATGTGAAACTATGAAAATAACAAGAAGCTTTTCTTCTTCTTTTTATAAGATGAAATATATCTCTGTTTTAATGTTATTACAAAATACAGACTTTTCAGGTTGCAACATAAAAAAAATTCTCTAAGAATATTCTCTTGTTATAACAATAAACTTTTCACACTATAATAAGGAACTTTAATAAGAAATATATTAAAAAATATCTTCTTACAAACCTGTTGCTGAAACAAGAAACTAATTATCTTAAATTTTATTCATTAAAGCTTATGATAAATATGATAACTTATGTTGTTGTATCAAGAAATGTTTGACGTTGTAACATGATAATAATATATGAAACTGTCTTGTTATAACGTGGAAATATAAGTTATTATCTATTATGTTTTAACAAAATATTTCACATTATGACGAGATGTTTTCATGGTTCGTTCTCACATTATAACATGAAATATTTCTTGTTATAGATAAAAAGTTTATTATCTAAGAAGAGAAGTTTCCTGTTATAAAGTGAACGTGACGCTGATGTGTTTCTGTTTCTGACGTCACGTCACCGTACAAAAACCAGCTCAGTGTGTCACTCAGGCTGCTGTGACCTTTGACCTCCGTCTGCTTCAAGGAAAACTCCACCTGAAGTCTGTTTCCTGTGTTGTCTCAGTCTCCATAGTGATGGGGGTTCCCAGTGTGAAGAGGGAGGTCCACTCCTACCTGACCGACACCCTCAGCTCTCTGATGTCAGAGCTCAGCGCCGCCGAGAAAGAGGACTGTGTCATCGTCGTCCTCATCGCAGAGGTCAGTGTGTGTGTGTGTGTGTGTGTGTGTGTGTGTGTGTGTGAGTGTGTGTGTGTGTGTGTGTGTGGATAATTGGCCGTCAACGTGAGTGCTTATTGATGCGTATGCTTTCTCGTATGCTTTCTGAAGGTCAGTGGTTTAGCTAATGAGCCCCAACACACACACGCACACACACACACACACACACACACACACACACACACACACACACACACACACAGAGGGATAATGGTTAGCTTCAGTGCTAACGCTAACCTCATACAGCTGCAGGGAAGTGAAACGAGGATGACGTGTGTGTTCACTGAAACATTTAAAGCTGTGAAATTACATTAGTGAGAAGTGTGTGTGCACGCTATCAGTTACATCACAACAGGACGAATGGGCGTGTGTGTGTGTGTGTGTGTGTGTCTGCAGTAACAATGATGGAGGTCACACTGTGAGCTGTGCCTGTGCCGCAGTTTCAATTCAATCGATGATTTGTTATTTTTTAACTTTCTTAGTGACTTTTATCGTCATCAAATCTCCAAAACAAACAACATGTTGGTCCGTCTCTTAATACTGTCCGACTTCCTGTCCGTGGCTCAGCTCCAAGCCCATTGGTTCCTACTGAAGATCTTTAAAAACTCCGTACAAATATATAGTTTCATGTTTTAAGCAGCTGCTCACTGTAGTTTTTTATCAAATGAACAGGAAATTGTGAATTTAGTGTAAGTTTTTGAAAGTTTTTGAAAAATATAGATACCCAAACGTATCTTATGACTGTTTAAAGGGGCAATTTGCAGGATATTGATACATTTATAAGAAGTTTAGTTTAAAACCTTGGCATGCTAACCAGCTAGCCCCGGCCCGTCCTGTCTCCTAACAGCACTCTGTAACTCAGAGGTGATGGTCTGATAGTTTCAGCTGGGAGATGTAAAAGCAGCCAGTTCACTACCGAGTCAAATAAGTCAACAAAATAAACTCACTAAATGTGAAGAAAGGAAATATTTTGACACATATTTTCCTTCTAAACAGAAAAATACAACCGTCCACCGCCTGAACTCAAGTTTCTGAACTCAGACGAGCTGAATCGCCTCGGTAACTCATCGTAACAGACACTTCATTCAGACTGAGGCTGGTTTCTGAGGAAACAGTCAGAATTCAGACTTTAAACTCAGAATTGTGACATTGAAGTCAGTGGGCTGAATCAAACTCACCAGAACAGTGTTGGTTAGGTCCAAATAACTCCTCAGTTCACAGAGTAATTATTCATGGCCCGTGGTGACCTCTCCCCGAGATCTGAGGTCTCAATCTGAACAAACTGAAGGGCCACCGGCTCCACGGCTAACTGAGCTTCTTGCTAACGGCAGCTAGTTGCTATAGCCAAAGAGTGCAGTGAGCAGCAGTTAGAGGTGATGCTGCCCCCTATAGTTTTGGAGCTACACAGCTCAAACACAATGTGGTAGAGATGATAATAGACTGATAAGTTCAGTTGATCAGAGTTTCAGTTATCTTCCAGCAGCACGGAGACATTATCCTGCAGATGTTGGGACTCAGGCAGCGGCTGATTTCAGACCTGTTCATGTGAAATAAACAGCGTGTTGTAGGTCTGCAGGGGGATCAGTCGGGTTGTGTTGCCCCGCTGAGTCGCATCACATGTTCTCCTGCTCCTTCAGTACAACATCCTTCAGTCATGTAAAATTCATGTTACACATCTCTCCACTTTAAAACCTTTAAGTGCTCCTGCAAAACAAAAACCTGCTGAGACTCCGCGGGATGAGTTTATTCTTCAGGATCTCTGGAACCTGAACATCAGAGTAAAAGATGAGCCGAGCTCCGTTTTAACTTCGGTTCAGTCTGAATCCATCAGCCAGGAAATTGCAAACTGCGTCTGTGAGATAAAACAAAAACCCTGAGGGGAGTTTAAACATCAGGCTGCAGGAAAATGAAAACAGGAGGAAGAAGATATCAGAATGACGAATGGAGACACAAATGAAAACAAACTGAAAACAAGGAGGGAAACAGAAAATAGGCTGAGGGAGAAGAGGAAATGGAAAGTGTAAAATCACTGAAACTGACTGTGACAGAAACACAGACAGAAACACTTTAACTCTGGTTCATTCACCAAACGAACCAAACCATGAGGGAGGAAGGTACGGTGGCCCTGAGAGCCCAACAGACTGCAATATCTCCACCAATCTGACAGCACATGAAGACATTTTCTTAATTAGTGTTTTGTCTCTTTGTAAGTTCTTTCCAGCTGCAGCGGTGTTGAGCTCTCTGACCAGGAGGATGAATCCAGGATCAGTTTTAAATCCTCTCAAATCCTTGTCCAAGCTCGTTAAGCTGAGCCTGTACGGCTCTGTTGCCTCTCCTCCTGGAGCGATCGCATCACTTGTGGTGAAGTTCGGTCCGGTTGGAAGATGCAGTGGGCAGTGATTGTCTCAAAGTCCGCTGCACTTAAAGAGCTTCATCCTTCAAGGGACAGTTCAGCCAGAAAGTAAAATCCAGTCATTATCTCGAGTCTCAGGTCAGGTGAAGCTTTCAGCGTTCTGGTCTTCACACTTTTAATTGCCTCATCTTATCTTGTGACAAATCTGACCTGTTGGCAGCGTTAAGAATTATAAATAAAACCAATAGAAATTAATTTTCTGATGTCGGTCATATCGAGGCCTCGGTATAAAATTGAGAGCTTCAGAACCAGTTAAAATCTGCTTGTATGTTTGAGTAGAAGTAGAAAGTTGCGAGTTAAAATCCAGCATTCAAAATGTATTGTACTTTCATTTCAGCACCAGTCGCTGTCCAAATACGTTTCTTTTCATCATGAGATCATATTTATCAGGATTTAATGATGCCATCATAAACATCAGTATCAACAGTAGATTTATGATTTGTTATGTCAGAGTTTTGCTTCACTACATCCAGACAGAGTCGCCTCCTCGGTCCCGACAGCTCTCTCTCAGTCGGGTTCAGTTGGAGCCCATGTGCGGCTGATAGAAACTTCCTTGAATCTCTTAATTGGACTCAAACTGAACTGAAACTCCGTCAGCTCGTCACCCGCCAGCCACTTCACTGATCCACAACAGTGTCTGCAGCTTGTTTCAGGCTCACACGACGGCCTCTCTTTTCTTCTTCTAGCTGTTAAAATGGTCAAACGTAAAAATGTCTCTGTCAGAACCGGAGAGGCTCAGAAAGAAAAGAACTCTGAGTAAATATTGACGGTGAGAAGTGAGAAGCGGCTCTACGCTCCGTCTGCTCCTCATTAACACTGGAACTGTGGTAAGCTCCACCCAGCTGGCACCTCCAGGACGCCAAAACAAACCGCACACTCTCTGCAGGGCCCGACGGGCCGCAGCTCTGCTCGGCTGATGGAAACATGTGTGACCTCTCAGCGACCTTTCAGAGCCAGATGATTGGGTCCCAAGAGAGAGTCCAACTGGGCCCCGATTGGCCGAGCAGGAGGCTGAGCTGTGATGTCATCGATTGCTCAAGTTGTTGTTGGTGTTTGAGGGGGAATAAGCGTGTGTGTGTGTGTTTGTGTGTGTGTGTGTTTTGTTTTGGTGCAGGAAACATAAAAATATTCAGTGATCTCATTCTGACTTCATGATTCCTGCAGAGCCGTTGTGTTTGTGACGGTTCTGGTGCAGAACACAGAAACTCACTGACGCACAAAGTGAGATTAAACTTCTCATTTACTTTAATCCAAAAATAAAGACGATCTGATCCAGGAGGGAGGCAGGTGAAGTGTCTCCACAGCGCAGGAGAAAGGTCTGGCTGCACCAATCCTCATCCTGCTGTAATGGCTTGTTTTAAACCAATCACAGCTGTCCTTGGGGTTATTTAAATCAAGGGTGCAAAATAGTGTCAGGAGGGACTGTTGTTGTTCATGGGTTGGCAAGCTCTGGCAGTAAAATAGCTAAATCTAGAGTTGTTCTGAACTTGCTACCAGTATCGAAGTTAAAACACTGGAAACTGTATCAGCGAGTACACGAGTCTATGCACCAACACCACAGAATTGATTTATTAGACACAGAACTCTGCTACCTCCAGCAGCGTCCTGTACACCTACATCCACACAGGGTTAGCAGCTGGAGAAAATACTAATAAATGCAGATTTGTCTTTAACACATTGGATCAGATCAACTGATACACAAAGTTCAGGTGTCAGAATCAGGAAGGAAAATTTGTTTTTTTCATTCATGTCGTGCCAATTCTGCACAAAAGAAAAGGTAACAGCTGCTAGCTTAGCTTCATACCATTAGCAACCAAGTAAGGGTAAGTAGTCTTCAGTGTGTAGGTTGTTAGCTCGGAGAATGATGTCGATGTTTCCTGTAGATACAACGTTAATCGGTACGCGTTGTAAGAGCTGCTAGCTTGTTAGGTTGGGTTAGTAGGTCGCTCACTTGAAGACTGTAGAGACGGGGCGAGTCAAAGGCAACACGCACACGACTTTTTATGGTGCAGAGAATCAAATCCAATGAAAAAGAGAATTCAGGCACATTTTTTAACTCTGCATTGATTTAGGCTGAAAATGGACTTTCTATATTTGACCTGTGTGTTTCTACTGTGAGATTCCCCACAAACGCACTACATATGGAAGGAACGTGTTGTCTGTTGTGGGGGGGGGGGGGGGGGGGGGGGGGGGGGGATTTGGAATAGTCCTCCCTCCACCATAAGGGAATGCCCCACATATTCTTCTTTTAAAGGAAAACTAAAACAATGGCTCAAATCAGCGACCACTAACTGGACTTGTGACTACTTGTACACTACTTTTTATTGTTATATCCTGTCTGGGTCTGGTATCCTTCTGACTATGTAATATATTGTGTTGTGTGTATTGTCTCTTATACTTGTATTTTATCTATTTATTTGTCGTCTCTTCTATTTGTATCTTTTCCATTTATTTCTTAGGGACTACAAATGCAAATTAGCAGCTTTGCTATAATCCGACATGTTTACATAGATATTTAATATCGATGTTCATCAATGTGCACTGTCCCTACCCAAAAATAAAGCATTTTTATTATTATTATTATTAGAGTTTTTGTATCATGATATAAATCATTTGCTTTTTGCAGGTTGAAGAGTTGGTCTTTTGGATATGTGTGTATATTTTTTCTAATTTGTATTTAAATATATCATTAATTTATAAATATTTTTTCTACTTAAATTTTTCTTTTATTTGAATGTATTTCTCTGACTAGTATAAGTGATCTGATCTGAGATACGTTGTATTGAAATTCATCAAATGTCGCACAAATCAGTGAAAACAGTGTAAGCTAGCTCGCTAGTTAGCAACCAAGACATCAGCAAACTCGTAGTGTTTTGTGTTATAAAGAAAATGATCATCACATTGAAACATCAGAAAGTTCTTATAACCGTCAGTTTAGGGCCTGTGTGTCACATGACCTGCAGTACCGAGTGTGTCCACTACACTGAAATAACTTCCTGTTTCCTGTGGGGGCAGGGTCAGGACTTCTGATGATGTCACAGTAACACCTGACACTCTAACTGTGTGTGTGTTTTCAGGCTGACCAGCAGTACGCCAGCAGTGTAGCAGACAACCTGAAGCGCCTGTAAGTCCACCTGCATGATGGGATGCCGTCTCTATGGCAACAGATGCTAGAGGGGAATCTTCACACTCTCTCTCTGTGTGTGTGTGTGTGTGCGTGTGTGTGTGTGTTGTGTTTGATCTCAGCTCGTATGCGTCAGCCTTTGATCGCCGCCGTGTGAACAGCTGTGTGTGTGTGTGTGCCATTGTTCACGGCATGTAGTCAAAGTGCAGCATGTTAGTGCATGATTAATTTATCTCTCTCTCACACACACACACACACACACACACACTGTGTCAGCAGCAGGAACCTTTCTGTAAAAACGTTTTTACACTCAAAGATCAAGTGTGATTTTTTTCCTCCACCCCATCTTTTTCTTTCCTTCATCCTTCATCTCCGTCAGTCTTTTCTTTCCTCCCACACCTCCTTCTTTTCTACGCTTCATTATCATTTCATTCACACCTCCACCTCCCAACTACATCTCTCCTTCTCTACATCCTCCTTTCCTTTCCTTCCTCTTACGTTTGCATCCTTCCTCCTACCTCCTCACTTGATATCGTTCTTTCAATCTGAGTGGTGGAAGAAGTAAAAGTACCACTACAAAAATACTCTATTACTGTTGTACTGTTGGAGCAGCTCCAGGTGGAGACAGTTTGAACTACCTACTACAGTTAGCTAGTTTAGTCCAGGTGTTCCCAACCTCCGGGTCGGGCCCCTCCAGAGGGTCACCAGATGAATCTGAGGGGCCGTCACATGATTCATGGAACACACAACGTTAGTTCAGACTTTTAATCTGTAAAGATGTGTTTTATGTAAAATATTAATCTGTGAAGTAACTAAAAGTGGCAGATAAATGTAGTGCAGTAAAAAATACAATACTTCCCAGTTGTTGTGGAGTAGAAAAGTAGGATATTATGGAAATACTCAAGTAAACTACCTCCAAATTGTACTTTGTACTACTTTGAAAGTCACCCATATAAATAGAGTTCAAGTAAAAGTCTTAAAGTATCTGATATTAAATGTACTTAAGTATCAAGAGTACCAGTAAAAGTAACTGTGTTTTTGTGGTGTTTTTCTTAAAATGATTGATGATAAAAAATCAATTAATTTGTGAAATATGCAACTTTGGCTCTGATGCAGCATGTAATCTGTAAAGTAACTAGTAACTAAAGTTATCTAATAAATCCAGAATGTAGTGGAGTGGAAGTACAAAGTAGCAGAAAATGGAAATACTCGAGTAAAGTACAAGTAGATCAAAATTATACTGAAGACAGTACTTGAGTAAATGTACTCGGTTATACTCAAAGGCAAAGCCACACATCCTAACTGATGTCTGCTGACTGTCAAGTAAATGTACTCTGTCGCTGTCTGTCTGTCTCAGCTTCAGTCAGCTTTATTGATATAACAGGTGAAGACAGTGTGTTATATGTTATAATGTATATAACAAACAATAAACAACCAGTGAAGTGTGAAGTAAACTAACATGTTTGTCTGTCTGTCAGTTTTCCAGCAGAGATCCAGTCGGGTCTGTTGGAGGTCGTCTCTCCGTCCGTCCACTTCTACCCTGACTTCTCTCGACTCCGAGAGTCCTTCGGAGACCCAAAGGAGAGAGTCAGGTCAGTGTGTGTGTGTGTGTGTATGTGTGTGTGTCTGTGTGTGTGGCTTCAGTACAGGAAACTTCTCTTTCACTATAAAAGTCTATTTGAATAACAACAGGTCAGTAAACAGGAAGTTTATTATGTTTTTTTGGAGTCCGTCCGTGTTGTTTGTTGTTTGTTGTTTGAGGAAACTCGTCATCAGTGCAACAGATGATCAGATTAGATTAGATTACAAATATTCTATTTGTAAAGTACGATGGCACCCAGTAGAGTGCATACCTCCACCAAGGTCCAACAGTCCCCTTTATTTCAATCAAGCCTAATCCAACATCAAATAAAACGTGTTTAAATCTTTTTATCAGGATCTGTATAGAACTGTTCTCACTCATAAACACCAGCCTCCTGCACAACTGATTTTATCCCGTTATCTGGATCCACACCAGAAGTTAGAGGGGTCTATTCTGAACCCAGACTTTTGCTGACAAACCATCCAACCAATAAAACAATAAAACAGCCAACTGACCAACCAACCAACCAACCAACCAACTGACCAATCAACCAACAAACATGGACCTGGGTGAAAACATAAATTTGCAGAGGTAATTAGAGTTTGACGAGGTGATAATTCAGAATCAGCTGTTTGCTGCAAATTTAATTAACAAATCTCAAAATGACTAAAAACAAACCAAATAACAATAATAATAAGAGTTCAGTTTAAACTGAAAACAAGGTGTTTCACTCAAGGTCAGGTTAGTTTCACTTCATTGAGTCTCGACTTTAAAAAACTGCAGTTTATATTAATTAAAACACACACACACGCACAGTCACCTGTGCATGTGTTTGATTTATCAGCTCCAGTAATCAGTGAAAGTTGTGTAATTTTGAGTGTGTGTGTGTGTGTGTGTGTGTGCATTTGTGCGTGTGTGTGTGTGTGTTTAACAGCTCCCCAGGCTTCTGTCAGCCTGTCATGGCTAATTCATGAGGCTCTGAACCACACTGAGCGAGCTAACTAGACACACACACACACACACACACACACACACACACACACACACACACACACACACACACACACACACACACACTTAAATTGGTCCTCCTTGGCATCCTAAAGGGAAACACACACACACTTTCGTTAGGAGTCAGTGTGCAGCTCGAGGTGACATCATTTTACTTAATAAACTGTTACTCCACCCCTTTTTGGTCTTGTTACCGTGGTAACACAGGAGAGAGGGGGCGGAGGTGAATTCAGAGGGAAGGAAGGATTGAAGGAAGTAGGAGGAGTGAAGGAAAGAAGAGACGAATGGAGAAAGGAAGGAAACAAGATGGAGGACTGAGGGGAGGAAGGATGAAGGTCTGGACACATCAGGATTTAGAATAAACTGCGATCAGAGGATCCACAAAATAAATCCATGTAGAGTTCAATATTGTTGAACTCTGACTTGTGAATTAGCGCTGCTGACCAATGACAAGCCGTCTGAACAGTTTTGAAATTGAAAGGAGAGAACGAAGAGCCAGACCGTCCAGACTGAGGAAGGTGGAGTAGATTATCAGCTGTGTTGCACCGAGACAAACGTCAATGTTGCGAAAACCTCTTTTAAATAAAACATGTGGACTTTCTGTAGCGATCTTGCTAACAAGCTTTATTTTCCCTTTTCAGCAACTTGCTAGTGAACAAAATGTCAGGAGAAAGTAGAGTAGAAGAAGAGCCTGAGTGACCACCTTGGATCAGATGTCACTTCCTGCTCTACATTCAAATAAACCCGTCCATCAGTGGGAAAAAAAACACCGTGTTTTTACACAAAGACAGAAAGAAGTTCATGTAGAACATTTGCTGAATTCAGGGCCGGTTTTTGCTATGGGCAATGTGGGCGACCGCCCAGGGCGCAATCTATGTGAAGACAAAACAAAACTCGCCAGTTTTCTAGACTACCGCTCATTTCCATGTCAAGTTAGTGGAGTGGGCGCTGGGGCGCCTCATTGTCACATCAACTTGCTGCTGAGAGTCACACAGGTTGTGTGTGTCAGAAGAGGCGAGGGGGAGGGGGAGAGGGATAGACTGATGATCCCAGGCCACACAACACAAACTGCTTCCAAATAAATTGTATTTCATTCCTAAAATTAATATAGACCCATATACCTACATGTAATTAATTGGGTTATGTGAAAAATGTAAAAAAAAAAAAAAAAAATCTGTGCATGCATCTACGTGAATTTGTTTACATCACGTGACTCCGGTTGTTTGACGGGCGAACAGACGGTGTTGGCAAAAGGTAATGATGTCGAGTCTTCATCTTCATCATGGATCAAAGTAAAAGAGCAAAGAAGCCATCAGGTGCCCAGTTCAGAAAAAGAAGAAAAGAAGAAGAGAAGAAACGGGCAAAAGATAAAGGTATGCAGATTTCTATGAGTGACGTGAGTGACAGTAGCCTATAGGCTATTTATTAGCCTCTTGCTAATATGTTGCTACTTAGCCACAGAAGGTTTTTAATTTTGCTGAACTAGCAACTATTAGAATTGAGGCATCATGTCATGCAACTAATTTCACCCATAGGCAACCTAGGCTAGTTTGTGTTTGCAACACAACAAGTGCAAATTCACACAGACGTCCTGACTGTGGAATGTTTAATGCTATACGCTATATGCTAACTTAAATAACTTCTAATATACATTGACATGGCATTTTGTAAGCTACATGTGATAAAGCTTTTTGAATAATTTGTAGTGTGTTATGCTTAGTTAATAGGATGTTAACAAATGTTAATAAAATGTGCATTATGGTCATTTTAATTGGGTAACTGATGCATGTGTGATCTAAGTGTGATCTAACTTACATATTGTATCTTAATTGTAAATTCAGGGGCACTTATGAAATATTTTGGAGCTGGAGCACCCACTGGCCAAAATGAGGAGTCAGATACTTCCACAGCAGCCACAGACATGGTCCTGGAGTCTGATGAGGAGCCATCTACCTCTGCAGCCACACAGGCCTCTTCAGGGATGGTCCTGGAGCCATCTACCTCCTCAGCCACATGTTCCTTGCAGGACTCCTCAGGTGTGTGTGTATGTGTGTGTGTGTGTGTGTGTTAGATCCTGTGATGAAGGATTTGTGCAATTTACATTGGTGTTTATAAACTGTATTTCATTTATTTATCCTGTTTTTTTCTCTGTTCTTGTTACCTTTTTGTATTTAAGATTATATATAATAAAATAATACAAATAATATATAGTTTTGCTGTTTTTTGGGGTGTGTGTGTGTGTGTGTGTGTGTGTGTGTGTGTGTGTGTGTGTGTGTGTGTGTGTGTCAAGGGATGGTTCGCCCAGGGCGTAAATCTAGCCAGGACCGCCCCTGGCTGAATTTGCCAGAAGGAACAAATAATGAAGAATTTGTTAGAGACAGCGTTTCACAAAGTTTATAAAGTGTCTCCAACAAACTAACTATCACTAAATGAGACATTTGTTAAGGGAGTCTGGTGATGGAAACACAGCTGTCAGTTGAGATTTTCATTCCTCTGTTATTGTTTCACTTCACTTCAGTGAAACACTGTTTGTGTCTGTATATATCCAATCACTTACTGTTGGATGTAAACACACCTTAAGCTCAGGTGAGGGATCGTACCTGACCACCAGACATGAAGCTTTGTTAGCTATGTGATGTTAGCATCTGTGAGGCAGTTAAGGTTTCTTCTTTTATTACAGATTTAAACAGCCTGATTCACACATTTTGGAATTAAACTTTTTTTTTTTTTCTCACTGATTTTTATCTTTTTTTAATGGATACACAAACAACTCCAAGCTCTTCTTTATAACTGGCTAATTGGTTTAAAACTGCAAACAAAAACCCTCCTTTATCTAGAAGCCATTTTTATGATTTGATATCCTCCCTTATGTTGCATCAAATGTGGTGTTTATTCACAGCGAGCGTCAGTGATGAGGGCGAGAAATTAGGCTAAAATATCAACTGAAACAACGAAACCTTCAATGTGAAGTTTGTCTCACTGCTCCAGGCTTCGTTAGAGGAATTCTCCCTTTTGAGAAAGTTTAAAAAGATGCATGAGCTGCATTAAAGCATGTACGTCTTTAAATCTAAAGTCTTCTCTGCACAGACACCACCTCCTCCTCCTCCTCCTCCTCTTCCTCCTCTTCCTCTCTCACTCTGTCTGTCTGGTTACGGCTGAGTTATTTTCATCCTCTGGAGAAACAGTAAAAACCAGTTTCAAACTTTTCTCTGAGTCTTGCTGCAGACAGTCTGGAGGATGAGAGCAGGTTTAAAGACGTCTGTGTCAGGACTCAGTGCTTCATAATGTATGAAGGAGGACTGAACAGGTAGAGAGACCGTCTGATCTCAGAGGAGGAGGGGAAGAGGAGGGACGACAGACGCTGAGGATTTTGAGGATGAACAAACAGATTTCTCTTCATCACGTTTCAACTTTTTGTAAACAGAAATCTTCTGCTTCGTTGTGAAGCTAAACCTTTGGCTCAAAAAGAGTTCACAAGAACTTCTTTTCATCAAACTGAGTTTTATAGAAATAAACAGAAAAGTGACGGAAAGAAGGGAGAAGGAAATCAATCCAACATCACTTCCAGAAATGTCAAGTGTTGATGATTGGAGCTGAAATATGTCAAACGTGTCTCGTCCTTAAACAGATGCTCAGGGACCAGGAGACAGACAGATATCAGCAGGGATTCGTCCTTTTTAACAGTTTGTATGCATACTGAAGCGTCTCGCTGTCTGAGGAGAGACATTAAAGTAACGACAGTAAAACGAGCTGAGAGTCGTGACCTCGCATGTTAAAGCAGCTTGTTCAGTTCAGTGTCAGTATTTCAGTGTAAAGATGTCAGACATGTATATTTCTGAAAACCTCTGACAAGTTGAAACTTCTGTCACCACAGATATCCTGACATCTTGTCAATTATGACCAGTTTGGTTGCTGCAAAGACGTATGGAAAATGTCGCTTCAAAAATGTACCAGTTTGTACTGTACGTCCCAACTTCGCGGCAAAAACATCCTGTTTCATTGCTGCAAATTCTTGTGGAAACGTCCCGATGTCTTGGCAACAACATCAGTTTTTGTTGGCACAAACCTGGATGGAAATTTCCCTACATTTCTGTTTTTGTGCCACCAAAATGGTAGGAAAATTATCCAGACGTCTTATTGAAAACACCTGGTTTTGTCGCCACAAACATGGTGAAAAAAATATCCTGACATCTCGTTAAAAATATCAGTTTTCTTCACGTCAAACACGGCTGGAAAATGTCCTGATTTCTTGTCAAAAAAGTCCAAAGTTTTGTTGCCATGAACTTGGCTGGAGAATGTCTGAGCATTTTGTTAAACACACCTGGTTTTGGCACCACAAATGTGTCTGGAAATGTCCCGACACCGTAAACACGGCTGCACTGCAAAATGTTCCGATGTTGTCAAAAATATCTTGTTTTGTCACCACAAACACCACTGAAAGTCTTTCCTAAAATCTTGTTAAAATATCCAGTGGTTTCACACTTACAAATGTTGAAACACTGCCTTGAACAGTGGTCTCTGGCTTGGCAGCCATCTGTGCTTAGGTTTAGACATAAAAACACTCGGTCAGGTTTAGGAAAACATCGTGTTTTGTCTTAAAATACCTGGTTCTGTCTCCAAAAACACAGCCGGTAAATGTCACGACGTCTCAAGAAACTGAAACAAGTCCAGTTGCCTACGATAGAGCACTTAGATTTACCATGACTTAGATGACTGAGAACCTTCATCAACACAACTTCTCATTGAAAGACTCAGTTTCAGCACCACAAACACACCAACATCTCACTAAAATATCTGTTTGTGTTGCCCCTAACACGGCTGGAGATGTCTGGATGTCTTGTAAAGAATATCCAGTGGTTTCTTCTTACAAATGTTGAAACCCAGTCTCATACAGTGGTTTCTGGCTTGGTAGCCATCTCTTGTTAGATTTAGACACAGAAACCTCTTGGTTAGGTTTAGGAAAACATCGTGTTTTGGTTCTGTCTCCACAAACACGACTGGAAAATGTCCCGACGTTTCATGAAAAATATCATGTTTTGTCGCTGTGTCTGGATATGATGCGCACAAATGATCAGAAACTCAAACTTCCAACATCTAATCCTGCCAGTGCAGCTGAATGTCCTCATGCTGACTTAAACATGAACTGTGGTGACTCGAACTCAAATTTCAAAGACTGAAGGCTGACACTTAAAGTTATTGATAGCACAGAGTCACAGGCTGAGCTGAAGAGTCTCTGTGTTCACGCTCAGCACAGATAAGTGGCGTTTAATCTGAAGACACTGGGTCTTGTTGTGTTGGAGTTCGGGTGGAGAATCAGCTGACTTTCACTGGCGTGTTAAATGTGGTCGATGTCTGAGGGCTGAGACAGAGAGCGTGTAAGGCGAGGCCGCTTGTTGAGAGCTTTACTGTTCGCCTATAAAAAGCTCCTTTTTCTCTCCAGGATTGTTTTTAACCTCAGCGGGGATATAAAAAGGCTATTGACTCCCCGTAGTAAGAAAACACTTTAAACTGTGGATAAACCGCTGTGTGAGGAGATGAGCCAGGCTGGTGGGGGGTGGGGGTGTATTTATGGTACAATAAAGACAAATAGAGGACAGAAGGGTGGAGGTGGAGGTGAAGGTCTGCAGACTGAAGGAGTCAGACGCCATGTGTTCATCACATGCTACATAAAGTTACACAAAGATATTTGTGATGTGATGTTGGTCTGTTTTTAGGGTCAGACTCTGAGCCGGAGGAGCTTCAGTCACATCAGACACATCAGACCATGAAGTCTATAAACAGCAGAGAGGCTGCCGCTCGCTAAACTCCCCCATCACACTCTGCTTTTCACTTCACATTCACACTGAAGTCATAATCAAAGCTGTGAAGGTCACAGTTAATTAAACGTTTCACTAGGATGCTTTCTAGTGTTGTATGAGAAATCCTCTTCCAATAAGTTTTTATTTAATCAGTCAGAGTCATTTGTTTTTGTTTTTTTGTTATTCAGGGAGAAATGTTATCCAGGAAACATTTTAAAAGATGTTAAATATCATCAGTTCTGCTTCGTCTCGCTCGTCTTCCTGTAATCTTAATTTAATGACTGATAATTGTAGAAGATAAAAAGTATTTTTCTATAACATTTATTACAAATACTCGATGGTTTCCAGCTGAAATAGAAACACTGTTCATAAACACAAAAAGACATGTTTCAGTCTCTGAGCTCAAATAAATTACAACTTTATTACTTATTCATGTTTTCAAGGAAGTAATCAGATTGTTTACTTCACCAAAATAACTGATCAACAATCTTAAAATATGAGTGAAAGTTCTGCATTTTAAATTTTATTCAAGTAAAAGTATCAGCAGTATTTTCAGCTTCATGTAGTAAAAATAACTTTTCTCTGAATGTTGTAATTGTTCTGTTCATGCTGAAGTAACTAAACTTGCACATTTACTCAAGTACTGTACTTTTTTACATTTTATGCTTCTTTATATTTACTTCTCCACATTTCAGAGGCAAATATACTTTGTACTCCACTTCATTTATATGACAGCTTTAGTCGGATCAAATAAATGATGATGTATTATTATAGATTAATATAAAACTTTATTGATTCGGAGAAATTCACAAACGACCCGGCTGTATATGACGTCATTAAAATGAGCTCCATGTTTAGCAGCTGCAACATTAAAGTGATGAATAAATCAATAATTAGAATCAAATAATATAGTTTATTAGTATATTTTGTTACAAATACTTTTATTTTGTACTCAGTGGAACTGAAGTATAAAATCTAATAATAAAATAATAAAAATAAAACACGCTGCTGATGTTGAGCTCACAAACACCCAAGAGTTTCCTGCAGCCTCCGTAAATATCGAACTCTGTGTGTCTGTGTGTGTGTGTGTGTGTGTGTGTGTGTGTGTAGATGTTGCTAAAGGATGGAAGTCCCCTCTTGGCAATTTCTTTTTAAAAAATTAAAGATCACATTTGAAGTAATATTATGGTAAAAGAGCTTAAAAGAAGCTTTTTTATTCTATTTTTGTTTTTTCAAAATGACCAGAAACACAGGTCCCCTCTTAGATAGGGGAGACATTTAGTGCCCTGTTAGCAATATTGACATGTATGTGTGTGCGTGTGTATGTGTGTTTACTGAACCTCGTCTGTACACACACTGATTCGATTCATGGCTGATTGCTTGGTGCTGTTTTCTGGGAGCGACTGGACCAACTGGATGGAGACGAGCTGTTTAGATCCAGCTGATAGTTGATCTGATGGATTTATCAGCGTCTCCTCTGCGGTCGTTTCCTCTGACGGTGTTGGAGCTGATGTTGTTCCTGCTCTGGATGTAAATTTGTTCAGTGAGGCAGTTAAATGATGTAAATGAGAGAAGAAGAGCTGCAGGTTATCGTCTGTCAACACCAACTGACCTACAAACTGATTTCTGTGTCTAAGATCAAGTCGGTCAGATCGTTGAGTATTTATTGTGTTTAATGTGGTTTTAATTTCATATACTGACATCAAAAGAATACCTGAATTATGTCTTGATAATGTTTTCATAATTATTTACACATTGACAAGTTCACAAACAGCAACAACATTTTATCAAAACCAATCAATATCAAATCGAAATTAACATTAAAATCAAATCAAACAGAAAATATCATGTTGTTATCACAAGTTGACAGAACGTAAACAAAATATTAACAAAACCCTCCACAGCTGTCAGTGCTGATATTAAATCAGCATGTAGGTGAGGAGGTGGGCGGGGACGGCCATGCAACTGCAGAGCAGATGAAAAAATGGAAACAGGTGTTAAATGGGTTGAGCAGTCAGGTGATGTGGAAAGGATGTAAAATCCAGATAAATCTGGTACACAGATGGAGGCAATAACAGGGCCTGGGGAGCTGAGGAGGAGGGACGGAGAGACAACCTGTAGCACTGAGTCACAACGAAGTGATGAACTGTTAATAAACCCACAGACAGAGAGAGGTCTGTGACATGTCTGTTGTTTTACTGTGTTTGAAAAAAAACTCAACTTTAACCTGAAAGTAGCTGAGTGGCAGAGATGAGGAGAGGATTGTAGCTATAAGAGTAATGGAGAGGAGAGAGCGGTGAGTCACTGTGACCTCTGTAGAGGTTAAAAAGTTCAGTTTCAACATCGTATACATGAACAATAAAACTCTGATATGACTGAACTTTACATGTTGGATGAATTAATATTTGATGTCACACTGTTGGGCAGTCACGCTCTAATAATTAATAATCTAATTTAGGGAGGCTGTTTGCAGGATAAAGGTCTGAACGTGGCTCAGGTATGACCTCTATGGACGTAAACAGTGAGAAGCTAGACGAGTCTCCCCGCTACCAGCTGAAGCAGTCCCTATCTAAATCCATATTAAAGCAGCACCTTGTAGGTTTAGGGACCGAACCCTTTATAACGGAGAGCTGGTCCAGTATCTCCTGAACAGGGTATACTCATGATCTAACACATACAGTACAGTAGCAGTGAGTGTGTGAGTGTGAGTGTGTGTGTGTGTGTGTGTGTGTGTGTGTGTGTGTGTGTGTGTGTGTGTGTGTGTGTGTGTGTGTGTAATCTCATGGCTCATTGGGTCTTCTGTCCCTGGTGGCATTTTTCTGATTATCCACTGAGCAGCCTGTTATTATAGCTTACTGTGTGTGTGTGTGTGTGTGTGTCTGTGTGTGTGTGTGTGTGTAAATGTGTGTATAACAGGAAGGCAAACATTTCTTCTTGTTTATAATATTTATCTCCTGTCTTCTTTCCCCCTTGTCCTCCTCCTCTTCCTCCTCCTCTTCTTCCTCCTCCTCCTCCTCCTTCTCCTCCTCAGGTGGAGGACGAAGCAGAACCTGGACTACTGTTTCCTGATGATGTACGCTCAGTCTAAAGGAACTTACTATGTCCAGGTAGGAAAGAAAACGGCGTACAGATGTTTCACAATAAAAGCAGCTGAATGTATCTTCCCTTTTCTGGTGGGCTTTTAATGTGAAACACCTGCAGGAAGTGTTGAGTTTCACTGTGCTTAACAGCGATTGAATAAACAGCAGACAGATAATTTCACATTTAATGAATCCCTCTTGACTCTCGATGTGTTTGTGGTTTTCTATGACAATGTTTTTCTGCTCGGTCACGTCAAAAACTCTTGTTACAAACAACACGTTCATCGTTTCATCATGAAGGACTTGATAAAAGCTGACTGACAGACTCTCTGGCCCCGTCCACACCTCATATTAACATTTTAATGAATATAAAACCCCTCTCTGCTCATCTCTGTTGAGTTTTATGAATATATTTATTAAAGCACTGATGCCAGGAAGCAAACAGTACAGTAAAGTGTCAGTTTGACTCACCTGATGCCTCCATCACAGAGTCATAAAGAGGGAGTGTGTGGTCAGAACAAGTCACTTTGAGTTATTCAACAGATCATTTAACAGTGATCAGCCCAGGCTCCAGGATGGTATGTTAACAGTTAATGTTTCTGCAAACCAACATTATGTCTAAAAGACATATATTATTCGTCTACACGTAAACCTGACGTCTGAGCAAAAGGACGGTTTGTGCTGTCATTGAAAATTTTGAAGACGTCTGTTTGAAGATTAAACGTTCACATTCAGATCATATTTCACCAGGTTTTAAAATACTGGATTTCAAACAAGAGATTTGAAAAATAACGATGAGCTCTCATTTGTACATTGTAGAGGATTAAAGCACAAAAAGAGAAGGACTTGAACCATCAACCCTCACTCGACCTGTCACGCCACTGCAGACACATATAACAAAACATGTAAAGCAGCTTGTGCTCCATGTCTTATTTAACATTAATGTATAAATCTGTTCCCGTTACGTTGTCCTGGAAGCTTCTCTTTAGCAGCTCACAGTCTGTATATTTCCATATTTATGACATTTTATATGAAACATTAGATGTGTTGATTTTAAGTCTTCATAGACCGACCAGTGACTTAAAACACACTTAAAACTAATCAGTATCGTCTCTTTTAAAATAAACAAATTATAAACATGATAACACAAATTTGTGCTGATGTTTAAACCACAGCTGGTTGCTGCCAGATGTTGTGAATGCGTTCATTATTTGCCTTGATTTCACCTCAAAATCTCTGTTTTCTGACCTGATGAAATATCAAACAAGGTACGAGGTAGATGTTTAAAAAACGAAATAAAGTTTGAAGTCCTTGTGTCCTGCTACATTTTATGTTGCTGTTGGTGTTGATGATGAGTTGATGAGTCTCACAGCCTGAGGACTCAAGCTGCTCTGTAGTCTGGTGGTACGGCAGCAGATACTTAAGATACTTCGAGTTTAAAATCTCTCAACTCTTCAGAAAGATTCTGGTGACATCACCGTGGCTCTTCTTCTTTCTCCTGGCCTCGGCAATTATATTCACCGTATTTTTGTCTGCTATGGATGATGTCATCACTCACATCCTCCTCGCTATGACGTCCTGATGTCAAATAAAACACAAACACATAGTAAACCACAGAGGATCAGTGTCCATCATACAGCAGGGACTGTCAACATACTGTTGTCATAGAGACAAGACGCACGTGCAGCGTTTTTCCTCTCAGAGCTCCTGAACAAACAGCCAGCACTTTTCTCCTCTGAAAAAAACGTAATGTGGACACAGACCCTTAGTTTCCCATCAAACATCCTGAAAGCTGCAGCAGCAAAAACAAAATTGAACAATTTCACGATCCTTTTGTTGAGAAGTGTGTTTCAGATAGACGACTAAACTGGAGTCTGTCTAACCGAGACTTTAGAGGCATCAGTACTAACCTGAGTCATTGTAGTACATTAAATGAGACTGACTTGGTTACGTAAAGACGTATATACAGTGTACACAAACACACACACACATATATTTATGTATATATATATATGTATATAAGTGTAATGACCTGAATTTACAGCATTGTACAATACACTGTGTCTGTCAGCACATAAATAAAATGGATGTTCCTGCTGTAACGTCTCAGCAGCTTCACTTTACACTCTCACATGTGGAACTCAGCTGATGTCCCTGCCCTGGATCTGATTAATCAGGACGGCCATTAAAATAAAAAGTGTCTCTGATGTAATCCTGTGAGGCTGATGAAACTGTTGCATTGTGGGTAGACTGACAGGGAAGTTAATGGAGGTGTCTCAGTGCTTCATCAAACGCTCTTTGTTCCCTTTAAAGATGAAAAGAAGAAGAAACAGGCAGCGACTGTTTCCTCCTGTTTCCCCTCGCATCTGAAAACTAAAGCAGGTGCTGCTGGACGCCACCTGTTGAAGGTTAACACACAGAGAGATAACTCACATGTTGATATTTACTCAACTTCTTACAGAAATATCTGAGAGAAAGAACATTTAACTTGAGATGGATATCTTTAAACAGCCTCTCCACCGGTGCACTTTCCTTTGCTTACCAGGCTTTGTTAGTGCAAGGAGGCTGCATTTAAGCTTTGGTCTACACGCAGGCCGCTCTATTGTCAGAACCATGTGGTGAGTCCCAACAAAAGAAAACAGCGTACAGATTTTCACAATTAAAGTGGCTGCATGTATCTTGCCTTTTCTGGTGGGCTTTTAATGTGAAACACCTGCAGGAAGTGTTGAGTTTCACTGAGCTTAACAGGGATTGAAAAAACAGCAGACAGATAATTTCACATTTTATGAATCCTTCTTGACTCTCAATGTGTTTGTGGTTTTATAAACGATGTTTCCTGCTCGGTCACGTCAGAAACTCGTTACAAACATGTTCGTCGTTTCATCATGGAGGACTTGATAAAAGGTGACTGACGGACTCTAAGAAATTACCTCCTCTGATAAAAGTCAATGTGAGAAGAAATGAGTTTCATTCATTTCATCATCGAAATAGAGCAAAGTGATCAACCCAGTCACCAGAAGAAATGCTGGAAATGTACATTACTGTAAGCAGCAGATACCTTGACACTTTACATTTATTTATGTTCAAGTTTCAGTTTTATGTTGTGACAACTCTGTGATTATGGTCTGGTTCAGTTTAGGCACAGAAAATCTTGGTTAGGGTCAGGACAAGATCAATGTTTTGGTACAAAAAAACCCTGATTCTGTCTCCACAAACACGGCAGGAAAATGTCTGGACATCCAGTGGTTTCATGCTTACAAATGGTAAAATGCAGTTTTGAACAGCGGTCTCTTGCTCAGCAGCCGAGTCTGGTTTGGTTTAGGTACAAAAAACACTTGGTTGGGGTCAGGAAAAGATCATGTTTTGGTTTAAAATGCCTGGTTCTGTCTCAAAGTATATTTGTGTAATTTCTAGTAAAAATATGTCTTTACATTTAATATATGATGTGACCAGCTTGAAAGTAACATTTCAGCGAGGTTTAAGAAACTTGGTTTTAGGAAAATGTCCTCTTTTTTTTTTTTTTATTAATCAACAACATCTTTCATTATTCTCTTTCTTATTTTTGAGGTGGCATTTTCTCCAGTGTGAAACCATAAAAGAGACGTTGTGGAGATAAATTTAGACCCAGATTCTTCTGCTTGAAATGTAAATGAACTTCCTGAGTTCCTGTATTTCCCTGTCTGAGTGCATTCTCAGTGAAATGAGCAACATTTTCTGTTTTCAGGAAGGTTTCTGGTCTCTTTCACAGTCGAGACTGAAAATGATTTCTGGAGATGAATGTTTTGGTTGCGTTTCTTCCCCTCAGTGTGATCTATGACTCTGTAGGTTTGTCCTTGAACGCAGCTTGCCCTGCCGGAGCTGAACCGGGGTTATTTTTTCCTGGCCATTTTCCAGTGATGGAGCGATCTCCCTGCCATCATCTCTGCTGGCAGTGGCGTGTTTTGACAGGAAGGCAGAGTCAGACTGGCTGTTATGACACCTAAACTCGCTCTGAACTTTGTAGAGTCTTTCCTCGGTGGTGTGTGGTGACGGAGGGAGGGAGGTGGAGGAGGTAATTACTCCGTGTCAACTTCCCCGGGATAAAAGTGGAGGATGTAAATGTCTGTCAGGGAGCAGGAACAGAGATGTTGAGGCGCAGGTATTTTTTACTGTAAAGATGAATTTGTGTGTCACAGCTGAACAAAAGTAAAACTGAACAGCCAACACGTCCTCTTGTTCCTGCGTCTTCTGCCTCTGAATGACGTCCGTGTGAGACTTTTGTTTCAACGATTTCATCTTCATTGCAGCAGTTTTCTGTTGGTCTGAGACACACTCGACCACCAGGGAGTTTATTTCATCTAAAGACTTCAGAGCTGCACAAAGATCTGACACAAGCCAGACCAGGACTCAATTATAACATCCACACTCAAGATCTGAACGTGTTTTCTGAATAAAAAATGTCCTAAAACAACCTGACATTTGTTTCTACATGTTGTTGAGTTGTGTTCCTACTTTATCACAAATGTTTCCAACAATGTTAAATATTTGTACTTTTGTACCTGTCCCTCTCTCTCTCTCTCACAGCTAGAGGACGATATAGTTGCTCGTCCAAACTACTTCACCACCATGAAGAACTTTGCTCTGCAGCAGCCGCTGGAGGAGTGGATGATCCTCGAGTTCTCGCAGCTCGGCTTCATCGGTGAGTCGATAACAACGATCCTAACATTATGAAATATAATATATCTTTATGAACACAGAGGCTGAGCAGGTTCAGCTGGAGGCTGTCTTAATGCACCCGGTCGGTCTGATCAGCTTGTCTGAAAAGACTTCTGAAAGTTTCTAAGCAGACACTTTGAGTCATGGAGGTTGCACTGACCAACGTCTTTGTCACTTAAATGAGCCAAAAAATAATTACCAAAATATGTGTTAAACATGAGGAACTATGACACAACAAGTATGCTTTAAACACAATAAACCAAAATGTGGCATTTATTTACCCAGATGCAAATAAAAAATAATAATATTTCAGGTCAATTAATAATTCAAATGTAAACAAAAAAATCCCAATATTAATAAACACAAAATGAGTTTATCTTTCTCTTAATACTTTCAAATGTCTTTAAATCATTAAAACCTTTTACCTGTTCTTAGGTTTAATAACAGCACAGCATCTTTAACATGTAAACATCTACCATGTAGCGGTAGAAGGTCAGTATCAGTACTCAGAGTCCAGCAGTGGTGAAGGTCGGCATGGGGAACAGGATAATGGATGTCCGGTGGAGCGCAGATGAAAACCCGCTCAGCAGAATAAACCCGTCAGAACACAGTTTCTGGTCCAGAGGAGCTTTCCCGGTCCTCGCACAGTCACAACTGTCCGTGTCCTGAATCACATGAATCAGCTAAGCAACAGGTCCACGCGCTGTTTCTTGGTGATTTAACAGCAGCTTGTTTTAACCAGTTTCATCAAATGCAAAGCTAACAGTCTGAAAGCAACGCTATTGACAGTTATGCTAGGCTAACGGCTAATCGCGATTAGCGACACATCGTTTTTTCACTATAACATGTAGTCACAGTACATAAAACCACACAAACACTCATATTTACCTCTTGTAGATCATAAACATCAAACCCTGATGATAACTGGTCGTCAGTCCCTGAAGTTATGGACGTTATGACTCGTTAATCTTCCGGTTCACTCTGCGGTGATAATCAGCTTCTGCATCCTCCAAAACCCGGACCTAGCAGCTACGACTAAGCCCCGCCCCTCTACCGGAGAATGGAATTTGGTTGGCTGTTTGTTTTAGGACAGTCCAATTAAAATAAAGAAAACACGAGATTGACATATTGACATATGTAAAGCAGGTTAGGCTGTAAGGCTGAATACACGTGCAGGCTCACTAGCCCTTTTCACACAGAGACTCCGAAACCAAGCAGCTCCAGCGTAAAAGATGACCTGTTCCCCGGTGTCCTCCTGTTAAACTAAACATGTACCTGCTGACTGTTTATAATCATATGGATGCTGTTATAATGTGTTGTGATTGAGATCCTGACCCACCAAACATCCTGGAAAATGACAAAGTTACGTTTTTCTCTTAATTACATAATTACATAATCGCCATCAGTCAACAGGACGCTGTCTGACTCTGTCACTCGTGGGGAGGGAGGCTGTTTATGGGGGAAAGTTCACTGGAGTCTTGGTCGGGAGGTCTGACCATCGTGGTGATTTTTTTCACTGCGATTAACACTTGATGAGTTAAAGTTTTTTGCCGGGAACAGACGCTGTTTTTCAGGCAGAAATGTGACGAAGAGTCGGTTGGACAGACACTTCTCCACGAATAACTGCGGTATTTTTTTCCTCATATAAGTTGCCAGAGACACGACCAGTTACTACGTTACTGTTGTTTGGTCCTGTAACGTTGCTTTGTGGGACATTTCTCTATATTTTGTTGAGTGAAGGATCTGTTTAGTTATCAGACAGTGAACACCATCAGTTCGACACGCCCTCGCTCTGTGCCGCCGGCTTATCGGTTCACACTGGTTCGGTTCGCCAATACTGCGCCTCTGATACTACCTCTGATACTACCTCTGATACTACCTCCGATACTACCTCTGATACTACCTCTGATACTACCTCCGATACTACCTCTGATACTACCTCTGATACTACCTCCGATACTACCTCTGATACTACCTCCGGAGCCGCATCAGAGGCGCAGCGAAATTTCACCCCTCGCCGCATCTGAGACTTTCACACAGAGGAGGAGGCAGAGAATTGGCGCAGGATCCCCGCATGCAAACGGCAGTGTGAATGGGGCTACTGACTCAGGTGCATTTCAAACAAACCATGCTACTTTGCATGAACTATGAGCTTTGACTAATGAACTACAAAGATTAAGACTCTTATATTTCTACATATGTTTAAACCTTTCAAGTTACATTTTAAAACTTTATTTATATCAATGTTTTAACCATATTTAAACATTTTTAAAGACTATTTACAGGCTGATGTGTCTACATTAATTATTTATCTCCAGATGTCTAAAAGTATTTTAGCCAGGGCTACATATACATTAGTATTATTCTACTTTTTATCCTCCTTTCTTCTACAAATTAACTTATTTTTGGGTGATTTAAAAGTATTTAAAAACACACTAAACTAAGCTGAACTAAACTAAACTGAGCCAGTCTTGTTCTGGACGGTCAGATTTTTTATGTTTTTTCTTTCTGCAGTTATTTTATTGTCACTTCAGTCATTTTTTATTCAGTTAGACTTTTTTAAGCAAAGATGTGGAAACATTCTCCGGTTCGAGCTCCTCACATGTTGTTGAATTTTTCAGTTTTCTTTGTTGTATTTGACAATAAATTAAGGATCTAAAGGTTTTGGAATAAGATAATTCAGGACTTCAGATCATGAATGCTTTTAAACATTAGGAACTATGATTAATCGATTTAATTTCAACTTTATTTGTTGCCACTTGTGCTGATGCAGATACTAAAACTATAGGTTTTTTGGGGGGATATCCCAACTTTGAGGAAAATGAGCAGAAACAGTTTGAAGTCAACAACAGAGCTCCACATTAGGAGTAAACTGCTGTCATGTGTTCGCTGAGATTTAACACCAGCACTGGAAACTGTGCCTTTAAATTCTTTGGCTCATCAAGATCAGAACCACAATTTGATAAACATGTGGTTTATGTGAAGGTTTGAACTATAAATCCAGATTAAGTTCTTGTGATAAAGTGTATGTAAGGTTAGTTCGTCCTCTGCGTCCTGCACACTGAGATGTGACTGAAAGCTCTGAAAAACGAGTAAGTGGACCTCTGAGATTAGCTCTGGTGTCACATCGTGTTCCCAAAGGTCAATAAAGAAGTTCTCAGTTGAGAAGTTTCTGTTGGAGCAGCGGGGTGAAACAGGAAGCTGAAGTCCGTCTGATGGTTGAATTACATCCAGCAGATGAACTGAAGCGTCTCCTCCGTCTGATCTGCTTCCTAATGATCCTGTCAGAGCTAATCAATGACTCCTGTCGTCCTGGATCCAATCAGCCGACGTATGGAGCACAGGCGCTACTCGCCTGGAACCTCCGGCTGATCCAGACTCAGGTTATTTTCTCAGAACTGTTTCCAGCTCTGACACATGGAGGCCGGACGAGCCGGACCAGAGCCAGAAATTAATCAGCAGCTATTCTGATAATTGATTGGTTTCTGGTTTCTTTGTCTTCTGTTATAATAAACTGAGTCTAAGTGAGTTTTGGACATTTGGTCAGACAATACAGGACATTTTAAGATGTCACCATGGCAACAGGACACCTCAAAATGTTTGGAAGACATAAAAATTAAAAATGCATGACAACAATTAGACGGAAATGTCTCAGTATTGTAGTTATTGACCCAAACTGACAAAATAAATGAAAAATAAATAATAATTTGACTCAAACAAACTTATATTTTCCTCAAAAGACGACAAAATTTACAGTTTGACTAAAATGAACAAACTAAATGGTACAAAACACACACACTTAAAGAAACAGTGTGTGTGTCTGTGAGGGGAGTCGATGTTTACACACACACACACACACACACACACACACACACACACACACACACACAGTAACTGTCTCTCACACACACACAAATTTACCCATCATCATTTTCTTCCCATGAGGCTTTGCTGCTCCACTTCCCTCTAATAGGTCCCTGAGTGCTCAGCCCGTCATTACTGAGGCCGGGGATGGACGAATCAAGCGCTCCCCATCGTCCCTGCAGAGAGAGAGCAGCTCAACAACGAAGCAGAGCGTCTTCGTAAAGACACAACGTGACCTCACACAGCGAACACACTAAACTTTAAACTGAGGCGGACAAACAGCTGCAGGAGTTAAAGGAACAGTCCCAGTATTAGAGTCCAGGTGTCCTCGTAACGATCGATGTCAGTGAAGAGCGAGCAACACGTCGAGGTTGGGTTTAGGTAAACAGTGAAGTTTTACCTAAAATGACTTCATTACTGAGGTAACTTTAGGCTAACCCTGAAGATAGCTTGGCCCTGGTTCCCTCCACAAAAGGCCTATGAGAGTTTTGGATTGGTTTTTGGATTATTACAGAAAATAATCTCAACTTTATGATCCTTACAGGTTTTGTTCATCAAGATAATCTTCACAGATGAACACACTGTGTGATGTTTGAAGCATAAATTAAATATGTAGCAGTAAAAAGCTAATGTTAGGCTACAAACAGACTTCAAAGAGACACAAATGACTTCAAAGAGACACAAAACAACTACAAAGAGACACAAATGACTTGTGACATCACAGTCACATGACTTAAATGTCACCACCACTTTGCGTCTTACTGCACAATTACTATACAGGTTTTCTATAAACTGATCAATGTTCAAGTTGTAAAGTCAGAGTTGGAATAGTTTGTGACTAAATTGGGCCTGTAAAGACGGACTAGTGAGTAGATGAGTCTCCGTGTTCGCTGTGAGGACGCTTAATGTCCCCGACAACCTCTGTAGTCTCATTTAGACACTTGTTAGCAACCGCTAACCGTTTTTAACACACGGAAGAGATTTATAATTAAACTGTGGGACATTTAATGATGGAGTTTATGTCTTATTATTATTATTTCATTAACCAAAACCTCTGTCTTGACTTCAAGACGAGGGAGGAGGAAGTGTATAAACGTATTTCCAGGTTACTAAACCTTTGTTGACATCCTGACCTTCCTGTTTCACCAGCAAACTTTGTACTGCAGAAAATATGTAATGAAACAAACTAATAATGATCATTTCAGCATGATCGATCCCCAGAGAAAAGACCTTAAACCCATCAAATGTCCTCTCGCACCACCTGCAGGACAGGATTGTTAGCTTAGAGGTTTCCAATAAAGACGAAACACTCGGCCTCTGCTTTATACATGTAGGACAAATAAAAGCATTTTATGCACACACACACACACACACACACACACACAGCTCTGATTTGTGTTTAGAGGCGTTCTGATCCCTTTAATTTAAGCGTGACCGACGTGTGCAGAGCAGAACATTTTTAAACTCTTATTTCTGTTTCAGTATTAAGACAGAAATCCTGTGAAGTGATTCTCACTGTGTGTGTGTGAAGCTGATGAAACTGTTGCATGATGGGTATTCTGACAGTGAAGTTAATGGAAGAGTGTGTGTCGCGCTTTCCCTTCATCAGCGCACACTTTGTTCTTTTTAAAGAGAATAAGTGCGTCGGACAGCAGAGAGTCCGACATCATCCAGCTGTGCTGCAGGACGCCCTGAGGTCCAGTCAGTGTTACAGCAGAACCACAATAATCGTGGAGATGATGACTGGATGTTAGCATGTTGGAGAGCTAACACTGACGTTAGCATGTGGAGAAGCTAACACTGATGTTAGCCTCCTTTCCTTCTTTTTGTTTTTTGAAAACATAATGAAATAAAAAATCAGTTGTGAAAATTATTTTTTCAATCACATTATTTTCTTAAAATTTTGCTTCACGTGAAAATGAGGCTTCAGTTGCAGATACACTGTCTGAACATTCATTTCAAAGAGACAAACAATGTTAGAAAACGTTTCTGTAATATTAAAAATCCTCCTGATGTGTGTCTCACTGCAGTAACGTAGTAACTTTCACTGTCAGTTTCTGTCATGAGGTTCCTGGTAGAGTCTTAGGTTCTGTTGTCCAGTGGGTACTGAATGAATCTCAGGCTGATCCAGGATGTGAGGGTGAGCTGATTTAAAGTGCAGACGCCTGAATGAACTCCTGACTTCACATCTTCGTTGTCTTCAATTTCTACGAACACACAGTTCAAACAGAGTTGAGGCGAGGGGACGTTCTCGGGGACTTAAAGGTCAATAACTGAACTGAACAGAATGTCTCACCGGACCGAAACAGTGACAAGGGTAAATTGAGAGGCCGACAGAGAGCTGAGCCCGGCTCCTGCCCCTGCTGGTCCGTCCTGATCTGTTTGGACGTTTCAGCCTCTGAAGGGCCGGATGTGCGACGAGGCAACAGAATAAAAACCCCCTGCAGACGTAAACGAGGCCGGACTGAAGCTAAACTTAGCAAATGCAAAATTTGAACAGCTGAATTACAGAGCGGCCCCGCAGCGCTGCAGCTCTCTGCTCTGTCTGATTTAATTCAGTGAGTCAGCTTCACCCTGATGAATTTATTAAAGCAGCCGCTGCTCGCAGGCAACTCGGGGTCAGGGAGGAATCCTAAGGTCAACAACGAGGACTGGGGGAGGAGGTGGTGACACTCCGACAGTCTGGACGGAGAAGAAACATCAACGAGTGAAATCAACATCATCCAGCTCAGGGACCAGACTCCTGCTGGGCTCCATCGCTCTTCGCCTCCATTTGTATTCACCTGCATCTCTGTTGAAATCACTCCCTCTCTCTCTCTCCCTCTCTCTCTCTCTCTCTCTCTGTATGTGTCTCTACCTCGCTCTATCATTTCCACATCAAATTCAATTTGAAACGAGCCCGGCTGGCAGAGCAGGAGGCTCGCTGCTGCCAAAGAAAGTGATAAAAACAACAGCTGAATATTGTAACAGGTGGCTTCAGTTCACATTCATTCAGAAAACAAACCAACGAGTCACCAGAAGATTACAGAGATAGATTTAGTATCGAGCATCAGCTCCTCTGAGCGCTGATTGATTGGATGAAAGGAAGCGTTGATGACTGAACTCAGATCAGCTCTCAGCTCCAAGTGGAAGGATCTTATTCAGGAGGGAGCGTGCCTATGTTCCCACAGCCCTATGTTCCCACATGTCTAAGATTGCAGCTGTAACCCTAACCCTAACCCCTCATTCATTCATTCATTCATTCATTCATTCATTCATTCATTCATTCATTTACTATAAAGTGCTTCCAAAACATCTTGTGGGAGGATAGGGCTTAAATTGGAGAAGCTAACACTGATGTTAGCCTGTTGGAAAAGCTAACACTGTTGTTAGCCTGTTGGAGCAGTTAGAGCTGTTGTTAGCCTGTTAGCTTTCAGTGTCACAGACTATGTATTATTATTTTATAGCCTACAGACTATCTTCGCCTCCAATGACACAATCGGTTAAAATTAAATGCCCGTCTTTTCCTGTCCGTTATAACGAGCTAGCCTGCAGTGACAAGCATTTAATTGATTTTAACTATTTCCATCAAATAAATCTTCATTTTCAAACAGTCTTGTTATTCTGAACCAGAAAAGTAGAAGCTGAGAAATGGAAGTAAGACCTGAATGTTGCAGATCAGACGAGGTGTTCTCGTGTCTCACTGACCAAACTAAACGGTCTTCTTCTCTGACAGGTAAGATGTTCAAGTCGTTGGACCTGTCGCTCATCGTTGAGTTCATGCTGATGTTCTACAAAGACAAACCCATCGACTGGCTGCTGGACCACATCATGTGGGTCAAAGTGTGCAACCCAGAGAAGGATGCTGTGAGTATCTCAGTCCGATCTCATGAGCACCAACAGAAGTCTTTACAGTCTGTCTGCAGAAGAGAAACAGAACAGAGACTGAAGATCAACTGATCCTCTGTGGTCCTCTTCAGAAGCTGTTCTGGCGTGATGTTCTGTTGTGATGTTCTGGTGTGATGTTCTGTTGTGATGTTCTGGTGTGATGTTCTGGTGTGATGTTCTGTTGTGATGTTCTGGTGTGATGTTCTGGTGTGATGTTCTGTTGTGATGTTCTGGTGTGATGTTCTGTTGTGATGTTCTGGTGTGATGTTCTGGTGTGATGTTCTGTTGTGATGTTCTGGTGTGATGTTCTGGTGTGATGTTCTGATCTATAAAGATGATTTGTTTGTGTCTCCATCAGAAACACTGTGACAGACAGAAAGCCAACCTGAGGATTCGCTTCAAACCGTCTCTCTTCCAGCACGTCGGCACACACTCGTCTCTGGCTGGAAAAATACAGAAACTCAAGGTAACCTGTGTGTGTGTGTGTGTGATGAGATTAATCCTTTTATATCCATTAGTCACTTATCATGTTTAACTCAAAGGCACATTTAGTTCACATGAATACGTTTAAATGAAAATATTTATTTTTCATGACACTGTTGCTTCATAACTTCCATTTTCACGGGACTGTTGATATATTTCATGTTTTTCTCGCTCCAACATGAACGTTACAGTTAAATAATAGTGTTTTAGGAAACGAGCCAACATGGATCCAGTGGTGCTGACTTCTTGTTTCAGGCTCAGATTGCGATGCTGCTCACATGGAGCACGTATTGTTTCATTAAATCATCTCTAACCAGCTGACAAACATCCAGCCTGAGGCTGCGGTTCCCCCACAGTTCAGTTCAGCTCTGCCCGCAGGCCTGGTGCTGATTGAGGCAAGTGCAAACACTTGTAGGTCAGAGCCTCGCTCTCACACTGGGAACAAACACAGGTAAAATAAAATATTATATCTGAGCTGCAAGTTAAAGTTTTCTGGCAGCGCTGAGCAGCAGACTGATGGTACCGGTCAGCTGTCAGCGTGGAGTGTAGAGTTTAGTGAGTTTGAAACAGGGTTTAGGTTCAGTCCAAGTTCAGTCGGTGGAGATGAAGATTAAAAGCCACTGCAGTCGTCGGCGTTCACACACAAGCTGCAGTATCTCACAGCGGTGGCAGCTTCGCTTCCTGCCAGCAGCTCAGAGCCGAACGCCGCGGCTCGCCTCTGATTACTGTGTTAAGAGCGATGGATATTAGCCCCGCTGACTGCTGCTGCAATCTGGGCCCAATCAATTGGATATTGATCGGGCCGTCCCGGACCACCGCCTTCCCGATGAGGCCTGCCAGCACGGGGAGGCTGTAGACGGAGGCTAAACATAGCTATTACCCTCCAGCGTGAAACGTTCACTGTGGTTTAGTAAGAAAATCAGCCCTGAGTTTAAAATGAAAGTTAAATTAAAAGAATCACAGTGGATGTGGGATTTATTGAAGTGTAGAGAGGCTTGAAATAAGAGAGTCAAGAGATTTGTTCACATGGAAAAGTCTCAAATAATTACTGGAGTGAAAATAAAGAAACAAAGAAATCATGTGGAACTGCTTCAGAGCTCGTGACCCTTTAAAGAAAAGCAATTTCTTCTCCTCTGTCTGTAAACCGTCAGATGTTTAAACACAGAGTCACATTCGGCTGTAGACTGTTCAACTTTAACTGGTCTGAAGAAGAAAAACTGGTATTTGTCACAGAAAAGATACTAAAGAGATTAATAAAGGAATAACGTCAATAAGATGACATCACTTCACCGATAAAAAGATAAAGAGCAGTAAAAGAATAAGTTATAAATAGATCAAAGATAACAGTTAGTCATCACATGAGAGCAGCTAGAATCAGATAAATGGAATAAAAGCAGTGAAATGAATTAAAAAGATGAACAATCTGTTTAAAAAGGCAACTTCACAGGAAACCAGGTGGGTTTTAACAATTGATTTAAAGTAAGTTACTGATTCTGTGAGCCTCGTCTCCTCAGGTAGGTCGGTCCAAAGTCGAGCAGCCCTGAGAGCAAAAAGCACGATCACGGTCCTGATGTGACAACAACTAAAGAATGTGTGACGACTTATTAAACAACAAAGGAACAACTTCCTGTTCTGAGAGCTGCTGATCTGTCTGATCATCTCTAAACAAAGAAGTCTGACAGTTTTCTCTGTGTGTCTCTGTGTCTCTGTGAGTGTCTCTGTGTCCCTGTGTGTCTCTGTGAGTGTCTCTGTGTCTCTGTGAGTGTCTCTGTGAGTGTCTCTGTGTGTCTCTGTGAGTGTCTCTGTGTCTCTGTGAGTGTCTCTGTGAGTGTCTCTGTGTCTCTGTGTCTCTGTGAGTGTCTCTGTGTGTCTGTGAGTGTCTCTGTGTCTCTGTGAGTGTCTCTGTGTGTGTCTCTGTGTGTCTCTGTGAGTGTCTCTGTGTCTCTGTGTGTCTCTGTGTCTCTGTGAGTGTCTCTGCGTGTCTCTGCGATTGTCTCTGTGTCTCTGTGAGTGTCTCTGTGAGTGTCTCTGTGTGTCTCTGCACTGAACTGAAGCTGAATTAGTCATCAAGGACAGCTAGCGAGTGATACCAGTCTGTGTAAAAGGCTGTTGGCAGTCTGAATGACTTGGGGGTCGGATCATGTTCTGGTCAGTGCACCGTGGTGTCATCAGTGTTCCTGGTGACTCTGCAGTGACACAGCGAGGCAACACAAACAAACTGTGTGGAGAACTAACTGCCTGATATCTGAATGTGTTCATCTGTATGAACGGTGTCCCTCCTGCTTGGCTCCAGGATAAGGACTTTGGGAAACAGACCCTCCATAAGGGTCACGCCAACCCGCTGGCAGAGGTGACGACCAGCCTGAAGACCTACCAGCACTTCACCCTGGAGAAAGCCTACCTGGGGGAGGACTTCTTCTGGGCCTTCACCCCCGTAGCGGGGGACTTCATACGGATACGATTCTTCACACCTGTCCGCATCGAGAGGTTGGTACCAGACTTACAGGGTTCGAGGTCGAGTGCTAGAAGGGGGTACAGGTTGTGGAGGGTACCAGATGATACCTGACATGTTCTCAGGAGGAACCAAGTGTACTCAAGGTTAGAGGATGTGAGAGGATCCAAAAGACACCAGGGAGGGTGATGGAGGTGATGGCTTAGGGGCATCAATGGGCATGAGGGGTTACCAAGCCTCAGCTGGTACTAGAGCTAGAGTAAGGGTGATGGTGAGGGGGTATGAGGGTACCAGAGGATGCCGGAGAGGAAACAAGGAGTTCTTGGGTCTCTGGGTACCAGAAGCCATTAGACCAGGGGTCTCAAACTGCCGGCGTCCGGCCACTTCCGGTCCCCCTCCTTCCCCCATCCGGCCCATGACCTGATGTCAAAAATGTAACATAATCCAGCCCGCAAAAGTATTTTATTTATTTCATTATTTTTCTTCGTTGTTTCACACTAATTTAAATTACACCTTCATGTTCAAGTGAAATACAAACACAATTCAAGTTGACTTTTATTTTGAAGTAGACGAGTCACAGGAAATGCAAAGTCTTCAGTTAGCAACGCTGACGTTCATCAAAAATGCATCTTCAGAGTGAAACAGTGGTTATTTTTCAGCATTTGTAGACAGCAGATCAGTTTTAAAAACCTCTGGGAGAAGTTTTATTCAGTCGGTGGACAAGAAGGAGGTGTTTGATGAAGAGCTGCTGACAGGATGGACACCAACAACTTATCAGAGAGGTGACAGCTCTGTCTCCCTCATTAACATTATCAGGTTTCCTGTTATGAGATAAAATCCGACATATTGCCAAACAGGCGCGTTTGCTTTTAGCTTTGACAACAAGTCCTCCACCATTGTCTCGTCAGTCAGCTCTCCTCACTCCCTCTACGCCAAAAGTTAAATGTGACTCTGCTGACCTCCAGTCGTAGCGTCCATCGTTGGACTATTGATTTATTAAAAAGCAAAGCGAAGGTGGGAGCAGTGGGCAAGTGATGTAATCTGTGTCAACACCGGGATAACCGACTACCACTGAAAGCCTTTGGGAAACAGACCCTCCATTAAAAAAGACTTGCACTGTTAAAAACTAATGTGCATACAGATGTTTACTCCTGTTTGCATTTCTTGTTAAATATGAAAAAAATAAAGTACAAATGTTTTTTCATTTGTTAGTTTCAATAAGTTATTTAAGAGCAGATCTGCACTAACTGTTGCATTTTCTTGTGGCCCGAGGGAATTTGAGTTTGAGACCCCTGGGGTAAAGGGGTACCAAAGGCTACCAGAGGACCAGAGGATGTTCTGAGTAGTATCAGAGGGTTCAAGAGTCTCAGAGGTACCAGGTGGCACCATGTGTACCAGATGTCAGGGGACACCAGAGGTTACAGGGTGTAAGAGGTACCAGAAGATATGAGGATGTTACAGAGTGCTGATTGAACAAAGAGTTACAGGATCCCAGGAGAAACAGGTGGTACCAGGGAGTCACACAGTACTGAAGGATAAGATTTATATGGTCTCAAGGGTAACAATTCAGACTTTCAGACCAGTGACACTGCTCCAGTTGTTCATACAGGGAAACCAGCAGAAATGAGTTTTATTCAACACATACTGAACAGACTGACTCCGTCCGTCTCTCTTTATCTTCCAGGTATTTCTTTCGGAGCGGAAACATCGAACATCCAGGAGACAAACTGTTCAACACGTCGGTGGAGGTTCTGCCATTCGATGTGAGTCCTGAAATCCAGTCTGGTTACTGAACCAGTTATCAATCACAACATTTTTTTCTATCAGTAATAAAAACGTCTGATGTTGACGCCTCTGTAAAGACGACTGACAGCTCAAGAAACTCGAGCAGCTTACAGGCAAATGTTTGAAGAGAAATCAAACCGTCTGTGGTGAACATCCACAGATCAGCTTTAACTCTGACCCACCGGCCTTAACGTAGTTTTCTCGCGCTTCTCTTGTACAATTTTTAACAATATTTGAGGTACGTTCACTTTCAGTTTGACCTTCAGGTGAATCTGGACTTTAAACAAAAGTTTCTTGCCCTGTTGGATTTTTTAGTTTAGTGTTCCCAGATCTCAGATGTTAACTTGATGAGTGCAGCTGTATCATCACTGTACACAACTCAAAAACAAGTTGAACCCACGTTACCATTGGAAATAAGTCAGCTTTATGTTTAACAAGAGATCAGATGTGTGATGGATAAGTACCAGATGATATTATCTCACTACTCACACATCAACACCTGATAACACAGAGGTACAGACTCTCTGGGAGAGGAGGCAGAGTGATGGATCACTGCTTCTTCTTCCTCCTCTGTGGTCGCCTGTAAGATGAAGGCTGATGAAGACTAAGTGTCACAGCAGGACGGAGCGACGTATACAGAGAGGAAGAGGCGCTCCGGCTGAGGTCGGCCTCAGTGGACGAGAGAGAGAGGCATAAAAAAAAGACAAAAAAAATCAACCGACACTCAGAGCACGCCGAGGACACAGAGGAGAGAGAGGAGGTGGAGGCGGTTGCCGGGGTAACACTGACCAGGAGAGTGAGGAGGCGAGGGAGACGATGTTGAGGGCTGATGGGAAAGAAGGATGTGGTCGATCAGGATGACAAAAACAAGAAGAGACGTCTGAGATTCAAGAGTTTGACAACGTTTTTTAATCCAATCAGATTAAAACACATTTAGTGATTCTGATCCTGAGAAGAATCTTGATTTCAGTTTCTTCTTCTTTAAAAACCAACAAAGAGAAACACAGTGGTGATACGTCCACTTTGTGTTTTTCAGTGCGTCTTAATTTTGGATCTCCAGCTGGTGGCTCGGTTCTGGCAGAGGAAAGGATGCAGTGAAAACGTTCCAAGTGATTTGGGAGAGTTGGATAGATTTTTATAAAAGAGGTCCGAGAGAATAACGTGTTTAAAAACCGATCAATCAGAGCTTGAAGTGGAAAATGAGTAAAAAAAAATCATTCACATGTTTCTGTGTGCATTAATAAACACAACTCTAGTATCTGTATTTTCAAAAAGAAAGCAAACATTTAATGTGATTATTCAACATTTTGGGAAATACGCATTTGGTTTCTATCAGAGAGTTAAATGAGAAGATCAATACCTCTCTCATTGGAGGGTGTTAAATATAAAATAATTATACTCAACTTGAATATGAAGCTAAATTTTAAGCTACAGACATCAGTCAGTTAGCTTAGCTTAGCATCAAAGACTGGAAACAAACAGTCGGTCATCAATCGATCAATTCTTGGGGAAGAAAGCGAACAAGTGTTTTTTCAAACTGTCAACGAAAAATATGAAAATATAAAAATAATTATTATGTAGTTAAATCATGAGGGAAACATCTTCAACATCCTTAATCTCTAATTAAGTTTCAATGTACTTAAAAATTAAAAGTCATGTAAACAACATACATGACAAAAATCATATACAATAAAATCATATACGACAGGAAGATATAACAGATATACAAACATATAAACACATGAAATAAATCACACAGGATGAGAAGATAACACAGTTAAAAGGATTCAGATAAAAAGGTGCTTAAAAGGAATAATGAAAGATTTATTATTAATTGTAGGTATGATGAGGACCTTTATGTGATGATCTATTCAGTGAGCGTGGGCCAGGCGTCAATTTAAAGGAGCATTATGTAGTTTTATAGAAGAAATTCAAACTCAGAATTTTAATATTTAGAATATTAATGAGCTAATAATACAAACTGTTTCCATCAGTGAATAAACCAGCTGTGCTCAGAGGAAAATAAGGTCCCACAACACTGTTTGAAGGTAGAAAGATGGCAGGGTCCACCACATATAAACACAGTAAAACAGTATAAATTGTGTTTATTCAGTTTATTCAGTCGTGGAAACAAAGAGAGTTTGATTATTCAGTTTGTTTCAGGCAGTGAACATCTTTCTCTGCTCATGAACATTTCTTCACATAAAACTCCAGACTGCTCCTTTAAATTATTTATGAGTGATGATTTTTTTCCACTCTTCTTGTTTACATTGGAGCCGTTACTTCACGAACAAGACCCCGAGATGTTTAACCTCCTTCGCTCCTTCAAACATATATTAAATTTGAATTTTACATTTCTAATTTAGACTCTCTGATATCATATGGACAGAAAGGGATGAAGACATTTTTTAATTATTTCATTTTAATATCGGCAGCAACAGACTTCCATACAGCAGAATCCACACAGAGGTGCTCCAATGTTTCATCCCTCTCTTCATATTTAACATCATCTCATCTCCTGTAACAAATTAAATTCCTCCGACACGTCAGTAAACTTGTGTTTGTTTGTGCTTTTCCAGAATATTCAGGCAGAGAAAGAGGCCTTGACAGAAGGGAGAGAGAAAACACCAAAGTACCATCGGACAGAAGACGGATTCATCAGAATAGGTGAGTGATGATGAATCAGCTGCTTCACCTGAATATTCATACTGTTGAATAATCTGCCTGCTGATCAATACTGTTCAGACAGTTTGGTTCGAGTCCTAACGAGCTTAACGAGCTGTGTGCTAACAGAGAGAGGGAAGTTATTCAGGACACATTCCTCTGCTTCTGTTTAACACACACACACACACACACACACACACACACACACACACACACACACACTCACACACACACTCTGTGGTTTTGTGGGACATTTACGAGTTTGGCCGGTGACGTAAAGTTCACCGTTTTAGGAATATTCTCATTTTATTTTACGAGGCTTATATAAGCAGTGAAAACAACAGTAGAAGTGTATTATTAACAGTAATGGTAACACAAGTAGACGCAGTATTAGAGGCATTAGTTGTATTTGCAGCAGTGCAACAGTTTGAAGTGACAGATGAATAAATTACTGGATTAATTAATTCCACTGTGAACCTGCAGCCAAGTGAACATAACACAAGAAACAGTCAGGTCACAAAGAGGTGGAGGAGACACTAAAATAAAACATAAATGACTAAAATCTTCACTAGGAACCTAACTTAAAGACTGGAGGAGAGTAAATGTAAGTAAATGAATGATAAATAAATATCAGAAGCAATGAAACAAAAACATATCAGATGTGTCGAGGTGCCTGCAGCCTGTCAGACTGTGTAGCTTTCTTCTTTTACTACACTTGTTTCTGTACTTAAAATCTCTCTACATTGTGATGAAGTAATAACTCACAAGTTCTGCCTCACGGATCAGTCACACATTTCTCATTCTGATTCTGAAACAGGCAATAAATCCTCAAAATACACAAAAAATGTTGCAAATACAATTATAAATTATCATTAAATTAACTCGCTGTGTGCTCAAGTCTGTGATTAAGATAAAAACATGAAGCAAAAGAAAAGAACCCACAAGAAGAAAAATAAATCAAGAACACATAAATTAACATCACTCGTCAGCAGAATGTCAGATTTATTTTATTTATTTACAGCTGATTTATTTTAACCTTTAATCAATAGATGAAGTCCTGACCTGCAGACTTTCATACAAATATAAGTACGGATGTCTCTTCATCAGAAGTTCTCAGAGAACCACTGGAGCGACTTCAAGTTGGATTTTATACAGTTAAAGGTGCAGTCTGTAAGATTTGGCCACCTGACAGTTTCAGACTTTAAACCAATAGGGGGCAGCGTATCACCAGACTTACCGGTACTGCTCACTGTAGCTGCCCTTAGCTCAGTTAGCTGTGCAGCTAGCAGTTCGGACTGGGAGCTCGGAGAGCAGGGGATGGGTCGGGGTTAGCTGGTTAGCGTGCTAACTTCAGAGGATATCTCCAAAAAACAACAAAAAAAAAATCTCCACGACCTTTAAAGACGTCATGTTGTCCAAACTGCTTTTTATTCACGTTCTGTTGATAATTTTAGTTATTTTTTGAATATTTTCAACATAAATTCTCACATTTAAAGTTTTATAAACAATGGATAAAAACTATTAAAGCCAATTATGACCACAATTTTGCAATTCCATATGTTTTGTTCCATTGGATCTTAGTTTCTTATATATAGTTTCTGTTTTCTTTTAATTATTGCATGATACGTGTGTGTACGCTCAATACGACCACATTTCTTTATCATCTTTCAAAAACTGAACATAAATTACAGAAAATGTGGTGGAGAAAGTATTCAGCTCCTTTAATGCAGTAAAAGTAAAACTGTAAAAATACTTTTTACAAGTCTAAAAAAATATTTAAAATGTTACGTAGGTAAAAATATGTAAGGATTATTAGGAAAATGTACTGAATTTGTGTGTAATTTCGTAATTTGTAAGGTAATGACTGAAGTCGTCAGATAAATGTTGTGAAGTAGAAAATGGCATGAAAATGTTATTACACTTATTATTTGAGTAAATATACTCAGTTACTTTCAACCACTGGCAACATAAATATCAATATTGTGATATATTTCATATACCAGGATATAGACTATAAAAACATGTCATCCAAAGGGACTAAACCAGTTCATCTGTATGTTGGACTTCAGGTTTGGATTTAAACAACAATGTAAATATTTCCAAATATATCCAGCTGTTTGTGTCACCGTCTGTCCTTTCACTCCAGGTTTCTCTGTCAATCCTCATATTTCATTTTCCTCACAGACCAAACCAAATATTCAGATTTAAATCAGAAGGATAATCAGACAGACGTGCAGGACGGTTTAAAGAAACAAACATGACGGCAGCAGAGCGGCGGCAGGACGAGAGGAGGGCAGCTTCGATCTGACATCATAAATTACCAGCATCTCTTTATCCCCTTCATCAATTTTTCAGATGAGTCGGCGGGATCGATCCGGCCGGCTCTCCTTCACTCTATTAATTTCAGCTCGATGCCTTCAGATGTCCTGCATCTGCAGAGAAACGCAGACGTTCAGTGTCTGAGAGCATCGTCCATGATTCAGTTATTTTTATTTATTTGACCTTATTTCAGCAGAAATATTCCCTCAGATCAACCAGCTGAGAGATTCAGGACTCAACAGCACTTTAACAACTTTATATACTCCTTCAGTTTAAAGCCAGCAGTTCAGCTTAGCATCATATGTAGCACAATATCCCTCCTCTGTCACACATTATTGGTATTATTAACTCTTGAAGCCAGCCGTGCAGTTTAGCATCAGCTTTTCAAGATCTAGCATTCACACTGACATTTCCTGAAACATTTCCTTCTCTAGTATTTTAAAGTTACTCTTCCAGCCAATCATGAAACAAAACACATGATTTTATCCATTTATTTAACGACGATGTTTCCATTAAACCCTGAAAATCTTTCTTTAAATGTGCTTTATAAAGTTGAGCTCTAGTTTCGGTGGTTTACTCATGATTTTATTCACAGACACTCCGGTAACGAAGGGATTTTTGTGCAGATTTACAAAGTTGTGAATGTATTATTCACATAAAAAGACCCCAGTAAGATTCAGCGACACCTGACCAATTACTCAGTTTAATATAGTTTTTAACTGAGTGGTTAAATGAGGGATTCTGAGATGAAAGTAGTCATAATGACCAGACTAAATGTTGGCAGCGAACGTTTCTGCAAACCACAGATATGTTGAAACTTTGCTTTTCTTTAGGTTGAACTGTTGATTTTATGTTGACATCACTGTGTTCATGGACTGGTTAGCTTTAGGCACAACAACCAGTTGTTAAGTGTCAGGAAAACATCATGTTTCCTCTTAAAACACCTGCTTCTGTCTCCACAAACACAGCTAGAAAATGTCCTGACATCTCGCAACAGAAACATCCAGTGGTTTCATGCTTATAAACATTGAAACACAGTCTTGAACAGTGGTCTCTTGGCAGCTGTCTTGTCTAATTGTCTGGTCATCATCATGTCCTCGACCTCACGACATGACATTCAGCTCATGTTTATGTTATGTGACGTGATATGACACGTACGAAAATGACAAAATCTGAACGTACCTGTGAATTGCAGAGACGTTCAACATTTTCTCCTGACAGCTCGGTCGTTACCGTCAGCTGATAAAGGTGGAACCAGCTAACTTTAACTACTTCTTTACTGCTGGGTACCTCAATTCTACAAATACATTATAATTTATTTGTCAATATATGTTTTGTAATAATGATCTGAATCTGCAGAGTGAGTAGAAACTGTGAAGTCCACAGGCCTAGAAACTGTATCTAATTACAGTACTAGATTACTTTCCACCTGACAGACAACTTGCGTGTTTTGTTTTCTTCACTGTCTCAGTGTCATCTTTGTGTCATCTTTGTTTCATCTTTGTTTCTGAGTAAATCTCTGCAGCAGCTGCACACATGTCACAGTGAAAGCCATAATACCCATAATAATAACAGATAATACCCCGTGATAAACAATAACACGCAGCCCAGACACTGCTCTTTGTTGGGATTACGGTCACATCCGTACCTGGAAGCATCAGTGCCAACACAATATAATCCCAGTAAATAAATCCTCTGAGGGATTATTGCTCTGTTGAGGAGCCGTCACACCAAAACCAACTTCACTGAGCTGAAACTGGAGTGAAGAGCAGCGGGAGGTCGGATGGACTGATGGAGATGACTGGATGTAAAGACCAGCAGTGATTCAGGGAGGGAAACATCACAGAACCACAGGGGTATAGTTAATGGACTATGATAAACGTAATGGGTCTCAATAACCATTAATAACCCTGTAAATCTGCACAAAAAGCATTTAAACTTAATTACTCACCTCCATCAACAGATGAATAAATAAATAATATCACAGGAAAGAAATCCATTAAAAAGCTGAGATACTGAGTCGGTGCTGCCTTTAGATCCGGACTATTTTAAAATGAACGGACCAACTTTATAGAGATTTCTGTAGGAATAGCTGTTGGAGTGTTTCATTTAGTTTAATTCATTTAACTTAGTTAAGTGTAGTTTTGTTTTGTTCCGTTTTGTTTCATTTTGTTTTGTTTAGTTAATTTAATTTAATGTAGTTTTGTTTTGTTTTGTTTGATTTTTCTTTTTTTTTAGTTGATTTAGTGTAAAGTTGTTTAGTTTCATTTAGTTTTGTTTGTTTCATTAAGTTTCAGTTAATTTTGTTTCATCAGACCTTCACCAGTTGTTCACATGTTGTCAAAGTCAGTCATAAATCCAACACAACATGGCTTTAATCAAGTAATTGGAATTAAAAGGCATCAATTAGGCAAAAAAACCCAAAAACAAATAACGACTGTTGATAAAACAACCACTTTAATCACAATGAAAAACTACTTGCAGATACCAAATTAATGGAAAAAGGTGGGCGTACAAAAATAATATCGACCGTACCAGAAAATAAACCACAAAGCAACACCAGGATAATAAACAACATCAGAAACACTTTAAAAAGATCAATTCAATGTTGTTTGTATCAACATCAGGGGTGGAAGAAGTATTCAGATCCTTTACTGATGTACTTATAGTACTAATATTACACTGTCAAATGTACTTCATTATAAGTAAAAGTGTAGTATAATGAGGAAAATGTACTTAAAGTATTCAAAGTAAAAGTACTGTGCAGTGTCCCCTGTGACTGTTATACTCTTATATATAATTAGATCATTATGATTCATGCATTTATATAAAAGCAGGATTTTGTTGTTTTGTATCAGACTAAAATCTAATTCATCGCTATCAATCGACTAACTGATGAACTGATCGGTTCAGCTGTACTTTAAACTGTTAAAACAAAACGTATATTATCACATCTTCATATGTTTTGTATATGTGACCCTTCTACCACTGAATAAAGCATTAATCCCCTTAAAAGTCAAATAGGTTATCATGTGGTAAAAGAGACATCTCAGTGTAAATAAACTATCTGGGGTCACTAATATGACTCTCAAGTAAATAGATTTAGAGGCTGACAGGATTTCTCTTGGATTTCTCGTGTAAACACAAATATGGAAATTACCATATTAACTTAAACACCAAGCAATAACACACAAACACACAACATCTCAGCTTGTTTTGTGGTTTTTGTATTAACAAATAATTAAATGCAGATCAAGGCAAAACCCTTGTATGGTGTTTGTTCAACCAGAGTGAACTTTATTTTAGGTTGTTATTTGAGCAAGCTTGCATTTAGAATCGTTGGCACGCTTTAAAGTTGGAGCTCATAAAGAAACGAGACGCTAGTACCTCTGTATGGGCAATGGTAACAGCTCCTACCGCAGGAACATCCCTCTCGTGGTCGCAGGTCCGCGGTGGCTCCGACATCCACACAGAGGAGAAACACAGGCCACGTCTCTTCCACATGGCGACAGCTAAGCTAACTCAGCTAGCTCACGTAATAGCAAGAAAAACACACGCTGTCTGCAGCAAACAGTCCCAAACTCACTCGCTTGATTGTGAGGTAACTGGTGAACAGTTCACAGTCCAGCGTGAAGGAAAATAACACGTTAAATACAGCAGTCTGTAACTATTCTCACACGGCTCTACCTCCCGACTCTTTCTCTACACCATTGTTCTCTCGCTCTTCACGCGCTCCCTTCTTCTCTTCCTCTTCACAGACAGGTGAACCGGAAATGTTACTCTTCAAGGTCATTCTGTCTCAAACGTTACAATAACGTCTTTTTAGGTTTTTAACATACATAACAAGCCATGAAATATATTTTAAAGGTGCATATTTAACTGTAAATTATTTATGCATTTTAACTTCTTATTTAATTCACGTTAACCTCATTAACATGAACTTAACCATGACAACTGAATATTATTCAAGCGTCTTATGAACTTGAAATAACCACACCTTTTGAAAAGAAATATAACTGTAACTGATATTTATCAGGTTATTACATATAAAAATGAGAAAATAGACTCAGTAAAGTACATGTACCTCAGATTTGTATTGAAGTACAGTATCTGAGTAAATGTACTTAGTTACAAGTTACATAATTCTCTGTCTAAATGACCGTATGTTTGACAAAGTGGTCACAAGACCTTCTGGAGGTGGACGAAGTGTGTTCACCATCCTGAGAGTCAGAGAACATCACAGGTTCCATCAGCTGTATTGATCTTATTGATCTTCATCTCTTTCAGGAACCTTCCAACACGGGATCACAGAGGGCGAGGTGGACCCCACCTTCGGGCCCCTGGAGGCCATGCGTCTCACAGTGATGACGGACTCGCCGGTCTGGGTGATCCTGAGCGAGGTGAGACCCCCCAGACGGATCACTGGGACCAGATTCAAGCCAGTGTGGTGTCACTTCCTTTAGTTTACATACAGGGTTCCTTAGTTTGGTTTCTGAGGGAACTGAGGGGAGTCCCGGTTCCTTATTTGTCTCTCAACGCACCAGTCGAGGCAGATGGTCGCCCACCATCGAGTCTCGTTCTGCTTGAGGTTTCTGCCTGTTAAAAGGCAGTTTTTTCTCACCACTGTCACCACCTGCTTGCTCAGAATATGGTCTAGACCTGCTCAATCTGGAGAGTGTTGTTAGATGTAATGTGTTTTCTGTTAAGATGAGTTGAAGTTAAACTTCCAAAGGTTTCATAGAGGCGTCTTGAGTTCTTGATAGATCTTTGATCGGGTTCCAAACATCCTTGAGATCCGTATCCAAAGTTACTTCCTGTACTTTGAAAAAATTGTTCTTCAAGGAGGTTTCTGAGGGCAATGAGGGGGTTCAAGGTTCCTCATCTGAGTCAATGGATACCTGTAGAGGTTATATAGATTTCATGAAGGTGTTAAAGGAGTTCTTGAAAGGGTCACAGATTTAAAGGGTTGTAGGAAATTGCCTGAACTGTTTGAAGCATGACAGGTTCTAGAGGGGTTTTCTGTAGATGAGTTTAAGTCGTGCCTTCAAAGGTTTTATAGAGCGTCTTCACAGAGTTTTGAGCTCTTGAAAGGGTCTTTGATGGGCTTCCAAGCATTGAGGAGAGATACATCAAGAAGTAACTTCCTGTAATTTGAAGAAATGGTTCCTTGAGGAGGTTTCTTGAGGGGGTTCCAGGTTTCTTATTTGAGTCAGTGGATACCTGCAGAGGTCAAAGGGTAAAAGGGTTAGAAGGAAACTGCTCAAACTTTTCTTTAGCCCTCATAAAAACAAACCTCAGGGTTTCTGTTTAGATGAGTTTAAGGGATTTAGTCAAAGGTTTCATAGAGGTGTCTTCAGTTCTTGATAGGTCTTTGATCGGGTTCCAAGCATCCTGGAGAGAATCCAATGTGTTCAAAGCTTTAAGGAAAGTATGTATGGGTATGTTACAGAAGTTGATAGACCTCCAAGGTGCCTTGATTAGTTGAGTGTGGGAGGATACTGCTGGGGTTCTCAACAAGCTTTCTCGGTGGATCCTTGGTGGGATCTAAGTGTTGCTAGAGGTGAAATGGCTACTGGGACTTTTGTGTAATCGGGTACAAATGATCCTCAAGGTTGTGACTTAGGTTGTCAAACATGTTCCAAGTTCCCAATTACCCAAACCCATTTATGAAGTCCTTGGCAAAGTTCCAGGCTTTCTTGAAGGGATCCATGCAAGGCCTAAACCATGGAGTCAACATTGGGGGGGACCAAATTTCTCTCTTATATATATATATACCTTTTTTTTCTTTTTACCATAATGATAATGCATTGCGTTACATGTTATTACATTGTATTACTTGTGTGGGCACTGGGCAGGAGGGCCTTCACTGCTCTCTTCTCATCCTGTCTTCCCTTGCCAAGCTCCTGTGGTCCTATATTCTCCTCTCTCTTTTCCTCTCTCTTGCTCTCCCGTCATCTCCTCTCCTCTCCTCTCCAGTCAAGTCAATTCAATTTGACTCAAATTTGTTTTATTGTCATGAATGTTGTGAGAACTATATTGCCAAAGCATCAGGAATACATGAAACAAAACAAATACAACCCACAGAACCAAATAAAATAAAAATGAAAAAAGTATGTGTGTGCTTATGTCCTCCTCTCCTCTTCCTTTCCTCCTCCTCCTGTCCTCTCTCCTTCTCTATCCTCTACCCTCTTCTCCTTTCCTATGAAATATTAGTAAACCACTAGAAAGTCTAATATTTATATATGTTTACTTTAATATTAGACTGTTATGTTGTCATTAGTTGGTCTTAACCATTCATATTAGCTCCTTTCTCACTCACCTCCATGTCACCAGCACACACTCTCCCTGTCCTGTCACCATCCTCTTGTTCATTCTCTCTGTCCTTACTCTGAACACACCACAGTGAACATGGATGAAATATTAGTAAACCACTAGAAAGTCTAATTTTTATATATGTTTACTTCAATATTAGACTGTTAGGTTGTCATTAGTTGGTCTTAACCATTCATATTAGCTCCTTTCTCACTCACCTCTATGTCACCAGCACACGCTCTCCCTGTCCTGTCACCATCCTCTTGTTCATTCTCTCTGTCCTTACTCTGAACACACCACAGTGAACATGGATGAAATATTAGTAAACCATAGACTAGAAAGTCTAATATTTATACATGTTTTACATATGGGGGGGCAACACGAGTCTGTACTTTAACATTGGACTGTTATGTTATGTTGGGTGAACAAATTGCAACAGAAGCAGTGTTATGTATGCAAATTAGCCATAAGTAATTAGATTATGCACTGTTTGCTCATGTTAACAACGAATTTCAAAAAGCCTGTATACATTTTTCATTTGTCTTAATGTAAGTAATAAACTCAGTAATTTACATGGTGATATCTAAGGCGGGTTAAACATTTTACCCTATTCACGTGAGGAAAATAATGAGGCTAGCGAATGGACTATATTTGGGTCTTTTTTGAAACTTGGGAAATGGGATTCTCCAGGGATTTTTTCCCTCATGTTGAGGATATAAAATCAGTTGCATTTGCTTCTGTTGCAATTTGTTCAAGGTTGTCCCCCATTTTGTCTTAAAATTACTGGACTAGACATAGTAAATTATAGACTAGAAAGCCTATTTGATTATACTATATTGACTCCTTGACATTAATGGTAATTACTCATTTTCTCACTGCTCTGAACTTACTTTATTTCTTTTCTGAAGCTGCCCAAAAAACAGTCTTATATCGCTGCCACTCTTCCTCTTGCTCATGATGACTCACTGTGAAATTGACGTGCTACATAAATGATTGACACTCAAACTTCATGTGGGTTTTCTTACAAATATAATATGGTTCGATATAGGAGCTGGGAAACTTCTCCTCTCCTCATGTTAGTTGCTCTGGCTGTTCACTAGCTAATACCTGTAAATGGAATGTAGCCTAACATTATACTAGTGAGTTAGCTCAGAATTCCTGTCAGAATGTTAGCTAATGTTAGCCAGCTAGCTAGTAGGCTATTCCTTGCAAGACCATTCATGAAATTACATTTTCATAACACTTAACAAAAAATATAATCAACAACTTTAATATAGTCGATTAGTAACATTCATATTAGGCTACATTCTGATTTTCCACTTTTAAATATGTTTGAAAGTAATGAAAAACAGAGAGAGGGTTTGACATACCCACAGCAGTCGAGCAATGAATTCTGCTGGATGGGGTGGTGTGTCAACATGGTATTGTACGGCGGGCAACACCATCTGGACAAACCACGCATAACTGCAATCCTACAACCGGTAGTAACTAGCCTATATCAAAAATGTCTTATGTTTAGCTATAATAATGATTAAATGACTTTTTTGCTATTGATTATTTCGGACAGTGGGATGTGTATGTGGTTGCCTGACTTTTTTTTTTTTTTTTAATCAGATAGATATTGGGGGGGACATTTTGAGCATATCTGAATATTGGGGGGGACATGTCCCCCCCAATGTATATGGTGATTTAGGCCCTGGATCCATGGGATATTTGGGAGGTGGTTCAAGGGATTTCAAAGAGTCGTCAAGTCTACACGTCCAGGTTCGAGGGCTTGTTAGGGATGTAATTCTCGGGCTACCTTATAGCTTTTCCTGGCATCGTTGAAAATCAGAGAGCGAGATCCTTGAAGTGCCTCAAGGTTCAGAGGTTGAAATGGAACTGTGGGGGTGAAACTGGTGTTTGATTGATTCCAGGCATTTTTGAGGGGGTTGCAAGAGATCAGGGGATGTTTCCCAGGTTATGGAAATGCTTCCAGTGATAGATAGAGACTTTATTTGTCATTGTACAAAATACAACAAAATTTCAGGTGCACTCAAGTACTGGCCTCAAAATACATAAATAAAAGTAGATGAAATAGATAATATACCCTGAAATACAATAAATAATGCTTTCAAGCATCATCCATTTGTCCTGACTCACTTATTTACCATGCATACCTTGCCAGCGTATGCAAATCATATGTTCCATGAAGGTAAAGTGCATTGTGTAATAATAAATTATTGCATATTAGTGTTGACGTGTGTTTAGGGGGTGTGTTTTTAGTTCTGAGTTCAGTATGGTGATGGCTTTGGGGTAGAAGCTGTTGATGAATCTTGTGGTGCGTGTTTTGATGGACCTGTAGCGTTTACCGGAGGGCAACAGTTCAAACAGGTGATGGGCGGAGTGGAATGAGTCCTTTAGGATGTTGTGAATTTTCTGCAGGCAACGGGAGGTGAAGATGTCGTCCAGGGAAGGTAGCTGTTGGTTTAGGATGTTCTGGGCAGTTTTTATGACCCTCTGCAGGGACTTTTTATCTGCTGCGGAGCTGCCACCATACCACACCAGGATGCCATATGTGAGGACACTCTCAATTGAACAGCGGTAGAAGGACTCCAAAAGCTGTTGTGATAGGTTTATCTTCTTTAGCAGTCTTAGAAAGTACAGTCGCTGTTGTGCCTTCTTGACAAGCGCTGTGGTGTTCGCTGTCCATGTGAGGTCCTCTGAGATGTGTGTGCCCAGGAATTTGAAGCTGGCCACCCTCTCCACCCTCTCCCTGTTGATGTTCAGTGGTAAGTGGACATCCTGTTTCTTCCTGAAGTCAATAATGAGTTCTTTGTTTTTTTGGTGTTGAGTGTCAGATTGTTTTCTGTGCACCACTCTGTCAGCCTCTGTACCTCCTCTCTGTAGGCAGACTCATCGCCTTTGGTGATCAGCCCCACCACAGTCTTATCATCTGCAAATTTGACTATGGTGTTGGTGTTGTGGGATGGAAGGCAGTCATGTGTATATAGAGAGTAGAGGGAGAGGCTCAGCACACAGCTTTGTGGGGCCCCTGTGCTGAGTGTCAGAGTAGAGGAGCGATGCGGGCCCATCCTGACTGACTGTGGCCGGTCTGTCAAGAAATCCTTAATCCAAAGACAGATATTGTGTTGTACACCCAGGTCGGACATCTTGGAGAACAGTCTGCTGGGTAAGATGGTATTGAACGCGGAGCTGTAGTCCACGAACAGCAGCCGTGCATATGCCCCTTGTTGTTCCAGGTGGCGCAGTACAGTGTGGAGGACAGTGGAGGTGGCGTCGTCTGTTGACCTGTTGGCTCTGTATGCGTATTGGTGAGGGTCCATAGTGGGTGGCAGAGCAGCCTTGATGTGTTGCAGGACCAGCCTCTCCAGGCACTTCATGATGACAGGTGTCAGTGCCACGGGCCTGTAGTCGTTGAGGGATGTTATAGCAGTCTGCTTTGGAACTGGCACTATTGTGGATGTCTTCAGGCAGGTGGGGACTGTGCACTGTGACAGAGAAAGGTTAAAGACATTTGAAAATACCTCGCCTAACTCTGCAGCACAGTCTCTGAGGACCCGCCCCGGGACGCCATCTGGGCCAGCTGCTTTCCGTGGGTTGATTTTACGGAGTGTGCGGATCACATCTGCAGACTGGATGACGAGTGCCTGGTTGTTGGTGACTGGAGCAGGATCGATGTTCGTCCTTGTTCTTTCCACCTCGAAGCGGCCAAAGAACAGGTTGAGCTGCTCCACCTCCACGGCGCTGCTGCTGGTCAGGCTGCTGGTGTTGTTTTGCCTGGTGATGTGACGTATCCCCTGCCATGCCTGGCGGTCTTCTAGATATCTTTCAAGGGACTCGACGTGGCCTCTGGGATCCTTGAGGAGGTGTTATCTGTACTTGGATGTAAGATTCAGGGGAACACTGAAGGGTTTTCAGGAATCTCTCAATGAACAGAAGTAGTTCTCAGATTAGACTTGTGTTGTTTCCATGATCGTAACAAATCCTTGAAAACTTGTTCAAAAGAATTGCAGGGGTCTCAGTTTCTCACTCAGAATGACTCCATTTGTTTTGCCCCAGTTTTTGTTAACGGATTAATTCCACAGCACCTTAAAGTATGACTGTGGGGCAAATATTTCGTCCTGACCTCTGACCCCTGACCTCTCTTTAAGGGTCACTGAGGAGAAAGTCTCTCCATGTTAACCCTTTAAAGAATGCATTAGTCTCAATTCAGTGACGACTTTTAGCTTCACGTGATGTAAAAATGTTGTTCGAGAGGCTTTTTTAATCCTGACAGCTGAAACATTTCTGAACATTATTTAATCCAAAAATGTCTGGATCATTAAAAATCATAATCAGTCGACTCTAACAGGCTTATAAAGCACCAGGCTGTACTGGTCTATACTGGATCATATGTGTGTTAATGTTGCTGACTGGAGCTTCTGGTTTCTCCCTCAGATCTTCATAAAGAAAGCCGACTGAAGCTTCTCCCCCCCTCAGCGTTACCTCAGCACCTCCGAGCGTTCAGCCGAGCTGACCGGAGGCTCGTCAGCTGCCGTCCTGCTCCAGACCTGCTCACCAGATCCCCACCGTGGTGCCACAGCGCCGCCGTCTGGCTGGACCTCGCCACTGCAGAGCTGATCAGATCAGAGACTGAAAACACAGAACACACAGACAGACAGGCCGAGCAGGAAACACCTGTCTGACACGACATGCAAAAAGAGAAATTCCTCTCAGATGATGCTGTAATTAATCCTGAAGAGTCTGTATTTATGTGTACATACAGTAAGTCAATGTTAAACACTGGTAATTATGGAGGTGTGGCGAGAGCGCCGCACAGCTTCTGATGATGAAACCGCTGCTTCAAAATCAAAGACTCAAAGGCCTCTTTCTATCTGCAGTCCAGACCTTTCTACCAACACTGTCCCACCTGTCCCCCCCACAGTAACCATGTATGTGCATATATGCATAGAGATGTACACACTATCATATGAATGCCCTCTCAGTGTGTTGATATGTGTCTGTAGTTGCTGCTCGGGGTTTCACACCTTTTCCCTCCTTCGGTGAACGATTTGCCTTAAACGAAGACGAAGAGCAGAAACGAGCCCCAGACTGAAACATGTAGCCACAACAAATACCCAGAATCCTTTGCTGCGACCTCGGACATTTCTCACATCTTTGTGGCTTGAAACTACTGACAATGACCGCTGATATTTTCTTTTTTTAATGAAGTCTTTTAAAGTTGTTTTAAGTTAACTGAGGCCTTCACTGACGACTGCTCTGTTCTGCTCTACAGTACTTTAATGTGCTTTACATTACTGCACAGTACTTTAATGTACTTTACATTACTGCTAAGTAATGTCATGTACTTTACATTACTGCTAAGTAATGTCATGTACTTTACATTACTGCACAGTACTCTAATGTACTTTACAATACTGCACCATACTTTAATGTACTTTACAGTACTGCACAGTACTTTACTTTACTGCACAGTACTTGAAATGTACTTTACAGTACTGAACAGTACTTTAATATACTCTACAATACCGCTCAGTACTCTAATGTACTACACCGTACTCTAGTGTCCACTCTGTTGTACTTCACTGTACTGTAGTTTTCCAGTCCAGTGCAAAAATAGAGATTCTGCTCATCTTTTCTTGTTTTTCCATTTTCAGTCTCTCGTCGTCGCCTTTGCTAAAAACTTCTTCCGTAAATTTAATTTTCATTTCTCTGTAAAGACGCTGCCTTTTCCCTCTGGGAGTCATACAAGCTACATGTCGGAGGAGAGAAACTTTTGATAAATTGTTCCAACAAAATGCTAATTTGTGCCCTTTTCTTTTTACATGTCAGTTCAGTTAAATGCTGTTTAAAGGAAGAAAACAATGGTTTCATCTTAAAAACATTCACGTTTCGAACAAAGTCGCCTTTAAATCAACAAACCCACTGAGTTAACAGTGAGTCACGTGCACCAATCATTAATTTAAGGGAACAAATGTAATTAATTAAAGAGAACAAAATTACTAATTTAAAGGAGCAATTTAACAAACCGTTTCCTCCGACACCTCCCGGACTCTGCAGCTGTCACATCTGGACTTCATTCATTCACACTGTGGAAAACAGTCTGAACACACGTGAAGTGAACTGAGCGTCTTTGAGCTTCAGGAAACATCCCAACGTTTCTTTTCTTTGTAAGATGCACTGGAATGCATTGCTATAATCTTGTGTTTGTCTTTTGTATCCTTTAGATAAACTATTTAAATGATCTTAAACTTCTATCCAATCTGTGAATTGTAATAAAGACAGAAATTTAAATGAGTTTTTTTGGATGTATCTGTGTGTTTCATAATTATAAAATGTTTGTGGGGGTGGTCGTGGGCAGATTTCTGGGAATGTCATCAGGTTTCATCAAAAGAAAATGATGAAACATCAGTTCATGGCAGGGACCTGGAAAGCTTTGAGTTTAATTTCATGCAGAAAAAAACAAGATGACAGGAAGTATTAGTGGCACCAAAAACTGTGGTTTTCACAATAAAAGCCAAGTCTTCAGTTTCACATGATCCAGTGAAAATGTATGTAACTATATACGAATATTAAAAGTGCACATTGAGAAGGAAACATTTCAGAGGGATATTAAAGGTTCAGGACGTTACAAAGCAGCTTTATGGTTCATCACAGTGAATTAAAGGTATTAAAGCAGCCTGTTGTTTAACCAGTCAGGTCACATGGATGAAGGTCACATGACCACAGATCTGCACTGACAGGCTGAGGGAATTAAAGGAAGAGTTCAACATCTCAGTAAAAGTACTTTTCCAATCAGAAAATGTCACAAGCGAAATCACAATTTCAACTGATCGGCTTTTTTTTTTTTTTTTTTACATATAAATGAAAATTTTGACATTTTCACAAACAAAGCATATGTAGTCCATATTTTCACACATTTACACATGTGACTGGCTGCTTTCAGATAAATGTATATATTCAAATATTTTAACGTGAAAATACAATAATGTCACACGTGATCTGCTTCTCTCACATATTAATGAAAAAAAGACATTTACATTCTAACTTGGGAATTAAATACATTCATACTCAAGGATATAATCCTGAGAGTGAGATGATCAGAAGAAGTTGTCAGATCTTTAATTGGGGTCAAAGTGCAAATATAATAAATATAAATTATAATATAATATAAAAAAGAGACCCTGTGACAAGTAAAAATACTGCATGAAAAGTTTTACTTAAGTAAAAGTACATTATAAGTATCAGTAGTAAAAGTACAGTATATTGTCAGCTTCATGTAGTATGTAAAAGTACAATATTTAAAATATAGAAGTATTGTCAGCTTCAGAACTTGAATTCAGATTTACTCAAGTAAAAGTACCAAAAATACTGTGTGAAGTACAAATCAGGCATTGAAAATGTTCCTGAAGTAAAACTAAGAAGTATTTGGAATATTTACTTAAAGTATTGCTGTCACAATACCAGAATTTCACTACATGATTATTGTGAGCAAGGAAAAAAAATGCTGGCACTCAGATCTATCTTTAATTAAGTTTACTGTGTGTTTTGTCTCTTTTTCTGTCAAATAAATGACCAGAACTGTAAAAAAAGAGTCTACAAAAAAATACAACTATCAGCTACTCAGTCACCAGTGAACCAGATTAACTCACAAACAAAAGATGCAGAAGGCCGAACATCTTCACTGTATTATTCACAACATATAAGCACACGTGTATTATTAACACAATATCAATATTTCATATTTTAATATCATGGTTATTGTGAATATCTCAATATTGTGACATACCTAAGTATTTAAAGGTACTCAATGCAGTAAAATGTCCCCTGTGACTACTTTTAGATATGGGTCATTAGATGATTATGACTCATGCATTAATGTAGAAGCAGGATTTTACTGTTGGAGATGGTTGAGCTTTTTGTATATTTGACCAGTAACAAGTCAGCGAGTCAGCAGATATATAGTGAAGTAAAAATTACAGCAGACTCATCAGAAATATAGAGAAGTAAAAATAGGACATTTTCATAGAATAAGGTAGTGCTTTAAATAAACACTTTGTTTACTACTTGAATACTATGATTTATTTCCTTTCTTGTTAATACTAAGTTCATAAACAAAGATTTTAAATAAGAAGAGTGTTAATTGTTTTAATAATCGTGATATTGATCAGTTTAATGTGTTTACAGCTTCACTCTGTCTGATGGATTCTAGTAAAATCCGTCTCAATCTCAGCCTTTTCATCAGCCGCACTACACCCAATCACCGCGCACTTCCTGTGACAGCTGGACCAATCATGGCTGTCCACGAGGTTCAGCTCCGGGGGGGGCGGGCACTGTCCACTTCGACTGAGATTCTCCTTCGACCAATCAGCTGTTGACAGTTGACAGGAAACGTCAAATGTTCGCTCTCGTTAACCAATCAGCGACGGGGAGAGGCGGTTTCTGCCCCCCGATATCCCACGTGACCCTCCTCAGTAGTTCCCAGGCGGTCACATCAGCGAGCCGGAGGTGAGTAAAGAGACCGATAAATGTCACTTTTAAACGGACAACATTGCGGGAGTGGGACGTTTTCTGAGAAATGTCCGTTTATTTATAAAATCTGAACACTAATTATTCAGATAATGGCGGGTTTTAGCCGTTAAAAATAAAGCTCCGTGTTTCCAGCGTGCTGTTAGCATTGAGCTGAGTGGCTAACTGAGGCTAATTAACTACAGGTGAATTCAGCTAGCCAGTTAGCCTCATGCGATGGCCTTTACTATCATTTAATTGGCACATACATCATTATTACATTTCGCTTCATATTCCACTGAGACTACTTCTCTCCAGGTTAATCAAAGTCTGCTCGTGTCTGTCAGAAGACAGCTGAAGTTTTCTTGGCTCGGCTCCTGCACTGACAGTTGTTTCGTAAGCAGCATCGCAGCTAAGCTAAGCTAACGTTAGCTGTCTCAACCGGAGAGAGGTTCTTCCTGCGGGGACACTTGGGAGAGATTAATGAATTGATAAAGAACATAAATGTCGGTTGAAATGTTCAGACAAAGCGACGTTAAGGGGATGCTGTTAAAAACTAATGAATGAATGAATGAGTGTGTGTGTAAGGGCTAACGTTAGCATCCTCAAGACGCTCCAGCGTTTACAAACCAACGTTTCACAACCTGAGATGCTGTTCAAACACACACAACTTTATTTAAAATGGTATTATTGATCCTTTTATTTCTGATGATGCCAAATATTAAAGGCTGTGGAGGTATGTGCTTACAGTTAACCATTATTTACAATCCGTCATGTTGTTCAAACAGGGAAAACTTTATTTAAAATGGTAAGAGATACCATTCTTTCTTCAGTTGCCATGTGTAAGATGCTGCAATGATTGATTACCTGCAACCTGTCAATTAGTTATCTGATCAATCATTTACTTTTAATGTTACAAAAACGTCCACCACAATCTAAAATTTTTTATGTTTTCATATTTTCCTCTTTACTAGTGTTTTATTTAATGAATGAATAGTTGAAACAAAAACATACATAATAAATGAGATTCTTGCTTGTTCAAATTGTGGTATTAAAAATGTGACTTGTAGTCAACTTCTTAAATACATACCATTTTCAACAGGAGGGTCAAAAACATTTTGTCTTTTTGAAATGAATTGTTGAAATAATGTCAAATGCCCATCACAAGTTTCACATTTAGTTTCACTTTATCATTCAGTCTCACTTTAACACTGGCAGTGATTCAAAGTGTCTGGAGCTACACCAACATGTGCAGTTGTGAAACGGAGGAAAGCTGCAAATCATTTAAGTCAGATACTGGTTTATGTGTTAGAAAGTGGGGTCCACATATGGGTTGATGCATGTTCTTCTCTCAGGTGAAGCAGTCCGACCGGTTCAACCCGCTGGTTTCTCTCAGGGTTCAGTGCGTCGTGTCTGACCGCCACCCGCTCTGATCTGAAGTCAGTCAGACAGAAACTGACTCTGTATTTAATCTCCTCCAAATTACACAGAGGTCACAATTTTCTGCTCGAGCTGACTGACCAGTTGAGCAGCAGAGTGAAAATCTAGATACTAAATAGCAACACACGCAAATGGTCATTTAAAATTGCTCAAACTGATTTGAAAGTACGTTATTTACACCCTTTTTTAAGCTGAAATCTTCACTTAAGTGGCTAAGATAAAAGTGGCTTTGCTACTGACGTGTGTCAAGGGTCAGAGAATAACATCTTTTAAATCAATTTGTTGTTAAAACCAACCAAAAAATATAAAATGGCACCGTACAGCTCACCTGGTGTAATCCAAGGGGTGAGGAGATGAATTCTGATTTACTAAGTGAACCCGTCCCTTAATATCAAGCCATTTCAACTGCAGTCGATACACTGTCACCGAATGAATCCACAAATGTAGTCATGTTCCTGCTACAGCTGAGAGTCGGCTAAAATCTGAATGTAGATCTGCAGGTTTGGTCACTTCTGATCTCATTTAACGTGATAATAATGCTCAGAACATTGATCAATCTTGCTGAATCATTATCAGTAAAGCATGAAATCATAAATAAGCATTCTGCAATTTGTGTTTTAGAAAATCAGTCTCAAAATTTAAACGGTATGAATAACTTACGACAACAAAGACATTCTGTTCACATCATTTTTATATTATGAATAGTTTTTAATAAAAAAATATCAGTGTCAAGAACTGTGTTCTGACTTCACAATAACTCACATTTTATTTATATATTCAGGAAGAGAAGAAGATTTAACATCCTCTTTGACAGACATTTGTTACATTTATTCAAACAACAGTATTTGCAGGTGAAAACAGTTTTTAAAGCTCATTGTTGGTTGTAAGGTCGGTGATACAGGCACAGATGAGTGACAGATTAGTAGAAACACAGTCAGTCATTCACTTTCTATATGAAAATGACTCCCCAATGTTTATTTCAGTTTAAACAGTAACCTGTCGGTCCTGTCTGTCTGCTGCTCAGTTCACTGATGCAGTCTGATAAAGGCTCATTCCGCTGTTTAATGAAGAGCAGCTGGTCACAATACTCGTACATTATTTGAAATGTCTTTAAATCATCTTTATGCCCAGATAAGCTTGAAACATTTTAATAAATTCACCCTATTTTCTTAAATGAATTTAGTGTTATTTTGTTAATAAAACTTCTGCTCTTAGTTAAGATGTCAACTAAGTAAAAATGATTGATAATGGATTTATTTCTTGCATTACTAACTTAATATTGTCACATTACTAAAAATGAGGTGTTTTAGATTTTCTTTGAAATGTAATGTTTGTTACAGCTTCTGAAATGTGAAGGTTTTCTTGCTTTTATCGTTTTATATTCCAGTAAATCTGATATCTTGGGGTTTAGACGGTTCCCGGACATATTAAGACATTTGAAGACGTCATTTTGGACTCTGGGCCTAATAACATCTCATAGATCGATCGGTTTATCCAAGGAGTAGCCTACAGATGTATTTGATAACAAGAATATAGTCTTATAGTTCTAATTCTCCAGACAGCTCTGTGTTTCCTGATCAAACTCTGTTAGAAAGCAGTGTGGTTATCAGACAGTGAATCAGAGCAGCAGCAGATGTCCTGCAGGCTAAACTGACTCTAATATCAGATTAACTGACCGTCAGACTGGGTGGAGAACAGCAACTTCAGCTGCTTTCTCTCAACTGATTAAGAGACGCTGCTATCAGCCAATCAGAGACCCTCGAAAAGCTCTTTACTCCTGCAGGATGGAGGAAGACCATCGTCTCATAGCTCCTTCTCTGTATCACACAGCGTCCTGCTGTCACAGATAGTCACCAGAGCACCAAATGTGGATTAACCCACTGCTGAAAATAGTTCCCAACAAATTCTTAGAAATGACTGTTTTAGGAAACAACTGAGCCAAACTGATCTTGTGTGGACTGCAAATAAAAGCCTCCAGAGTGTAACTTATTAAGAATAATGCCAATTTAATTACAATATTGGTCCGAATAATTCAATTTATGCCCTCAGTTGAGCCTTAAATTATATATTTGTGAGATTTACATCTTCAGGAGGAACCAATGAGGAGCTGAGAGCCACAGAGTCTGAACCTGAGATTTGTTGACAATGCAAATAACCTAAAATAACATCAGACTGATCCTTTAAGCTTCAACAAACATTAAAGACAGCTGTTGTGAAAACTGACTTGTACTGACGTGTTTAAAGACTTGAGTACTGAGCAGTGATGGTGTTTTGATGCTTAATTCAGCCGATTCACTTCACAATAAGACAAAATGTAGCACCCCGGCAGGTTGCCGATGCGTCACATGGCAGAAAGTAGTGAAGGGTTAATGTCCTGTCACGGCTGCTAATAGAAGTTCAATTTTTAAAGGAAAGGAAATATTATTTCTCTGAAGTTTTTCACCCTGCAGCTAAATCCTTCAAATGCCATGTGGGCACTAGTCAGATGGCTTTGATGCTAAGCTAACAGCTAGTGTTGGTGGTGGTCACACTCATCACTATGCTGCTGGGCTGTTAGCCAGGCATGCTAATCCCGTTAATCTGATTATTAGCCTGGCAGTCTGCTGAGTGAGATGAGTAGCGGCAGGTTAACACACTGAAGAGCAGAGAGCTGGTTTCATTGTCTTTTACACATCGACAGATGACATTTATCTGCCAGATCTTATCTAATGTTGTTTTATAGGTTAATTTGTGATTAGTCCCACATCCCATCCTGTGTTTGAGTCAGGTGACGCAGTAAAGAAAGGATGGAGAACATCCACACACACACGATCACAGCTCCTGATACTATTTAAATGTTTCACTATAAAACAAATCAAATTGGTATATTTTACAGTTAGAGAAGTTAAAAATGTTTTTGTTTAGGTTTGACCCTTTAGGGTTTCATTACAGAAACTTTTTTACTACAGAAATTTAGAAACTCTACATTCAGAACATTTAAATTCTCGTCTTAGACTTGAAAAATCCTCATTTTGTAGACACTCGATATGGTATGTCAAAAAATGTAAATTATATTATAATGTTTATACATATTGATATCAGCATCTGCTGTTATAATTGATAAACACATCAACTCTTTTTTTTTTTCTTGTTTTTTTGGAAGGATCCCTTAAATGGTTTTATCAAAAAGGTATTTGTTATGGAGGTGGGATATTATACAGTATAACAATAACTCGGTGCGCTAAAACAATAAACTGCACTGGGAATTTAGGGATTTTACATCCTGAGAATCATTGTAATCTCTCGAAAAAATTTCTTATATATCAGCTGATAACGTCGGGTTTAATTTGTATTATTTTTATTATTATTGTTGAAGTGGACTTTCAGTTGACAAAAAATAAACATTTATTGTTGTAGGCCCTGAAATTTTCTATTGTGTTTAAGTTTTAAATACAGCAAGTCTGTGTGAGACGGCAAGATGTGAATAAATCTGCATACTACCGTGTGTGTGTGTGTGTGTGTGTGTGTGTGTGTGTGTGTGTGTGTGTGTTAAATAACCTCCATTCTCTACGGACTCCACAGTGTTTATGTGCAGAGTAAATTACCCGTGTGTGTGTGTTGTGGGGTGCTGCAGTAATCCCACGGGGTGTAATCTCATTAAGGTTAACTGAGCTGAGGCTGAGTGTCCTGTGGGTGCTGCCTGGTCACCATGGCGATGGATGGGTGCCAGGGTGACACAGGTTAACAGCCTGCTGTGTGTGTGTGTTAATGATGGCGGACACAGTTTGTGTGTCGCGGCTATAGACAAATAATCCTGAGAGAGTTAGCGGAGCATTAAAATCCAGCAGGGATGTGAACAGTTGTCAAACATGAATCAACATGTGGACTTCCTGCTGCTCTGATACTCATTCATCTGTGATTCGTTCTTCATTTATGGGTTTTTTTGGTTTAAAATCAGGAAAAATGCAGTTGTTTTAAATCTAACCACATATAACTGTCATTGTCTTTTAATCAGAATACGAGAGTTGATGTTATTAAGACTTTAGAGGAAAATATTCAGGTTATTCAGAAGATATGATCTGTTGGTGTAATGAGGCAAAAATTTAGACTAAACTTATATTTTGATAGAATATACCTCAATATATAGTTTGATAAGACATTAAATTTGACAATAAAGGAACTGTTCACCCTAAAAGTAAAACTCAGTCATCATCCCCTCCCTCCATGTTGATATAAAGTCAGGTGAAGTCTCATAGTCCACAAAACATTTCTGGAGCTTCACAGTAAAACAGAGTTGCAACGTTCTGCTAAACAACTGAAGCAGCTGGAGACTTGATTTAAAACATCAGATGTCTCCATACAGCTCGTCTGCTGTGATCACAGTCTGCAGAAGCCCCGAGATCACAAACTGATCTGAAATAATTATATTTACACCCTCGACGTGTGGTCGATGCTAACACTTTTAGCTTAGCTGCTACAGTGAAGATTCCAGCTGTAAAAAAGGTGTAAATAACGTCTTTACAAATCAGTTTGTATCTTGTACGTCCGTTGAGATCCTCCACCAGTCATGCACCAACATCTTTAGCAGTGTGACAGCATTCACTGCTGATATCTGAGTTTAAAACTGATCAAAGTGTGGAAATGTTGTAGAAAAACATGGACATCAGAATCCTCGCTGTAATAGCAGTGCACGCTGGGACGGTCATATGATCAGCACTCAGCCGTTCATGTGAATTCTGATCATGTTTCAGCCTCTCATTTATGTAAAGATGGACAGCATGACAGCTCAAAGACCTAAAGTATGTAGGACCTGAATAAACAGGATCATTGTAGCCTGATATCAGCATGTTAGAGTCCTGCTGAGACAAAAAACAAGCCAGAATCCAACCAGCTGGACCAGATGTGCTCACTCTCACCTCCTCTTCTGTGCAGACTATGGATCAGAGGGTCGGGTTGTTCGTTCTTCTGGCAGCAGGCCTCCTCTGCCTCAGTGTAGCCCCGCTGTCTCGGGCTGAGGACCTGGTTGAGGACGGTCTTGGTGACGACATGGACGTGGAGGACGAGCTGGATCTGGGTCTGGCAGGAGCTGAGGACGAGGAGATGGAGGAGCTGGACGGAGATGTGCAGGATGAAGCTTCATCTGCTCCTAAAACTCCTCCTGCACCAAAGGTAATCTTCTACTCTGTGAGAAAAGTTGTTGTTGAGTAGATGCACAGATTCTGATCTTTGTATCCAATATTCATCACAAAGTCATTATTCCTTTCTTATTATGCAAAAGAATCATCTTAGAGTTATTTATATGCAACAACAGATTTAGTTTATGCCAGAGTTGTAGAGAACAGAGGGCGTCACATGTTGTAAATATGTTGTAAATCCTTCTGATTTGGGGCTGTATCAATAAAACTAACTTTACTTTTAAGTGCTGCTCTCCATGAAAATATAAAATACTGATCTTCTCTAACTTCATGATATTTCATTTAAACAATGAGGAGGACGTTAAATGTTTCACAGGAAGTGTGTGTTACTTACTCATTAACGGTCCAATCAGGAGGTCAATTTGATAAGAAAACAGTGAGCTGACCTGCTGATCTACTGACCTGCATTCACACTGGAAGGTCAACTTAATCTGTTTCAGTTTGTCTTCCTGAAACTTTCATTTATCTAAATCATTTCTTGATTAGACGCAGAACTTTAACTTTAATAGTAAATAATTGATTTGTAATTTTTCTAAAAACAAAGTTACAGAAAATACAAAGAGAAAATGGTTGGCAGAAGAACAAGAGGGGACTTGTCTCTTTAATACCTGTTAACTTGAGATTAACTACATTAGTTAAATCCTTTCAGACCAGAAGTATTCCCTGTAATATTATAATGAAGTACTGAAGAGCTGCAAATCTGGATTTTGATAATTGTTTGGTACAGACGGAGCAAAGATCACATCATCATTTTTATATTTTTCTTTTCAATAAAAAAACAAATGCAAAAATTAACATACCAACTAGAATCTTGACTTGTAGGTCTATCATAATAACCCTACAGTGAGGACGGAGGTCAGGAACAGAATAAATGTTCTGTTGTGTTTCACTGCACCACTAACACTTTCTTCTTTGTATCCAGGTGACCTACAAAGCTCCAGAGCCAATGGGGGAACATTTCATTGCTGAGTCTTTTGATCGGGGGACACTTGACGGGTGAGCACATTACTCACACATGCTCCTTTTCTCATTTCTCAGTTTATACCTCCTCGCCTCCTTTCCTCACGTCTTAGTCCCCCCCTAAGACCTCTCTCCAGACGCAAGGAGAGAGGAGTTGAGGCAACGAGCATTTGGAGCCGCATTTTAAAGCAATGTCAGTTAAATGTGACACATCTGCATCGTCTGTCTGTTGTTTCTTATGATCTGTCAGCTCATTACAACCTGTGTATTTACTTTTAATTCAGTCCACAATGTGACATAAATCATTTCAAGGTGAAATGTCATTTAAACGCAAGTCGCTGTGCAAACGGTGAAGGGAAGAAAGTTTGAGCATTTAAAATAACTAATATAACTTAATAATACAAAGAATCACACTCTGGAGCTCAGCTTCCACCACAGATTGTATATTCCAGCTGTGTGTCGCCTCTTTTACATCACGCAGACTTGGCAGAGGATACAGCTGTGCATCCTCACTCATAGCTCCTCCGGTACGCATCCTCTCTCCTCGAGCAGCATTTTGGGACATAAGACCTCCTTCACTGTGGAGCGCTGAGTTTGATTTCTGGGTCACGGGCAGGAGGACAGAGGAGAAATGAGAAGGTTGTTCTCATCAGTCACAGCCCGAGGAGCAAAAACAATCCTGGTCTTAATTTGGACTTTCACTTGGAAACTGTTCCAACTTCAGACCACAAATAATTTTGTTCCTTCTGTTTTATCAAAGATGCTCGTGTAGTTTCCCATCATGCATTTTGCTCCAACCAGCAGCGATGGCAGATGATAAGAGCGAGACCCAAGGCTGGTTTTTTTTTTATAGGCTCCAAATTAAGTGTTTAGATTTGTGGTCAACACATCAAACCAATTCTTATTAAAATCTTCTCCTCTATTATAGCTGCAGAAATGAATCAATTCATTCACAACTATTACTCGCCAACCATTTTGATAAGCGATCCATCTGTTTGAGTCATATTTGTTGTAAATTCTCTTATTTTCTGGTGTCTTCCCTCCTCTGTGACTGTAAACTATCTTTGGGAAATTTGAGGACTGTGTGTGTGTGTGTGTGTGTGTGTGTGTGTGTGTGTGTGTGTGTGTGTGTGTGTGTGTGTGTGTGTCTGTGTGTGTGTGTGTGTGTGTGTGTGTGTGTGTGTGTGTGTGTGTGTGTGTGTGTGTGTGTGTGTGTGTGTGTGTAACTAATCTTCCTGTGTGTTGGTTTCAGGTGGGTGGTGTCCAGCGCTAAGAAGGAGGATGCTGATGAAGACATCGCAAAGTATGATGGTAGGTACACAACAACAACGTCAAACTGTTTGACTGAAGCTGATCAGCTGAGATGTCCTAAAATAAACAAACTTGGACAAACTCCTGATTTGATTCAGGTAGTCGTATCACTTTCCTGGCTGTAGTTGTCGTCAGGTCTATGAAGATGATGATGTCGTTCTGAACAGGTAAATGGGCTGTGGAGGAGATGAAGGACAGTAAGCTCCCCGGAGATAAAGGTCTGGTCCTGAAATCTCGAGCCAAACATCACGCCATCTCCGCCCAGCTGCTGCGACCTTTCACCTTCGACACAAAGCCCCTGATCATCCAGTAAGAACTCCTTTCCCTCTCACGTCACGTCTCCTCACTGGTGGTCTGACGGACTTGTTCATCACTCTCCTGTCTCTTTCTGTGTTCAGGTACGAGGTGAACTTCCAGTTAGGTATCGACTGTGGCGGCGCCTACGTCAAGCTGCTGACTCAGACTCCTGATCTCGACCTGGTTAGTCTGACTCCTCTCACACAAACACATCCAAACCATCAGAATATGTTCTGAAATCCATTGAGTTGTCTGTGTGTAAATGTTTTATCTGATTATTTTAGTGTGTTTTTTTGTAAATTATTGTGTTAACTCTGTGTTGCTGCCATTCTCAGCCAGCTCTCCCTAAACTGTGTGTGTTTGTTCAGGACCAGTTTGTGGATAAAACTCCATACACCATCATGTTCGGACCCGACAAATGTGGAGAAGATTACAAACTACACTTCATCTTCAGACACAAAAACCCCAAAACTGGAGAGTACGAAGAGAAACACGCCAAGAAACCCGACGCTGACCTGAGGACGTACTACACCGACAAGAAGACACATCTGTACACACTGGGTAAGACACACACACCTACACACGCACCTGTACACACTGGGTAAGACACACACACTGTACACACTGGGTAAGACACACACACTGTACACACTGGGTAAGACACACATGAATGATAGATCAGGTGTATAAGTCGTCTCTGTTTCGCACCCCAGTGGTGAACCCTGACAACACGTTCGAGGTGCTGGTGGATCAGACGGTGGTGAACAGCGGCAGCCTGCTGACGGACATGACGCCCCCTGTGAACCCTGCCGCTGAGATCGAGGACCCCGACGACCAGAAGCCAGAGGACTGGGACGAGAGGCCCAAGATCCAGGACCCTGCCGCCACCAAGCCCGAAGACTGGTCAGTACACATGAAAGTTATTTCTGGACATTGATTCGGGAATGTTTAGTTTGTAAACCCGTTCAAAGTCACTTACTAGTTTACTACTTGATGAATCATGTGGTGAAAGCTCCTGAAAGAGACCTGAGTTTGGATTATGTTCATGATTGAAGCTTCTTTTCTACACAAGACACAATCAATTACACAATTAAAGTACCTCAAAATAACTGAAGTTAATGAATTTCAGATGAAGAACAGAATATTTGTAGGGTTATTTGTTGTTTCATTATTGACAGTTTCCTCCTCGTTCAGTCCTGCAGTCATTAACATTTCTGTCTGTCTTCAGGGACGAGGACGCTCCCGCTCAGGTTCCAGATGAAGACGCAGTGAAACCCGAGGGTTGGCTGGATGAGGAGCCCGAGTACATCGGAGACCCCGACGCCGTCAAACCTGAAGACTGGTGAGTTATATCATCACATCACAGACACAGCTCACTGATTGGCTGATGACTCCATTCGTCTGATAACCGTCTCTGTGTGTACTTCCTGTCCATCAGGGATGAGGACATGGACGGTGAGTGGGAGGCTCCTCAGGTCCCTAACCCCGCCTGCGAGACCGCCCCCGGCTGCGGCACCTGGAAACGACCAATGATTGACAACCCCAACTACAAGGGCAAGTGGAAGCCCCCCATGATTGACAACCCCAACTACCAGGTGAGCTTTTAACCCCGCCCCTCTTTAGACACTCAGATTATGACCTTTTCACAAACGAGATGAAAAGACTGCAAACAACTAAACGCACGTTTGTGTTGTCAGGGCGTCTGGAAGCCGAGGAAGATTGCCAACCCGGCGTTCTTCGAGGATCTGCAGCCGTTCAAGATGACTCCCTTCAGCGCCCTGGGGCTCGAGCTCTGGTCCATGACCTCCGACATCTTCTTTGACAACTTCTTCATCACCGACGACCGCAACACGGCTGAGCGCTGGTCCAACGACGGCTGGGGGCTGAAGAAGGCTGCAGAGGGTGCCGCTGATGTGAGTGAAGGGAGCGTCGATATGAAGTGCTGTTCTGTCTGAGGAGACTTTTAAATAAAGTTTTGAACATTCAGATTGAAGCGTCAGAAGGTACCAAAGATTCTGCAGGAACAGAGGATGAAAGTTTTATCTTTATTTTGATGATACAACAGGATTTCACAATAAAATGCAACTGTAACTTCTCCGTGCTGCACACAGGAAATACTAATATTCATTTTTATTTATATCACAAATTTTCCAGTTTGGTAAATAAACATCTCCACATTATTTTATTTAGCTCCACATATGAAATTGGTGGATAAGAACCAAGAAGACAAAAACAGAAAAACTTTAAAAATAAAAGGGACTGGTGAAGAGATACTAATCACATACTGTAAATTAGAATAAAATAAGACAATATAACGGGCAACAAAATGGAATAAAGTATTACAAGTAACATTAAAGGAAGAAATAAAAAAGAACAACTTGGTTGCTGGTTTGAATCCTGGTGTGGAAATTAATTTAATTTGTAATTTTCTAGAAACTTCTAACAATCAACAGATGAGTAACTTTTTATTAAAAATGTTTTTACCAATCAAAACAACAAAAATGAATCTGCAAAAACAATTATTCAAAAAAAAATCAAATACTAAAAACTGTAATATTCAAATAATTTCAGAAAGATAAAACAATAAAATGCAACAGGACAACAAAGTGTAAACAAATCACATTAAAAATGAAAAACTAAATGAAAGTTGCTGGTTTGAACCAACAGGAACATTTACTGTAGATGAATCACAAACATCTCATCACATTCTAATAATAATAATAATTTTAAAATTGGACGATGAGAATTAAAGAAAATATTATTTTAATCGTAATAGAAATATATATAAAAGTTTTATTTTAGTTTAAGCAGTAAACCTCCTCAGATTAGAGACTAAGGATCAATGAACACATCGACAGTGTGAATAATTTTGATGTAAAGAAACACATTAATATGATGGCAGCAGATAAAGTTCATTTTGTTAAATATTTCAGGTCCAGTTTATCTTCAGATACTTTAAATTCGAGATGTGACTTTGAACCTGAGTGACCTCAGCGATGATGTAATCCTCTGGAGGAAGTGGTGTCTCTTAGTGTGAGACACAAATAGATGTTGTGAAGATTATTAAGAGTCAGTCAGTAACCGTCAGAGACTGTGACACTGTTTCAGCTTTCATCCACACAGATGCTGCGTTCAGGGACATGTGTGCTGCTACATAATCATAATTCACCAGGACAACATTTAATTAAGTGTGTCACAGCCTGTGTATGAAGTGACAGAAGGTGTGGATGTTCACCAGGCGGGGAGCGTTTCTGATCACTGACATGTTGTTTACTCATTGATGATGTTGTTGTTATTGTTTGTTTGTGTGTTTGCAGCCCAGTCTGGCCACACAGATGTTGAACGCTGCAGAGGAGCGTCCTTGGCTCTGGGTCGTCTACGTCCTCACTGTGGCTCTACCGCTCGTCCTCATCATCGTCTTCTGCTGCACTGGAAAGGTAACACACACACACACACACACACACACACACACACCTAGCTGTTAGCTGGATCTTTGACGGAAATTCAGTGACAAGGCTTCAGAAAGAAGGAGTCCTGAATGTCACCCTGACACAAGCCCTCCTGCAGCCAGTTATCAGAGCTGATGTCCCAGTGTGTGTGTGTGTGTGTGTCTGTGTGTGACTGTCCACAGAGGTCTTCAGGATCAGCTCAGGGTCAGTTGAATTTCAGCACCTTACAGGAAGACTTAAAGGAAGCCGGACTCCTGTCCACCTCCTCCTCAGGCCTGGTGACTGACGCTGCTGTTAGCTGTTAGCTTCGTGTCTGATGTGTTTGTGTCTCTGTGCTGCTGATAGTGACAGTTCTGTTTGGTGCTGTAGCGTAAACAGCAGTCTGTGGTTGTGTGTGTTCACTTGTGAAACGTCACTAGTCACCAGCAACAGTCACACCATGACGATAGGTAGAACGACTGTTATTGTGCGACCAAATTGTTTCAGAATTTCTTTTTTGTGTAGATTAAGCTCATGTGTCGTTGAAGAGGTTCTGAATCTGTGTATCTGAAGTCAAACTGAACTGTTCTCCTGTTTGTTGTGAAGAAGAAGACTCCAGCGACGCCGGCAGCAGAGTACAAGAAGACAGATGAAGCTCAGCCCGACGTGAAGGAGGAGGAAGAGGAGGGGGAGGAGGAAGAGGAAGAGAAGGCTGAAGAAGCAGAGAAGAGCAGTCCAGGTGACTACGACGTCTTCAGAAAACTCTGTTATTCTCTGTGTTGTCTCTGCCGTCTGTCACTGACTTGTCAAACTTTTCTCTCAGCTGCAGAAGAGAAGAGTGACGGAGAGGAAAATCCTGAAGAGGAAGAGGATGCAGAGGGCGCCGCGGATGAAGAGAAGGAGGCGACAGCTGACGAGGTGAGATCAGCTTTTGTTTCCCTGTGTTGGTGTGATGTGAGTGTGACGCTGCGTTCAGGTGAGTTTGTTTGTCTTTACAACAGAAAGACGACTGAGAACAGGAGCGATGAAGACAGTTTAGATCTTTTCTGAATACTTTGTGGTCAAAATAGTAATTTTTAACACAATGTTACAGCAGCTTGTTCATTTAAGTTGGTTAAAACTGCCTGGTGTCAATAAGAATTTTTTTTTTTTATGTCACGATGTGACAAATGTCAGAAAAATCAGATGGAATCAAACTGATGAGATGCATCTTTGTTCAACAAAAACTTCAGTCACTAATCTTGTTTTAATTTTTGATTCAAACTTAATCAGGATTATTTATTTAACAAAATAAGAAGTAGAGGAACAAAGTGAATACAAATTAAAGTCTCGTTTGATTCCTAGACAGGACAATTTAATTTAGTTATCTGATGAAGCTTTTGATAAAATGAAATAAAAAAAGCTTTTAGATTTACTGTATATAAATCACTTTTTTGCAAAAACACAAATTGAATCTTGACAATAAATTAAAAAATCATATCAAAGCTAATTTGATCAAAACTAATTACACTAATCATGTCACATATTAAAACGCGTCAAAACTGCGAAAATATATTGATTTTTTAATATTACATGATGAAAATGTTAGAAAATAAAACTATAATAGAAACAACATTCAACAGTCACACCAGATAATTAAACATCATTGTTTTGTTGAAGATTTATATTTTACTTTTTTATAGATCTGCAGCAGTTTGTGAAGAAGTAACATCAGGTGCAGAGTAAAGCTTCTTTTAATGGGAGTAGTTTTTTTAAGTGGGAAATATAGAAGTTACTGATATCTGTGACTTTGAACCACAACTACATGACTGTTTCTACATTCACAGCTGCTCATAATTACATTTTGAACCATGTCTGGTGCATTAAAATAAATGTACATTTGGTGGAAGAGGCACATGTTAATGCAAAATTGGACGTTTTGTGAATGAGCTTTGGTTGGGAGCACTGTGACATCTTCTATCTTGTTTCGTCTGTAGAAGTTGGAGGATGACGTTCTGCGGAGATCTCCCAGGAACAGGAAAGTCAGAAGGGACTGATATCTCTGAATCCACAGCCTGACCTCAACATCTCCACCCTGACCCCCACCCTAAAATACCCCCCCCGACCCCCCTCCTCCTCCTCCTCCTCCTCCTCTACTCCTCTGCTCCGAGGTGATGAAGCCTGAATGGAACCCGTTTGAAGCAGTGAAGCCAACAGGAACCTAATCAAGACCTCCAATATGGACGCCTGAAGATGATGATGATGATGATGATTCCAGTATGAACAGGACTGAGTTAGCTTGATTTAAAGGATTTTTGTTTATGAAAGAGATTTAACTGAGATTAACTAAAACTTCCTGCATCATTCCTTAACAACACCTGAGCAGACTCGAACCCGCGGGATCAACGTGTCCTGTCCCGTCCCGTCCCGTCTGAAGCACCGCCCACTGCTCACCGCCCAGCGCCACCCTGAGCTAACAAGTGCCCCGCCCTACCAACAGTTAGTTAGCTCTCAGCAACTTGCTGATTAGTCTCCTGACGGATGGATTTTTGGCTATCACCACCCAATCTGAGGTAGTCTACCATAATCCTGCTTGAGCTACTAACAAGCTGCTACTTAGCCTAATAATTAAGCTAAGAGCACTTAGGATTAGCCTACACATGAGTCTTGTTGAATAGCCTACCACCAGGCTGCTAACGAGGCTAACAACAGTCAGGATAACCATACAAACGGTCAAGAACATGAAAACAAAACTCTTTGCTAATTAGCCTGGATGAGTAGATAATTCAGCTATGATAGCTAGCAATCCGAAGTAGCCATCTTCCTGCTAAGGCTACCACCAATCTAAGTAGCTCACTGTCAGGGTGCTAATTAGGCTAACAGTGGTCAGACTTATTCAACAAACTGTCAGAGAAACCACCAACCAATAGTCTTGCTAATTAGCTTAATATCAAGCTGCTAATAAGCCTGCAAATATTGTGATTAACTGTCTTGTTTGCTAGGCTAGCAACTAGCTTGTTAGTCAAATTCACCTGCTAACAGTTGAATCATTAGCCTTCTGTGCGTCTGGAATGGTCAGAAGTAGCCGACCAAAAGTGTTTCCAATTGGTCTTCTAGCCTGCTAATTAGCTCATGATGCCTACTTGCACTACAATATAAAGTAGCCTACTATCATCCTGCATGGACAAACAGCAGGCTACTAAAAGCCAACAACTAATGTAACTTCCTAGCTAAATAGCCTGCTAAAAGCTAATTCCCCTACCAACAGTCGGCATGTTAGCCTTTCTAGATGTGACACATGAGCTAGCTGGCATCCTAAAGTCACCCACAACTTAGCAACATGCTAATATTTAAAAAATGCTAACGGGAACACTCCAACGGACACAACTTTTACTTTTGCATGTCTTATTTCTTGTCATTTAGTTGTTCTAAAGCTCATGGTTTGTCCCCTGAACGAGTCTCCTCGGTATTTCAACTGTTTTATTCTCCTGATGGCAGCGGGGAAAGGTCAGAGGTCACCCAGCTCAGAACCACAGAGCCTGAAATGGTTGGAGAGAAGGTGTCAGAGCTGGTAAAGGTGAGTGACAGGTGATGTTACCTGGAACTGAGGTGGATGCTGTCGGACCAGCTCTGCGCACTAAGCGTTTCTCAGAAGTGTTGAGTCAGCATGATGATGGTTACAGGCAGCAGATGAGCTTCTGACACCAGAAACCTGTTTTAGTCTCATGATTCAGACTTTTTTTCTTTTTGAGATTTCAGTCCAAACAAACATTCCAGCAGCGTGTATCACTGCTTACTTCTTCCCGTCCAATCCGAGTTTATTTTCAGAATCTTTGTCCCGGGGTTTAGCCTCCCAGGCAAGTTAAAATCACCATGTCAGCAGGTGGACAGACATCCAGTCTCTCTTTCATCAACCCCATATGAAAAGAAAAAGGCACTAAGGGAAAAACTCAGGCGCTTACTCTCTCACCTGTCCACCTGCGGCACCACAACACCTCCACCAATCACAGACGCTCTCCTGCATGAAGCCATGTTGGAGTTTAGCCCCATATTTAAAAGAAACGGCACTTGAGCGTGAAAGTTGATTTATAATCTTTGACAAAATAATCTCAACTCATGTTTCACTTACCAGCTTTTCTCCAGAGCTCGCTCTTCATCCATGACAGACGTTGGGTCGTGTGACGACAGCTGAACAAACTCCAGAGAAAGGCTCGTAGATGAAACTGTCAGTTCAGACATTTAATGTTTTAACCTTCAACATTCTCAACATATCAAACCCAACTTTGATTCTGTCTGTTACTGTTTTTTATTCTGCGATCGTTACATTTTTATACATTAATTAGCATCATGAACTAATGCCAGAGTAAACACACTGTCAGTCATTTCGTTACCACCAGGTGTCGCCAAAACCAACCAGAGCTACTATCTAAAGGATGATAACTTAAAGGTGCAGTATGTAAGAATTATACAGCTAACTGATGCTAACTGTAGCTGCCGTTAGCTCAGGAGTGGGAGCTCAGAGCACCGGAGCTAGCTCGTCAGCATGCTACACATGTTTTTAACTCAAAATCTTACATATTGCTCCTTTTTAAAGTAGCTTTGTTGTCATCAGAATTCACTCTGTCTGTCCGAACACTTGAATCCTGAGCAAAATATCTCAACAACCAGATTTTGGTTAGTGACCTGCTGACCTTTCCTCTCACGGCACCATCAGGACGAAATATCCAGTTTTCTCTCCGCTGGTGGTGAAATTCTCACAAGGATTTCATGAAATAACTCCATGAACTTTTCCTGTAAAGATGCCAATTTATCAGTTCTGTGTTCTTTTTTTACCGATCATGTTCTCATCTAAAAGGATTATGAGGAAACCAGATGATGATGTGGCTGATGGAGCGTGTACAGTTCAGAGAGCTCTGAAGTAAAACTGTTGTTGTGAATCTGAACGTGTGAAGAAGACAAACATTTGTCCCGTCTTGTGTCCATGAGGTGACTGTCGATGTGTCTGTTCTGTCCGTGTTCTGTGTTCCAGACGGTTAAACGACTAAACTTCTTCTGTCAGACGTCTGTTTTCTGTCCATTTAATTCAGGATTCCCACCAATCATGAGCAAGCTTTTGGCAGGCGGTCGACTAGTAAATGGTGGGCGGGTGTGAAGCCAGAGCTGATGATGTGTTTGTATCTCTGGCTGTTGTGAGATCAGATTTTGGGCCTTGCTTCCATGTCAGGTGACCTTTAACCTTTATTTTCCTCCTCCCTTTAGAGTAAACAAGAGCTAGTTAGGTTTTGGCTGTAAGCTCTGCTGCTTTTAGTCTTTATTTTCTCCTGTGTCGTCTCTAAAGTTAAAGTGTCAGTTTATGATACTTTAGGACAAATCGCCTCCAGCAGCAGCAGCAGCAGCGTGACATTCCTGTCGAGAATGTACGTTTCAGCCGTTCTCTTCGTCTCCCTCCTTTTTCTTTTTTAGCCTCAGATTTTTCTTGTTTCCTCCGGTCGCGTCCGGCTGAAGCTGCCTAGCTAACAGACTGTAGACTGAACACTGTATCTGCTGGTGAAACTTTACATGACTCTGTAACTCTGTACTTTTTATTTTGTTGAAAATGTGTTTGAACTAAACTAAACTGTTGGCCCAGCCTGTTTCTGATGTACACACTCTGTAGAGAGATGGACCTGCTGACACACCACAGGAAGGTCCAGCTTTGAATAGAAATACTGTGATGATGGAGCCTGACGTGTGTGTGGACGAGCAGTCAACATTTGTTTTGATGAATAAAAAAGGCCAAATGGAAACTGAGCGACTGTTTTTAATGTCTCAGATTCATTGTTGTTTAAAGTGAACCACTACAGGTGATGTGGATTTTTAAACACTGGCTTTATGTTCTTACTGAGCTGGTTCAGACATTTAGACTTTGTGTGAAAATGTTTTTAAAGGGCTTTTTGCAAAAGACTGGTTTAAACACTCAACAATGTCACTCTGTTTAAATACTCTTATACAAGAAAAAGTTTCGAGCAGAAATTACTTCAGCTATGAAAGGAAATGGTCCTTTTCAGAGATATTATATATATTGTTGGAATTGTATTAGTGATGCTTTAAAGGAGCTTTATGTAGTTCTGTAGAAGAAATTCAAACTCGTTTTAATATTTATAATATTAATGAGCTAATAATACAAACATTTCCATCAGTGAATAAACCAGCTGTTCTCAGAGGAAAATAAGGTCCCACAACACTGTTGGAAGCTAGAAAGGTGGCAGGGTCCGCCACATATAAACACAGTAAAACAGTATAAATTGTGTTGTCCTTTAAGGTCAGTTTGTTTATTCAGTCATGAAAACAAAAAGAGTTTGTTTATTTAGTTTGTTTATGCAGAATCAGTCAATGAGGATCTTTCTCTGCTCATTAACATTTCATCAACAAAACTAGACTGCTCCTTTATCAGAAAGACAGAGGTTTAAGTAATCAGATATTTAGATGTTTCATCAAAGTAAAAATACTCTTACAGGAATAGAAATAACAAGCAAAATTTAGTTAAAGCATTAAAGTAAACAGGACCTGCCGGATGGTCCTTCACAGAGATATTATAGATATATTATTGGAATATTATTACTCGTGTTTTAACAGATAAGCAACATTTTAATGTCTCAGATGATGAGGGAAAACATTTTAACTAGTTAAAATACTGCTGGATAGTTTAATATACAGAAATGTGTCATATTTTATAAAATGGTCATATGTTTGGTCTTAAAAAGTCCTCAAGTAAGTCGAGCTGTCCGATAAATATAGTGAAATAGTGAAAGAGCTAAATTACCCTTTGAAATGTCATCAGATAAAGGAAACAATTAGTTGAAATGTCTTTTCAATGTACTTACTAAAAATATATATTTCTGTATGTTTTCTGATCTAAAACTGCTCATTTGAAAATGTTCATGTTATTTTTGTTGATCACATGATCAGTGAGAACTCAGCTGATCATTTTATTCACACACATTAATCACTGTACAGATGTGTTGAGTTATACTATCCACAGTACAGCTGCAGATATTATGGAAGCTCATCTCTGCCAGAAAACAGTTCTCGTGGTTTGTTTGAATTAAAGGTGCATTATGTAATTTTGTTGATGAAATGTTAATGAGCAGAGAAAGATCCTCATTGGCTGATTTTTTTCTGCCTAAACAAACTAAATAAACAAACTCTCTTTGTTTTCATGACTGAACACACTGAATAAACAAACTGACCTCAAAGGAGTTTTACTTTGTTTATATGTGGCGGACCCTGCCACCTTTCTAGCTTCAAACAGTATTCTGGGACCTTATTTTCCTCTGAGAACAGCTTGAAAAATACATATTTCTGAGTTTGTATTATGACCTCATTAACGGTTGTATATATTAAAATTCTGAGTTTGAATTTCTTCTCCCAAACTACATAGTGCAGCTTTAATAAATATTTTTTTACAATGCCTCAAATCAATTATTTTTATCTGGTGCCATTATTTGAAAAATCACTCAGTCAAACCGAAAGAAACTTTTGATGTCAAAATTCAAATTATCACAAAATTGTTACTGGAAATTGTGTTTTTACTCAAAGTTAAAACTTTAAGTCGCACACAATTTTGTCTTAGTATCTCATAATTCTGACTTTTAATGGTTTCATCTTGACTGGGGGCAGGGCTGCACCTTGGAAAATTTATTTTGGTGTGTTAAAAGTAATAATTTTGCCTCCATAGATCAGAGTTTTGATTTCACATGAGCATTTTAATTTTTCTACCTTCTCATTTGTTTTCTTCTACTTGCAGAAAGCTCTTTTAATTACTCTGTAATTGTTAATATGAGTAGAAAGTCTCAGTAATCATGTTAATCAAAGAAAGGATACCATGTAAAAACAACAGAACTGAGACCTACTGGAGCAGAAGCTAACCCGGAAGTGGGCGGGACTTTCGTCATGATTGACGGCACTGATTCTCTTCTGATCACCATCTCTTTACTGTAGTCTGATCAGTTATTGATCACCAGCTCTGTATTTCACTCTCATCAGTTGTTCATGACTTCTCTCTGATTTCTCATGACTCTGCTGAACATAGCTGTTGCTGAATGACCAGGTTTTCCTCACTCCTCGCTCCCTATTGGCTGTCTCCGCTGTCAGTCACCGGTGAGGCGGGAGCAGGAACATTCCTCCTGTCGCTGATGGAAAAAAAGAGAAAGTTTCCAAGATGGCGGCGTGGACCTGCCTGTCCGCTGGAAAACAATAGAAACAGCACAGAGGGACAGAGTTAGCCCGATCTAACTGACGAATCCGTTCCCCGCTCTTTAAACCTTACTCATCCCGAGTCGGGCTCGGCCGAGGGGAGGATTATCCGCGCCAGCACCGCGGCAGAAATAAATTAAAAGTATGATGCTTTATTTAAATGTTTCAGGCTAGCCACCTAGCTAGGTTGCCAGCCAGCTAGCCCGAGCTCTCGTTAGCCTGTCTGCCCAAAACATAGCGCTAGCAGCTAGCGGCTAACGGCTGCAAGGAGGCGGAGGATCAGCTGTTTGCTAGACAGATGCTGTAGGAAGAGCGGACAGCAACACTTAAACAGTAAGTGATTTTAAAACCTTACTATGCCTAAATTGTCTGGAAAGTCTTGTCGTTTGTTTTGTGGTGTATGGAGCTGTAGTGTTAGATGGATTAACGTGTTTATTAACTGAGGAATAGCTGCCAAGTTTGTGAAGAAGCCAAGTTGTTAGCCAGCGCTAGCCTGTTAGCTCTCGTCCCGCTAACCAAGCTAACTACTAATACTTGAGCAAAATAAAGTTTCAGACAAGTTGCAGACCCGTTATGATGCCCACATTCACTCTAACGTTATCGTTTACAAATAAATGGAGGTGAAGTGAGAAGCTAACGCGAGCTAGCTCCAAACAACCTAATTTTAATGGCAGCTCAGATAATTTTATAAGGAATTTTCGACGCTCCAACTTTGATTTTGAGTGGAGGAATGTGCTAACTTAACTTAGCTCAACGGGAGTGAGTTTGGTAGCGAGAGAGCAGCACACTGTTCACTGGTTGAAGTGGGAATGTAGAGTGAATTATTAGGGTTTGTTCAGAAAGTAGCGGGCTGGTTTGTTCTCCGACCACAGGGATAAATGAGAGGTTTGTGTTTTTGGGGTTAAACCAGGCGGAATGTGGCTCTAGCAAGACTCCAGCAGCTCTGCTTTACACAGCAACTTAAATGAGCTGGTGTATATAGTGAGGTTCATAGTACACACTCGGGTTTAAACGGGTAAATTCAGGAGGCTGAATGGTATTGCACCCAAAAACCTTAATTTTCCTCTTCGGCAGTGAGTGCCGCTGTGACTGAAGGCCATTAGCAAGACAAAGGTCGCCTCCATGGAGCCAGCACAGGAGTCTTTGTAAAGGGCAAGGGGGGTGTATAGACGCCCAGAGTGAAAAAGAGCCAAATTCAGCATTTTATGGACGAAACCTGAGCCTGGAGTTTACTACAAGTCTTTATTGATGATGGCGGATTTTGTTACACCGCGACACAGCGCGGTGATGGAGAGGCTCCGCCGGAGGATCGAGCTCTTCCGGCAGCATCACAACAGCTGCGAGAGCCGCTACGAGAACGCGACGCTGGAGCGACTGGAGCTGGAGAGGCAGCAGACCTTCGCCCTGCACCAGCGCTGCCTGCAGGCCAAAGCCAAGCGGTCCAACAAGCACCGGCAGCCCCAGCCCAGCGGAGATCAGTCCGGCCAGAGAGCGCCGGGCGGCGGCGGCGGCAGCGCGGAGCACGGGGACAGCGGAGGGACGGCGGCAGAGCAGAGCCGGAACAGCACCCTGATAGCGGTGAGTGAGCACTGGACACAGGCTGACACAAACACACGGCAGGCTGCTGGAGGAAACAGGGGGACAGCTGGAGGGGCTGCAGGCAGCGGTCAGAGGGACAGGCTGTATCAGATATTTGGCATTTACAGACTGGATCCAGACTGATTTATCGGCTGTATGAATCACAGTACAGAACAAACACAAAGTGTTTCTCATGATGATGATGGTGCTGCAGATAGATTGTGTGCTGTGCTATAAGTAGCAGGACATTAGTGGAGGGTACTGGGGACCAATCCATCCTAATTTAACTTGTGCAACAACACCAGCAAAATGTGCTGTGTCCAACAAGACTTCAGCTGGTTTACACTGGTTGTTGATTGTAGTCTCCTGAAGGTCTGTTACAAACATTACTACATGTTAGAAACGTCTCTGCAAAACACTGCAAGAGCTGCAGTGATTAATCAGTTGTCAGCTCGTATATTAAATTGGTTTGGGTAATTTATTAAGAATATTGTCATATATATTATGTATTTTCTGGTTTCCTCCCACAAGACATTTGAAGACGTTATTTTGGGCTTTGGGAGACACTGATGAACATTTTTTCAAAATTTCCTGACATTTTATAGACCAAACAAATATCTGATAAATCAAGAAGATAATCGGCACATTAATCAACAATGAAAAATGATTATGTGCAGCCCATGCTGATGTTTAGCAGGTATAATGTTTAAAGGTGCAGTATGTAAGATTTTGCCACCTGTCAAATTCACAACAAATAGGTGCTAACTAGCTGCTGCTAGCTAACTAGCTGCTGCTAGCTAGTTAGCCCAGTTAGCTGTGCAGCTAGCACTCCAGACTGGGAGTTCGAAGAATTGGGGGAGTGTTTGTGTTTACACCACAAGCACAGGAGGTTTAGACCGTGACAGGACAGGGTTAGCTGCTTAGCATGCTAACTTCAGTCGATATTGTGAGAACTGCCATTCTATTGATAATTAGATTTAAAAAAAAAAAAATTTCAACCAATTCTTACATATTGCACCTTTTAATATATTCACTATCTTAGTTTAGCATGTCCAGCTGAGGCTGATGTGAATGTCATTAGTTCTGTAGGTATTTGGTGATAAACCAAAGTAGTGGACACATTGAAATGACAGGTTATCCAACAATGAAAATGAGTTTACAGCCGAACAAACTTCCTCCAAACACCTGTCTTCAACAGTTTCAGGATTTCCTCCAGGGCTGTTGTATTCGAGGTGTTAGTTTGAGCTAGATGTGCTCAATAAATTGGCAACTGAGTGTATTAGATGTATTTCCTTCATCTCATGCAGCCATGTGTTGTTGATTATTTGTTTGTTGTTGTCTTGGAGCAAAATCAGTAGAGAATGATAAGGTGTTGAGTCTTAATAGGTTAATTAAACACTGACCAACATGTTTATTTAATACCTGAGGAGTGTGAACCATCACCACAGATGGACTGTAAATAATCAAAGCAAAATTAAGGCATTATCGATAAGACTGTTATCTAAAATACATCTGAATATGGCTAAAGGCGTGTGAAGGAATCTAATCTGTCAGTTTGTGGCGTGGCTGAGCTGTTAACATAAGAAAATGAAATGCTGTGACTGTTTGTTATGAAGGTTTTTTATTATGTTAATGAACAGACCTAAAATCAGCAGTTAGTATTCAGACATACGTCCTAATGATTTCCTCTGAAACTGATAAACATGTCGGTGACGTCTGAAGTCCGACCCACAGTGTGACAGACGCTGTACCGTCAGATATTTGACACAGATCTTATTTGTCTGCTGTCTGAAGTGTTTCTCTGAGCTCAGACAGCTCCTGTGTTTGTTAATCAGAGCCGATCACACTGATTGATCACTGATGTGCTGAAGCTGCTGATCAGAGAAGCCCCCTACACAGTTGAAACCACTGCTGTCTATGTGTGTGTGTGTGTGTGTGTGTGATTGACAGAGGAAGTGTTGTTATGTGTCTGTCTGGTCATGTGACGTGTGTGTTTCCCTTCAGCCTTGCTTGTGGTTCTGGTTGTGGTTCTGTAATAGACACAGACTGGTTTGGTTCAAACCTTTCATCCTGCTGAAGTGTCCATGAGCAAGACACAATATTCCCTGACCTTTGACTGCTTTACCTTTTTAGTTTTGGTGTTTATTTCCCTAACAATTATTCAGTTAACTGATCTGCTTATTTAGTCAGTTGATGGTTTAATAATGGTAATAAACTTTATTAAAACCGTTCTTTTCTAAATAATAGAAGAAAACTAATTTATTAGATAAAAACATCAAATATTTGCAGGAATCAGATTATTGTGTTACAGTTTGTGACTCTTCTTTGTCCCATAAACTGTTTGACTCTGGCTTTTCTTACAGTTGCTCAGACTGTTGAAATGTGCTTCTAGTCTGGCTCTTTGTCATGTTGTAGTTACACACAGTTCTTATTTCTTAAAGTAAATGTCAAGCATTTTGATACAAATATACTTAATTTCTGCATCCAAAACTTCAGCAAGGAGTGATACTTGTACTACACAAGTGTATCTCTTGTTTTAAATTAGAGCCCATCGATATATATCGGTTGGCTGATGTCATCAGCTGATGATGGCTCATCACAGATATTTCAGTATCAGTGTATATTTTGTCTGATGTGCACTGATATGAAATTTAGACCTGATAAAACCAAAAGTTTATTAAATTTCCAATGAAGCTTACTGTGTCAGTGCAGCGATGTCATTTTGGATTGTTAAACTGTAAAATATATTTATCTTTGTCACAAGTGTTTGACAACCGCATTTAAGCCATCATTATAAAATGTATCGGCTGATATTAGAATTTATTGAAACTGACTGTATTTTAAATATAAAAGGTTGACGAGTAGAGTCGGTGGTTTCTCAGTTTGGTTTGAAGGTTTACTCCACTGTAGGTCCTGTATGTGTCCAGTTTGACTGACACATGCAGGAGTGTGTGTGTGTGTGTGTGTGTGTGTGTGTGTGTGTGTGTGTTAGCAGATACTCAGCTGTTAGAAAACAGAGGAGTGTAAAAGAGTCCATCTGATGGCTCACAGCAGGTGAGAGGCTACAGGTGGGATTGATGAGGTTTAAACTGCAGCTCAGGGCACCAAACAGGCTGAACATAAAGAAAAAGAGAGTCACTGCTCTACATGAAATCACACTTTGTTCAGGCAATCTGTCAAACTGACCTACTGAGAGACATTTTAAATAATACCAAGATGTTCTGGTTCAGGATGATCTGATGATCACGGAGGCTTTATGTGCATTAAGCCGTCTACATTTTAAAACACTGTTTATGTGCGAGTGTGTCCACAGTAGTGTTTCTAAGGTGTTTGAGTAGAGAGCAGTCTCCACAGTAAAACACCTGACCAGAAAAACTACAAAATCTTCATCCTCTTTTGATTTGGTAAACTGCATCTCAGCCATCATCTGGTGAGGAGGAATCATTATTTCATGGTTGTAAAAATACAAAATCACAGAAAAGAAAGTTGTCTTTACTTTTAGTGCCACACAGTCGCGTGTGAGTGAGCAGTTAGTTACACTACCTGCTCTCAGTGATCACTATGTTTTTTTATGTTGTGTTAAATAAATACATTTTTCTGTTTCTGTTGTCACACAGCAGTGATTCAGTTTCAGCCCATAAATACTACATATTAGTCAGCAGTCGTTCTCAAGCTGCTGTGGTGTTTAAAATCCTTTTTTTTATTCCAACAAAATCAGTATAAATTCTGGTTAATGACAACAGCTCTACTGTGTATTCAGCTGCACTGACATTTAAAATGAACAATCACAGACAAAGTTAGAGTCGTCTTCATAACTGTTCTGGCACTCAGCCCCCGACCTTCACTGGACCGGTTGATGTCATCGTAGGGCTGCACGATATTGGAAAAAACTGACATCTGACATCTGACAGCTCTACATCAGATTCCTGAGTGGTCCACAACCCCTTGTTTTGTAAATAGTAGAAAATAAGTAAACAAATTAGTTGTGTTGTTACCTCTCGTTGTGGCAACAGATGCAAGGCACTGTCGACACCAAGTCTTCGTTTTTGGCGATTTTCTCTTGTTCATTGCTCATTTTTCAATGTTGTTACAAGCGACTCACTCCACATGCACAGTGTGTGTCAGGTACCCTTGAAATTAGATGAGTTCATTTGCCTCCTACATCGCAGGCCCTGCGATGTGACTATTGCGCACACGTACATCGCGATGACGATGCTCAAACGATATATCGTGCAGCTCTATGTCATCGTGTTAGAAAAGCTGACTTGGTTTTATTTGAAATGGAAAAGATGCATTCTCAAATTCTACCGGTTTAATGTGGACGTGTTCTGAAGAAGTTCTGAGGTCCTTTTTGAGATTTTAAGGGTAATTAAGAAGGTGCCATCCTTTAGGGCATTTCTGTGGGCATTTAAGAGGCTCTAGTTGTCAGTGAGTAGTTTTTAGGGGTTCTTTTAAAAGGTTCTAGTGTCATTTGAGGAGGTTTTGGGTCCTTAAAGAGATTCTAATGGTCACTGAGGATCCTGAAGATGGTTCTGATGGCCTCTGAGGAAGTTCTGGGGGTCTTTAACAAGCTTTTATGTCATTATTCGTAGTTTATAGGGTCCTGTATGAGGTTCTAATGGCCGCTGATCAGGGTCTAGGTAGGGATGTGAGATATATATGGGATCAATAAATTATCAACCCAGTAATGGGAAAATATGGCAAGCCCACTGAGGCAATGTGATCATGATATTGGTCTATATAAATAAAATTGATTTGAAAATTCAAATAAAATCAGGTATTTATCAGTATCGTTGAATATTCTTGCCTTAACCATCACAACATTTACAAACTGTGATGCAGCAGTCGGCTGTTTGTATCTTCCATAAGATGTTTTAGTGATAAACACAGAGGAAGAAGCATGTAGGATATTAAATCATCCATCTTTGCTCTCTACACCTGAACCTGTCTTACCCTCAGGTGTGCATAAACTACAGGTTAGGAACTTTTTTTCAAATCATTGATTATGTTATCGGTACAAACCAGGAGAAGGAGGTTCTTCTTGGTTATCTGTAGGCTGAAGAAATCCACCTCATTCATCCGTAGCTCCAGGGGTCATTGGTGAGTTTTTATGGTCCTGTTGGTCGGAACTGTTCATAGTGCCTGGTACCTTTTTTGGTGTCACCTCACTGAAAACACTTTGAGGACTGATTGGTCAGAGAAAATCATCACTAGATTCCTCACTTGACGCGTCATGTAGCGAGCTGAGTCGTCTCATCTGTTCTCTGATGAAGGATTTCATAAACTCTCCTGTTGTTTCAGCAGATTTTTGTCTGACCAACAGTCGCGCCTTCATACCGTCCATGGTTCCTGTATGTGTTTGTGTCGTGTTGAAAATGATGTCACAGCAGTTTTACGTGGTGTTGCTATGGCAATCAGCGGAGGCGGAAGTGTCTGCCGTGGAAAACAAAAAACAGTACCTGGTGAGCCGAGCCGGGCTGTACCAGGCAGTGGAGACGAGGTTTTAATCACTCCACTGGTCATGGAGAAAGTTCTGATGATGTGAGAGTTTCTCTGGGGTCTTTGAGCAGCTGAACACAGCAACAAAATAAAGAGATTATGTTCATCCCTCCATTAAAAAAGGACCTCTGAAGCTGCTGTTTTGTCACTCTGTGTTTATTTTGTCTGGTATTAAATCTGACATGACCAGTCACAGTCGTGCTGCTGTGTTTCTCTCTTACAGTCAGTTTGTTTCTCAGAGTGAATCTGCTCTCAGGCTGACAAACACTGACTGGAGTCCTGAGAGGTGACTCAGTCTGAACAGAAACCCCCCACCGCCCCCTCACAGCTGACTCATCACTTCACTCTGTGTGTTTGTGTGTGTTTGTGTGTGTGTGCACGTGTGCGTGCGTGTGGGGCCTGAATGCTAACACAGGAAACACCTCGCTCTCACTCTACTAGATGTCGACAGCAGCAGCAGGAGGAGGAGGAGGAGGAGCTAAATCCTCTCTGAAAAGCTGTGATTGGTTTCTCTAAGTAATGATGTCACTTACTGGAGGTCAAAAAGCTAAACTGCAGATGTTAACAGCAAATACTGATTAAACAAACGATACTGTAGCCTAATATCAGAGTTTAGAGACCGATGCTGGTATCAATACTGGAAAGTAAAAACAATCTCTGCTACCACAATCTACAGACGGGACACTTAAATGACACAATAACCAGTCAACAGTGGGAACACGTGCAAAATGATCTTCTCTACTTCCTGTTCTCATCAGTGGACTGAATTTATTGGTTTTATTTATTTTGTTTAACCTTATTTTTCCCAAAGATTTCGCCTTCTGAGATTCAAAATCCCTTTTACAAGGAATTAAAAACAAGCAGCAAATTACATCAATACAATGCATTTACCAGTGTTGAGTAACAGGACATGTGAATTCAGTGGCAGAATAGTTCTTAATCCTGTTTTTATAGTCTTTCATACTTATAATAATGAAGTTAAGGTGTCTCTGTAGAGCACACCAATATTCTGTCTGAAAATTGTTTTAATTCCCCCAAATTAAAAACATATCTCACATTGATAGACCACACGTTGGAGAAGCTGTGGAAGAAAATCAGTACTACGCTTTGTGGACCTTTCCAAAGATACAAATGTTTTGGGGAAATACGTAGAGAATCACACATCAGAGAATAACAGGAAATGAAACTAAACTCCCTAAAACTATTTATTGCAGCGGCCAAGAAACAGCCATCACTTGTAAATTCCAGGTCGATCCACCTACAGAAGAAGATTATCTTGAAATGATCAAAGACATTAAATAAAGACTTTCTTAGTAAGATTTATACAATGATTTATACATTAGAAGACTCACTAAATTCAGTGTTTCCGCCAGGATTTTTTTAAAGAGTGGCGGCGAGGGTGGGCTGATCGACGGGGGGGGGGGGGGGGGGGGGGGGTGCGCGCGCGCGACCGGATCGTCGACTAGTCGCTGATGACATCATTCATATTTTTCCCATCATAACTAAAATCCCAGGAGGAGGGAAATGCTCTGCAACAATCTGTTTCACTGACTGACAGCTCATGCACAGAAATGAGTCCACAGTACAGCAGCTTTATAAACAACAAGCTGTAAATCAGTTTGTTTTTTTGTAACATATAGCCTACAGGTGCAAAAGAAAATACTGTAGCTACTGTTCATTAAACAATTAGGGAGGAAAACGACACACAGGCCTCGTCACCATCACAGTCCTGCTCAGTCACAGTTTCACTCACAGTTTTAGTTTTTCCTGGTTGGTTGCTGCTGTTGTTGTTGTGCGCGACGTAAAGCTGTCGATATGAGCGGAGTTTTTTTTTTGTTTTTTTTAATTGCCGGCAGCCCGGACACACTGCCCGCGGAAGCGGCAGTTTCTCCTGCTCTCTCTCTCCGCGCCGGTCAAACATCAACCCGTCTGTATCTGCTCGGTTTTCCAAACACAGGTCTGTCTCTAGCGCTGTATGTAGCCTATGGATGTGTCTTGTGTGCAGACGCAACTGACAAATACTTATAGACGGACAAGCAAACTTAATCATCATTTATTTTATTTTGAAAATTGACCGGATTCTCTCGCCTTTTCTGTGCCCGACTTCCTGTCTGGTACGCGCTCGTTCTATCCAGCTTGACTGCGCTCGTATTTTTTTCATTCAGCGCACTCAGCTGTTGTTTCAAGCCGCTACTCTTGTAGCCTACTGTTACATGATCAGCGACTAGTCGACGTCAAGCTCAAAACGTCATTGTGGAGCAGGGGACTAGTCTGTGCAACCTCTAGTGGAAAACCTGCTTTACATTGTTTTAACATAAAAAAAAAAAAAAAAAAAATCATCATTCTGAAGGTGTGGCGGCTTTTATTTTGCCGTGGCGGTGCGCCACGATCAATTACATGTAGCGGAAACCCTGAAATTGATAATATTATGCCTCGTTGTGGGACTAATACAGGGTTATCTTATCTTATTGTTGGAATAATGAAAGATGCTGGTATTTTTCCTCTGTCATCCTCACTGCTTTAAATCTCATTTATGTTCTTTTTTCTGTTCAAGGAAACCTATTCACAAATAATTAGAGCCGATATATCAGTTTGTCGATGTTATCGGCTGATTTTGGCCTGTCACAGATACATCAGCGTTTATGTTGTCGATATCAGCCGATATGAAAACCTTTTAGATTTTTTTTTGAAGAACACAATACAGAAAAAGATGCTCAGGTTGATCAATAATCAGTAAATGACAAGAAGTTAACCATTTCAGTGCAAAGTCAAGTAATGAATTTCAGTGAAAGAAACAAAATATTCCAGCTGAAAACCTGCAGTTAAACTCTGATAAGCCGACATAAACTCACCAGATATTTAGGATTTTTGTGGCAAAGCGAGGACCAGCAGTTCCAGTGTGAGTCACTCTGAAGATATTTAGAAGACTTTATTTATTTGACTGTTTGATTGTTATGTCAAATATGCAGACTTGGTTGTTTTAGCCATAACAGAAGATTTCAGTGTCTTCTGAATGTGCAGACTCAACTTGGCTGGTGTTCAACAGCTCTCCTCCTGCTGACATCGACATGGCTTTATTGTTTACAGTGCAGCATTATCAGGGAAAAGTACTGTGCATCCCCGTCGATAGAGTCTACTGCGTCCTTCAGATTTTAACACATTATCATTTTCTCAGGTGTTTCGTGAGTAGTGAACCAGTGATTGTAACTAGCTCTGACACATCGCTGTGAAGAGAGAGGTAACTATTGTAACAGCAACAGAAGACGTCCTCTGTTTCTGTCAGCGCTAAGTTTAGTTTGTTTGCTAAGTGATAGTCATACACAGTGGACACATACAAAAACCTCTTTCATCCCAGGGAACATTTCTGTTCTTCCCAAACACATTTTGTATCGCTCTGGGGTGAACTCTGTGGAGTTCTGATTATTAAGTAGTTTTGTTTTTGTCCCAAACTGTTTTCCTCCTTCTCTTTGATTAGCTGTTCTTTTAGGATACCAGCCAGTTATTAAGAAATCACAGTGAAAATAACTTCTTCTACTCATTTTCAATACTTTGTACAGTCTTTTTTTTTTTTAGAGTAAATACTCAAAATGGTTCCTGAATATTAGACTAATGTTGGATTGAATTTCAAACATTGTCTGTTGGTTATATAAAAGATTGTTGTTTGATTTAACGTAGATGTTGAGATGTACCTATGATGTAGGGAATCCAACCAATGAGCTGAGTTGATCCCCACTCTGAGCTTTGACCCCTGACATGTGAACTTTCTGTGGGGGGACACAGTTATCAGTAACTGACAGTCTCAGTAGTAACAGTGGTATCAGTTCACCTGTGTTACCTGACAGATGAAGCTGTCTGAATACCCAGAATGCCTCTGATGTGCTCTGTGCAGTGACTGTGTAGCTACAGCAGGACCACCCCCACCCCGCTCTGTATTCGTGGTAACGAGGAGGTGGAGTCAGACCTGTATTTCAAGTTTAAGAAGTTCAGTGAGTCACCAGAGTTTCCTTTCCCTCGGGGCAGACTCACCGATCTCTTTTTCTCTCTCTCTCTCTCTCTGTCCATCAGTGTCACTTTACCTCAACTCCCCCCACCCACGCTCTTTGTTTCCACTCATCTTATGTGCATGAAAGTCCATAGAAAACTTTTTTTTGTTTATAAAACTTTGAATACCCGACTTATTTCCTCTTTTTAATGTTCAATCTATAAAAAGTCAGCAAAAAGTGAAAAACGCCTGTGAGAAGTTCCCAAAGTTTTGTTTTGTCCATCAGTCTGAAACTAAAGACATTCAGTTTAATATCAAACAAACAGAATATATTCACATTTTTCTTGATTAATGGATTATCTAAATCATTGTAGATTAATCAGGGCTCCAGACTAACTTCTGGTGGGCGTCGCTTTTTCATTAGCAGCACCCAGTAAAACATTTTAATTAAATTTCTTAAAACATTATGTAAATGGTTTTTAACAGGAATAGAAGTGCAGATTAATGTTTTCTTTATTTAAATCACAGCACATACAACAAGAAATTGTGATAACCTTATTAAAAAAACGTTAGAAAGTGCTAATGTTTAAAGTGCTTGACAAAGTCAGATCTCAAATATTATTAAAAAAAAAACATTAATCGATATAAACATTTACAGGATAACATTCATTTAAAGGCTACTGCCCACACATAGTTTGTGTTTTAAAAATATATTTTTAATGATTTTGTAATCAAACCTGCTGAATATCAGGCGCACCAGTGTGACCAACTAAAATGTTAAGTTGTGCTTTACAGATTTTTGGCTGTATGTGTGAACTTAACAGTCACTCACACCCTGGAGCCCTGTTAGTTTTCTGTTACTTGACTAAATGATTAATTGACTAATTGCTGCATTCAGGGACACGCACCAGAATCAGCCAAATGAAGTCAGTAGCAACTTAACACCTTATTTTGGACTGAACATGTTCCCACCATGTATTTACCATAAAAAGTTTGAAACACACAGTACAACTCTGATTGTTGAACAATTGTTAGACCAGACTTAACATTTGTTTCTGTAGCCATTGTCCCATTAAATCTGTTAAATCTTTTACCTGGACCGTATTCAGCTTCACTTTATTGTTTTCTAAGGGGAAAAAACTCACCCAGTGGCACTGTTATGATCACTACCAGGTTGTAAATGTTGCCACTGACTCTGGAATTGAACAGAACTATCATAGAAAGAAGAATAATCATGTTGGTAATAACATGTCAATAACAGGACCACAATGTTTTCATGTCCTGACCTTTTAGGGGGACAAAATTAAGTCAATATGAGGGTGAAACTGCTGTAAAGTACATGAAAGGAAGAAAAAAATACATTTCTGTTGCTCAAAATATCTATATCATGATTTAAAACATCTTTTGATTATTTCAGATAGATTGAACAGAGGTCTGATCCTCTTCTTTCTGTCTATGTACTGTGGGTTAAGCTCCAATTTGGCCCTGTTCAGGTCTGGTTCTGTCTGCGTACAGTTAAAGTTTCCTGTAGTTTATAATCCAAACAGTTTCTTGCTGCTTCCAGAATTACTGGCCAGAATCGACGAGCTACTGGCCAACTATTCTGTCCAAATGTTTTGATTCTGCCGTTTTGGCACCAGCGAGGCTGATCAGGAAATTCTCAGCATGTTTTGTAGAAGACGTCACGGTTCTCCACACCGTGACGCCACTCTGCTCATGAGGCTGAAACCTGGACAGACTTTTATCTTGTTCACCTCTGATGTCTTTCTCAGAGATGTCAGGACCCTGATCAGGTTTTTAGACTGAATTCTAACTAACTTGTAATAATCAGGTTGGTTGTCTGAGGACACATTCTCTTTCACAGTAACGGCCCGTTCCACAGGCAGGAGGGTTGTTAATATTTTAATCCATCAGTTATTTTTATTTGAACTTTATTAATTTATTTCATGCATCAAATAAATTTAGAATCAGCTGGTCGTATATGGATGTTTGATTAGTTTCAGTTGTTAAAAGTTTTCAGACACACTTATCAGTAAGCACTTTGTTCTAGACTAAAATATGTCAACAACTCTGTGATGGATTGTGATGAAATGTGGTTCAGATATTCATGTTTCCCCTCAGGATTAATTATTTTTCATATGAATTATACTTTTCATCTAGCGCCACCATCAGGTCAACATGTTAATGTGTTCAATACTGTAGTTTATTACCTGCAGAACTAAAGACATTCACATCAGCTGCAGCTGAACTTTGTTTACTGCTAATTAGCTAATGTTTGCATGCAAAACTAAGATGGTGAAAAACATATCTGCTAAACATTTGCCTGTTGGCTTTGGCATTGTGATCATGTTAGCATGATGTTAGCATTTAGCAGTGCTGTGTTCGGATCACTCCGGACGGATGTAAATACCAGGTCTGAATGGGGTCAGACCTGGTATTTACATCCGTCCGGAGTGATCGATTACAGGTGGACAGCTCGACGTACAGGTGTGATGGCCCCATTTGAGATCCAATCAGCCAGACCACATTCAGAGGTGGTGAGCAGTAACCACAACATCACCAGACTCCCTTAACAAATCGTCTGATTTTAAGCGTTGTTACATGAGGAGAAACTTAACAAACTTTTTACAAATGTCTCCTTTTTGTAAATTCAGCATTAAATAAAAACATGAAGTTGTTTGTCTCCTTGTAAAAAGTGTCAGTTTGTGGCAGCATGGCTGTACCAGCCTGTCTGCTTCTGTGTCTAAAGTGCTAAAGTCTTACCTGCCAACATTTAGCAGCTGTTTGAACACACTGTTTACACTGATTTCACCATTTACACTTTATTGATGCTAAACATGTCACATTTTACAAATACACTAAACAGTAACCAATATAGGCTACTTCTTTGTCCCTGTGGAGAAAGTCCCCAGACTCCCTTAACAAATGTCTCAGTTTAGTGAGTTGTTGAGTTAGGAGACACTTTATGAACTTTGTGAAATGCTGTCTCTGACTAATTCTTCATTATTTGTTCCTTCTTGTAAATTCAGCAGATGTTCTACATGAACTTCTTTCTTTATTTGTGTAAAAACATGGAGTCTGTTTGTCCCACTGATGGACGGGTTGATTTCATATAGTTCAGGAAGTGACATCTGATCACTGTGGTCATTCAGATGCTGGTTAATGTAGCTGTGAACTGACCGAAAAGGTCAAACTGAATGTAAACATCAGCGAGAGCGTCACCTGGATCCACCTGTTGAGTCTTCTTGGGTTGAGACTGCATGTGTGGAGAATATGTGATAGTGAAACCATGTGAGTGTCAGCTGATGTGGAGTAAGTTGTGAATGTTCCCCTCAGATGTTGGAGGGATGAGCTGCCTGCTCTGAGGAAGCTCTTTGTTATCTGCATTATGTAAGCCGGCCGGACCGCCTGCAGCTGATTCTATTAACGGCTGCAGCACAGACGCCAGGAAGGTTTTTACTCCAACTTGTATTACTCTGTCTATTCAGCTGCAGCGCCTCCTACAGCCTGAAAACTGTCCCTACACACACTGAAATAGAGATTCTGTCATAATTCAACAGCTGTGTTTGTTACTCAGTATTCTCAAATAACCTCATTTCATGATGTAAGTATCTAAATTCAGACATTGTGAACTACAACTGGAATTGTTTCTCGCAGTTTAGAACTAAAATAAGCAGATTAACATGCCATCAATTAATCATTGGTCGTTATTTGAGCTGAAATGGCAAACAGCCTCTAGTTTTAACTTCTTAAATGTGAGGATTTGCTGTTATTCTTTGTTTCATATCGTTGTAAATTAAACATCTTTGGGTTTTCTGACAAAATAAGATATTTGAAGGCGATGGAGCAACTGTTGTAGTTAGACTTCATTGATAATGAAAATACTTGTTATTTGCAGCTCGTTATTCGTAGTCTGAGGAATTAACCAGGGTCATAAATCAGACACTAATGGATAATAACAGATTTTATTTTTACAATTTAGCAGAATAAACTTTGAAAAACTTGCAACAAAATGATGTCAAGTAGAATTGTGTAGGAGATACACTAATAATAAACACTCGTTAATGGGGCACCACCTCCGTTATTTGGTCTATTTGAATAATCCGGAGGTAATTAATCAAATTCGACTGGACAAGTTTAACTTGTATCAATTCTAATCAATTTCAGATCAATTTATTCATCTCATATATGAAGCAGTGAGATTCTACACATATCCATCGGTTCTCCACATTAAAAACAAACCTGCACAGACAACGACATGCGGTTAAATATGTTTATTGACTAAATAATTCAGGTTGAATAAATGAAATGGCAATTTAAATGAATAACACAGGTAACAGGAAATGTGAAATAACTAGGTCATGGGTTATTAGTGGAATATGGGCTGATGGTGAGATTATGGGTTAGGTTGAAGCATTTAAATATTACGGTAGTAATTTTTAATACTAACGAGACCCTAACCGAATTTCTCTTAAGCTAAAAGATTAGAACCAGAGCCATATACCATCTCATGTATCATGTGTGAATCCAGCTGTTGTGAGTGATGGAGAGCCTACTTTCTCAGCCGAGTTGCGGGGCCGCGGCAGCGGATTCCCTCGGGTGATTTGCGACTCTAGCTGGCGGTCCGATGGCCGGGGTCAGCTCGTCCGGTATCAGTCGGTTGGGCACCTCGGTCCGTTGTCTTAGGAAGAGGGCAGCTGGTCCCGTACCGATCCGGTGCAGATCTTGGCTCAATGCCCAGCGGGATGGTACCGCTAGCGAGCGCTGGGGGCTTGTCAAAGAGTCTGTCTTTCGTTGGAAACCGCTTGCACGGTCTCGGACACAGCAAGTTGCTGTGTCGTGATGATGATTGTGATAAAGATGTTCTTCTTCGTTTCTTCGAGTGGTTTTCAGGCTCTGACTTTATAAACTAAATCTAACTTCTTGAATAAAATAACTGAGGACGATACGTTGATCAGGCGGATCTTCCGTTGTTAGTTAATGCAAGATAATCTAAATTAAGTTCACTTCTTCAAAAGCAGGTTACGATACTTAACTGTATAAAACAAATTAAAACAGAACTTCGTTCTGGTACAAACTTAATAAAAGAAGCTAATCAATACTGCGAAAAATATAAAGTGAGAAAAATCAACGCGTGAGCACTTCTGATGAGATCGCTGTCTTGGAGCGTGTTTCAAAGTAAAGTAAAGAGCTTCAAAATAAGTTACAAAAGAAAAACTTAAACAAAACTTTTTAAAAACAAAACAAAAACAAAACTAAACAAAAAACTAAACTGACTCGAGAGACGTGATCTCTCCGTTTTATTATTCGCAAATCGAGGCGTGTCTAGGCGGGGCTTACCGGCTTTTATCTCCAAGATTTAGTGGAGGTGTTAAGATTCACAGAAACTCACTGAACTAAACCGTGCTTCACCTTCTCAGTTTCTCACCATGGCTCAATAGATGTACTTTGTCTATCATGACAAGGATTATGACGTGATTAAACATTAATTATACATATTCAGCTTAATACTTGTTAAAACAAAGACATATCAGAGTCATTTACTGGTTATAACCATGAACATATTAAACAGAATATTTCTCGTCCAACTGTATCAGGACTCACCATCAGGAGGTGCTGTGGTTCCACCGAACACAGTACAGATTAAACATTAAAATTTGATCTCAGTCAATCTTAATCGTAGAGAAACGGGAGAAAGATCAGTTTTATGAGCTTCTCTTACTGTTTCTTAATATGTTAGAAATAAGATTGTGAGATACTGACTTAATGGTTAATTAGACATGGTCTGAAATCTGGAAGAATACAGAGGCCATTTGAATGGAATGTGAGCAGATAGCATCCAGATGTGTCATAAATTTAAAGAAGACAGAGTAACAGCATAGAAAAACACGTCAGAAGGTGTCCGATGTCCACTCTGTGAATGTTTGTGGATCAGAAGTCATGGAGCAGAGAGAGAAATAGGTAGAAAGTGATCAGGCGTGTTACTTAATCTGCAAATGTAAAGACATTGTATTAACACATCCTCTGATGACATTGGTTCGTCCCTCCTGGTGAACTGTCACAGGACTCACATGACCTGTGTGAGGAGGTTCTGGTCAAAGGGAAAAGAGAGTTCAGAAATGGGAGTTTAGTTGTAAATTAATTAAAACTGTCCTCATTTGAAGTCTTTATGGTCCAGGAAACACTATCCTCTCTGCCAGGAGATAAGATGGCACCCCTGTAGCCTGTAAATCGTCTTCATCCAGATGAAAGGGTTAACAAGAAACAACAGGGCCTCAAGCTAATGCAGAGGCGATGGAGCACATGTTCCTACAATTGATAAATATTTAACTTGTATAATTTAGTTGTTCGCTTATTATTTTTGAAATGGCGTCGTCGTCCAGTGCTTAGATATGTTTCAACAAGTTTACATCTTCTCATTAATAACATGTTTGTATGAAATCTATTATTGGACTGTTATTAAGGAGCCACCCCGAAAACTGTCAGTTTGTTGCTCAAATACACTTCAGCAGAGTTTGGGTTTGAATCCTTTTGTGATGCTGTTCTGATTGTTCTCCAGCTGCAGGAGACGGTGAAGAGGAAGTTGGAGAGCGCCAGTTCTCCGATGGGCAGAGATCAGGTCAACGGTTTCAGCGACGGTTTCCCCCCCAACAAGAAGGCCTGTCTGGACAACGGCACCGCCAATGGCTCCCCACTGGACTCCAAGCTGGGCATCAGCGACGCACTCAACTCTAACGGCACTCACAGGCCGGCGGGCGAGTCGACGGACAGCGGCAGGGAGTCGGTCTCAGACTTCCATCGGAAGGAGATGAAGCAGGAGCCCGATGACATCCTGCCCATCATGCCTCCATCGGGAGGAGGCAACAACAGCCTGTTCCCTGACCTGAACCTGAATGAGCAGGAGTGGACGGAGCTGATGGAGGAGCTGAACTGCTCTGTGGCGATAGAGGACATCCAGGACATTCTCAACGACGGCTTCGAGGACCGCAAAGACCCTCTGGAGCTGGCACCGACTCCGGGTGGAGCTGGGGCGGTGGGAGGAGGAGCAGGAGGAGCAGCAGGAGGTGGAGGAGGCCAGTCGTCTCAGGGTCTGCTCCCTCCTGATCTGGTCAGCGTGAAGTCGGAGTTCTCCCCGGCGTCGGTGGCCTTCGAGCAGGACTCTCGCACGGGCTCCCCCCACGTCAGGTCCACCTCCTCTGGGCCTCCTCCTCACCCCACCAGCTCCCCTGTCGCCTCCTCCTCTGCCTCATCCCCGGCTCTGCCCCCGTCTCAGCCAGCTCCTCCCCCCAGACAGCTTCAGCCTCCCCCCAACCACCTCCTCCCTCCGGGTCCCCCGGTGCCTAAAGACCTGTCCCCTGCCCAGCAGCTGCAGCAGCTGGCCGCCCAGCAGCAGAGGGCCCAGCATCTCCATGGCCAGATGCAGCACAAACAGCCGCAGCCAGGGGCCAAGTTCCACAACCAGGGGCCCCATGCCCACCCCCCGCCTTGGCCCCAGATGGCAAACACCTCTCAGAGCCCACTAGGGGGCGCGTTTGGTATGGACAAGCCCACGAGCCCCTCTCTGTACCCCCAGGACTTCAACCCCAGCGGGCAGAAACAGCTGCTGATGCCTAGTCAGCCCAACAAAGTGTCTCCCAAGGCAGGGGCTGGCAGCTACATGCAGGGGCCCACCGGACACCCCAACATGCTGGGGCACCCGACTTCAGGGCCTCCCCTCAGCCATGCGCCGGCCCCTGGGGCTCAGGCCTCGGCCGCCATGCTGAGCTACAACAACACCAAACCTCTGTCGCACTTTGAGGCGGGGCCCGGACCGCCGCGGCCCCCCAACACCCAGAGCCAGAACAAGGCGGCGCTGCTGACGCTGCTCCGACAGCAGCAGATCAAACAGAAGAACAGCATGAACTTCCGCCAGCACATCCCACACACACAGGTAAGACACACATGAATAATGTACCCTGTTAACTGCCCTGCTCAACAGCAAAGAAACACAGAAGATGCTCAACTTCTTTTTTACACTTGTGTGATTTCAGTGACATTTAAAGAAAGTTTTAAAGAAAGAAACTTCTGGTTCAGCACCCGGCTAACTTGAATTGGGATAAAATAATTTAATCGTGTGGCTCTTCTGGACTTTCCACATTTTATTGGACCCTAAAAAAAATGCTTCTTTCACAATGTTGGCTTATGGAAAAAAGTATTTTTTGGCCTCAGTGCATCACGTGACGATGTAGTTACACAGTTTGGCCACTATGGAAACTGGCTTCAAAGACTGGCGTTCTTCCTGGGGCCTTGATCAGAGCACTACAACAATAACAAGCTGTACAAACTGATCAGAGTGTTCCTGCTCTGCTTTCATAACCAGGCCAACAGCACATTCCTGGACTGTAACACACACACACACACACACACACACACTTCATACCGCTTCATTTCCCAGATCGGAATGAATAAGAGCAGGTCTGCAGATTCTTACTTCGTACAACAGACTTCATGACTAGTTGCTAGTGGTTCACTTTAATATTAAATGTTTATCTGATAGATGAACCCAAACTCAGTTCTGACCTCCCACACAGCTGTAGTGGACTGATGAACAGACTGAACAATGAGAGTCTGTTGCAGCAGCAGAGTCCTGCTGCCTCATTCAGTTTGGACCCAAAAGAAAGAAAGGGAGGTCTGTTAACTTTCTCAGATTTTATGTTGTAGATTCAGTGATGGCAGGCGGGATTTATGGAGGACAACTTTTTTAAGTCTGTCAGGATTTTTACTGACTCCAGTCTGTTGTTTTGCTCCTGTTGTCTCTGATAGTTACGGACCAGCTATGTAGTTAATGAGGAGATCTCGAATTAATTATATGGTTATCTCGGGAAAACAAAGTTTCGTTATCTTGAGATCTCGAGAAAATTATCCCGTTATCTCGGGAAAACGGCAGTTGTTATTTCAAGATAATAACTCGAGATCTCGAGAAAACAAATGAAATTAACTCGTTTTCACGGGAAAACGGAGGAAATAAAATGTATGAATGCATGGCCCTTTAGGGCTTCCGTAGATAGTGGACCTGCTGGTTTGGTGTCCACAGAAATCACACTAAATGGATGTGATGGGTACACGTTGTTTCTTACAAATATATTAAAATGTTTGAATTATGAAGTTGAAGCTTAATTAATGAAAAAAGTTGAAAATGTAATAAATGACGCGCTGGAAAAAGTTTCGCTTTAAGTCTAATGGCTTGTGTCCATCCAATTTTGTTTTGTGACTGGTTACAGATTTACGCCCCCTAGTGTTCAGCGCAAGGAAATGCATGTCTTTACAGATGGATAAACGCCACCGCTAACATGAGAGAGGGAAGCTAGTTTTTTTGTTTTTCGCATGCCCACAGGTCATTATCGAGACAAAAACATGACCAATGATTCATGGAGACAAATGAATAATCCAGTTTTGTTGAACGTATGAACCACTAACATAATGCAATTAGACTATTTGTTACATAGCTAGCATGCTACTTTCATCAACCAGTTTGCTAATTCGTTTATACTTCCTGTGGCACATAGTGAACGAGGTCTTACTGAAATCCAAAAGTGAAAAGTTTTCAATGTACTCGAGGGATATTATGGACTGAAAACAGCAATAACAAAAAAATGGAAGGAGGAGTTTTGCAGCTACATCAGAGATCTTGGAGGTTCCCATAGATATGAATGGACTTGATTAGACTCTCATACACACAGCTACGTGGAAATGAGACGTAAGCCTTGAGTTTAGTGGAAGCATCAATTGAAATGTGATCAATCGAGCTGGAAGTGTGAAACATCAGAAACATCAGTTTTAAGTCAATATTTCAGTTGAAGTGGCAGCACTGAAGTTCAAGTATGTGCACCGTAATTAAAATATAATTTGGTGTGTAAACAGTGTAAGAGATGAAAACAGTTAAATACCAGTTAATGAATAAAAATGAGTTCAGGAGTCACTTGATGTAGCAGTTGAAAACAGTTTAGATAAGTTGATAAAAAAGCTGAATTGACTTTTTGTGTCAAAGACTAAAATTCAGACAAACTACTTCCTGATGATTGAGCCTCTGTTAGAGATGTGAAGTTTGTCCTGAAGAGGGCGCTACAGGAACACTTCTGGAGTCATTAACTTTTATACGTCTGAGGAAGGAGACATTTCTTATCAGTCTCTTAGATTTTTATTTTATTTGTACAAGTCACCGTCAGTTAAAATCATTAGGAATCTGTCTGTGTGGCCTCCACAGTACACGTCAGACTGGTGTGTAGCGGGCTGTACTGGTTTGAGTCCAACAGGTGCAGATGAAGACCAGTCTGGAGCAGTTTGAGTGGAGGTGAAGTCGGCCTGCAGCAGGGAGGCCTTTTGTTCAGCTGCTCTGGGCCCCACGCTCTAACATCCACTGTGTGTGTGTGTGTGTGTGTGTGTGTGTGTGTGTGTGTGTGTGTGTGTGTGTGTGTGTGTGTGTGTGTGTGTGTGTGTGTGAAGCAGCTGGTTGCTAAGGCTCACACAGGGGGGTGAAGGGAGGCCGTGACAAAGCAGCCTTTCATATTCTCTCTCTGTGTGTATTTAAATTTAGCTGCTCGTATTTTTCCTCTGAGCAGACGGGACACTCTGTTCCTGCTGCACTTTGTCACCAGCGTAACTCAAACTCACACCAACTTCTGTAGTTTTTGTCCTGCTAGGCTTCCTTACTCTAACATCAGCAGGGGTGAAAAGTAATTAAGTACATTTACTCAAGTGCTGTAACCACAGAAGACTAGCTTGCGTCATGGTGTTAGATAACGGTGATCATAATACAACAAATACAGCTGATACATTTAAGTTAAGTTTACCAGACGGATGAAGTTACTTTTCAGATTAAGTTTATACAGATATAATGTAATTGTCACAGATTAAACTATCAAATAATATAATATATGTTTATATGATTTTAAAGGGACCAGTTTATCCATTAGCTACTTTTACTGTCGACACTATAGGTACATTTTTGATGAAAAAACTTTTATTCTCAAATCTTGAATGTAATATGTAAATATGTATGTATTATTGTAGGTTAGAGCCAAATGTCAAACACATGACATTAATACATAACACATTAATTAAACTAATATGATTTATACCAGTGATCTTTCCTCTAGCACCCTCCTCAGGACAAACTGTACATCACTCCTCTTATTGAGGCTGTGGCTGTGTCCCAATTCAGGGGCTGCATCCTTCGAAGGGCGCATTTGAAGGCCAATTACGTCACAACGCCGCCCCAATTCGAAGGCTCCTTCAAATGCACCCCACAAATGCGACCTTCTTTTCCCTCTCTTTGGAGGACGCACCGCTACTATCCTTCACGGCCTCCCATATCCCAAGATTCTTTGCGCGCCGCTGCTCAGTCCCGAAAACAAAGAAAGAAAGAAAATGGCGACATCAAGTGGCGCAGATCTGATATTTAAATGTAGGAATTGGGTTTATACTCGGTTTTTACTCATTTGAACATCCAACACCAGATATGTTAAACTTCAAGGGACCTTAAAACCTCCAACCTTTTTCAGTCAAACTCTCTACTCGTATTTTCACTTTCGCGGGCCTGGGCAGCAGAAATCGTGACATAAGGGTAAGGGGTGGGAACATCTGGTGACGCAACCAGGCTAGCCCGTCCCATTTAACAACGCTTGACGCGGCTTTCGAAGTGCAAAGGCTGCGTCCTTCGAAGGATGCAGCCCCTGAATTGGGACACAGCTTGTGATGAACACTGCAGCCTTTTTAACTAAATATAAACATAATTAAATGTATAAGCTGATAAACCATCTTAGTCTCTTACTTCCTTCCTGCGTCCCTCCTTCCATCCTTTCCTCACTCCCTTGTTCACTCTTCCTCAGTGGTGAAGGTGATTGTCAGAAAATTATTTGCTGATATCATCAAGTAAAAATATCAAACTTTAGTTTGTTATATCTTCCAGAACCTGAATTTTTCTTATAGCCATTGGTCTTTATTCATGTCAATTTAATGTTGACTGAACGATAAATGATAATATTAAGAATAAAGTTATTTGTAACTTTCAAATCAAAGATGTCAAGTACCTTAAAGTACAGAAAATGAATTTGGATTAAATTAACCATAATGAAATAGATAAAAACTGTAAAAAAAAGAACAACAACACTAAACTTTGGGTTAACATTAATAAAAGGCCTTTTTTATTTTACACATTCTGCTACCTCAGATTAGCATTTTAATTCATTTTTTCTTTTCTCACTACAGTATCTAATTTCTCATCCCTGCCTGAATTACTAAATACAGTCTGATTTACATTATTATTAGTAACATGTTTGTATTCATGTTTATTCATATAATGCAGTCGAAGCATTTGCGCAGGATTCAATACAAAAGATGTATCGTCTTTTTGAAAAACAAAAAGGTTCTTCAGTCAGAGATTTCTTGGGTGAGTTGAGGGAAACTTGTTGAACCTTTTCAGAAATATCGAGAGTATTTTTTCCAGTTATTTACATACATTTGTTGAAACTGATGTTTCTAGACTTTAACTTTGAAAAATCATGGACGTTTCAGGTCCTGGAGAGGTTTTGACTCTGCTTTGGAAAGTCTTTGAATTGTTTGTGTCTGGTCTGTTTTTGCAAACCGTTACCTGTTTTTCTCCTCATGTTTAGGAAGCTTAGTGTAAATCTGAACCACCTCTCTCTGGAAACAGCTCCCTCTGCTGGAAACATTCATAACTACATCTTTTTTTAATGTTATGTTCTCTACCAGGACCAGAACACGTATCCTGCTCCTCCACACGGCCCGGGCCCCGGCAACACTATGACGTCTGCGCCCGGAAACAACGCCATGACGGCCCAGCCGGGGGCCAATGCCATGGCAGGTAGCCACGGAAACGGGGTGTACATGAGCAGCCAGGCAGCGGCGGTGGCGGCGCTGAAACAACAACAACAGCAGCAGCATCAACAGATCCTGGAACAGCAGAAGCAGCAGCAGCAGTACATGCAGAGACAGCAGCTCATGGCTGAACAGGTAGAGTGGAACAGTGACACCATCAGACATTTTAACACAGCTGATAGGCTAATGATTAGCACTGATTGATCCGTCTGCAGCCCAGATTTTAACTCTCTTGTTTTTATCCGGTGCGATCAGATTATTTTCAATGAGAGAGGAAGATATTTGAAACTTTTTGCAAAATGGTGAATCAGTATCTGAATCTTATCGTATGAAATGATTAGTAAAACTGACTTTACAACTCAGTTTACAGAAAACTCAACTAGTTGACTTTTCATACACATCCAAAGACAACATACCAATAAACTGCACTAAATAATCACAAGAAAATCAGTTTATCCATATATAGTTCATCATCTTCTATAATTTACATATCTTTACATTCACTCACTGCAGAGTCAGCTAAAAGCACATAAACAACAAACAGGTAAAAGGGTTCTTTTTTTTTTACTGGTGAAGTAAAATAAGCCAGTGGCTGATAAATAACATTAGTCAGAGATTCAGTTTCATCTTTTTTTATTCCAGTTCTGAATCGGAGGGATGTGATTGTTTATGTTCAAACCTGCAGTTGAACTGAGAGTAAGAAACACGTTGTGTCAACCTGTGAATGCGTCTCAGTCTCAACACTAGAGGGAGCTGTTTGTAGTAAATGAGCTCACAGTGATTGACTGCTGTAGTTTCACACTATAGTCCCATTTTCTCATATTAGCCCTGACGATGCTGTACTTCACTCCTCTACATGGTGAAGCTTTTAGCAGAAGAGATGAAATATATTGTGGTAGCTGCTGAATATGTAACTTTAACGAGAAGCCTTCAGCTCCTTCTCAGTCAACTTTAAACTTACTTCAGGCCCAGTGTTCTTCCTGCAGAGCTGCTTGGACTCTTCTTCCTGAATGCTAATTTTATTTATTTAAAGTTAAAGTTAAGTAATTTCTTCTGCCAGCCCATCTGTCTTAGAAACACTTAGGAAATACAGCTTTACTTTGAATCAGACTCAGAAACAGGTTTATTGCCCTGTCACATACAAGAAGTTTTCCACAGTGTTTTGGTAGTAGTTCAGAGTCGAGAGACGTCCTCAGAATTGGCACCATTTACCAGCCAAATGCTGTTCAGATAATATGAAAGCGACTGGTAGAGCTGCTTCACTCGCCAATTGTTCACGGTATGAATATCTTAACCTGCAAATATATATCCACGTATTTAAACATTACTTTTACACTTAAATATGATTGTGTGTGTCTGTGCGTGTGCAGGAGAAGCAGCGACAGCAGGACCAGCAGCTGCAGAGACACCTGACCAGACCTCCCCCACAGTACCAGGACCAGCCGGGACAACCAGCCAATCAGAACCCTTTCCCTCAGCCGCCAGTCAACCAGTTTACAGGTAGGACGACAGGAATACACGTGTATGAGGCTCACAGTGAGAACAACAGCAGGACAGACATCAGTGATTCATTATTCATCAGGGTTATGACCATCAGACTGCAGGTCGAACATCTGGGTCAGAGGTCAAATGATACAGATGACAAACTCACACTGAGGACGGACAAAATATTCAGTATTCCTCAGTTCAGTGGTTTGATTTTACATTTTGTTTATTTCTGCTAATTGTTTCAGACTTTTTTTGATCTAAACGGACTCATTTTCTCTCTGTCCTTCGCTCCACACAAGCAAACCTGTCCCACTGGTGTTTTTAAGAAGAAAATCACTGTTGGTTATATTTCAGACCGAACACTGAGACGTCTGTACACTCACTGAGTTCTGAGCTTCTTCAGTGATGGCACAGATCAGCGACAGGAGGAATTTATTCTGCAGTCACTGATAGAAATCATCCAATCCGTGTGTTAAAGCTGTGATATAACAGAAGCTTCATTCTTTAAAGATGACCATCAGTTAAATATTACATCCACACACTCAACAACACAGATTAATACACAAGCTGCCAAGATACTGATGTGGTAATTAAAACTTTCTGTTGCTCACATCACATCCAGGTTTTAGCTACATGTTTGAATGTTCGTTACCTTCAGAGTAAAAGTTATAATCCTAACTTTGTGGAGGTCTCTAGAATAACTAACATTATGGGCAGAGATAAATAGATGAGCAAGAAAGAAGAGAAAGGGGAGAGAGACTTGTGGAAGCCCATTTCTGCCAGTTAAAGGAAAAAGAAAGAAAGCTAAGCTTGATGAAAAATAGTCATGAGATAAAATGTTACAATTTGTCAGTGATTGTGACTTTTATTCTCAGAAGCTTTCATCTCATAATTATGTCTTACTGTGGAAATATATAGAGATATATTTTTTTAATCAAGGCAAAACATTTTATCAACGTTTTGTCTTTTTTTTTTTTCACTTAAATTTTATTCAGAATTTTGTAAACGTTCAACCTCCTTGGTTGTATCATTTTGTCTTTAACTGTCAGAAAAGTTCTTCCATAACATCCTCTGAAGTGTGTGGTGGTTAGGTTCTTCAGGAAAAACATGTTTCTTGTAGTTTATTTGTATCATTAACATAAATAAAACTCATTACATTAAAAAATTGATTATTTGTGATGACAGGAATGGTTGTTGGTATTAATGACCCAACAGATGTGTTGTTTAACTGCTGTCATAGGAAACAATCAGGGTTGTACATTTATATTTACAAAACATAAGTGATAGTCAGTCGACCAGCTGAGCTGCTGTTCGTGAAATAAAGTAATTTCACAGCAGGACTCGTCTCTGCTGTTTGTCGTGACTCAGTTGGATGTGAGCTGGTTTATCAGACACTTGTTGGTCAGGTTGTTGTTGGACAAACATTCCTCTGTGTGTCGATGTGTAAATGATGCTCACCACTGATTTGACTGGTAAATGTGAGACAGAACAGTTCTGATGAGCTGTGTGTTTGTCCTCCAGTGTCCTGGCAGCAGCTCAGACTGCTGCTGCTTTCATGTTCAATCTAAAACTGAAACATTACTGTTGAATAACAACACAGAGGTGAAATAAACATTAATCAGATTCAACTGCTGCTCCATAAATCTGATCTGAGCAACATCTGCTCACCTAAATTAATTGTTTAAAGAGGCTAATTATTCTGTTTGATCATGTTTCTAACTGGAGCTTAAATGATTAATTGATTAATGAATTGGAAACTATCATTAACAAAAATAATCATTTGTGTAAATTGAATGTGCAACATTTTGTCTCAACTTTACAAACTTTGTTTTTTCTTCACAGCTTCCTCTCAGCCAATGGGGAGCGTCGGCTCCATGGGAGGCCCCGCCCCTGGCTCCCAGCGTATGTTCCCTCAGAACCAAGGTATGATGGGTATGAACATGGGTCAGGGCGGCGGGCCGGCAGGCGGTGTAGCTCCGCCCACTGCAGCGAGTCAGGCTGACATCAGTCTGTCGTCCTGCGGGGGCGGAGGGGGCGGGGCTGGTGTGGACGTGCAGCAGGTGCTCTACAACAACATGAACCTTCACCCAAGCCACCCGAACCACCCAGCCCACCCGCCACAGCAGCCCGGCCTGCAGCGCCAGCCTCTGGGCGCCATGAGCGCCTCCTACAGACAGAACCTCCTGGCTCAGCAGCAGCACCTGAAGACGCAGCCCAACGCCGCCATGTTGAAGCAGCAGCAGCTGGCTGCCGCCGCCGCCCGCATGCCGGGCTCCATGCAGAACAGTATGGCAGCCAACCTTCCCGGCTCCATGCCCGGCAGCATGCAGGGACCTCAGAGCGCCGCCTGGCAGCAGCAGCTGGCCAACCAGCCGCCCTCCAGTAACAGCGGCCTGCCGCCAAACGCCTTCAACAACGCTGCCAACAGCTTCCACCTGCAGCAGCAGACGCGCATTCCCAAGATGGCGCCCGGCTCTGCACCCTTTGGTGCAAACCCCAGTGGGCGTCCAATGGGCGGCCTGAATCCCGGGCAGCAAATGATGCAAACAAACATGGCAGCCGCTCAGCAGAGGGCGCAGCCCAACCCTCAGAGCCTCGGCCAGCCAATGGCCAATCAACAGCAGACTCAACAACAACAGGCCAATCAGAACCAGGCTGTCTTGCCCGACCTGGCGCCGTTCGGACAGCCGCAGGGCAACAGCCGACAGGGACTCCAGTGTAACCAAGGTTACCAGGTGAGCAGGACTGCAAATCAGCAGCAGCAGCAGGTGTCGTTCGGATACAACGTGGCGTCGGGCAGCTTCGCCGGAGAGAGCGAGCTGGTCGACTCCCTGCTGAAGGGTCAGAGCACCCAGGAGTGGATGGCCGACCTCGACGAACTGCTCGCCAGCCACCACTAGTCAGACTCACCTGTGTGCACCTGGAGCACCTGAAGCCTGCTCAGCTGAGAGGCCGCACTGCTGTACCCGGAGGACGAGCCGCAGCCGCCATGTTTAAATACGGACTGACAGTAACACTGAAGGAGGTCAATGTTAGTATTAGCCTCACAGCTAGCTGATGGTGAACATCAGTCTGCATCCTCCACCTGTCTCAGAGATCTGACAGCTGATTGGCTGGTGAAGACCGTGTGTCCTGTTCTGATGAGATGAGACTGAATCTCATTTCATCAGAGTAGAAACAGGAGGTTTGGTTTTCATCAGATCAGTTCAGTTCCCTCAGTCAGCTCAGAGTCACCGACATCATGTCAGAGATCAGCTGGTAGAGATCTTCAGATCAGCAGACGGAGGATTTAAAATAAAACCCGTCGAGTCACAGATGAGCCCTGATGTGTTTCAACACCAGACTTTATTCAAAAAACTCCAAATTTAACGATGACTTTCTCACAGCAGAATTACACACCTGGTAGAACAGAACTTAAAGTCTTTAATTCTCTGATATTAACACACAATTTAATATCCATCTAACAGGAAGTCCCTCTGGAAAATATCAGTTTTTAGATCTGTGATAGCTGAGCTACATCTACCTGCTTCCTATACTAAGTATGTTTTGGACTAAAAAGAAAAAGTGATGGAATTTGATATTATATTTAAATCTATTATGATGTAGATTTCACATTTTAAATAATAATTTGAAAAACTGCTCAGAGACAAAATAACCAGACAGGAACTTTCTGGTTTTGTTTAAATTGTGTGACTTTAAAAACACATTAATGTGAAATATTCATCAAACAGTCCACTTCATTGTTTGGTAACATTGAGCACAATATCCTGAAACATCCACAGACAAAAAAAATATAAAAATGATATAGTGAGATAAAAGCCTCAGTATGAAAACCTTTATGATGGTTGATGAGCTTATGTCGTCTTGTGCTCTAAATTTTCATATCAAATTGCAACTTCAGATTGAAATAATCAGCAAAAAATAAGATTTTTTCATTTTATTTTTCATTTTCCAAGCTGAACTGTGTCTACAGCATCAACATGACAACAGGTGGAGTTTTGTTTCTGTTCTGTTCATTTCAAGTGAATTTTATTTATAAAGCCCACAATGTCGCCATCATTCCACAGTGAACATGTCAGTGTTGTCGTCATGTGTTAACAGGATGTTTGAGTTAATATATCTGTTATTTGAGTTTTTGTTCTTCAGGTGTGTAAATCTGTAACTGAGCGACTCGTCTGCAGACGATCAGAGTGTTGATCCAGTTACTCACTTCAGTGTTTGTTGATGACTGGAGACTGAACAGATGAGTCGTATTGAGACTACTGAACCCTCAGCTCAGTGTTAAACCACTGCAGCCGCCCACAGCGCCACCTACAGACTGTCAGCGGCAACCGGTCGCAGTTTGAACAAAGCTTTTGCAGCCTGAACTTGATTAAAATGAAATCAGTCTGAAAGAACGCATACCAAGTCAATTTAAAGGAGCATTCTGGTGTTTTTGCGCGTTTTACAGTTTTCATCACTCTTACAAACATTTAATTCATTTTAAAAATCAACTTTCACATCATGTTTGCTTTTAGTTTTATAGTTTTATCATAGTTTTCTGTTATATTGGTGAAACTTCACCGCAACATGTAACTGTGATGAAATTAAAAGCAGATGTGATGGTGGATCCACAGCTGATTTTCATACTGTACGGAAATATCAGCTGCAGGGAGGACAAATATTTAGATATCTAAAACAATACCTGCAACACTTTGTTTAGGGAAATGATCTGCAGTCATGGCAAGTGATTTGTTTAGAGCCATAGTCAAGTATTAATTATAATTCCACTCTTCCACAACATCTTTATTTAAACACCAACAAGTCAGTGCAGATTTCCCTCACGTTGACCAGACTGAATCATCCTCCCGTCCTGTCATTACCTTCAGCCTCATCGTCCTCAGTGTAAGAAGTGACAGTAAAACATGCACACTGACCAGCAAATGTTAAAATGTAAATGTTGTCTCACTGAACTGAGACCGAGCTCCACTTCCTCCTGCTGCACCGACATGAGGCCACACAGTCGATGCTTCAGTCTCTGTGCTGCATCATTAAACTTAAAGTTCCTGAGTTTTCCTCTCCTGACTCAACACATCGAGTAACGGATGAAGCATTAAACTCTTCTTCTCCGCTGACACAGTTCTCCTCAATATTTAAGTTTTCGTGACATTTTTACGAGTAGATTTAATCTAAATGCAGAACAGCAGCAGGAAACACACGTGATCAAAGTTCATAAAGTTTTTGTTTTTGTTTCAAAAGCAGACTGTCGCATGTGTTCACGCTGAGTTTCCAAACAAAATGGAGAACTGAATTCCCAGCTGGGAGCATTTAAATCACTTGTCATGAAACTTGATTTTCTTTGCCCTGAAGAAAGTCTCCTAGGTGGAGCAGCCCCTCCAGCTGAACCCTGCCTCCACAGATGTTGACACTGACAGTAAAGGTTCTGAGTCGGACGTTTGCAGACATGTTGACGCATTTAAACTGTCCAAAATTTCTGGTTTTGTTTTACAGACTGTCACTGATATTAACAGATGCAGTGAGGAGGGCAGAGGGTTGGTCAGCCTGGGAGTCTGAGTTCAGGCAAAAATGTCACTGATGATCAGTATAAATCTTTGACTGCAGTTTAATTCAAAGTTCTCCATCTCATGAAGATAAAACAAGTTTGATAGGCAGTGTTTTAGCTAAAATGTTTCCCTGATTCAAACTGTCCTCGTGTTTCCTGATATGACAGCAGATGATACAGATTTAAAGGAACAGTTCACCCAAACAGTAAAACTCAGTCATCATCTCTTCCCTCCATGATGAAGTGTCGTGGTCCACAAAACATTTCTGGAGCTTCACAGTAAAACAGAGTTGCAGCATTCTGCTAAACAACTTAAGTAGCTGGAGACTTGATTTAAAACATCAAATGTCTCCATACAGCTCGTCTGCTGTGATCACAGTCTGCAGGAGAGAAGAGATCACAACCTGATCTGAGGAGACCATATTTACACCTTTATTAAGATGAAGTCTTCACTGGAGCTGCTGAGCTAACAGAGTTAGCGTGCTGTCTGAAGTGGGTGAACTGTTCCTTTAAACTCCATCGTGTCAGATCAGATGATGTTTAAACACTGAAGTTTAAAGTTCTCAACATGTCGATCCTTAAAGTCCACGTCTGCTCTGTTTCACCCGTAACTCACCTGTGTGACCGATGACAGTCTGCAGCATTAAAGGCGGATCTGTGACCCGGTGGTCCTGTTGTAAGGCGGATCTGTGACCCGGTGGTCCTGTTGTAAGGCGGATCTGTGACCCGGTGGTCCTGTTGTAAGGCGGATCTGTGACCCGGTGGTCCTGTTGTAAGGCGGATCTGTGACCCGGTCGTTCTATCTACTGTACTGTTTGTTGTGTATTTTATTTGTGATGTAATTTGGGGGCTGGTTTCGTGTTCTGTCCTGACGGACCATCAGCCTGCAGCGCGGCTCGGCCTCTCGGGGTTTTCTGGGTTAAACTGTTGTAAATGTCTATAAATATATTTTTTGTATGTATGCCTTTCCTAATGATCTGGAGAAGATAGATGTTATTTTTATATATTGCAGCGGATTTTTTGTAAGTATTTTATACTTTTGATATGGTTCTCTGTAAAACAAGAGTATTATGTAAATATAGTTCTTTAGAAACACGTTTGTTGTCCGCGTGTGTCTGTTGTGTCTCCTTTTCTCTGACATGATGAAACATTTCTGTTAAAAACGAGATTAAACTGATGGAGAAGAGCAGAGAAAATGTTTTACACATCAAATACTGTAAATGTATTGTGTGATTCTTGTTCAGGCCAAAACTTAATAACTAAATTAATCACGAGGAGAATTATTCAGTAACACCTCACATTAAAGTCCTTGTAGCAAGTGTTAGTGAATATGTAATAAAGTCCTTAAACTATTAGATTTGTACTTTACAAGCACTTGTAACACGTTTACACTTAACTTCAATAAAAGTTTAATGAGTTTCTTAAAGTTCATAACAGCATTATAAACACATTTATTGAGTTTAACTTACTTATTGTAATTGTTAAACATTTACTAAACTTTATTGTTGCTTTAATAAGATAAATACATAATTTATTATGTATTAGCTGTAAACGATGCACTAATTACAACGTAACTGCTGTTTTCTGCCGCTGAATCTGAAACTTTAAACAATGGCTTATAAGAGTTTTTATAAAAACTATTAACTCACTTGATTCAAGGAGCTTTAATATAAAGTGATTTTTATCAAATCTTTTCTTCTTTCTTGTGAACACTGGATACTTTTACATCTTCAGGACTCTTAACGAGGCGCTGTTTTACTACTCGTTAACGTCTTTATCATTTCCAAAGAAGTATCATCAAAACAAAATATCTTTTAAAGGTATTTTAGGACTTAAAGAATAAATTCATTGATACAAATGGTTCAACAAAAGTAGAGTTTGGATTTTTGATTCAACAACATTCATGAACTGTAAAAGACTCAAAGAAAATTATTGAACTAAAACATCAACTTTAAGAACTTTTTATTAAATGTAAACCTCCACCTTATTCTTTTACACAAGTTCACTGTAAAGATGAATTAATGCAAAGTTTTTCTATCGTGTTATGAATAAATTAAATAACTAGATGTGTCATTTATTACAGGAGAAAGAATAACAGATTAGATTACATTACTTTTATGTGTAATACTTGAATTAAATATAAATGTTGAACATAATTTTGTCTATTTTTTGTCTAGCCTATTTGATAACTAAGTTAAAAAACTAAAGTTAAGTTAAAGTTAATGTATAAATCTGCATCAAAAGAGTTATTTAAATTAAATCTGATGCTTTATGTTACGGAAAATTAACATTTAATTAAAGATTCTTAAAGTCAACGTGATTTTTGTGAGTACAGAAAATATAATCCAGACTCATCCAGCTGCAGGAGACGGCTGGTTACTCATTAACCTGGTTACCTGTGAGTGTGTTTTGGCCCCGCCCCCTGCAGGTGCGCTCTCTCTCTCTCTCTCTCTCTCTCTCTCTCTCTCTCTCTCTCTCTCTCTCTCTCTGTGTGTGTGTGTGTTACCTGTCAGTATTTCCTGACAGTGTGTCAGTGCTCAGGTGTGTTTTCTGTCTCACCCGATGATCATGATGGAGGAGACGGTCGTCCTCGCTGCTGTGACCGTGCTCGGTGTCCTGGAGCAAGGTAAGAGAGGGCATGCTGGGAAATCTGAGAGGAGCCTGAGTGAGGTGGTTAAATTAGATGAAAAATGACTGAAGTCTGGTTGGGTCCTCACTGTGAGGTTTATATAGACGATATGAAAATGATTGTGAGAGCAGATGAATTCATCTTTAGATGTTTTAACTTGTGAAAGTGTATTTTCATGTTTTTACTTTTAGTTATTTTACAGTTTAATCTTGTAAACTTCACGTAATAATCAGCTGGTCTGCTCCACGCTCATGTTTGATTATTTACACTGACTTCTTTTTATGAATCAACTTTGCATTTGCTTCAAACACAGTGTGAACTTTGATCAGTGTTACACTTATATTCATATTTATATCTGTGTGTGTGTGCGCAGCCTATTTCTCTCTGCAGGTGATCTACGCCCGGAGGAAGTACTCGGTGTCCCCACCCGCCACCTCTGGATCACCGGAGTTTGAGAGAGTCTTCAGAGCTCAGTCAGTTTAATCAGAATGATTTTTTTTTTCTCCAGTAATTAAAAGGATAAAAACAGTCTAAACTAGAGCTGCAAATAATGACATGTTTTCAGTGTTTAGTCCAAGTTCTCTCCGAGACTTAATTATAACATTAAAAGCTTTAAAAGATAACTTTTATTTTGATATTTTCAGGCCATAAGAACAGACAGAAAGGTTTGGAGACCTCTGGTGTCAGAACAAGAGAACAAACTCCTATTTTTAACTTCAGACAGTCTCATGTTATAGTTTCTTATTTAGTCTCAGAACAGTTAAAACAACAAAATGATTAAAATAACATTAAACTAATGATTTGTTGACAAAATCCTCTCCCCACGAGGTTTATTTAGAGTTTTATGAAAGCCTGTAAGAGACTGAAAATGTAATCTTGAAAATGAAAATCTAATTCAACATGTGTATTTGAGAAAAAATTTAAATGCAAAAATCCAATTAGCATTTTCATTTTCACACTTGAATCTGTGGTGATACTAAAGTGAAAATGTACAAAGTTGTTCGACGTTTCATTTCAGAGAGTGACCCAGCTGTGTGCGGTCAACAGTATTCAAATGAGATAAACAAAGCAGCGTCTTCATTATTGCATCTACTCTCATGTCCTCACGCTCTTTAGGGACAGAATTTGAATGCAGTGTAAACAATGGAGCCTAATCTCCCTTTGAGGAGACATTGTTTAAGTCATAAAATGAAAATGCAAATTTCTTACAGTTTGAAAGTGAAAACAGCTTCTCACATTTTATTCTCAGAGACTCGACCGGCTCAAAGTGGACGATGTTCAGATGAGATAAGCGACACAGTTTCTCCGCCGGTGTTTCACATTTATGTGTCAGCGCTTTCTTCTGATGAGATAAAAATGAAAAGACAATTTTTTATAACAATTTGAAAAGAAAATGAAAACAGCACTTGACATCATTTTCAAAGACTCAAGCTGCTCTAAAAAACATGGATTTTCAAATTGTGATTTTTATTTCAGCACTTAAAAAAACTTAAAAAGACAGAAATCATATCTGAGACACAGTCAGAGGGCATGTTGGGAAAATGAGATTAGACTGACTGATTAAACTGGTTACTGGTTAAATTTGATAAAAACTGACTGAAGTCTGGTTGGATTCCAAACTGTCCTCACTGTGATATTTAATAAAAATGAACAAAATAATTCAGTCACATTTTTTCTGATTAATTTCATACAGAATAAAGTATCTAAAGGACATTGTGCTGCTAAATTTTCTGTGCTTTTATTTTGTTATTTCTCCTGCACGACTTTTACTTGTAACAGAGTATTTTTACATGGTAGTACTGGTACGTAGTACTGGTACTTTACTGAAGTTAATGATCTAAATACTTCCTCCACCACTTGAGATACGATCAATAATTCTTTAATATCTTGGTCGCGTTCAGAGCCAACTGTTCTGAGTATTTCCCGATCTTCATCACCGTCCTGTGGACGTCCGGAGTCTTCTTCAGTCAAGGTGATCAGACACAAACAGCTGACTGACTCTTAGTCACAGTTCTGAGTCTTTATCTTATATAATCTTATCTCAGTTAATGTTCGTTTGTTTCAGGTCTGTCTGCAGTCTGCGGGCTGCTCTATTTATACGGACGCTTCCGATACTTTCATGGATATTCACAGTCGGCACAAGGACGGTAGGAAGCAACAGCACCCGTCTGTCTGTCTGTGTGGTTTAAATTTAAAGTTAACATATTATTTACAAGGGCCCAGGTTTGGTTGCAGAACTCACCCAGAATTCAGAACTTTTCCCACTTCATGTCAGGGACTTTCTGACTGTCTATTAAGTTCACAGGACCAATGAAAAACAGACTCAATAGGTATCACACAAAGACAGAAAACCTTGAAATCAGCTCAGTACAAATATCTGCTGATGAAATAAAACCACTGAATGTGACATTACAGCCAGTGACAAGTACGTCAAATTAACTATTTTCAAAAGATTAATGTTGTTCTGAGCCCGAGTCTCCTGAACCCGATGAAAAACAGGCTCAGTAGGTATCACACAAAAATAGAAAACATGGAAGTCAACAATTACAGCCAGTGAAAGGAGGAACAATTAGCTGTTTAAATAATGATGGTTGAAGGTATTCTCAGCCCCGAGCTGTGTCTGCAGGTATTCCTTCAGCCTAAATAATAACTGTGGTAAATAATGATATAATATTGATGTAAAGTTGCTGAATCGCAGTTAAATCATCTGTTGAAGTGACATCAGGGTGTTTCCATGTCTTGAGATCACGTGCTAGTTGACTGTAAAGAACAAACAACCGATCTTATAAAAGTGTTTCAGATGGTCTAATGTCGAGAATCTGGTTTACATTTCAGATTCCTGTCTCTAGAATTAAATAGTGGAGCCTGTGAGCTGTGATTAATTGATCGTTTTCTGTCTGCAGTCTGGCTCCGCTCTACTTCAGCGCTCAGGTTCTGTGGGTTCTGATCGGGTTCTCGTCTCTCGGCATCTTCCTCACGTTCTGCAGAGTTTACCTGAACGTGGACCTGCTGCAGGAGCTCTGCTCTGCCCTCAGTCCAGTCTGAAGGAGGAGACTGATGGGTGTCAGGGGTCAAAGGTCAGAAGTCAGGAGACAATCAGACTTCATCAGTGACACTAACATCATGATGTCACTGCAGGAAATGAACCTTCAGGTTTGACTGTTTAATGAGACATGAATGAGGACGTCTTAATTAACAAGTTTTTATAATCCCAAATCTTTTATTTATGTGGTTTTATAATGAATCTCATTGTTGTCCCTCTTTTTATTTATTTATTTATTTCTGTATTTTATTTTATTTTAGCTTTAACATTTTGAAGACAAACAAACAAAGATTCATACATGAGTTGTCACATGAAACGGACACGTTCTGGCTCAGACTTTGTCTTTATAGATGTACTTCTCCTGTTTATCTCCTGGATATGACGACATGTCCATCCTGTCTGTGATATGTTTGTGTTCACCTTTATAAAAACTGTTTCTGCTTCATTCCGTCTTATTGAAATATTCTCTGTAATGTATTTGATGATGCTGATGAAACATGTTGCTGTCATAATAAAGTGTCAAAGCTTTGACTCTTTAAACTGTTTGTCTTCTTCATGTAAGGAGCTGAAGTCGAGCCAGAGCTGATGTGCACAACATGTAATGAAACTGAACATGTTTTATAATGTTAAAAATTAATGTACAGCTGAATACTGACACAGGAGGAGGTGGAGGGAGTTCATGTGTGAAGTTGTTTGAATGTTTATATGAACCACTCGTTGTTAGAGACGCTGCTGGGTGACAAACACGAGTTGATGACATATGAAACGTGACTCTAAAATGATCTGTGTTGGTCTGAACCTCCAACAGACTCCATTATAAAAAGTGCAACAGTTATAATGAATAAAAATCACAGAAGTCACAAAGTAACGTTTTCACTTTTTAAAGAAATAATGATTATCTCTTTAAATGCTTCATGTGTCGTTTATATATTTATATAGATTATTAATGAACCAGTGTGTGATGAAGTCATAGTACAGTAAGTATTAAAGAGAGATGTAATATTTGTCCAGAGACGACAGATGAAATAAAACGTCTTGGGCTCTTTAATGCAAAGTGTGTTTATTAATCTGCACCGTCCCTGTTAGATAATATCAGGTTTGACCACAAGGTGGCAGCAGATCCTTAGAAAATGTGATGATAAACAACAGCTGATGAGCTTCAGTAGCTGAGGAACAATTAAATAATATAAAAAGGAAGTCAAATAATTATATCTAACTTCCTTTGACTATTCTTTCTCATTTTGTGTTTGCTGTTGACAGTCAGATCTTTTACTTTATATAGAAGTATTCATACCACTGTGTAGAAATACTGAATGTTACAATTCAAGTATCTAACTACACACAGTTAAAGACATTCATGTAACAGGTTCCATGTGTATCATGTCTTAAGTGCTAATGTACAGCTTATTCTTTTATTATATAAATCAGTCCGTCCCATATTTTATAAGCTTGAAAACAAATGAATGAAACTAAAATATTGTTTCAGATTTTAAATATTTCAGATGTAAACGTCTGTTTCGGCCTCAGATGTCTAAAATAACGACGGTTTTAAATCAGTTTCTGTTGTCTGACAGAAAAACATCTTTTTCTTATTTAAGATCTTCTGCAGAGTTTTGTCCACTAACTGAAATATAATACAATATAAAGCTCCTTTAAAACATTTAAAGCTGATCATGTGTGATTAGATAACATGTTGACTTGAAGAATATTTCTGTTTGTGTTATTAAAACATGATGATCATCATCAGACCGACAGCCTGAGGAGAGAAACTCAAACAGTTTTCTGTCTGTAGAGTGATGTGAGGCTGCAGGAGGAACTTTAACTCAGCTGTTCTTGAATAAACAATACAATATATTCAACACATTCACAGTAAAGACTCAAGTCAAGATGTACAAATGTCATGTTCACTTAATGATTTAAGTTGTATTTTAATCATTTCAGGGTTCAGTTAATTTTTTAAATCTTATTTTATATGAAAGAGACATAAACATGTAACCACTGGTGGAATGTAACTAAGTATGTGCTTTACTTCAGTATTAGTCGTGTGTAGTTGTGAGTATTTGTGAGTAGTTGTGTGTAGTTGTGAGTAGTTGTGAGTAGTTGTGAGTAGCTGTGTGTAGTTGTGTGTAGTTTTGTGTAGTTGTGAGTAGTTGTGAGTAGTTGTGTGTAGTTGTGAGTAGTTGTGAGTAGTTGTGTGTAGTTGTGAGTATGTGTGAGTAGTTGTGTGTAGTTGTGAGTAGGTGTGAGTAGTTGTGTGTAGTTGTGTGTAGTTTTGTGTAGTTGTGTGTAGTTGTGAGTAGGTGTGAGTAGTTGTGTATCCTCATCATGTCTCTGAGTTGTTGTCAGTTCCACTAAAGATGTTTAAACTCTATTATCATATTTCACTATTATCCAGTAAATGTATGCATCAGGACTTTGTTTTGTCTTCTTTCCTCTATATATTCACACAGCGGCCATTTTGTCTTGACGTCACACTCAGGGGTGGACGTCACTTATATATTTGATACTATTTCACTGTTTCCTGATTGATCAGCAACTGAAAGACGATGGACAGTAAAAATCTGGACGGACATATTTTAAGTTAAAACAAAATATTGGGTAACCGGTTAGCTAACGTTAGCATTCAACCACATCCTAGCTAAGATAAATGTGAGATAGTGCTACACATTACGATAAGTAAGACACAAATTAATTTTATAATATCAACACACGGCACTGATGTCATCACACAGTAATATTAGCTAGAAAGTGGTTCAATGCTAACGTTAGCTTATACGTTGTTTTTTCTTGAACTTTGGATCGACATGAATTATTCATCCAATTAAAACGTTCTTAACTTTTATGAAGCTGTCGTTGATGTGTGTTTAAAAAAGAAAGATACATTTAAAAATATCTTTTTTTCTTTTTTTCATTCACTTCCAAAACAAACACAATGACAGGAGGGAGGCGCTGGTGCTCATACTGCTGTTGTCCACAGGGGGCGCCAGAGTCAACAAAAAATAAAGTTAATGTAGCTGCTTTAACTTGAAATGAATAAAATGTGAATATTTATCTGAGATCAGATTAATTTAAAATGTTCCAGCTCAACATCCCATTAACACACATATACAACATACAGTGGTGCAGTGCAGACATTGTGTTACAGTGTAAACTTTCACTGTGGGGGACGCTCAGAGCAGTGCATTGTGGGTAAATTATGTGTGGATTGTCTCACACTGAACGGAAGGTTATTTATAGAGCAGCTCAGCCCCTGTTTATATTAAGAGCTACACACACACACACACACAGCATGAACACACACACATACATACACACACACACACATCATGAACACACACACATACACTCACACACCATGAACACACACACATACACACACCAAGAGCACACACACACACACACACACACACACACACACACACACACAATCTCTCTCTGTTTCTATCTCACACTCTCTCTCTCTCTCTCTCACACACACACACACACACACACACACACACACACACACACACACACACACACACACACACACACAGGTATGTTCTGTATGCTCACATGCAAACAAACACACGCCCTGCACTTTGTTACCACACAATGAAACTGTTACTCCCATAACACACACACACACACACACACTTGGGTCAGCTCATGTGTGATGGAATGTGTATTTGTGTGTATTTTTAGCGTCGACAGCAGCAGTTGTTGTGTCACAATAATTTTCCATCCAACAACAGCTGCATGACGTCATCGTACTGATACACATCACGAGTACTCGAGTAAAGTACAGTACTTGAGTGATTGTACTTAGTTACTCTCCATCAGTTATGAAAACTCCACAGTCTCATTTTTCTGTGTCGACGTGTTCAAAAGTATAAAAGACTCAAACACATCCGTCCGTTTGTTTTCCAGCTGCTCAACTGTCTCCAACTTCCTGTTCACACCTGATCCTCTTAAAGTGAAACTCTCGCCAAAATGCAACCTAGGCTTTTTTTGTGAAGGAACCTGAGTCAAACCTTCGTGTAAAAGCATAATTACGACGAAAAAGCCACTTTTAAGATTTACCGTATTTTCGTTTTCGGGTCAAAATCATTTTCAATGGCGTGCTAGGGGCAACATTATGGTAGCATCAAAATCACTATTTTTAAAACACTAAGAAGACTCGACACAACATGAAACTTTGCTCGTAGTATCACCAGGGTCTCTACACACGAACATGAGCTTTTGACTCGGGTTCCTTCACAAAAAAAGCCTAGGTTGCATTTTGGCGAGAGTTTGACTTTAAGAGCTTGATGCTGATTGGCTGATCTGGAGAAACTGATTGACAGGACAGAGTGAGGAGCTGTTAATCAGATTAACACGCAGACAGATTAAATAGAGCCTGACTGCAGGAAGTTCACCTGCTGCTCAACACCTGACAGATACAACATGACAGTAACTTAGAGGGTTAACACAGAGGCCGCTTTTATATTATTGTCATGTTTTCCATGTTGTGATGCTCGACTGTATCCTGTGAAACACAGCAGGTGTTTGTGTTGGCAGAGAAACAAGATGGCTGCTGCCAGATGAGAGGAATGTTTCTCCTCAGCAGGCAGGAAAGAGTTCAGATAACGAAGTCGGGCTGTTGTTGGAAACTAGCAGTCAGAAGAAAACATCAGGGAATATCAGGAGAAGAAGAAGAAGAAGAATTGTGTCACTGTAAATCTGTAGTTTTATGTTCTTCATATACTTTAATCATCTCACAGCAACAGGAAGTCCTTTAAAACACTGAATTAACATGTTAGTTCATCTTTAAAGCTGAGAGCAGGTAACATGTGTCACTGTGAGGCTCACACAGGTAACAGTCATGTGACCTGCTGTCACCTGTGTTACATCATCATCATCAGTGTGAGGATGTTGTTCAGCTTCAAACTGTGTCAGAGTTTAAACGTTGACGTTGTTTTTCCAGTAAGACAAAGTTAATCATCTCATGCTGACAGGGAGGTTTCACACATCCTGATGATGAACTGCATGTGTGTGTGTGTGTGTGTGTGTTTCTCACATTGTGGGGACCCTCATTCCTTATGGGGACCTAACGCAAGTCCTCTTAACATAAATCATGAAATGTGAGGGTGCAGACTTCAGGGTTAAAGGTTAAGGTAAGGGTTAGTTTTAGAGGCTGGTAAGTAGTCGCTCTGGTTACAGTTAGAATAAGTCTCCAGGAAATGAATGTAAGTGTACATAATGTCCCCAACAGGGATGAAACAACTGTGTGTGTGTGTCAGTGTTTTATGAGCTTTACGTTCTGCTCGTATAAACGTCTATAAAACAGAAGCAGGAGGAGAAGAAACCCTTCAGAGCTCCACAAGAAAATAAATCTGCAGCTTCAACCTCAAACTATAAAAACTACAGCCGCCATTTTGAATCAGGAACTCATTTATACAACTTTATATTTACCATCACATCTGTTAAGATTAAAATAATGATGTATGAGTGTAACTTGAAGAGTGAATCTGAGCTACACACACACACACACACACACACACTAAGTGTGACATCAGCTGTTAGAAATGTGATGATGTCAGAGGTTTCATGGGACGATGCAGACAGATGCAGCTGAAGTAAAAACACACCTGACAGGTCAACCAGAGGAGGAGGAAGTACTCAGATATCTTACTTCAGTAAAAGTACTAATACACAGTGTAGAAATACTCTGTTACATGGTAGATACAACTTTACTTGCCATCAGAATATACTTTAAGTGCCGTAAGTAATGCAGAATGGCTCATTTCAGAATAATGTATATAATATAATATAATTATTGATGCATTAACGAGTTGATCACTTTACTGCTGCAGCTGGTAAATGAGGAGCTGATTTAAACTACGTCACATTCTGCTGAGTAGTTTTATCCATAAGAATACATCATCATTTATTGTGTGATGACATTTTCATATTTCTGATCTGAATCTGCAAAATAACGTGAGTAAAGCTCTCAGATAAATGAAATCAGATGTAGAGATGATGTCGTGCAGAGTGACATACAATTTAAATACTCAAGTAAAGTAAGAGTACCTCAGCACTTGAGTAAATGTACTTAGTTACATTCCACCAATAAAACAAGGGTCCATTATGTCATTATGATAAATCTGATAATTTGATGTTATTTCTGTAAACAGAGTGATTGACAGGCATAGCAACAGTGACATTAAAGGGAGGCGGGGCTTAACAATTGGTACATTTATGGATCTCAAGAAAATTGTAAATATCTGACACTCATCAAAGTGTGTGTGACAACATCATGTTCTAAGTCTCGATGTTTAATTTTAAGATAAATCAATAACGTTCTCCAGTTTATGATCATAACTATCTGGAACGGCATAGATTAATTTTAATTAAGTCACATTCATTAAACTAACTCTCAGGTCCCAGTGTGACACTTTTTAGCACTTCATTAAACGTCTTATCCATTTATTTGTTTTTAGTTTATTAAGATTATAAGGTTGTTTTTTCTTGGTTGCAGTGCAAATATAAGACTGGCTGATGATTCTGTTTGAGTTCTATTTACTAATTTATTCTTATTTGACTGGAATCTTTGCATTTAATTAATTAGATTTCCAGTTTGAGATTCAATCATAAAATTCACCTCTTGATTTGTTGTGTAATTATCAAAATTGTATTTTCAAATGTAATTTAAAAAGATTTTTTTAAGGAATCCGTAAACTTTTTAGATTTGTCAATTTGGGAGTGTTTGTATTGTTGATCTTTTAACTTATACAAGTTTGTGCTTGCTAACTTTTTTTTGTAATTTGTATGTTTTTTCGACTAGTTTGTATTATATTTACACCTCTACCACCTCTCTGCTAAAATAAAGTCTTATCTAATTTATTTTATTTTATTTTTTTTATTTTTAAATGAAGTTAAAAGAAAGTTTAAAGTTCCGATCTTACGAAGTGTTCGTGAAGGCAGCATGGCTAAGCCCCGCCCCCTGTATTCGGCGGCCTGAGCGGTGCGTTCACGGCCCTTTTCACAGTTTTTGAAAGTTGTCAACAGAGAGAAGAAGAAGAAGAGGAGGAGGAGGAGAGGACGAAGAAGAGCAGCTTCACACCGACAGCAGAGCTCGGAGGAGGAGGAATGGGCTGCAGCCAAAGCAAGGTGAGAAACACCGACACAAACCGACTCAAACACCGGCAGAAAACAGCCGAGTACCGGGAGAAGTTCACTTTGTTTCTGCCGGAGGAAGTTCATTAGCAGGCGGCCGGCGGCGGCTGAACGGACACAAAACGTGCCGGGAATGAGCTCCGGATAATAAAGCACCGTGTGCTCAACATACAGCTCAAGTCTTCATTAATTATATCTCATTTATGTGACATAAACACAGATACAGGTGGAGGTTTGGCGCCTAAATGTGTCAAACAAAGAAAAGCGGTGAACGTTACTTTTCTTCTGAACATCTGTTTTTAATCTGGCATCGTGTTTGAATCCTGGAGCAGTTTTCCCACGGTGCTCTCTCTGATGGACACCTCCAGAGTCTCTTGTTCTGCCATGTAATACACTTTTAACGCCCTTATTTATCTCTCAGACAGCCATTCTTTGAGTTAAAGTGAGTTTATAGCGAGTTTTTATCACTTTTAATGCAGATATAATGGTCTGATGTGTTGTTTAATGTGAGTTCTTGCTGTGTGCAGTGATTTAAAGGTGAGCCAACTGGATCACATGGTGTCATAATCAGTGTAAATCCTCTAATATGTTCTAATATTAACCTCACAGCTCTGTGATATTAATGTGGTGATATTAGTATATAAATTAATGGTTATTTTTCTTTAAAATCTGAAGATATCACCTCTTTAAACTTCTTTCTCTGAGCTCCTCCATGTTGTCAGTCAGTGAGGAGTTTGTGTATTAAGGTGAGATCAGTGTGATTGTGTGTCGAGAGGTCTGAACTGTAATGTCTGTAATTCTTCACCACAGTTTGACAGCTGTTGTCTTCCTCCAGTTATTGATAGACGATGACATCATGTGGGTCAGAGGATCACAGACTGACTCTGCTGCAGGGACGAGTCTGATCACACATTAACATTCAGTACTGAATCACTTCTTGATGAACTCGGTCCAGTTTGTCGTCAGGATGTAGAAACCTGGATCTGAACAACAGCTCGGTCTCCTGACTCTTACATCTTGTTCTGAAGTCTGAAGCTGATCAGTTATTGATCAGTTATTGACCTGAGGTTGTGATTGTGTTATAGAAGTCGACTCTTGACAAACTTTTAGGGTTTATCATGAATGTAATATTTGTATTTTTCATTTTATATTTACTAGTTTTCATTTTAGGTCACGGCTGCGACTGACAAACTCATTGATGTTAATCTGTTGATTGTTTTCTTGATTAATTGATCGCTCTATAGCCGGACTGATTCTTGTTTTTGGGGGCTAATGTCGTCAATATATCGGCTGATATTCACACATTTTCTGCAGTGATCCTGAAATGTGGTTATCAAACATTTGTGACAAAGATATGTAACAGAGGCTGCAGGATATTTTATAAACAAATCATATATCGGTCAAAATATACGCCAATACTGATATATCTGTGATAGGCTAATATCAGCTGATAATATCAGCAAATATTGATCAGGCTCCTATTACGAAGCCCGAGATGACATCCTCAAATTGGCCAATTTGGTTTATGGTGCTTTATTTTTTACAATGTGCTGGATTCAAATACTTCTGATTCATAAATATGAAGCGAATCAGTTACAACATCACCAGACTCCTTTAACAAATGTAGTGATTTTAAGAGTTGTTTCATGAGTAGAAACTTATCAAACTTTGTGAAACGGCTTCGACTGTCTGCTTCTGTGTCTAAAGTGCTAAAGTCTTACCTGCCAACATTTAGCAGCTGTTTGAACACACTGTTTACACTGATTTCACCATTTACATCCTTGTCCCCGTGGAGAAAGTCCCCAGACTCCCTTAACAAATGTCTCAATTTAGTGAGTTGTTGAGTTAGGAGACACTTTATGAACTTTGTGAAATGCTGTCTCTGACTAATTCTTCCTTATTTGTTCCTTCTTGTAAATTCAGCAAATGTTCTACATGAACTTCTTTCTGTCTTTGTGTTAAAACATGGAGTCTGTCTGTCCCGGTGATGGACGTGTTTGTTTCATATAGAGCAGGAAGTGATCAGATCACAGGTGGTCACTCAGGCGCAGGTTAATGTAGCTGTGATTTGACTGAGCACTGGTTGGATACACAAGGTCACATGTTCAGGGTCTGCAGGTTCAGGTAATGGTGGCCATTACTGGCCCGTCGGCTGCACTTTGAGAAACCCCTGCTCGACAGGAAGAGGAAGTCGAGGAGTAGACAGGCGGTTATAGAGAAAGTGAATTTCCACAGAATTATTAATAACCTTTCTGCTGAAACACTGAACTAAACAGATGCTGAACCTCCGCTTTCTATAAAGCATCTTGTTTCACCACAGAAGAAGAACACTGAGCGGTTTCAGAAGCTGTTACATAACTTAAATCCAGTAAATCTTTGATTAGCTCAGAATAGAAGAGATTTAGAGGCTCAGAGTCTGAGCTGCTGCTGCTGCTGGAGGGGATCCATCACACCAATAACAACACAAACTGATGGTTCAATAATGTGTTTCATTTAAAACAGAACATGAGTTCAACACATTCACCTGCTGTTTTTGTTTTGTACTTTCAAATCTTTTTTCCCTGTAGCTCACTGTTAAACATTGGTTTAAAGCTGTTCTGTGATTTTTAGGTGAAAGCAGCTTTAAGTGAAACAGCAGTTAAATCATATTGAACCTGATATATTTCAGACTTTAACAGAATGTTTGGACAGGTGACAGTTTAGAGAAGATTTGATCCAGTCAGTCGGAGGTTTGATTTATTTTATTTTATTTTATTTTGTTTAAAAGTTACTCAGTGATCATGAAATCTTTGGCTTTACTTAAAAAGCCAACATGCTAATATTAATATATGTATGACATGTTTCAGCAGGTCATGTGACTGCAACACTCACACAAACATCACACAATGAAAAGTCTCCAGACGAGAACCAAACAAAGCTGATGCTGATAACAGATCTGGACTTTATTGTGCTGATTGTCAGATTCTCTCTGTGGTTTGTGTAAACGTGGAGTTTGGACGGTTAATCGATCATCTGCAAATCTGCCGAACCAACATTCAGACTCCAACACGTCTGTTTCACACGTGTGTTGATGCTGCAACTTATTAGAGTTTACAGCCGACATGTGGAGCAAACGTGTCGAGTCTGAAAGTGACATCTTTTATTCACATTTTTAAAAAGATATTAATCAAAGAAATTCACTTGAAACACTGACGTATTTAGTTTACCTAAGTAGTTCTTCTTCTTGTATCGCTAAAATAATCAGTTTATATGTCATGCAACTATGGTGTAATGTGTCATTTAATTAAGTCTTCTTTAAATCAGAAGTTCTTTGTTTCCAGCTCCAAAGTTACATAAATCTAAATATCTTTTTGAACATTGACATTTGAACATTTTTCACCATTTTCTGACATTTTATAGACGAAACCATTTATTCAATCTCAGAATCTTTTATCTGACCCCCTGAAAATAATCCATGAGGTGAATAATTCTTCATTCCAGCTCTAATTAAGACCCATAAATGTCTCATGTAAGTCCGACACGATTTTAAAACAATCATGACTAAATTAAAACAACTTGTCCGTGTTATGAAACCTGTTGGCTCATTTCTCACCTCAGCTCTGTGAGTCGAGTCGTCCAGTTGTCTCGGAGCCAACAGATGGTGGAGAGGTTACAGTTTTCCACCGGCCGGCTGCCTCTCAGACTGTAAACCTGAACTCAGTTTATGTCTGAGCTGTGTGAGGTGTTACACTCTGAGCCGACAGCTTGTTTAAAGGATGAAAACCTCACAGAAACTCACAGTGTGACAAAAGTGTTTACAAAATATGAGCTGGCTCGACTTAAAGCTTAAAACCTCCAAAAATGACTCTTCTGTTTGTAGAGTTTAGTGTTTGTAGTGAAACAGTCTGAGGCTTCGTTCACAAAGTCAGTGAAAACTTTAAAACAATACTGTCTGTTTAAAATGAAACAGGTAAGAAAACAGGAAGTTTAAAGCTCCTCGAGTACGTTTGAACTTTAACAGACTGAAAAAATCAGGAGGAACTGAAAATGACAAAATCCCAGTTATGTCATCAAACTGCCGTTTGAGTTTGTAACAGATCAAGAAAGGGACCCTTTGTGGGGAAAACAACAGGAACTGGAAAAACAAGTCCAACAATTGATGTCATTATCAATTTATGTGCTGATTATTTTGTAAATTAAAGTCAGAAAAAAGACGTTGTTGTCTTATTGTGTAGTTTGACATCGGCTGCTTGTGGACAACTTTTACCTAACCCCCAAGTTGCATTGTGGATAATGTAGGCCCCAACTCCTGTAACATTGTTGGACTCATTATGGACAGTTGAACAAATGAACCAGAGATATCACGTTTTTTAATCCACATATTCTTCTTCCTTTTGTAAACCCGGCCGCCTACATTACCCAGAATGCAACCAGCTTTATACTATTTCACACATGTAGTGGAGCCCAACACCTGTAAACAGACATTAATGAGGAAAACTGGTGGAATTTCCCTTTAATATTGGTAAATATGCTTCCAGATCCTAAACAGTTTAGTGAGTGTTTGCTAATATTGTAAATAATAAATAACCTGCATCATCGTTCTGATCCGATGGATGTTACCATAGAAACATCGAGCTGCTGCTACACACACACTGAGCTGGTTGAGCTAATTGTTAGCTAGTTGAGCTAATTGTTAGCTGGTTGAGCTAATTGTTAGCTGAAGATATTGTCTTTAATCTGGTGTCTGTGGTCGATGTCCGGTCACATGACCTCCTCCTCATGTGACTGAAGCTTGTTCCTTCAGTCATGTGACGACAGCTGAACAAACTACTTTATCTAATGAAGTGTGTGAAAGCTCAGGAACAAACTAGTGTTTAATTATCGTGTGTTTGATGCTTCGTGACTTCCTGCAGCAGAAAACGGCTTCATGTGACTCATAAATGTTTTTTATGATCAGATCTGGACACGTCCCGAGTCCTTCATATGACCGGCTGTCACCATGGCAACGAGGAAACATCTCATTGTTGTCCTGAATCATCCGTTGTGATGCAGCTCGAGTCAGATTTCATCAATGAGACAAAGAAACAATGAACAGAACAGATAGTGATGCAGGAGGAGGAAGAATAATTATTTAAAAATATAACGGCCGCAGTAAAAGTACTTTATTGTATTTAAAGTATCAAAAGTAAAAGTACTTTTTCAGATAAATCTGAGGGGTTGTCAGATGATTAACAGGAGAGAAAAGAAGAAAAAAATAGTTTTTTCTCAGATTTTTGCTTTTTTTTTTTTCCTCTTTAGGCTTTTTAATAACTATTTAAATGAAAAATAAAATGTGAGTTAAGTTGGGAAATGGAAAGTGTTGTTTATTTGATGTAAAAACATGTAAAACTACAATATTTAAAGAAGTACAAGTACCTCAAAACTGTACTCGAGTACATTAGTTGAGTAAATGTACCTCTAACAGACAGGACCACTACAGTCACCTGACGACCCTCTGAGGGTCCTGACCCCCCTGTTGAACACCACGAGGAGTTTTCCCTCCTCTTCCTCTGAGCTGCAGCGTGGAAACTAAAATCATGTGTTTTCTGACTGGACTTTGGTTGTGCAACTGTTAAGAGGTGATGATGTCACAATCAGACCTAAAGAAAAGAACTCATCAATGTATTGATTATTACTGGACAAACTGATGTTGATCAGAGTAAAATCACTTCACTACAGTAGGTGAGGTCCTGCTTCACGACCTTTGACCTGCTGCGTCTCATAGCTGACCCGTAAAGAACTCTTCAGGTTCTGCTTCATGTTTTACAAACTGCAGAGTTTTAGATGGAAGTCATTAAAGGCTCAGTTCACAGTTTTTACAGTCGGTCTGTAAACATCTGGGGAGCTGCTGTTCTTGTGTCAAAGGAGCCAGATGAGGTTTGTTCACCTCGACTGGAAGATCAGGCTTAGTTCATCAGTTTAAAGGAGCAGTGCCACTTTTTGCGAAATATGTTTATTTTATTTTTTTTCCGAGAGTCAAATTATCAGAGTGATGCCGCTGTTGTGACTGATGTTTGTTACCTCTGTTACCTCTGTTTCTGCTAGCTGTTTCCCCCTGTCTCCAGTCTTTATGCTAAGCTAAGCTATTTGGCTTCCTGATTGCAAGAAAGAGAACAAGTGGATCATTTCTGCTGCTTTCGTAGTTTTTGTGTTTCTATCATTAATAAATAATGTTGTTAAAAAGTACTCAACAGTCAGACTCATATAACTATAATATTATATTATATTAGTTCTTTTTATATGAAAAGTATTTCAGGAAAAGTCTTAACTTATCTGATATTAAATGTACTTAAGTATAAAATGTAAAAGTAAATTATACATTTATATAATTATAATTTTATCGACATGGCGGTATATCTCATCCAATACTCTACATTTTTCTGATTATCAGACTCTTGTTTTATCTGATTGATGATAAAATAAATTAATTTTAAAATGTTCTACTTTGACTCTGATGCAGCATTTAATCTGTAAAGTAACTAGTAACTGAAGTTATCAAATAAATGTAGTGGAGAGGAAGTATAAAGTAGCAGAAAATGGAAATACTTAGGTAAAGAACAAGTACCTCAAAACCTCAAAATGTCGTCTCCTTGACGACTAATAATCAATATCAGTTGATCTCTAGTTTTGAATGCAGGACTTTAACTTGTGGTGGAGTATTTTCAGAGTACTTTTACTGGAGCAAAGGATCTGAATACTTCTTCTCCCTCTGCTACCTGACAGAAAGCTTTTAAATAATTTATTAATAAATGTATTCTACAATCTGAACACAAAGCTTTTAATACAAACACTTGTACATTTAAATAAACTTAAGTTTGAATTAAACCTCATTTCATCAACATAATGCAGCAAAGACGTTCATTTTTCGTAACATTAAACTGCTCATTCCAGGTCTGGAGTTTAATTCATGTAAAATAATTTAAATTAAAATGTTTATGTTTGTTAGAAAAGTCGACTCCTTCAGGTTTATGTCTGCTTTTAATCTTTTAAGAGTTTCTTTTACCTCTTTAGCAGCTTTAATGGAGTTAAACTGAGCTTATAAGTCTTCAAAGGAAGCTTTAAACAAAGTGAATCTACAGTTAAACGTCTCGTTCTCTTTGATGAAGTTTGTCCTGCAGAACATGAAGAGTTGTTTTTCCCACAGCGAGCAGTTTAATGACTCGACTCTGAGACTCTTTGTGATGAGTTTCCGCTCCTCAATGAGCAGCAGGTGTTCAGAGGAGACTTCATCTGTTGGTTTCCAGCAGCAGCAGGAGGAGAAGTTAAAGACGGAGCAGCTTCAGGTTAACGTCTGAATTCTCCGTCTCCTGGGTGAACGTGAGACATTTGACACGTCGGAGGGAAAAGAAGCTTTTTCTTCATCACCGTGTGAGAGTTTAACCCTCGTTCAGGAGATGTTACATTTTGCTCCGAGGAATATTTAAACACTCAGGCAAACATTTTGTCGTGTGTGTGTGTTTGTGTGTGTGTGTGTGTGTGTGTGTGTGTGTGTGTGTGTGTGTTTGAATCATTGAGAAAAGTCCTGATCATAAGACAGTGATGTTTTGTTCTCTCCTGGATATTGAGCTATTCTTAAAATCAAAATAGCTCAAAAATAAGGTTGCGTTTTTACGTCAAAGTAATGAATGACCACGTAGGTTTTGGGAAGTGTGTGTTTGTTTGTTTGTTTGTGTGTGTGTGTGTGTGTGTGTGTGTGTGTGTGTGTGTGTGTGTGTGTGTGTGTGTGTGTGTGTGTGTGTGTGTGTGTGTGTGTGTGTGTTTGTTTGATCCCTTCACAGTGACATGAACATGCAGCGTTTTACATTCCACTTTCTTGAGTTGTTTTGTGGTTTGTCAGAGGAGGAAAACAGTCATTACTGTTGTTCAGAAACATGTTTTTGACTTTCAGCCTGCAGATGTGACTTTGTGCCTCAAAGTTCAGAGATGTTGAACTTTACAAGATACATTTAATGACACAACTTCAGGCTGAACAAACAGACGTGATGCACATATTTCTAGATTCAGAGGATATAATGTTTATCCTTGAATGAACATTTAGAAATCAAAGGAAAGATGCTCTTTATAACTGCAGAACTCCTCTGAGAATGATCCTGTTTTTAAGTTTTCTTCAGTGTCAAAGTAATTCACTGATAGTTCTGATATATCTGTCATGAACTGGTCAGTTTTGAGATTAGAGGCTTTTTTACCTCCATAACATTTCTTCTCCAAAGAAAATGTTGAATACACACTCTGACATCACATTTCACTTGAAACAGGTAACAACACCCGTTACGTTACGTTATGTTACGTTGATCAGCAGTTTGTATATTTTACTGCAGTCTTTCTTTTAAACTCAACGTCGACTGAATGACTTTCGAGCACTCACACATCCCAAATTCCTTCCTTATTCATGCGCCACCACTGGATGTTGATAACGCGCCATACGTCAGAATTTAGCGTGTTCACCCAGGTCTTACGTTTAGATCGAAGCCGAGGTGGTAAAAACCCGGTTCTACTGCAGAGTCAACTGACCCGAGTGTAAATGAGTTGACACATTCTCACTGCACATAAAAGGCCGATCTTAGTGGGTTTAAGTGGGATTTTTGACCAGTGGAAAAGGAGTACAAGTGTCTAAACTTAATGGAGACAGTTTACCAAAATATATAAAAATAAAGGCTTATATGCTGTTGTTGTTTCCATGGCAACGTTATTAAACTTCAATAAAAAGCATGTTTGAGCTTTGTGGACTGCGGACACATCAGCTCATCTCTGAAGTTTTACGTCTCATTCTCGTGAGTTTTAACGGCGTTGAATCGATGAATCAGAGGATATTTCCTGTGTTGCTGCCCTTTCAGGCTCAGAGGTCAGAGGTCATCTGGTGATACTGTCCAGTCAGCTATTGAAACACTGATACTGTGTTCAGAAAAGGAGAAGTCATCATCGTGTCACAGTGCTGCAGCATGATGTCACTTCCTGTTTGTACCTTTTTATGCCTCCAGATTTTTTATTGCGTTTATTCATCAGCTTTTTAATTCATGTTTTTGCTCCAAAACAGCTCAAGCAGCTCAGAGGTATCAGCCTGTTGTTGGATGATGAGGCTGCTTTGAATTATCGTTATCGTGATGTGAGACTAGACGGTCTTAAGTGTTGTCTTCTCCTGGTTTTAAATGCTGCTTTACAGGAAAGAGATGTCATTTTGTCATTTGATGGCGGCTGTGTTTCTTTTCTCCCGGTCGCTGCTGGTGTTTTTCTCTCCCTCCTACAGTTGTTATTTGTGTTTGCATAGCTCAGCTTCTTGAGTCAAGCTAACCAGCTAACTTTGTCTCAAGCTTCTGAGGCTGAACACACCTAAGTTACAGATTACAAGTTACAGTCATGTGGTGCTGAGATGACAACCCGTTTAAACCCAGCAGAGAAATGTATGTCGGACCGTCTCCAGGCAGAGATGTGAGAGTCGATCTGACTCTGTTTGCTGGTGTTGGGAGACAGTTTTCTCTGCTGGGTGATAGAGCAGCAGTGAGAAACTGCCTCGACCCCCCATAGACAGTAATCAATAATTAACAGAATTAACAACTTTCCTGATTTTAGCTCAAACTAAATTACTTGAAAGTTTCGGGTCTTTAAATCTCGTTGGAAACATTTACTTTAAGTCTCCTGTTGAGTTTCGATCTAAAAATCACTCGACTATAAAACCTGTAGCTCTTCAGCTCCGCCCACTGAGCTTTAAATCAGCCAATCAGAAGATCTACATTCTCCTGACAAACGTGCAGAAGCTGAAGAAACGAGACGTTCAGCTCGGTGCCGTCAGGTTTTTCTTGACACTGAAGTGCTGCACAAACAGAGGAGGGATCCTCGCTCTGATTTATGGCCTTTTTTATAAGCGAGGGCCCCTCCGACGCCTGCAGGAACATATGCTTCTCCTCCTCGTCCTCCTCCTCCTCCTCGTCTTCATCCTCCTCGTCCTCCTCCTCCACCTCAAACTGATGATCCCCGTCTCCTCCTGTTTAAACCAGAGATATTTATTGTTTCAGCTCACAGTTTAAATAAAGTTGGTGTCCAGTTTGCTGAGCAGAGTTTAGAAGTGTTTATACAGTGAGTGTGTGTGTGTGTGTGTGTGTGTGTGTGTGTGTGTGTGTGTGTGTGTGTGTGTGTGTGTGTTAGGGTGTGATTGTTTGGCCTCACTGTACTTGAGCAATGTGAGGGTGTGAGGCTGCTGAGGCAATACAGTAAGCATTCATTTCTGTGTGTGTGTGTGTGTGTGTGTGTGAGAGAGAGACGTGGCCTGCAGTGTGAACTCTGTGTTCTTGTGTAATGTGGATGTTTGGATCAGTGCCTAAAGCTGTCTTCATATCTGCTGCACAGATCTCCATAAACCTGCTGCTGATGTTCATGTGAAGAAAAACAAATATTATTGTGTTGGAAAGAGTTCGACTATAATAATTTATTTAGAAATATGGAATCTGTTGTGATAGTAACAGAGTGAGGAGGATAAATCAGCTGGTTCAATATGTTTTATTAGTATAAACGTCCATAAATCCACTCAGACATCTTGAAAGATGCTCCATTCAGAACTCCCTTGAGAATCTTCATGTTTTTAAGTTTTGCACATCTGTGAGCACACTTCAAACAGGAAGTGTTAACAGATAATTCAGCTCACACTGAATGGAGAACATTGGACTAAATGTAAAAAATTATAGGTTTATATGTAAATTTCTAATTTCTAGTCTCAGTCAGATCGCCTTTAAACTAACAAAAGACATTAATGTTTGGCATCACTGTGAGCTGAACATCTTTGTGTTTTGGACCGTTGTTCGGACAAAAGCGACATCTGTCAGCTCGGACTCTGCTCGACCACGAGTGACGTTTTGCTCTATTTCTCTGACATTTCATACAAAGTGAACGAGGCCAGCGAGCAGCTCCTGGTGTCAGTGCAGTGAGGTGTTAAATGTGCAGGTATGAGACCCTCTCATCATAAACAAACAGTGGTTCTGTTGTCTGCAGTCCGTCTGAGCTGCAGCTGAAGTTATGTAACCAGAAAGAAAAGAGGGAAAGTTACAGCGTCAGTCATGTGGAGACTAATGAGACAGAAGCTGGCAGCTCAGAGTCACTCAGACCTCCATCTGCAGCTTTCATAATGACCACACTGCTCCAGTTTAACAGCCCGACCTGAACCACTAGGCCTCAGTGAGCCCAACAGTCAGACCTGAACCAGGAGGCGCCTCAGTGGGTCGAGGCTTCAGCTCCCTCCAACCACCTGTTTTATGTTCCTGACACACTTCAGATTATCAGTATTAGTTTTAGAGATAAGTTCAGTTCAGTCCGGAGCTGTGAGCTCAGAACAATAATATTATCTGACCTTCAACCTGAGATCATTTCTAATTAGGTTTAGGTGCAACATGTTTGGCTCTGTGTCTGGGTGACTTCCCCCAAGAAAATGTCATATTCTTTCAATAAAATGATGTAATTTCAACTCATTTTAGTGAATTATTATTATCATGTTTGTGCTCATAAAGTTGGAACAACAGTTTGACTTGGTGGTGCCCAGAATGACTTGGACGGTAAAACGGTACTAAAAACCCTGCTGAAAGGCAGGAAATGGATCTTTAATGAGGTCAGAGTCCTGGATGAAGCAGTGGAAGAAGTCCTGACTTTACAAAATACAAATATGATTTATTTTTATTGTTTTATTGTTGTCAGCTGCTGTTTACCTGTAGAGAGATCCACCAGAACACATCCATATCCATTTTCTCAGAGATGTTAGGGTTATAACATCTGCAGGAAATGTTTGTTTTTACCTGCAAGCACTATTTCAGTTAATCTTCTCTCAGTTGATTGTTTTGTCTATAAAATATCAGAAATCAGTTGTTTTAGCCGATCAAACTGGTTGTCAGAGCTGTCGACAGTCCACAGATATTCTCCTCCAGTAGAAGTTCAGATACTTGTATAAAAACGGACTCAGGTAAAAGTAGAAGTACTGATTCGACTTCTTTACTCCAGTAAAAGTAATAGAGTACAGGCTCTGAAATGTACTCAGAGTATTAGAGTAAAAAGTCTCCCTCTGAAGGACATTTGTGGTCGAAGCTAACTGAAGCTCACATCATATTAATATAATTCAAAGACTATTAAAGTTGAAGGTAGAGTCAGTAGGATTTGTCCCAGCTGTTCCTGAACGCACCCCAAAGATAGTTGATTGTTGAGTCTCATTCCCAGGACGTCAAATAGCCACATTTTGTGTTGGTAAAGCGTCCTGAGCAGCAACAAAGAGAGAAAATAAGAAAATCTCTGCAGATACGAGACACTAACACGCCTTTTCTCCACATTCCAGCCTCCCTCTCTGTCTGTTTACGTCTTCTTACGTCTTTGTTTCGTCTCGCTGCGTCTGCCGTGCGTGATGTGCTCTGATAGGCTGAAATCAGTCTTGTGATGTTGGGAAGGCGGCGTGCGATGACGCCAAATAAAAATAATCCATAATTCACCTCAAATGCATCAAACTAAAGTAACGAGCCTGTTTTGAAAATGTGAGGAGGAGAAAGTTCAGATGTTTGTGTTCAGATGTAGAGAGGGAAAGTCAAAGAGATACTCAAGTAAAGTACAGATACCTGAAACATCTACTCAAGTACAGTAACTAGGTATTTTGTTAATTCCCACCTCTGCTGGCTCTGGACTGTCCTTCAAAACTTGTTGACCTAAAACTTTGCAAATGTTTGAGGTAGAAAGTTTCACCACCAATTTCAGGGATTATCAAGACATTTTCCACCAGAAACAACAACAACAACAACAACAACAATTACTGTCCATGATCTAAATTATGATCTTTACTCTTGAAACAGCTTCTGAATTTCTTCATTTACAACATTGAAACACAACATTTCATTACAGAGTTTCTCAATCAGCCAAAAAACGCAAACAAGGGTCAATTAGTGCCGAAGGTTTGAAACACAACGCAAAAACTAGAGCTGTAGACGCTCCCTGATGGCCAGATGTTGGTGTGTCGGGGCCCTTTCCTCCTTTTTATTTCTTTCTTTCCCTTCAGTCAACAACAGTCATGATTATTTTATCATCACCATCATCAGCAGTTTGATTTAATAGATGTAAAGATAAGTAAATAGACAGAAAAGAAGTTATGACTTTTGCAACAAATGGAAAAATAAAGAAATGGGTAAATAAACACATTTTAAATAAATATAGAAAAATAACAAGCAAATGTTTTTAACCTTCTTGTCTTTGATACGGCAGCAAAGGACTGAAGCTGTTTATCTGTTTGTTGATTGTGTCACTGACACTTCTTCTTCTTCTCTTCCTGTTGTTATCAGAAGAAAAGCAAAGGCAAGAAGGGAGAGAAGAAGCAGAAAGAAAACAGCCGTCGAGATGAAGGAGGTGAGTGTTTTCATATCTGTGCACTATATGTGGGTTTCCTCCTCTGACGGTTCTCACCCGCTTCATGTTCTTTCACTTCCTGTTTTCATGTCTCACTAAACGTAATGAGAATCTGACTGAAGACTTTAGTCTCTCTTCAGACTTTATCTTGTGAAATATTGGATCATTTTAACTCAGAAAACATTTAAACATGCAGTTACAGATTTGTTTTGTCCACTTGGGGGCAGCAGAAAAGTTCTTTTAGCTCTGTTTTTGGTCTCCTCCACCTCCTGATGAAAACATCTGTCTCTTTAGCTGCTAAACGCTTCGCTGTGTTCAGCAGCTCGTCTCTAAATGTGTACGTGATGAAATCAGCTGCTGCTGCGGCTGAACACTTCCTGTGTCGTCTCTGAACTTCTGGTTCCTTTTGATGGTTACAGTAAATTTATTTTTATTTCTATATTTACAAGCTGAGAACACAAACGCACCACAGAGATTAAATTGGATAAAGACGACTCTTCAGAGCAGAGAGGTCATTAGCTTACAGCTAGCTGAACTAGCTCACTGTGATGTAGCAGCACGTCAGCTGGATGTTTAAAACACAATAACACTGAGGCTAAACTTAACTAAATCATCAGATGACACAGGTGAAGTTAATACGTTATCATTTAATGTGTTATTGAAAAGTATAATTGTGAATAATCAGCCTTTAATAATAAACTTAATAACTGATAATAAGATCCATGTGATTGAAGACTGGCTGTGTGTTTGGATGAAGAAGTATCAATGACATCATCTTGTTATGAACACAAACACATTGTGCTCGGTCACCATGACGATTGTATCAGTAACCTGAGAGCTGCAGGTGAACTGCTCTAATAAAAAGACCTCCTGCAGTTTGACTTGTCACAGCAGGTTCATCACAGGTGTAACCGACAGCTGCATTCCTCTCAGGTGAGCTCGGGTGTTTACCTGCATGCTGGTTCACTGTCATGGTTTACTGGGTCACTTCACGGGACGGAGCGATTGTTTTAAAGAGCCCTGTGATATTCCTGCTACGCAAGACAAAATGTTAATGATCGATGTTTGTCAGACTGAACAAGAGACATTATAAAACTGATGAAGTGCAGGTGAAGCTACACAACGCAACACAACGCAACACATTCCTGTCCTGTGTAGACAGAAGAAGTGATTTTCATTTAAATCAAAAATTGATTAAAATAAGTTTTCAGTTTTTTTTATCATTGCAATCAAAAGCAGGAGCTCACTATTTCATTTCCCTCCATCCTGCCGACCCCCTTCATGTTAGCCTGCAGCTAGCTTCATGTTAGCCTGCAGCTAGCTTCATGTTAGCCTGCAGCTAGCTTCATGTTAGCCTGCAGCTAGCTTCATGTTAGCCTGCGTCACTTCCAGCCTCTTCCCCTGTGTGATGAAGACGATCAGCTGACTTGTACCAGAGGAAACTCTGACAGCACCTGACATGTTTCAGAGATCCTTTATTGACTTGTTTGTGAAGAGGCTTCACTCTTGACCAATTTTAGAAACTGAACTTTGTAACAAACTGAATTTCTCTCTCTTGTAGTTTATCGTTGAATCACTGAAGGCTGCAGTTGTTTTATTTTTGGTGAATATTATTTGAACTTGTCATAAAGACAGCAGGATAAAGTCGAGCTGTTCTGTCTCTTTAAAGAAGAGTTTGTAACATAAAACCAGCGATCTGTGGATCTTTACTTACTCAGCACAGAAAAAAGTTTAAATCAAAAATGTAATCACGTGATGGATTTGTAGAATCGTGAAAACACAAGTAGTTGACAGTTTCCGTCTGGATAAATACAATTCTGTCTTATATTATCTAGATTTCACAGACATCTGAAGATTTCTGAGTATCCTAACTTCTCAAAATAACTACTAACGAAAACTAAGACATGTAGTAACTCTGCCATAAGCCCGTTAAGTCTAAAGTTTGAAACAGCTGCTGTGGAAAATAAAATAAAACGGCTTCAGATTTACAGTAACTCGAGATGTTTACAGGCTGCAGGAGGGTTAGAGACAAAAACCACGACGACAACAAAACCTCCTCCTGACGTCTGAGTGATGACAGTTAACGGTTAGTGAGATCTCAGGTGATTACAGGTGTGAGGAGACGTTTATGTGACTGAATGAATCGTCTGCTGTGACTCAGCACTGACTGTTCCTTCGTTTCCGTCTGTTTACGAGCAGATTGTTCAGTTTAGACGACAGAACAGAAACCTCTCATTAAAACAGGAAGGTACCAACAACACGCTGTCGTCATCCTGCTCTGAATCACTGAGGCTCTGAGGCAGCGAGGAGCTGGACTCACTCTACAGATGTTGGAGTGAAAACACTGGAAAACAGCTGCTCATTCAAGATGGCTGCCTTAAAGGAACAGTTCAGCCAAAAAGTAAAAAACCCACTCATCATCTCCTCCCTCCATGCTGATATAAAGTCAGGTGAAGTCTCGTAGTCCACAAGACATTTCTGGAGCTTCACAGTAAAACAGAGTTGCAGCATTCTGCTAAACAACTGAAGCAGCTGGAGACTTGATTTAAAACATCAGATGTCTCCATACAGCTCGTCTGCTATGATCACAAACAGTGTAAATAACGATGGTCAGAGACTTGGATTACACTCGCATCATTTTTAGGTGAACTAAGGACTCGTCTTGATTTGGCTTGACAAAGAAAAATGACTTGGAACGACTGACTTGAGTCTCATGTCTGCATCTCTTGTGTTTTTCCATCATTGATCTCCCGTGCTGGACTGTGAACGATCCCACAGCTCTGATGTTTGTGTCTCAACCGTCAAACAGCAGCAGAAAGAAACTAAAGCTCCTCTTTGTTTAAAAAATCAGTTCACGTGCAGACGGACAGGCTGCGACCTGCTTCACCTCCGTCTGAAATACAGAAGATGATTTATAAATCATTTGATTTCTTCAGTCGGTTTGTTTTCATCGTTAAGATGTTTTCTGACAACTGGAACTAGTTTTAAAACGTCCTCAAACATTTTCTCTATTCAGGTTTTTACAGCGTTCATAATAAAAATAATGAGTCTCATCAGGTTTACAACACTCGAGATGTTTTTCAGCCTGAAGACGTCATTCAAACTGTGTGTGTGTGTGTGTGCGTGTGTGTGTGTGCGTGTGTGTGTGTGTGTGTGTGTGTGTGTGTGTGCGTCAGCGTGTGTCTGCATGTCGATGATGTAATTGACAGGTCGAAATTAAATTAGTCTGAAAAACTTCCTGCAGCTTCACATCTGAGAGCAGTTTTGATTTAACCCTTCGACTCCTCCAAAACACTCAGAACACATGAAATACTGACATTTACTCAAATACTGAGGTACTTTTACTTCAATTCATTTATCCAGCGGCTTCAGTTACTAGTTACATTACAAGTTAAGATCTTTGCACACCAAACAAAGTAAAGATTCATATGTTTTACATGAAAAATGACAAACGGTGATCCAAAAGTTGGCAATTAATTTTTCTGTCACTGATTAATTGATTAATCGACTAATTGTTTCAGTTGTTCGGTGGTTTGATTGATAATAAAACATAATTTTCATGGTTGCAGCTTCACAAACGTGAAGATGTTCTGCTTTTACTTGTCATTATGTGAATGATGTGAATGTATTTGTAATCATTTGTGTCACTGTTTCTCTCCTCTGCAGGTAAACGGTCGTCAGGCGAGCAGGACGTGTATCTGGAGAAGCAGCTGGAGCGCTTCGAGTGGCAGCTGAGGACGTTAAAGGAAGTGCTCTCGTCCAATGGGAACCCGGAGAGGGCGGAGCTACTGAAGCACCACGCTGATGAGGAGGTGTGCGCCCTCGTCCTGAGCATCCTCGATAAGGTGAGGAGGTCGTGATTATTGATTAATAACTGGTCGGAGGCAGATGCTTGTTGTCTTCCTGACCTGAGTCCGTCCGACCTGCTCAGAACTGATCAGCGTCAGTGTTGGACCTCATTGATTCTCACACAGGAGCTTCAACATCTGGTGGATTAAAGACTGGATTGTGTCGGAGCAGCAGATTAACACACATCACAGCCACGTCTGAGGTCAGCTTCTCTGGCAGGAGGAGTGAAAGTGTCAGCCAGAGTTTATTAATACTCGTCTGACAGCAGCTGAGCAGCTCCTGCAGGTCACGTGACCACCTGAACACTCTGCTCATCAACTTGTGACCTGACAAGTTTCAGTTCATGTTCATGTTTTAACTTCTCTCACAGCTGAAGTCTCAGATTTCTATTGATGCTCAGTTGATTTAATTAGTCTGTGTGTCGTTAGAATGAACTTTTCCGTCTTTATTTCCTCTGATGTGATCTTTTAGGTGAAGACGGAGACGACGGCTGATCTGAACGTCCTCCACGAACAGAAGAGTAAAGCTGCGACCGAAGAACACGAGAGAAACGTGGAAGGTAACAAATGTCCAGATTATTCTCGGCACCAACGTCTCAGGTTTCATAGACGGAGCGTTTTTTATTTACAGTCACATAACTTTATTAATACACCACGTAGAGACGAGCTGAGCTGAGCTGAGCTGGAGCTCATATACCTTAATAATTATGTCTTAAACTTACTTTACAGACGGAGATGTATTGAAAAAGCACATGAACAGATTGGGATGGAATCACTTAACATGTAAATAAACTGTAAGGTTGTATTTCTCAGATGTTTGTGCTGTGCATCCTGGTCAGAATTTATCGGACCACATCCAGTCAGTGTGTCAGGATGTGTTGTGCGAGCTAACCTTATTTAAGAAAAGAAAAACTTCCAGAAGTAATAAGTATTAGGAACGTCATCAGTCTGAGTTTGTGTTTTTTGTTGCAGAGCTGCAGAAGAAACAGGAGCAAGAGAAGAGTGAACTGACAGAACGGTTTCAGGCTGCTGAGAACGTCCTGAAGGTAAAACAGAGCAGATCAGCGACCGTCTGAACGTCAGTGTTTCATGTTTCATTTTGTACCATGTGCTGTGACTGCAGGGTGAAGTGGAGCAGCTGACGTCAGAGCTGCAGGTTTACAACGAGCTGAAGAGGAGAGTCCAAGAGTCGACGTTTAAAAAGGACCTGCAGAGAAACATTCAGGTGAGAGAACCTGAACATACAAACCAAACTATGCATTTATTCTTCTGGACGAACTAACCAGTGTGTTCGTCCTCCAGGCCCACGGCAGCCCAGGTGCATTCTGGGAGTCTGAGCAGGAGTCTCTGCTGTTTGTGATCGAGATGAAGAGCGAGCGAGTCCAGGAGCAGAACAGGAAGCTGCAGCAGATGGAGGCTCTGGTGGGTCGACTGGAGGAACACTGCTGGAGACTTAACTTTAATCTGTCTGCAAAGAAATGATTTGATTTACATCATCACCTCGTTTCTCTTCCTGTCTCCTCCTCCTCCTCCTCCTCCTCCGTCTTCTTCTTGTGGTTCTCAGGTGGAGAAGAATTTGTCTCTGGAGGATCAGATCATCAACATCCTGCAGCAGAACGAAGATCTGAGGGTCCGGATAGACAACTGTCAGGCTCTGATCCAGTAAGAGCTTCAGCCTCCTCTTCTTCACTACCAGCAGCTCATTGTGGAGGACTGTGGCGCCACCTGCTGGACAATTACATCACACATACATGTGCAGAAAAACAACATTTACACTTTCTATTTGTTTTCAGATCTAAAGCACACTTTAACATTATAAATGGATCACTGAGTTAAAACTGTTTTAATCCAACAGTCCTGCAGTTAATCAGCTGTTCATGAAACCCAGTAAAACTGTTTAAAAGACGGTTTATTCAACTGAAGGATCAGCAGAACAGTTCAGACCCTCAGAAATGATCCACACGTCTCTGAAACTGTTGAAACACAAACAGACGAGTGATGGAAAATATTTAACTGACTGATCTCACCACACGACACTGACACTGACCTCCTGCTGCCAAAGATCAACAACCGCTAAATCCTGAACATGAAAAACGCAAAATAAAACACTGTTACTGTTCTTTAAACCTCTGGATTTAAAGGGACAGGGATGCTTTTAAAACGCAGTAATGCTGACTCTCTGTCTCTGCTGTGTTTGTCAGGGGGTTATCGAAGGAGCAGCAGGACCTGAAGGTGGCGCTGGAGAGGCAGCTGGTGATCAACCAGAAGCTTTCTCAGGAAAAAGAGCAGCTGATGTTCAAACTGAGACACAGAGACTCGTGTCCGACCATCCACCTGCCCGCCATGCTGCCGGAGATCGCTCCCAGATGACTCTGATCACATGACTCTGATCACATGACTGTAGATAGAAAGCAGACTGTGCGTCTGCACAGCTGCCATCATCATTCTCAAGGTAACCTGCAGTCGGCCCGGTTCTCCTCTACCTGGGATCTAAACTCAAACTGAGCTGCAGCTGCTCGTCTGCAGAGCAACAAGCAGCGTCAACACAACCGTCAGGACTTTCAGTTGGATCCTCATCGATCCAGAACAACAAGGACGATTATTTCCCATTTGAGCTGCGACTCCACCAGTAAATGTTCTGGTGCTCCAGCAGCTACATGGACTTTAAACTGGATCCTGTGTGTTCTGAGCCTCAGACTGTCGGGTAAAACTGCTGCCACGTTGATCTGTTTGTCAATTTAAGTTTTATTCTATCCGTTTTTTGTAAGATATGACGGTTAGCTCTTCAGTTCTTAAGTTCAGTTCTTAAGTCATAAAAATTAAGTTTTTTTAAAGGAATTATGAGACGAACGGACGGATCAGTGTGGCAGCATCATCAGCGCTCAGTCACACCAGAAAGTCACGTGGTGAAGTCATGATGTAGCGGCTATTTGTCAGGCTAGTTAGCTTAGTACTGTAGCTAGAGAGCTAATTAGCTGACTGGTGAAATGCTACCTAGCTGTTAACGTCAAAGCAAACGAGACTGAATACTTTCCTGTTTCCTGAAGCTACACTTGTAGTCGTTTTTATGCTAACAAGCTTCCAAAAGCCACCTACAATAGCTTGCCAAGTTAGCTAGCTTGCTGACTGCCAGGTAACTGTTAAACATGGAAGCAAAATAAGTTAGCATAGTTTGTTTGGCCTGTTGGTGGGCTTCTGTGGCAGGAGAGCTAGCTTCCAGGTAGCTAATTAAATTGGAAATAAAATAAGTTAGCTAACTGCTAAAATGCTTTCTAGCTGTTAACGTCAAAGCAATAAGACTGAATACTTTCCTGTTTCCTGAAACTACACTTAATCGTTTTTATGCTAACATGCTTCGAAAGTAGCCAGCTACAATAGCCTGCCAAGCTTGCTAGCTGCCGGTTAGCCATTAAGGTAAATAAGTTAGCATAGTTTAATTCAGAGACAGATTTGTACCATCATCTTTTATCCCACAGCTGATTGAAGACGATGCTGCTTCTTCTTTCAGGTCATAAAACTGGATGTTGCGTGTTTTTAGTTGTTATAGTTTCTGTCAGCTTGTTCACTTTAATGTCGGCTCAGTCACGACTGTTTCCAGTCGGTCGGCTGTCCGAACAAATCCTCTAATCATGACAGTGAGATGCTGGTGTGACCCGGCCTGAGTGACCACAGTCGACCTGCTGAAGTGCCTCGGACTCACATAATAACTGATCATAAAGCTGCATGTTCTGGTTCTGAGGCCAGTTTACAGCTGACGGACTGACTGATGGCTGCCGGTCGTCTCCACACTGACTCCTCAACACGGAGGAAGATCGACTTCTCTGTTTTCTGAAACTCAACACTTCATGCCTGATCGTACGACCGCCTCGGTCTGTCGGACTCTGAGAGCTCCAGCAGATTAGGTGCCTTGCTCAGTGGCACGTATTTGTGACGGAGTTGATTTAGTGTTCCACTTCAACTTCTTCCAAGAACTACTTTTATACTGAAGGTGCCAGGAAGTAAATTCAGTTCATTGAAGTTTCCATAAATTGATTTCTTAAAGTGTTCCAGGTTCCTACAAAGTGTCCACAAGGGTTTGGATGACTTGTCAAGTTTTCAAACCGGCCACCATCAGCCAATAAAACATATATATTTAGATTTTTACACACTGTTTGTCGCTGAGCAGCAGCTCACGCTCGCACCTGGACGTCCTGTCAGAAAGTTGAAGTGGATTCACAAATGATTCAACACTGAAACCAAACAAAGCCGGACTGAAACATAACAAGTTTAAACCATCAACTGTGATTTTTCCTCCTCGTCCTCATGCCAAATAAGTTTCTCCTTTGTATTTCCTGTCTGCGTGCCTCACAACTCACAGACGCCTCCTGATGACACCTTTTTATCGCCATTGCTGCTGTTGGGGGGCGACTCCACTTCACTGTCAGAGTCAGTGTGTACATACAGTCTATGAGTCCAGTATTCATGAGCCGAACAAACTCTTTATTTTAGTGTTTCATGAGCCTCACAATCAAATCATTTTCTCAACACACAACGGACTGTTTTAGTTTTGTTCAGTACAAAATGACAGCTAGAAAAATTAATCGTAATGTTTTTAAGCATGTTAGCATCGTAGCTCAAGAGATGCTAATATCAGTTGGTCCAGAGTGAAACCTCCATGATGTTTCATCTGTTGCTATAAGCAGCTTTTACCACCCAAAACTTCAGTTCATGCCTCCAAACAAATGACAGAATCCCTGAATGCTAACATGACATGCTAACATGCTAACGTTAGAATTCTAACTTTCAAAAATACTGTTGGCTTACATAAAGGAAGCAAGTTACAGGCTAACTAATCTCGGTAAGCAGATTTTGGTATCGGACTTGTTCTAGTTTCCGGTTGTAGTCCAAATGGCATCGACCAATCACGTCTGGGATTATTGGGCTCTGGTTGCACGCAGGTAATTGACTGAAGTGCAATCTGTGAATCCATCAGCTATCGTCTGACAACGATTTAGCTTTTTAGTAGCTTTTTAAATATCCACTTTCATATGCAGACATTTGTTTACAGAGATGAACCGACATGTTGACTCGAACTCCGTTTTCACATCTCAAGTTGCTGATCAGACTGCAGGAGGGGAAGTCGTTGAATCTTTGTGTTTCTGCTACACGCAACCCTGACATGTTAGTCGTTGCTCCTGGAGGCTAAATCATCGTCAGACGATAGCCAATGAGTTTCCAGATTGCACGCTAACTGTGAGCGTGGTAACAAGGCAAGACACCAGATGTTAAATGTTAAATACCAGCATGTCAAAATCCATTAGTAAAAGTCTTGTTAGCATGCTACAGTTAGCACATTCAGCACAAACTACAGCTGACGGTGATAAAAGTTGAGTTCAGTGTTTTTAGTGATACAAATTGTACAATTTTTCTGTTGTTTTAAAAAACAGTTTTGTTAACGAGCAGTAAGTCATCATCAGGGTGAACTTTTGGTTGCACCAGAAAGTGACTCGGCAAAATTCCTCAATGCATCCCCTCGGGGGCTAGCTGGCTAGCTACTGTGGCTACAGAGCTAACTGGTAAAATGTTATCGAGCCAAACAAACAAGACTGAATATTGAATCTGTTTACTGAATCTGCATTTGTCATTTCTATGCTAATGCCCTTCATAACTAGCCTGCAACAATAGCCTGCTAAGCTAACTAGCTTGCTAACTGCCAGATAGCTACTTAGCATATAAACAAAAATAAGTTGGCATAGCTTGTTCCTCCATCAGACTCTCTGGCTCTCTTTACTGTAGCTGGAGAGCTAACTAATCATGTGCTAGCTAGCTGGTAACATGCAGGCAGTAGCAAGCTAACATAGCTCAAAGAGTTAGCTAAGTAACTCTTTGCTAACAGTAAGCTAAGTAGGAGTTAACAAGCTAGACAGGGACACACTGTTTGTACCACGAGCTCCTGTCTGACAGTTATATTTAATACTTTATTAAAACAGGGTTAGATAAAATTTAAAATATGATGCGACTCAGCTAATTAGATAGAATCCGCCATTTTGGATCAATTGGTTCAGTTAGCAACAGTTAGCAACTGAGCGGTGTGAAGTCTGTTTACTATGGTGAAGTTTGTTTCATGTTTAAATCATATTTCAGTTTTACATCAGAACTTCTCTGAACCGTCAGAACTTTACTCACTGAACACTGTCGCCTCTGTTTCTGGATTCATTGTGTTACTTTTTAAAATATGTGAAAATTTTCTTCTCAGATTACAACTGTATTTCCTGTTTTTGTTACCAGGGCGATGGATTTATGGGATGTGACCTTTTTGTATTGCCAAAAAAAACAAAAAAACAACCTTTGTCAGTGTTTTGACATTTTCTCCTTATGCACGAGCACTTTGACCCGTATCTTACAGGACTTTGTATAAGAGAGATTCTTCCATGTTTGTATAGTTTTGAATTTTCTCGACTTCTTTGTGTATAAAAACTTATTTTCTCTTGTTTGGATTTCAAACCAGAGATTTGATTTACTTTTTTTGTTTTTTTTGTTTTTGGCTTGACTAAATAAAAAACAGAAACTTAAACTGATCGTAACAACAACAAACAATAACCTGCGTATAATGTTTTTACACAAGAAGATGACATCATGTGAAGGAAGATAAGTCAGTGTCATGTGTCACTAAATAACGTATAGGCACGCTAATAAACGCGCCTCACTTTGGACTCGTTAACCTGCAGAGTGTCACTCAAAGATCTGTCTTTAATCATTTTCTTTGAATCACCAATGTGTAACTCCAGGTTTCAATTGAACTACTTACTTAACTGTTTACTCTGTGAGAGTTTTTGGATTTCAAAGAGTTAAAATTATGACAATAATTAAAATGTGAAGGGTACAGGTGAAAATTACGGAAGCCCTAAAGGGCCATGCATTCATACAGTTTATTTCCTCCGTTTTCCCGTGATAACGAGTTAATTTCATTTGTTTTCTTGAGATCTCGAGTTATTATCTCGAAATAACAACTGCCGTTTACCCGAGATAACGGGATCATTTTCTCCAGATCTCGAGATAACGAAACTTTGTTTTCCCAAGATAACAATATAATTAATTCGAGATCTCGAGATAATGACTGTGATATGATAGGCCTGAGATTTCCATCACACACAAGTGGCATGGCATGCTGACTGATGGGTTTCTTGAACACTACTGTAGGTAAGTCTATTTCTCCTTTGATGAAGGGATGAATGAATGTTACAACAGCTCAAGATCTCGAATTAATTATGTCGTTATCTCGGGAAAACAAAGTTTCGTTATCTCGAGAAAATTATCTCGTTATCTCGGGAAAACGGCAGTTGTTATTTCGAGATAATAACTCGAGATCTCGAGAAAACAAATGAAATGAACTCGTTATCACGGGAAAACGGAGGAAATAAAATGTATAAATGCATGGCCCTTTAGGGCTTCCGTAGAAAATTATATTTCTAAAATTTCAAATAATTATTTCATTTTATTTATTTATTTTAATACAACATGAATACATACACAATATTCACTACACAGTAAAAAATCAAATGATTTTATTAAGATGTCAGACTCAGGTTGTGTAACTCCTCTCTGACCAGCAGGGAGCAGCAGAGGACAGCTGAGACAGTGAAGAGCTGCAGCTGCACCCTGCAGGTGAACTTTGACCTCTGAGAGCTGGTTTACAGTCTCCTGTCATCAGTCTGAAGGATTCTGGATGTTTGCAGCTCTGACAGCAGCAGAAACAACGACACAGATCAGCTGATGATCAAAACCACAACATGAGACCAGAAGGAAGAAGCAGAGTGAAGCTGTGATCCGCCTGCAGGAGGCGCTGCAGCCCAGCAGCAGCGGTGGATGAACGTTATTAACTGTTACTGTTAATGAACTTTGTCCCTCAGCTGTTTGAAAGTGATTAAACACCGTCAGATGATTTTATATCATATTAATATTTATATTTTTTGCATTTGCTTATTCAAACACATCCTCTGCTGTGGTTTACCTCTTATTTTATTAGAAGATTAACCACAACAGAGGATGAAGATCATTTTCAGGCATCAAAATTCAATCATCTTCATCATCATCTTCATGTCTTTTACATATTTTAATGTAAAAGTCCCAAAAATTCAGCTCTGTGGTTTTGGACACTTTGAGATTTTGACTAAAAATTTGATGTTTCTTTTTTTTCTGTGAAAAAAACAAACATTTTTTTGTTGTATAACTAAAAACAATGGGAAAATAAAACTGCATGCTGCCATCTTGGATCCTTGGTGACGTAAAAGCATTGACTTCCTGTGACATCAGACCTCCTCACAGGTAGATACACACTGCTGTGTGTGTGTGTGTGTGTGTGTGTGTGTGTGTGTGTGTGTGTGTGTGTGTGTGACCCACAGTCTTAATATTGAGGCCCAGGAGGCTCAACACCTCTGACCTGCTGCTCTGTGTGTGTGTGTGTGTGTGTGTGTGTGTGTGTGTGTGTGTGAAGCACTGAGTGGATGTGAAAGGATCAGTGTGTCAGGGGCTGTTTGACAAGATGAGACAATACCTGGTCAGCTCCTGCTGTGTGTGTGTGTGTGTGTGTGTGTGTGTGTGTGTGTGTGTGTGTGTGTGTGTGTGTGTGTGTGTGTGTGTGTTAGCCGTGGGTCACAGCCTCTCCTGTCATGTCACAGTGTTCCCATGACACTTCACAGCCACCTGGACTCACCTGCAGAGGAGAGAGAGTGTGAACGTGTCCATCAGGGCGACTCAAACACCTGAAGTGGCCACTGGAGGGCGACAGACACCAAACACACCCGGACAGGAAACATTAACTCAACCTGAGCTCATTAAACAGGATGATTTAGTTCAGCGTTCATCATACCGCTGCCTCACAGAGACCCACAGAGCTCAGTGCATCCCACAATGCATCACTGCTCCACACCTGTCCAGCTGATGGAGGTTTTATTACAAACAGCAACAGAAATCAAGAATATCGTGTTGTTTTAAAACTAACGTACTGGTGTGTACAGAGACATCGTGTTACTGTGATACTGAAGAAAACTTAAAATCATGATGTTTCCCAGAAGTTCTGCACATGTGAGGAGAGACTTTTTGAGGATTTCAAATAAAAAGTCAAATAAGATGAACACAAAACACCATGAAGAGAAGAAACTAACCGATCAAGAGATGATAATCCCATAAAAACAGAAACACACAGATTTTGTAGTCGGTGATGTTGAGCAGCTCTGAACTTTATCTGAGCTGAAGTCACTCAGGTAGAAAGTACGTAATGAAACTTTAATCAGAGATTAATTAAAAGGTTTTAAAGATGTTTCTGAGACGTTCTTGATGCATTAACTTTTAGAAGATTTAAAATCTCCTCGTCAGCTCGTCTCTGAGTCTTTGTGGATCAGAAACAACAAACTGAACATGAACCAGAATCGGCGCCAAACTGCCTCCATGTTTGACCTTCCTGCAGCTGCTCCTCGTCGCCCAATTAAATCTGATCTCTCCGACAAACAGACTGACATCCACCGGCTGGACGACTGTATCGTCACTGTCGCTGTTTTCGCGGCGTTGCTCGCGCTCCACGTCTCCTCTTTTTACATTTTTAAGTGCCCTTTTCACGTGGAGCATAAAGCGAAGAGATTAGACGAGGAGAAAAAGGAAATTTGCAGTTATTTCCTGTTAATATCTTCCTCTTGTTGGGCTCTAATGAGAGGAGGCGCCCCTTCACTTTCAAGAGGGCTTAGCAGCAGTTAGCTGGCTCCGGGCTGCGGGACAATAATCACATTTTAACTCAGGCTCACACCCCGAGCCCTCACAATAACTCACACCACTTAATTCCTCCTTTCAGAGCGGCGATAAAACGCCAGAGGCAGAATTAATAGATGCTAATGGCCGCCTTCAATCAAAGCCGAGCGGGATCCAAATCTGCACCGAGGCCTATTAATTAACATGTGTGGGGGGGCGGGGGGGCAGGATGGGAGGAAAAAGGGGCTCGTCGGTTCACACGGGCCTCCGCAGGGCAGCTCATTGAGGGTGGAGGCAGGGGGGCTTTGTGGAGCCTCCCGGGCCACAATTAGAGGCTCCTGAATGGGCTGCCGTTTGTCCTCAAGGTCCAAAAGCTGCACAGGAAGAGGCCGAGTCCGGGCCGAGACCGGGCGGCGTGGGTCAAAACCAGACGTCCAAATGGTGTCTGATGGAGGAGGACGACCAGACGGAGTCAGAAAGACGGGACGTGACCGTGAAACAGAGTCTGTCATCTGTCACTGCTGATGCTTTCAACATGTTCGTTAAACAAAGAAACAACCTGCTGAGAGTGAAGCCCGTTATCTGTGGACCGGGTCCGGAGACAGGCGAGGATTTGGTTTAATATTGACTCATTCGACAACAACTCACCTAGAAAACTGATCTCAGTTCATGTACAAACTTTGATTAAATTCATGGGACCTCAAAAATCCTGAAGCTAAAGAAGATCAGAGCTGAAGTCTTTAAGTTTGATATTGTGAAATAATAAAATAATGTGTGAACTGAGCGACAGAACAAGATGACGTCATCGACTCTGTCACAAACCATAACAAAAGAAATATATTAATACATTAAAAAAGTGGGTTTTTCAGCTCCGAAGCTCGATTTAACAGGATCTCTGTCCCGACGTCTCCTGAAATATATCCAGTGGTTTCATGCTGACAGATGTTGAAACACAGTCCTGAACACTGGTCTCTGGCTTGCCATCTCATCTAGCTATAACGCCACCATCATCACCATCATCCCCTCTGTCTCCTGATACCAATGAGCTGATTTTCATATCCAGACATGGAGTTAAACCTCCGACGGCTGTGAAGCCAGAGACCACTGTTCAACACTGTGTTTCAACATCTGTCAGCGTGAAACCACTGGATGTTTATTACGAGACGTCAGGACATTTCACAGCCGTGTTTGTGGAGACAGAACCAGATATTTAAAGACAAAACATGATGTTAATGATGCTGACATTTGTTCTGACGAGCTGGTCTAGTCGATCACATGTATTGATCCACAGGAGACTCCATGTTTCACACTGAGTCTCACGTCTCCTGATGTTTACGTGTCGTGAACTGATTAAACATGGTGGTGAGGCCACAGGCTTCATGATTTCTCTGTAAATGTAACAAAGATATTTAACTCGATATCTTTACTTTTCCTCAAGTGTGACTTTTAGCTACTTTATGCAAAAAAAGCACAAATGTTGTTGTGTTTTGACCTTCAGGGCCACCGTATCTTTATCCACATCTTCATATCTGTTGGTTATATTTTGGAATCTGCAAACTCATTAATTGAAAACCTTAATATTGATCTGAGTCACTCTGACCTCCTCAGTAAACACACACACATGGACAGGAAAAACAGAAACATCGTAAACAATCACATGAAACGACCTGACGATGATGATGATGATGATGATGATGATGATGATGATGATGAATAAACAACTAATTGATAATAAAAGTGTGAATTATTGACGAGTTATAATATAAATATATAAATAAGCAGCTGGATGATTATCAACACGTTCAGTCGGTTCAAGAGCTGAAACTTCTCTGTGATTGAACAGATAAAGGAGGAGGTTTCCTCTGACCTTTGACCCCTGAGGTCAATTGTCTTGTTCTGTGTCAATTGACCTGTCACTCAGACACACACACACACGCACGCACGCACGCACGCACGCACACACACACACACACACACACACACACAGAGTTAGAGGAAGTCCATTTGTGTGTTTTGTGTCTTTGTGATGTTTTCCGTCGACTCAGTTTGTGACTGAATTCACGTCATCGTTTACTGAACGTCTCAGACAGAAATAATACTTTAAAATAATCTGTTACAGTTACTTTTCTCTGTTTTCTGTCAGACACAGAAACATTTAAAGACGTCACTTTGACATTTTTCTCTTCTTTATATTTTAAAGTTTATGATTAATGAAATGAAACTCTGAACTTCTGAATCATTTCCAAACATCCTGAACCAGAAGAAACATGTTCACATGTACTTTAATGTTTTCTTACACGATTACAGATTAATTAATTACATCTATTTAATGATGCAGCATGTAATCTGCAAAGTAACTAGTAACTTAAGTTATCAAATAAATGTAGTGGAGTAAAAAGTACAATATTTGCCTCCAGAATGTAATAAAGTAGCAGAATATGGAAATACTCAAGTACAAGTACCTCAAACTTTTTACTACACTACAACAGGCTGCTTGAGTAAATGTAGCCTACTTAGTTACATTTCATCACTGGTTTTAGAGTACAAGTACCTCAAAACTGTACCTAAGTACAATACTTGAGTAAATGTACTTAGTTACACTCCACCACTGCTATAAAGCAGCAGTGGTGGAGAAAGTACTGAGATATTTTACTTATGTAAAAGTACTCATGATGTAGAGTGGCTCAATAATGTCGATCAGTTTTCTGGATTATAATTATTGATGATGAATGTTTCATTTTATTTACTTCATATACTGCTGAGTATTATGAATCTGTAACTAAATCTGTCAGATAAATGTAATGGAGTAAATGTAAATGTACTTTCCAACACTGACTTTATAAATATTATTAAAGTACAGTGTTGTAAAAAAGTCACCTGTATGATTAGTACTGGAGTAAAAGTATTAAAGTAACTTATATTAAATGAACTTACCATGTTGATTATATTTTATATGTTTGATCTGAATCTGTAACTAAAGCTGTCAGATAAATGTACTCGAGTAAGAAATACTCAGTAAAGTACAGTAACTCAGGCTCCACAGTACTTGAGTAAACGTTACTTACTTTCCACCACTGACTTTATGAATGTTATGAAATTATAGAATGATTCATAAAGATCATCATCATCATCATCATCATCATCATCATCACCATCATCATCATCACCATCATCACCATCATCACCATCACTCTCCGTCATCCATCAACAAAATGGCTGTCTGGTCGGTCTCCTCTGCGCATGCTCAGCGCACCTCTGCCGGGGGCAGGGCAGGTATCTGTCGGCAGCCTGTTGACCGACAGTCACACTCTCCCGCCCGGCTTCACTGCAGCGTGCGGCGGCAAGAGGCGTGAGGACACACGGACTGATCAGAGCCCCGCAGCCCGCCGCTCCGCGCTCTCTCCCGGCCGCAGCCCGGAGGATCCCCGCTGACTCCGTCCGGACACTTTGAGGAGTTTGTGCTTTTTATTCCTGCACGCGCGGCCGCAGAGGAGCGAGGCGCGTGCAGAGACACCGCCCCGGACACAGGTGAGAGGAGCCTCACCTCCAGGTGCAGCAGTCAGGGTCTGTTGGAGGTCTGCAGGGGAGGCATGGCTCTCCGGGGGCAGCTGGGTGTCTGATCCCCGGTCCGAGGAACTAGTGGACGGTGAACCCTTCATCCTGCTCCGCTCCGCTCCAGGTGCTCCAGGTGCTCCCGGTGCTCCAGGTGCTCACCATGTTCAGCAGCAATAATAAGAAGTGCTTCACCATCGAGTCTCTGGTGGGGAAGGAGGCGATCAGCCACGGCAGCGGCTCCGGGGATGAGCCCATCCGGCCCACGGCGCTGCGCTTCCCGGAGTCCCTGCACCCCGGGGTGTTCGGCTCCTGCTTCCAGGGGGGCAGCGGCAGGACTTTGTACTCGGCCGGGCCGGACCTGGTGCTCCAGGAGGCCGGGACGCACACGCAGAGCCCCGGCGGGCTGCCGCTGCACCCGCTGCAGATCCCCCCGCAGAGCTTCTTCAGCCCGCAGCACCGCGACGCGCTCAGCTTCTACCCGTGGGTGCTGCGGAGCCGCTACCTGGGACACCGCTTCCAAGGTGAGCCGCTGCCTTTGATCCAAACATTTATTAATATGTTTATTAATGTTGGTGTTTAAATTGATCATGTGGAGGTTTTTTTTTTATCAAACATGAGAGTTTTTGGTCCTTTTATTAACAAAAGATCCTGTTTTTATTGTGTGAGCTGCAGTAATCACAGTAACGAGCAGAAATAATGTTATTATAAGAGAAATATCAGGATTGTTATTGTTTTCTTTATTATTGTACATTTAATGTTTGAATGTTTAATTGTTTCCCGTGTTTTTCTGCGGTTTCAATGAATATTATGATATTGTTCCACTGCGTGAATTATCATCATTAAGAATAATAAAATGAGATTATTAGTGAACAGGCTGACAGGACAAAGTATTTAATCAGTAGATGAACTGCAGCGTTTTCTGAATTATCGATAATCGATCATGTTGTTGGTGATTTTTGATCTCCGTCACATCAAATCTGCAGCGTGGAAGAAAATAAACTAAACTAATGTTCAGTCTCAGTTTCCTTCAGACGACAGGTTTCATGTTAATATCAGATTATTGGTTTCTCTGATTTATTTGTTGGATCGTTTTCTTGAACACTTTAGTCATTTTAATCTTTTTATTTCTCATGTAAAGATTTATTCATCACTATTTTCTACTCCGGCGAAAATTTCCTCTCTTATTTGTGCAGATTGAAGCTCGAGCGACCTTTAACCTCCATCATTATATCTCCTGTAACATCCCCTCACTGCTCCTTTAATAACGCAGCGTGCTCAGTTATATTACAGAAGTGTTTCTGTTTCCTCCCTGCGGCTCTGTGATGGTTTTATCTTGTAAATCTTTTTCTGAGCCGTTTTTCTTGTTTTTGCCTCCTGAATCTTGACTGAATCCAACCAGACTCCATTCAACTTTCCATCAATTTAAGGCGTCAAACTTTAAACAGCTGAATTTAATGTGAACTTGATGTGAGGCACATAATTAATATTAAACTGATGACAGAAGCAGAAACACGTGAATCTATAAAATGCTTTACATGATTAAACGCGCTCGTGTCTTGTTTTTTGCAAGAAAGTCAATTCAAACTTTATTTAAACGACATGAATCATCACTGCAGGACATTTATGTGTTGGCTTAGAATAAACTCTGCAGGCTGTTAGAATAAAAACATTAATATTAAATTCTACATTATTATTATTATGATGATTAAAGCCAGAGAGTCACAGAAGCACAATGATTTTAACTTCAGGGCCTTTTGTTAAATTACAGCAGGATAAAAAGAGGAAAAAGCTTCATTTTGAGACATTTTCTCACATTGTCTCGTCTTTTAAATGGATTTTAAATAAAGTTGTGATTTGAATCAGGTGTGCTGTTCACATTAAATCCACCTGATGACCTCACGGGGAAAGAATTCAGATGAAAATCAAATATTTTTTAGTTTCACGTGTTTTTCTTCCTCAGCTCGCCGTGATGAGCGGGTTTAACTGTGTTCAGCTGCAAGTCTGATTGATTATATCGATAATAAATAATAAAATGAGTTTTTTTATCATATTGGATGAAACAAAGTGAAGCAGCGGGACAATCAGCAGCAGCTGAGTCCACGTGTCAGAGCCGCAAAAGGCTCATTAAAGAAAGTCACATTAAAATGAACTCAAATAATCTTGTTTCACACAGAAAGTCTGTTTTAGAAAATCACAATGCGATAAAAGAGAAACGATCGGAAATCAATCAATCAAACAAACAAACGATCCAGAGTTTCTCAACAACCCTTTGAAATAAAATCCTCATTTCATCAAATATAAACATCGAATAATCATAAAACAATATAAAGTGTTACTACAGTCACAATAATGATGTTCTAACACTGAGTTAAATATTACAATAATGAGAAATGATGTAAAACTAATAAAATACATCATATCATGTAATATAAATATAATAATATATAGTATTTAAATATCAGACAATAAATTTAAAATGATAATTACATCTCGGTGTTTATAAATAACAATATACATTTGTAATTAAAACAATTAAAATGACACATTTTGTAAATGAATTAAAAAATAAAAACATTAAATCATTTTGAGGATTTAATGTCAGAGAATAAAAATGTTTCTCCTTCAGATTCACATGAAAACAGTTAAATATCAGACTTCATTACTCGGTGATGGAATGTAACTGAGTACATTTACTCCAGGTGGCTATTCGTACTTTACTCGAGTATTTCCATTTTCTGCTACTTTATAATGTAAATAAATGATATGACTTCATGAAACAGCGGTGAGTTATTAAACATGAACGCATCAATAACAATGATCCAATAATTTAATACGTATAATTAAGACATTCTGCATAATGAGGATTCTTACTTTTGGTACTCCAAATAATACTTCTGTACTTTTGCTGCAGGATTTCTTGTTGTAACAGTATTTCTACGCTGTGGTACTTTTTAAAGAGAAAGATCTGAGTACTTCCTTCAACACTTAACAGCATTGATGGAACGTAACTGAGTACATTTACTCAAATACTGTACTTGGATTTACTTGTATTTTTCCATTTTCTGCTACATTCTGGAGGCAAATACTGTACTTTTTACTCCACTACATTTATCTGATAACTTTAGTTACTAGTTACTTTACAGATTACATGCTGCATCAGAGCTGAAGTCGCTCATTTTTAATTTATTGACTCCAATAATCAGAAGAATGATCAGTCGACCCAGAGTACACAGTACACAGTACACAGGATATATCTACATGTAAATATATGTGTTTCACTTTTACTTGTACTACTTTTACTCGAGTACTCTTCATATGGGTGACTTTCGCTTTTACCAAAGTAATATTTTAGCATCATATCTTTACTTTTACTCGAGTACAACAGTAACAGATACAAGCTGAACTGAGATGATTTTATTAAATCAGCAGAAGAAGAAACACAGACAGGAAGTGTAGTTTCAGACTTCTTCTTCTTCAGTTTTTGTTTTAACTTGTTCACGTCCAGTTTCTTGAATCAAACAGCTGCTGAGGGACGTTGATACTGTCTGACACACACGTGTTGTGTTCCTGAAGCTCGTTGAGGCTCCATGTTGTTTCTTTCATCATTTCACAAACCTTCAGGCCAGATTTAAATAAAGTTCTGTGAGTTTGAACAAAGTTAACTGACAGCTGAGGCTCATAACTGCTGAAATGATTTAAATTCAACAAAGCTTTATTTACACAACACAGCTGGCTGTCAATCAACACGTCAACTGTCCTGTTGGTGGTTTTAACTCCTCGCTGTGTGATGTCATCACAGTCAGAGCGACTAACCATTAACTTCATCATCGATCGCTCTGCAGAGTATCATTTAGTTTATAAATGAATCAGTGAAGAATTCTTACAGATATCATGAAGGTTTATAACCAGGAGGAAAACATCTTGACCTTGGTTTAAAAATGTATAAATTAGGAATAAAGATGACTTTTTAGTGACATTTTATCAAGTTTGAATCTTCTGGACGAGGTTCAGTTTTTATTTTTGTTTTTATTTGATAATAAAGTAAAGCTAATAAAAAATATTACTCAGGTTTGTACTCCAATAAAAACATGCACCTCCAACTTTTAGTGATTTATAATTTCATAATGTTTCAGGTGAACTGAAAGATGTTTTTTAATATAAATGAATTATTTAAAATGAGCTCAACATGGTCATTACATGGTTTTCATATCACAGTGAGGTCATATATTAATATCAATACTACTAATAATATTAATAATAATAAAGCTTGATAACCTCCTGGATATAACGATGATCTATAACAGTTATCTCAGGATTAATACTTTACTTCCTGGTTGAGTAATGTTAACACAGACACACACACACACGCACACACACACACACACACACACACACACACACACACACACACACACACTCAGCTCGTCACCTGTCAGATTAAAGGCTTCTGTTGAGTCGGTGGATTTTCTGTCTGTCGGCTGTAAAAACACAGAGAGCGATCACAGCTCTGAACGTTTCTGTGCTTTTTATTTCAATTTAAAGGAAACTGGAAACATTTTGATGCTTTTATTGTGGAAAAGTCAACAGATATTACCGTGTCTGATACACAGACCACACATAAAAATACTACGAATAATAACTCACAAGCAACTTCAGTTACCTTGTTGAAAAATTCCTAAAACCAGTGATGAGATGTGACTAAGTTATTCTTCCATTCAGCTACATTCTGGAGGCAAATATTGTACTTTTTACTTCACTACATTTATCTGAAAACTTTAGTTACTAGTTACTTTGCAGATTACATGCTGCATCAGAGTCGAAGTTGCTCATTTTTATATTAATTTATCTGTTTACATAAAAACAAATACTGATTTTAATGATCAGAAAAATGTTTAATAACAGATTTCTTTCAAGCAGTAACAGCTGAGGTACCTGTCGCTCCCACACAGGTGATCCCATTATCTCCTCCTCCTCCTCGTTCTCCTCCTCTTTGTCCTCCTCCTCCTCCTCGTTCTCCTGCTCTTGGTCCTCCTCCTCCTCTCACAGTCTGCTGCTCCTTCGTTCACTCAGACACATTTTTATTCATTAGCTGGAAGCAGCTGACAGCCTCCATCACCTCTCTGTCTCCTGTTTCTATGGTCAGCTGAGTGTGTGTGTGTGTGTGTGTGTGTGTGTGTCAGGTAGGACAAACAAGAAGTCCTCCAGGCAGCTGAGGGTCAAAGTTCATCCTTGACCTTGAAAACAATCGTCTCCTGCTCCCTCCATTTGTGGAGCTGATGCTCAGATTTCTGTTTTTTTTCCTGAGCACTTTAAGGTTTAAATTTCATTGAGCATTGAGGAAAAACTCCTTAAAGTCTGAGGTCTTCTGACTGTGACGAGCTTTTAATGTGAAGCATCAGCAAGAAGTGTTCAGTCACAGCAGCTTAAAGGACCAGTTCACCCAAATTAAAAATCAAAATTCAGTCATAATCTCTTCAATCTGACCTCTGATTCGTTTAAAAACATAGTGAGGAGGAGGAGGAGGAGGAGGAGGAGGAGGAGTGTGTCTGTTACAAACACACACACACACACACACACACACACACACACACTTTTCTCTGTCACAGGTCTGGACTTGTTTTCAGTGCCAGGGGAACCTGATGTGCCATCTGCTCCAACAACGCTCCTCCTCCTCCTCCTCCTCGTCCTCCTCCTCTTCTTCTTCCTCCTCGTCTCTGACAGTGAAAATATTCTCAGCATTTTCTCTTTGATTATTTTGTTAATCATCATACTGACATGAACATTTAGTTTTGGCGTGTCTCTTCCTCCTCCTCCTCCTCTTCTTCTTCCTCCTCTAACAGCGACATACTCTCATTATTTTTATCTGACTATTTTATTTTGTTAAATCTGTATGAAATCAAAATGTTTCTGCCACTTTTGTTTTGGCGTCTTGTCCTCTTCCTCTCTTTAAAAAATCTTTAATTTAACAAGTTAATGTATAAAGAGGCAAAACAGACAGATTTGGTACAGATAGTTAATAACTTATATTATTATAATAATTATTATTATTATTATTAAGTGTTAACTTCAGCAGTTCACATTACTTTGGCTGCCTGTCTGATTCATAATTGATTTGAAGATTTTATTGATCACTTTTAAAGTATTTAAACTTTAAGAGACTTTGAGACTGGTCGTCTCAAAGTGGAGACTTCAATCTGAAGGTGAGCGTGCTTCTGTCATCAGGACTTTGGAATGACCTGCCTGAGGAGAAAAGGCCTCCATTATTATAGACTTGTTTTTATAGACATATTTTTTGCTTTTATTGCCTTTTTCCATCTTGTGTTAACTTTTCCTCAGTCTGGGCTTGTTGCTGTTTGGTTTTTATTTTTTAAAATTGTGTTGAGTTTCCTGTCTATCAAATCACTTTGTAAATAATGTTGTTTAATATGTTATATGACTAAAGTTCATAAGAAAAGTTAAGTGCTCGTATAGCAACAACAGCCTGTTTTATTCCCATGATGCATCTATTTTCCACAATTTTGTGCATCAAATGTTGATTATCATTTAGAAAGTACTTTTTGTTTAGAGGCGATCTCACTCTCTCTCTTTGGTAGTGAATGAAGAGAGACAGATAATTCATTGACCCCCCCCCCTCACAGTGGTTCGGTCCACTGCCAATCCACCTGCACCTCCACATTTTGGCGCTCGGTCCGGATGTCGGTGGAGACCGAGGCGAAGTTAGTTTTGTGTTGGATATTGGACAGACATTCACTCCGGAGACACCCAGCGGCGTCTCTTCCTCAGTGTCACCCAGTGTTGGCAGCAGGAGGGCGGTCAGCTGCCTCCCAGAACCTCCGGTGCGCTGGAGGCAGTCTTAGGGACCATCAATAAATTACCCTGTTGTTTGTTTGAGTTACACAAAAACAATGTTTCTTCACGCTGACTGGATGATATAAGTGAAACTCGTGATTTGATTGATTGCTAATGTGTTCTGTATTTATTTTGCAAAAATGTGTTAATAAAATTATGGCTTTTTCCCCCAAATAGCTTCCATGTCATGTGACCCAGTGACTCCAAACCACTGCCGAATTGTATTACTGAATGGGACAAATAAGACACACCTGTTTTAATTACATTTTAGAGCTTCTTTTATTTTATATGAATACATTTTTAATCAAAATTCAGCATTTCCTTGTCATGTGACCCAGTGAAATGTAATAAAGAGATGTCTTATTTATTGGGAAAAAATGCTGAATTTTCATAATAAATATTCATATAAAACAAAAGAAACAGTCAAATGTAATAAAAACAGGTGTGTCTTATTTGTCCCATTCAGTAATACACTTCGGCAGTGGTTTGGAGTCACTGGGTCACATGACATGGAAGCTATTGAAAATAAAAGCCATTATCTTATTAAAATGGTTTTGCAAAATAATACATAATACATTTACAATCAAAATAGGTGTGCTACAGTATTTATTTATTTTAATCATAATTTACACTGATAGCATCTAGTCAGCATGAAGAAACATTGTTTTCGTGTAAATGAAACAAACTATAGGGTAATTTATTGATGGTCCCTGAGTCAGCCTCCAGCGCGGGGAGCTGACCGGCCTCCTGCCGCCGACACTGGGTGAACCTGAGGGGGAAGTGTGTCTCCGGTGGTGCTGGTGGTCAGTAAGGAACTGTCTTTACGAAAGTTTACTTAAAACAGAAGGTGCTATTTTTCTCTTGTCACAACGGGTTAGGTTTCAGCACAAACACACTTGGTTTGGATCAGAAAAACAGTGTTTTGGCCTAAAATGACTGCCTGCTCAAACACGCTGTAAGTCCCGAGGTCATGTTAAAAACGCCCGGTTTCGTCGCCTCGAACGTGGCTGCAGATGGACCGACTCCCCCGCCAAAAATATCCGCTTCTTGTCGCCACAAACACGGCCAGAACATGTCCCGAGTTCTCCTTAAAAACATCCAGTGGTGTCAGGTTTACAGTCAGAAACATCCACGTAGCCGCCATCGACGCTTCGTTGCTGCGATACGTCAACGTCGCCGCCATATTGGACAGGACACGACTCACCTGTTAACAGATACAAGTACATGGAGGAGCTGCTGTCTTTCTGGATGACAGCCACTGTAATGTTTGAATTTCTCAACAGATTTCTGCTCCTCTTGTTTTATATTCAAAGAGTTATGATGAAGCTACACGGTGAACAAAAAGTTTTGTCTGCATTTACTTAGAATATCGATCATCAGGCTGTAATCACTGCTGAATGCACAAGAGGAGCATGGATTTAGCTTATTTTCCTGGGTTTATAATAGTGAACACGTCCCTAACTCCCTATATTATTTAAGTGAATTTATATTAAATGTGATGAAAGTTTTTTTTACATTATGGAAACATGAGTTTGTACAATTCCTTATGACACTGACCTGTTAAGTAATGTAGTTAATGTAAACCTAATCTAATCTCTAACAATTGGGATTATGAACAACTGGAGACACGTAGGTCATAGACCCTTAAATATATAAGTTGAAAAATCCAAACTTTTTTGTGCCTTTTGTGATCAGTGTTTGCTCTATATACATTTAGTGTAACAGTGCTTATGATGGCACCTTTGGGTTCCCCCTTCAGGAATCGCTCTTGAGAAATGTTTGTTTGTCGTGAAACATCACACCCTTGGTGTCACCGTCTTCTTCTTTTCTTTCTCTTCCGTTAACTCCTCTTCTTTCCCTGCTTGTTGTCTTTTCACACTTTCCTCACCTGTTTCCTTCCTCTTCCTTCACCTCATATTTTTTCAAATAATGAACAGACCTCCTCCTCCTCCTCCTCCTTCTTCTCCTGTCCCTGCCTTTTAAAATATCTGGCGTACATCGAAAATGTTTGCTATTTCTAGTTGAGTTATTTAAAGGTGCTCAGTGGATCAGGCTCTCTCTCTCTTTTAAACTCTTAAAATGCCTTTACTGTCTCATGAAAATGTCAGAGAGTTTTGTAGTGATTTTTATATCAGGCATCTATGTTGGAGCTCTGCAGCTCTTCCCTCCCTGTTGCACAGGATATTGGAATAATGATGTAATATTGATATATTACATGTTTGTGAGAGACAGTAGAAGAAGTGGGTTGTTAGCATTAGCAGCATTAGCAGCATTAGACACTAAACAAACAAAGAGAAGAGTAAAAGCAACGGTCAGCCTGTTTGATTGACATCATCTCTGCTTCTGTTTACATTTTTCTTCTTCTGTCGTCACAGCAGCTGAAGCTGTTTGTCAGTGATGAGTCAGTGACAGGAAGTATGTTCACATCGCTGCTGTCATCTGTTTCTGCAGCTGAAAGTATTGATTCTCTTTTGGGCCTCTCTTCACCTGCTACAGATGTAGTTTGGTATCTTTCTCATGAGATTCACTGTGTAAAAGATGAGATCTAAGAGGATAAACTGTTGTTGAGATGTCAGTTAAAGCTGGTTTGTTCTGTGTGTTCTGGAGGAAGCGTCTGCATGTTTACTTTGGCTGGAAATAAAGAAAGATGAGTATCTACATGCATGAAATCTAGATGGAGAAAGATTACAGATCACCTCCTCCTGCAGTTTGTCTGACTTTATGTTTGCAGAAACAAGAACTTGATTCACAGACAGAAATGAAAAGCAAAGAAACGTTCTGTTGTTTCTTCTTCACTCTTTCTTTCTTAAACTCTGGATTAACTTTAGAAACTTGTGTGGTTTACAAGCAAAACTTAAGGTTGTATATGATGATAACTAGGTTGATTTGGTGGAAGTGTAGCTTAATGATAATGCAGAAGAGTTTCAATGATTTACATTTGATGAAATGTTGCAGATGTGTTGTTGTGTGTTGTGGAAAAGGTTTAATCTAAATGTGAAGACAAGTGATGTGTAATTTTGAAAGAGGAAATCAAGATTTTAAAAGGCTGAAAACAAGAAACGATTGTGCAGAATAATTTGAACATGAGCTGTTTTTGCTTCCTAATGTTGTTTTTAACCTGCGAGCGGGTCAGACACGTCTTTAAAGCTGCTCCTCTTGTTGTTGTTGTTGTTGTGTCATTATCCTGCAGCATGTGATCATTACCTGCTTCCACTCTGTCAGCTGTTGTCGTTAAAAGGGTTAACACCTTCAAGTAAAGGTCATTAGAGACTTGAGAGATGAGCAGCCTTCAAACGGGAGCTTTTACATCTGAGGGTCAAATTTTTTTCTTCTTCATCAGCAGGAAAGTAAATTCTTGTTCATTGTGGATAAACGTGTTCGTCAGCCGAGGCTCTACTGACCCAACGTTCTTCTTTATCCACAACAGCAGAAGAGTTTCTCTGTGTTGCTGTAGGACAGACGGTGTTAATGATCCAAGACTGATCAGAACAGGGTCAGAATTTATCTGAGATTTAAAGACAAACTACAGAACTGAAGTCTCTATTTAGTTTTATTATTAAAGGAGGACAGTGTACATTAATCAACATTCAAACGAATGTAAATGTAGCAGAGTTAGCTGAACAGCTGGTTCTCATCTGCAGTCTGTTTGCCTCAAGGTGATCCTGGAATAAATAAAAAAAGAACACAACCGGTACAATAGTGAAAAAACATACTGTGTTTTGATAAAAAAAACATATATGATACAGTTAATAGTAAAAGTAAGTCTGTAGCTAATGAACTGCACTTCTCAAACACTGGAGCTGAAAATACTATCTTACTTTATCGTTGAGTAGTGTCGTGAAATCTTAAAATGTTATTTGTAACGTTACAGAGTACAAGAAGGTAAAATATACTAAACATGAAATGGTTAGGGCATTTTGGTATGGATCTGTCTCTTGTTGTTTCCCTTTTATTTTTAAATTAATTACCGTTGTGTAACTCCTCCTCCTGCTGTTGGTTTCACTCAGCACTCGGTTGCTCTTGCTGCTTTTTAAAACCCCTCACTGTCTGTACGTTGGTTACGCCCTTGTTCAATAGAAATACAAAAATCAGAAACGCAACAATGGATATACCATTATACATAATGTAAACGAGTATTCACATGCTCTGACTCGTCTAATGTGTTGCGCTGCACTGTTGCATCATGGGTAAATAACAGGTCTGAACTGTGATGCACAACAAGTCTGGTTTTAGAGGCTGATTGGTTTTGTTCAGGTCTTTGGTACTTCATGTTGTATCAGCAGGAAGTTTCCCTGCAGCAGATTGTTTCTTCTTGAGCAGTTCGTCTTTCAGAAAACTTTTCCTTCTGTGGTTTTCCTGGTTGTTTCAGAGCGTTTGCTGCCTCAAAGCTTTGACTTCTTTGACTATATTCTTACTTAGTGTCTCTGATCTTCGACCTCTCTGTAACCACGCTGTCTTTGTCACATAACAGCGTCACCTCGTGTTACTTCACATTCAACAGAATCAACCGTCACATTTGCAAGTGGGGCTCCTCTGAGACGCCCGCTAACCTCCATCAGTCACGGCCCGGCTCAGAGTTTGCATATGAATGTGACTTTATAGACGCTAACGTTGAATCAAAGGCGTGAACACGTGTCGCTGTCTGCACGCCATCATTGTCCTCGAAGCCGCCTAGCAACCGACTTTTTTGCGTGCGGCGTGTCGGCGGCGGCGACTCTTTTCTCTCGAGCGTGTATTTGTTTTTATGTAAAATAGATTTGAAGAATTTACGTGAGATTTCAATAAACGGTCAGAAAAATAAAGCAGATGTTGCAGGTGGGTTTGGAGCAAAAGCGAGAACACAAAAGAAACACAACGACCATTTTTACCTACGGCGTCTCGGGTTCACTTGACCGCACGCCAACGCGTCTGATAAACAAATTAGCTTCAGTTTGCGAGAATCTGAGTGGTGACAAATCACATCCCTTCACCACGTCAGTAAAATTAGTCAAACCACAATGGAAAATGTACTGAAGTAACCAAAGTACATTGAATTATTTCTGCATTTAAGCAGTTTATAACGTTGACGCTGGTTCAGTTGAAGTTCAGGAGCTCAAACAACAAAACTTTATTTTTGTACTTTGCATGAAAACTGAATTCTGCTCAGTAACGTCACCCATCAGACAAACAAAGTAAAGAGTAAAAAGAACAAAACTAATTTATTCATATTCGTACCAAACTACAAGTTACACAACCTTCATAAGTCACCAGAGTCCAAGCTGACGTCTTCATGAGTCTCACCAATAAAGATATTCATTAAATTCAAAAAAGCTTTATTGGCTCACATGTTTAAGTTACATTACTGCCAATTAAACATTACTGAAGAATTATATTTAACACAGGCAAACTAAGTAAATGATCACCAAATCATTTAGGAGCATTTAAAGCAGCTTGTTTCTCTCAGTTTTCTTTTCTCCACATAGATGAGACACTTTCTAAAGATCGGGGAGATAAACCAAGAATATATTATTTATTTTATCACAGAAAATGTCTCGTAAATCCTTAAAACTCAGTTTGTTGTGCCTGTGACGACCTGTTTCTGTGTTTCCACTCAGTCTGTACATTGTCAACATTATAGTCTCTGTGATCTGCTGGTGTTCTCATGTACTTTATGATTTAGTTCCAATACTTGATCATATTATCTTTTTGTTTCGAGATGATTTGGTTTGGCTGGATCATCAAATGTCTGTTTATTTTCATAAAACAAAGAAAAACAAAACGATGCACATTTAACAATCTGGTATTAACTAATGTTTAACAGTCCTTCAGTAATGACCATTTGTTTCATCTCAAATTTAATTCACATTAAAAATTGATGCAGGTTATGAACAGAAGAATATGATTCCCAAATGAATACAAGAAAATGCAACTGTAACAAAAGAATATAAGAAAAAATATCCACCTATAGACAAACACACATTATCTGATTATAAACCTGTGAGGAGCTTTGGATTTGATTTAATTCATTACAACTTATTTATAACTCGAAAGGAAAAGAAACAGAAACACAATTAATCATAAAACTAAAAACAATCGAGGCTACAAGGTTTAAAAAATATGTGAAATTGGTGATAAATAATTCTAAACAATAAGGTGATGAAAGATGGTGTAAGGACCTGGAGAGATAAATAAAGATGATCTGCAGCTGAAGGTGAAATTTATTGAAAGATAAAAGTAAAAATAATTTGCTTCACTGACAAACGTGAGAAAAGCGAGCTGTTTAAAACTTTTGAGACTTCAGACTCCTGTGTTCAAGTTATTTACAGGAGCCTGTTAGACTTCAAACTAAAGACATGTGGAAACACTGCACAAAATATCATCAGTTGTCCTGAATAAATAATTAAAAGGTATTTATATTACATAATAAGGCGATTGTAACTGAATATTTACAGCTGCTGATTATCTTCAAACGTACTTTTAATTGGTTGTTGCATTAATCAATAAAGGAACAAAACACTGATTTTGTTTTCTTCTTCATGGTCTTTTTTTAATTGTGGTGCCAATTTCTTCTTCTTCTTCTGATTAATATGTGTGTGATTGAGAGGAGAAACTGACACCCCGTCAACTGTCAGTGTTTTTATTTGAATGATGACATCATGTTGTGATGATGCAGCAGCAGTGAAACGCTGAGTCAGATTTAAATCTGTGGTTTGACTGCAGATCCAAATGCAAACAACACACACACACACACACGGTGTTTGATCAGATTAAGCAGTATCCCAGAGCAAACAGTACACACACACACAGACCTGTATCATGTTCATGGATATGAAGCTGCTGTTCTCTATGAGGACTCTGTGTCTGTGATCACATTCATGTCTGTCTGGATTCACTGAACTGTTTGAGGGTTAAAGTCTGAACAGTAATAATCTGCTCTGAGAATCTCTGTTCTGCTTTGAGAAGAAAATACTGAAACTAAACTGGAGAACTTAATAATTTTGTTTTTTTTTGTATGGAGCCCTGAGGGGCAATTTCATTTTTTGGGTTTTTTTTTCTGGTGAATTATTTTCTCTCCTGTGTTTCTGACTTGAGAACTGGTGGAATTAAAAAAAAAAATTTTTTTACATTTTTTTTCAGGACAAAAAAATTAACGCGGCTCCACACGTAATTTCTTTTTCACTCTGTTCCACACAAAGAAAAAAAATATCATGAAAAGTGTTTCTTTTTCTCCCACTTGGTTTCACACAGGGAATTTTTTCCCTGTGAAATTTTTTTTGTTCTCATGACATTTTTTTCCCCTCCTGGGGATTTTTTTTACTCCGTTCCTTACATAGGAAAAAAATATTGTGAAATAGGTGGTTATTTTAGGTGTTTTTTTCTTGTGAAATTTTTTCTTGGTTCTTGGTTTTGAACATGGCAAAAAATGTCTACTGAAATGATTTTCTTCCACTGGATTTTTTTTTTCACAGATTAAAAAATAAATAAATAAATAAATATTATCCTGACAAAACTTTTTTCATAAAGTATGTTTAGAGTCATTAACACAGGAGAGAATTTAGATCAGACTCAGAAAATGGATCACCAGAAAAAATAAACTCTCTCTTGCCCCTCAGAGCTTCTGTAGTTTTATGTTGGTGAAGGTTTTGCATCATTGCGTGCTCTTGTAGTCTTTTATCTTTCTATTTTTGTCTTTTTTAAAAATCTTTTATTGGTTCACACATATAGAAATAATACAAATGAATAAACACGAGTAACAAAAGATGGAGAGGTGCTGAACCCGCCTACAGTGAAAGATGGATTAATAAGCAGGACAGGGGGACGACTAAAAATAAGATTCATCACACAAGAAGTAACAATATGAGCAACCAGGAAACTGATGAGTTATACTTTCTTCTTCAGTCTTGCAACAACGTGCATGATTTTCAAACAGCCAATCAAATCCTTCATAGAGCTGTGACATCATCACATCTTCTTGCTTTACCGCAAATGAAGAAGAAATGAGTCGGTCCTGAAACGATTTCAAGGTACAGTCAGATTCTGGAGAAACATTTGGGTTTGTCAGTGTCGATATCTGATGATGCAGAATCGCTGACGGCACCTTTAATCACGAACACATAACTTTTTACAAGACTTTGATGACGTAACATTTACCATCAACACCAGATCAGACTGATTCTCACTAAAAGATCTGTGACCCATTTGTTGTTCTTCCACTGCAGGCGTCCACTTGTTTATTGATCTTTGTTTTGATTGGTTGTTTGTGTCCAGGTGAGGACAGCAGTCCGGAGAACATGCTGCTTCACGGTCCGTTCTCCAGGAAACCCAAGCGGATCCGGACGGCGTTCTCTCCGTCGCAACTGCTGCGTCTGGAGCGAGCCTTCGAGAAGAATCACTACGTGGTCGGAGCCGAGAGGAAGCAGCTGGCCAGCGGGCTGTGTCTGACCGAAACGCAGGTAGGCATCATCGGTAACTGAGGGGGAGGAGGAGGGCAGGATGGGAAACTGAGGACAGGGAATGTTTAAAAAAAAATGTATATAAAAATATTTTCTTTTATTCAACATAGATCAGTTTTATCTGTGGTGGAAAGTAATTAAATACATTTACTCAAGTAAAAAGGAACTTGTAATTGTACTGTCGCTATAATCTGACCAGATGCGTCTTCAAATATATATGAATAAATGGATGAATGAAGGATCAGTGAAGTCGTGCAGATAAAATAACAAATAGTAAAAAAATTAAATAAATAAAACCAAACATGAGTTTCACTTAACACTTAAACATTTCTTAATGAATGAATGAATCACAGTGAATTAATGGAAACAGCTTAAAATAGTTAAAAATGATGTTAGAATTTCTGAAATTATGAATAAATGAACAAATCAATGTGTAACATGAAAGTAAACAAACAACAAAAGAGCAGATTCTGAAAATATGGAAAATGTATTTAAGTTAATGAAAAATCTAATATGAAATAATGACTGAGTAAATAAATGATTGATGAGTTGATGAGTAAAATCTGTCCAAATTAATAAAAACTGCTCAGAAAAAATGACTAAGCAAAAAAAGATTTCTTCCAGACGAATGAATTTAAACTGTCAAGAAAAAATAGAGATGAAAGAATCAGTGAAGCCTGGCGAGTCTCATCTAAATCATTTTCTCTCCTTTGATTACGACTTCAGAATTGGTGAGGAAAAAAGTTCCTTCATTTTTTTCCGTCTGTGGAAATGTGGAGGAAAACACAAAAATATTTGTTTCATGTGTGAAACTGAGTGAAAACAAAAAAACAGAGTGGAAGAGTTGTAATTATTTTTCTTCTTCAGGATGATTTTTCTCCGGCTGAAGGCTCGACTGCTTCACGTTAAAGACATTTCTCTGCACGCTAAACACAACATACATCTTCTGTGTGTCAGCCGGTGATGTAACAGTACTGTCATGTCTGTCTTTAGGAGAGGAATGTGGTGTAATTGGCGCTGATCTTTTCTCCTGGTTTTTTTTTCCTTTTCTTTTCACAGATGGAAAAAAATGTCAGGAACTTATAAAGATTATCTCCTTCAAAGCTTGTTTCCCTCCAGTTCTGAAGTCATGAACACAAGAGAGGAAATAATTAAGATGAGACTCAGAAAATGGATAAACAGAACAAAGTATTCTCGATTGTCCCTCAGGGCTTCTGAAGTTAAAAAGTCTGATCTAAATTATTTTCTCTCCTTTGTTTATGACCTCAGAACTGGAGGGAAAAAGTTTTGCAGGATCATTTTTTATAAGATCCTGAAACCACTCTGTTTCTATCTGTGAAAACATAAAAAACTACTGTATTGTACTCTAACAACTGACAGTCGCCTTTATAACCATAAACTGCTCATGTATCAGAATGAGATGACTTGTTGATAATACACAATACTCCACCCGTGACACTGACGGCAGATTAGTGACAGTTACAACACATCCCTCCAAAACAAAGACATGACAGTGATGTTACATCACCTGCTAACACAACAGAGGTTTATCTTGTGTTCAGTGTGCAGAGAAATTAAAACTCCCCTGGAAGAAAACATGGATGCTTTTAGTTTCATTATAACACGAGGCAGCGGTGCACTTCAGCCACTGGTGGTCAAAATGAGTATTACAAAAACAAACCTGCACACGAAAAAAAATTATCTTAAAAAAAATGTTTTTTTCTTGTGAATTTTTTTTTTCTGAGTTTTATTCATGATTTGTTTCTACTGAAAAATAAATGTTTCACACGTTTTCACGATGGAAACAAAATTAAGGAATTAAGAAAATGGATCACCAGAAAATAAATGCTCACTTGCCCCTCAGGGCTTCTGTAATATTCTAAGTCTGATCTAAACTGTTTTCTCTCCTGTGTTTATGACCCGAGAACTGGTGGATGAAAAAAATACCGATGAAAGTATTAGTGAACAATGAATTGAACGGATTAATAGAAACTAAATTGAAAAATGTCTAAATGCTACCAGGCTGTATCCTCCTAATGAATGAAAACTCTCCAACAAATGATCTTCCAGACAAAATAAATGAATGAATTAGTGGTTAAATAATCGACTGATGAACGTATGAATAGATCCTATGAGACAATATACTCTAGAAACTATGAATAAAAACTTAACCTATGTTAACTGTCCAGAAAAAATAGCTGACAGATTATCGTCCAAAAAATATGACTGAAAGAATTAGAAACATGATTAGATAAAAATGGATACTGTACCAAAAACTCCTCAACACTTGAAGATTATCCTCTAGAGAATCTGCATGAATGAACTGATGAGTAAAAACTTTCCAGAAAAATCAGCTCACAACAAATTATGTTCCAGAGAATATGAAAGACTACAGACTTCCTGCTCAGTAACAGCTTTTTATTTGTGTGAAACTCTTCAGACAAACTTCTGATCAGTCTTCAGTGTGAACTCGTTCGTTATGTTTCCAGTTTAAAGTCTCAGATTAAACCGTTCGTTATCGTCCTCGTCGTGTCTGAGGACAAACCGATGTGACGTCAGCCTGCGTTCGAGGCCGCTGGCGTCGCTCCAGCTCTGAGGAATGATGGAGGGGGAAGTGAGTCGCTGGTTAGTCAGATCCTCGGCGCTCCCTCCACCTTTTCTCAGGAGTGATTGACAGTGTTTGTCATCAGGTCGCCACGGCGATACGAGCCCTGACGCCAGTGAGACGACGTGAATCATCCTCCAGTATTTATGAGCTAATTTCACAACAGGACAGGAAGAGAGAGGAAAGAGTAATCCATCAATCAGCACAGAGTCACAGCCATCAGCAGTTATTAATCACACATAAATTAAGACATTTTGCAATCGTTGCACTTTTATAGACGGTAATGATCGAGCGATCTGCGTTCCAAAACAGATCTCAGGGCTGCGATCCAACAAGTGTTCACACCAACTTTATTATGACTTTCACTCAGAGTGTTAAAGATTGTTAAAACACTGTAAATAAATCTAAAAATAATATTTATTTCATCCAGCGTAGAGATCAGTTCTGGAGGAAGAGTGTTGATTGTCAGGGTTGGTAATGTTGTGGGAGTTAGAGTAATGGATTACATGTAATTGGGATTGATTAATCAGATTTTAAAAATAAGTAGCTATAATCTGCCCAGATTACATTTGATGAATGTGTACTTAGATTATAGTTACATTGTCGAGGATTACTTGATTAATGTTTTTTCTAACAGTAGAACACACAGTACTTCTCTCAGGTGTGTCGGTCATGTTTTTGTGAGGGTAATCTGATTACACCAAATGTAAGTAATTATTATGTAAACTGCATTTATTTCATTGAAAAGAGGAAAGATTTTTTTTAAAACTTTCTTGGCTGCGTTAATATTTTTTGCCTAAGGTGCAGTATTTTCAATGATTTATGGGAAATGAAAGTATTCAGATTAAATTAAATCTATTTGACGACCCAGAATTGGACTCAATAATAAATTAACTTTCTCCAGAATCACCTGAAAAGTTACTCATGTTTCTTTAAAAATGCAGCAGAAACAAAAAGTCCTTCAGTTTATCTGAAAAATGAGATGAGTTGAAAGACAGAAACACACCTGGACTGTACGCTCTACTTTTATCTGAAGGTTTAGTTACTGAGTAACTTTTAGAACATAGTGAACAAATGTATTTTTATCTTATTTTGTGAAAAATATTCTTTGTCTCATTTGTTTGATCTGCACACAAACTGCTGAACTCAGCTAATTAACTCCTGACTTCAGACTGTAGTAAACAGACTGAATCACTGTGATGTCACATGAGCGCCAACATTTACTTCCTGGTAGAAAACCAGCCGCTGATTTAATGTTTCTGCTGTGATTACTTTATGTTCTGTGTTGCTTTGCTGCCGTCTCAGACGAAATACTAGTTTAGACTCAAGCTGTCATTTTCTTCAGTCTGTGGTCCATCAGGTGAATTAAGTCTCCAGTTTTATTAATGAGATATAAAAGAATCAAACATGTCTTTTAGATAATTTAGACTGAACAAAGACGATTAAATTGTATGTAAACTAGTTACTGATGCAGGGTTTTCTGACTTGGAAGTATAAGGTGGCAGAAATACTCAAGTGCAGTTTTGAGGTACTTGTACTTTACTTGAGTACAGTACTTGAGTAAATGTACGTAGTTCCATCAGTGGTTATAAGCTAAAAATGTGTATGTATGTAAATGTATGTAAGAGAAAGTAACAGGAAGTTTTATTTCTGAGAGGATTACTGTCTAATCGACAGATGCAGCATGTTATCTGCAAACTAATAACTGAAGTTATCAAATAAATGCAGTGGAGTAAAAAGTACAATATTTGTCTACAGAAATGTAGTGAGTGGATGTATAAAGAAAATGGAAGTGCAGTATTTGAGTAATTGTACTTAGTTACATTCCATTGCTGTCTGAATGAGGCCTTTTTGCATAGTGAGTACTTTTACATCTGTTAACTAAGGTTTTTAATGCAGGACTTTTACTTGCAATGGAGTATTTTTACTGTGGTATTAAGATCTGTGTACTGAGGCGTTCTGTCAGAGAGAATGACAAGAAGTTTTACTTGCGAGAGGATTACTGTCAGTCCGTTAATCGACAGGAAATCACCTCCTATTTAACCGTCCGGCTCGTCAGCGTCAGATTTAGTGACATCGTTATCGTAATTACTCAGCAAGCCGTCACACACACACGCACGCACACACACACACACACACACACACACACCAAGCATGAGATATTAAAGTGTCACCTGAGGCCGTTGGCAGTGTCGAGGAGTCGATCTGGATCGTGTCAAGCTGATCTCAGATCTGACAGATTGAGCAACACGAGCTCTTAGTCAGAACTCAGCTGGACGTGTTTGAACGTGGCTGCGTGTCACATTCATGTTTTACCAGCAGGGAGGTTTTAAATCACCGTTCAGCTCCAGAACATTTATTATGATTACTGTCAGGAGGGGAAGCAGAGCGACTGTAGTAGCTGCCTGCTTTAAAGACACTTCCAAACTAAACAGCTCTGATGTTACAGTAGTTTAAATCTGCAAGTTAAAGTCCTGCAAGAAAAACACTTTCTGCTTTCTAATCTGTACTTCAGTATCAAAAAAGTAAAGTACTCATGATGCAGGACAATTTAAACTTTAACTCCTGTAGCTCATCATATTTTATAAGATAACACGATTCAGATGATTTCAGAATATGAAGTAACATTTTGAACACAATAATAATTATAAGTACAGAAATATTATGATTGAAATATACTTAAAGTACAAAAAGTAAAAGTACTTGTGCAGATTTTATATTGTTGGATTATAACTAACTTTATAAAGTTTGTATCTGGTAATACGTGTTGTGATTGCAGTACTTGAGTAAATCTACTTTCATATAGAATAGTAGAACAATCACAGTTTACTGCGCTCAGTACTTACGTAAAAGTTTAAGAAACTTTTTCAGTGCAGGACTTTGTCTTGTAACAGTAATTTTACAGTGAAGGATCTGATTACTAAAAAAGTACTTGAGTAAATGTACTTTCATACAGAACAGTCACAGAACTGAGTACTTTTACTTTGAATACTTTAAGCAAATTTTCCCAACAATACTTCAGTAAAGGATCTGAATACTTCCTCTGTACTGAAAAATTACTTTAGCACAATACTTGAGTAAAACTACTTTCCACCACTGTGTATATGACCTATTGCATTTAGGTTAATGAATTTATGATATAGTATTTATAAGTACATTTATTTGTCGAGTATTTCCATTTTCTGCTGCTTTATACTTCTACTCCACTACATTTATTTGATAATTTTCGTTGCTAGTTACTTTGCAGATTACATGCTGCATCAGAGCCACAGTAGCACATTAATTTAGTTAATGTAGCACAAGTCATTTAAGATACTTAAGTACACGTAATATCAGATACTTTAAGACTTTTACTTGAGTATTATTCATATAGGTAACTTTCACTTTCACCAAAGTAATATTTAAACACCATATCTTGACTTTTACTCAAGTAAGACTTTTGGGTACTTTTTGAAAACTAAGACATTAATAATAATCTCTTCTGTGTTAAATCAGACGTGTGCCACCTGTCTGTCTCTCTCTGTCGTACTGAATCTGACGTGTCACCTGTCTGAACACTCACCTGTCCGTCTCTCTGCAGGTGAAGGTTTGGTTTCAGAACCGCAGGACGAAGCACAAGCGTCAGAAGTTGGAGGAAGAGTCTCCTGAAGCTCAGCAGAAGAGGAAGGGCAGTCAGCACGTGAACCGCTGGAGAGCAGCCACGCAGCAGCCAGGCGGGGGCGGTGACGACGTGGACGTCATCAGCGACGACTAGACTGCAGCACACACACATAAAAACACATGCACATAAACACACACACACTATCTAACAGTCATTGTTTCAGTCAGATGTCAAAACCACTTTCATGGTGCGTTCAGGAGCCTTTTTCACATGTTTAAAAAAGTGTTTAAGGGAACAGGATTAGCTAACCGAGCTAATGTTGCTAACAGGCTTTTTCTTTCCTGCTCACCAAACGTTGAAGCAAATCTTTCAGTCCATCATGAACGTGGATCATGTGGATGGATGTTAAAATATCCCACAAATATTTTCTATAGATGAACAGCTTTAAATAATACGAAAATAAGTCTTTTTGTCAAAGGACAAAGAATTCGTTGAACATACCAATCAAAAGAATACATTGGAATGAAAGCGGGAACAAACATGTGTAAAAGGCAGACATTGAACGCACCACAAGGCCAACTTTAGCTCCAAGTACCAGTGATGAGAGGCACTGATGTTCAGGACAAAAATACTCAACAACCAGGAAATAAATGAGCTGAAGCTAATCTGGAAGAAGGTTTGAGAGCTTCACGATGTGTTAAAGTCTTTCAAAGTCTAGAGACTCTTTAAAGAAGCAGTCATCAGAGTCGTGGAAACAAACACCAACCAGCAGTATCAGGTCTTAATAAGGTGAAAATAAAAGGTATTGTTACCTGTCTTATAATGATAATTTTGTCTAATCTGTAAAAAAAATCATGACAATTTAAAATGTATTATAATTATTGATATTCAGTTGAGTTCAAACTTCATTTCTTCATCATCACTTTTAAACAGACTAAAAAAACACTATATTGAAAACATTAAATGAACATTTGAGCTGTCATAAATTAGGTTATTAACATCAAGTTATTTATCTTTTGTCATCAAAACAGTGACTTGAGTTCACAGAGTTAAACCAATGACTAAACCATTATAACCACAGCTACACAATCAGTAATCTGCACCGCAATAAAAAAGGCCAAAATAAAAGTTGATGGTGCAACATTAAAATGTGATTTTTGTATGAAGGCCAAACCTGTTCAAGCTTAAACAGGCTCCAAGCTGCTCAGTGACATATTATCTAATTAGCAATGGAGCTAGGTAGTGTTAGCAGGTACATTTCAAAATAAAAGTTGATGTTGCAACATCTCCTATTTCAACACATTTGACTCATACTTGTGATTCGTGCTGAGTCACATTAAAATTTAAAGTTCCTAAGAACTTGTTGCAGTAAATTCAGAGGACATGACCTCGGTCAGGTGGAGTGTTTCCTGTTTCCTCGACTCGCTCTCAAATCTTCATTTACAGCTTAGATTTGTTTTAAAAAGATGATAATCTGTCAAAATGTCCCAATAAACTGGCAAAAATTTATTCTTCTAAATGTAAAACATGTCAAAACACACACTCACAACAGCACATACGACAAACACACAGTCACAGAATACACACAGATTGTTGACAGCTCACCTTTCAGAGGACCGATGGATGTCCTGAAGGCATCAGCGCTCATGCAGACAGCAGAACTCTCCTGTTAAAGACGATGAAAAAGAGGACATTAAAAAGAGGAGATTAAAAAAACAAACTGTGACTTCCTGTTGGAGTTGGACTGCAGAAAACAAACCTAACAGGAGTCCAGACGTGGTCACAGCTGTCGACTGAACACTCAACGGTGTATTTTGGTGCCAAACGAAAACCAGCGTCCTGAAAAAGAGACGATTAAAGTGAGAAGGTTTCTGAGCGTCTGTCTGCAACAGACGGCGGCCGGCTCGCAGGAAATCTGCTCGACTCAACAACACGTCTGAGAGAAAGAAAGAAAATAAGGTTCCTCCAGCAGGAGAGAAGAAACAGCAAACATTCAGATGGAAGTTTCATTTCTGTCTGCTAACAGGATTAATCCTCTCTGCTTCTGGTTGTGATGTTCTTTACATTCCAAACTCCATTTGAAATTCACCGTATTTTAACTCGACTCTCTACCAAATGTTTTTGACTTTCAGCACAGAGATCTAAAAATGATTAAATATCAGGTTTAACACCTGGGACACAGCATCTGAATTTAGACAGAAATCAAACCCTGACAGTCAGAAAGGCTCAGATGTGTTGATAAAAGATGGATGATTAAATTTAACAGCTCTGATAAGATCTGTTGTGATAAAACTTACACTTCCAGTGGCCAATCACAGATAATATAAATTTCCAATATATCGTGCATCTCTAGTTACAACAAAATAATCCTAAATCATACACATACTTGTCTAATTTATGGATAGAAAAGGGTTCAGGAACGTGTTTTTAGAAAATTGTTTATGGCTACAGTACAGAGAAATAAATAAGTTTAGGCCCTTACATTAAACTGAACACACAGGCGATATAGTTTATTTCTGCTATTTATCAATTTTTAAGGTGTAATGTTTTTAAGGTTTTGGCTGAAATCATCCACTTTCTGTCTTTATTCTCTGGCTTTTCTTGAAAGGCACTCTGGGAAATGTAGGAAAGTAAGCGGTCAATGTAGATGAGACTAAAAAAGGGACACTACAAAATTTTATCAAGACAAAATAACTTGAAATGTGCAGAACATCACAGACTGATGATATTTAACAGCTGGACTTTAATTTATAGATTTAAAGTGACTTTTAAATCTTGACTTCCTGCTGGAGGAACCTGGAGTTTTCTCTTCTAATAAAGTTTTGTTGAAAAGCCCAAATGAAAAACAACTGTAGTGACGCCGGTACTGAAGATCTGGAGCGTGAAAATATTCTGTATGTTTGTTTGCACAGTGTGTGTGTTGATGGTAATGAAGGAACATGTCAGCCAGGACACACACACACGGCAAGAAACATACAGAACATCACCAACTTAATCTTTAAAATTACACCAGTAATAATGGAGACGTGATCAGAAAGTCTCCTGTATATTACAGTTGTTTTTCCACTGAGGCTTTTCCCATGATGCATCAGCAGCAGTGTGTCCTGCTCAGCGGCACTGCGGCAGAGCTGATCTCAGAAACACTTTGGACCGTTTTCACTTTTCATCCTGCTGGTAGTTTTTTGTCTTTTTGAAAACAAAATGTAGGTATTTATGTAAAAAAAAAGGATTTGAGAAAGTATTCTATGCATCTGATGTGTATATAATGATAATAATAATAATAATGATAATAACGTGTGGACTGTTCGTTTCTCTCACTGCATCGTTCATCTGTTTGTTTTCTTCTTCTTCCTGGACAGATTTACCTCATCTCCTTATGTAGCACTTCTTCTTCTTCTTAGTCAGATCTATTTTTTCATCGTTTTAGGATTGAATGCACTAACTGTACAACTGGTTTCCTTTAAGAAAGGGAAGAGAACGACAGAAGCTTTGTACTTCCTGTGTTCAGATTTGGAAAAAATATGAATAAAATGAGATGAAATCAAAGGTTTGGTTATGTGTTGGAAATCTGATGATCTGATGCTCATTTTCTTTTTCTTTTTTATTTAAACCATGAAACGTTTCTTTTCTTTTAAACTAAACTCTAAAGTTAAAGGTGTCATTGTTTTAAATGGTGGTTTTGAGTTTTAGAAGTAGCTAAAACTGACTTGATTTTAAAAGAATGGGAAATTTATATCACATGTGACGTGTGTTCAAAAATTACTGAACATTATTACATGAGAGAAAATTACAATTAATTTTGATTTAATGCAGTTTTAATCTCGGAGATCTGGTGCTGAAGTGGAATAAATAGATTTTTTTTATTTATAATTTTTAGATAGGCCTAAAGTATTTCAATATAAGTTTGTTTATTATTTTTATTACTATCCTACATTTTCAAATAGGCCAATTTTTCCACAGACAGTTTAATTGAAACTGAAGACATTAGATAATTAAATACAATTTTATTTATTTTAATCAAATCGTCTTAAGTTACACGATCAGGGACGATTTTAAAGAAGATTTTAAAATATCAAAAATCTGTCTTCACGGCTATTTCTCCTCAAAGTGGAACGAAAAAATGAACGGTGATCTGAACTGTTAGCCTCCGGCAGGTTGAAGCTGATCCTCGGCTGCAGCGGAGCTTCAGTCCCGGTGTGTCGGTCCTCCTCCAGCCGCGGACTGCGGCCGCTGTCTGCAGCTGCTCCGCCGGTGGCTCACAGATCATTAACAGACACATATTCACAGCTACATTAATATAGTCCCTGACTGTTTCAGCGGATTTACAGTGTTTTACATTTACTGACCGAAGTACTGAAGTTCATCTTGAGGAAGGACACATTACACCTGACGAAGATTCACCTGCCGATCAGCCGGAAGTCTCAACGTGTTTAGATTTGAGGCCTCTAATATCAAAGATTACATTTTAAATACATTTAAAAAAAAAACGAAATGTAAACTTTAGATAAAGTATCAGGAAGAGCATCGCTTTAGTTCGTTAAGACAGTTGATGTTAACATTATTTAAACAGTGTCAGACATTTTGGTGATTTTTTTAGTTGGACCTGAACGTGTCGCGCCGCGGGGGGTGTCGGAGGACAATGCCTGTCTAAATTATCTTTGTGCCCCTCAAAAATTCTCAAAGTACATTCTGTTATCATAAATATTACATATGGTTATCATGTCTTTACGAATAACCAAAACAATGTATTTGCAAACGAATTTATGAGTTAAAAGTATATATAATTAAATAAGGCAGACAGCATCAGGTGGTTTACCTAACACCTTTAAGGCAACTGAGAGTGACCCAGCGTGTTTTTTAATGAAGCTAGCTAGCAAAGTTTAACAAAATGGATGTAAAAGAAATGACTGCAACCCGTCCACGCCAGCAGAATCTACTACAGGATCCACTCCTTCAAAGTCAGAACCACAGTTTCCTAATCCCAGAACATCCCTTCAAAATGTGAATGATGTTTCTCGCTCTGCTACACAACAAGCTAACCAGCTAACGTTAGCCCCTGACTCAGCCTCATGTAACTTTGTATTAACATTTCATACAATCAAGTGTCTAAAGAAAATACACACTAATCAAAATTAGATAGGGATATTGGGATATGGGTGCATATATGTGATATGCAATAAATGTCAAATGAAATGTGTCACATGATTTTTGGGGATGAAAAATATTCATAAATAAAAATTCAGATATGTTAAAGGGTAAACAATCAAGTCAAACTAAAATATCTCAATATCCATAACTGATTTTGAGTAGGTATTTTAGGAGTGTTTAATTCATTCATAGTAGACTGCCAGTGGACGGCAACAAAAACAACTGTTTTTTGCACAGACAGCTTGATTATTAATCACATAAAACATTGAGTGTCAGATTTATTATCACAGATTTATTTTACAAAGTCTACAAAAAGACACCAGACCACGAGGTCACTTTGTTTAGCACAGTTAGTTTCATCTCTAATCAATTTACAGCATCATGCATTAAACTAAAATACACTGTAGAGTCTGAAGTACCTGATGTACACATGTAGTCATACTAAAAGTAAAAGTAAAGATAAAGTTAACATATTACTTTAGTAAAAGTTATACAAATGATATTTGAATGAAAGTATCTGATGTTATGTTCTGATGTTGTTATCTGTTGTTGTGATGTAGGCTACTAAAAGGTGCAATATGTAAGAATTGACCTCCTGGCATCATATCGCTAAAGTAACCGCTAACCATTGCTAACTAGCCGCCATTAGCTAGCTAGCTCAGTTAGCCATGCAGCTAGCAGTCCGGATTGGGAGTTCGGAGCACCAGAGGAGTGTTGTTGTTTACACCGCTATCACAGGAGCTTTAGACCTGGATGGGTCAGGGCTAGCTGGTTAGCATGCTAACTTGAGTAGATATCTCTGCAATACAATACAAAAACACAATTCTGATGATAATTTCCAATAATTTCTGAATGTTTTCAACTAAAGTTCTTATTGTGCCTTTAAAGTTTAAAACTACTTCACATCTGGAATAAAAACACAGTTAGAGGCTCACACAGGTCAAATCATTTCCTGGCATGTAGGTCACTTCATAACATTTTCTCCTCTGGAAGGCACTTTGTCATGTCATATCTACCCCAGGGGCATCGAAGAGGGCACTTTTGATAATGTTACAGAAAGACATCAACACTACAAGATAAAAAAAACAGGTACAAAATGAAAATAAAAAAAATCTATTACAGTAGGATGAAGTGATGTGAATCTGATAGAGATATGAGGAAGCTGTGTCCTCCACCTCTGGTCGCTGCTACCTGCCTGTATGTTGGTGTCATTGCCATGGAAACATTTCAATATTCACAATGAGAAGCTGAAATGAAATAACAGATGGTGGGAGGCATGTAGGTGCACGACTGACAGAAACAAATTATCACTTCTTTTTATCTTCTCGGAGCGCACCGACTGTTTAAAACACCAGCGACACTGACAGGTGAGTCCAGGTGAGCCACGGCGGTTATTGACAGTTATTAAAGTCAATTATCACACTGCAGGACGAGAATATAAAAAAAGGAGCAGACGGCTTTAAAAAACAAAAGGGTGATTGATTTAATGTGAAGAGGGAATCCAGCTGTTCTGAAGAAGTGTAACCTGCTTTAAATGGAACCGTAATTTACAAAATTATCATCAGGCAGAGATTAAGAAGACCTGAAACTAGAGACCGAGACAAGAAACTCATCAGGAAACTGTTTACTGAGGTCGTTAATCAGGTGAGAAGTAGTGTTATTTTCTCATAGGCTTACATACAACCATACTTCTGTTTGAAACCAGTGGAGTCACCCCCCTGCTGGAGTGCAGGCTTGACTTTTTCAGATGCGGATGCTTCGTTGATTTTTGTGTCAGAACCTGGATGTGGTTCACTGCTACAGACCAGACTGAAGGCAAAGAGCTGCCAGACAAACAAAGGCGCTCTGTCTGAAACACTCTTGTTTTAGCCCATGTCTCTTTAAGGCCCGTTCTCCTGAATGCCCAGTCTGCTTTGATTGGTCAGCTCACACACGCCTGAGCCAGCAACGCTAACAACAACAGAGCAGCTGTGCTAAATCAATTCTTATGTGCCAAACTAGCTGCTGGGCATAAATTATGTAAATGTGTGACATGGTGATGAAGCGTGATGTCACAAAGTTACAGAATTAAAGGTGGGACTACTGACGAGGTGTTCAGGAGCAGTGTTTTCTGTGGGAGAGAGGAGCTTCTATTGTTCTTTTACATGAACAGGAACTGATAACACACTGAAGGAAAGGAAAAAAAAAGAAAAGTATATGTCTCCTTTAATTCTAAATCAAAAATTGATCACAATGTTTTTCCAGTTACGATGATTTATATCAAGGTTTTGACAATGAAGAGCGTTGAGGCATGGAACACATACAACGACATCTCTGATCCTTGTTTTAGAAACAGACACCACCTGGCAATGCAGCGTTAGAAACCTTTTGTTAAAGGGCAGACGCTTTAAAAAAATACTCAGCAGGTGATTTGACGAACCATCTGTCTATTACAGGCTAACTTAAACCAATCAGATCAATAAGAGTAGGGCGCTACCACCAGAGGAGCCAGCCAGCAGCTACGCTAACCTGGAGGAGCCGCCATTGTTGTTTTCAAACCAACAGTCACGTCTCTCGCTGGTCGTCACATCTAAACCACAGCTGACAGTAGTTCCTCAAAGGACACTGATTGGTTCAACCAGGGTGCGTTCAGACACAAGTGCAACAAACATGTCAGTGAGACGTTTGCAGCTGTACAGGTGGTTCAAACAAAACCATCTTCGTCTCTGTTCAGGTGGTGGTCACTGTGTCAGATGAGGAGGTTACAGAGTCATAAATTCACGCCATGATTCAGCCGATACGACATGAAACAATGTGAGTGATGTCATCAGGGAGGAGGAGCTAGGGACCAAAATACAGAAACATGAATGTAAACAAACATGGTTACATGGTTCACCAACATCACTCCTCATCGTGTCATTTCCTCTGCTTCGGTTGTCATCCGTCATGATTCACTACGCGGGATTAAACAAGTAACCGTCACGCCTGATGAACTCCCTTTTCTGGGCAGGCGCTGATATCATGTAGTCTGAACCGCCATCACAGAAAAACAACTCTTAAATCAACATATTTCTTTGGTTGACATGACAAACATTAACTGCTGCTAACAACCTCAACCACATTTTTTAACCACATAAAATCAGCCAGAAGAGACGAGCAAAGATGACTTCAAGTTGAGGAAAATACCCAGAAACAAACTAAGTAAACACGCAAGAGGATTCAAGCTTCTTAGTAGTTTTCCTCTTGTTGAACCTTTTTGTTTGCTGTAGTTTGTTTCACACTCGTTGAGCTCGTTGCCTCCAATCAGCTAAGTGCAGCGATTAGCATCAGTCCCCCTCCAGCTCTGTGTGTGTTGAATCACAGAGGCTGAACGGCTTCTTCAAGTAAATCAGAGTATTTATCCAAATGAGACAAATGAACCCAGCTACTCGTTATGAACCCTCTAATCAACCAAATCAACTTAATTGCTGCAAATAAAGGCAATTAGCATCAGAGGCTGTCGTTATCCACTCAGCCGCTGCTTCACAGCTACAGCTCAGCAGCTCAGGACATCAGAATTGATCAAATAACTGCTGATCAACATCTCTCAGATATTTTCCCTCCATTGATCCCGTGAACGGCCCATCTGTCAGTTCTTTATACAAAACACCACTTAATAGGCTCCACTGTGTGTGTGTGTGTGAGTGTGTGTGTGTATTTACATGTGGTCCAGTATTTGCATGTCCCTGTGTGTGACTGTAAACATGCGTGACAACAATAACTCGTAAAAGAAGCTCTGACGGAGGGAAAGTTTGGTGTGTGTGTGTGTGTGTGTGTGTGTGTGTGTGTGTTAAAGAGGAGGAGGAGAGCTGACGGTGTCGGGACTTGATGGAGGGGATTTCCTCCTCCTCCTCCTCCTCTCTTCATCTTAACACACACAAAAACACACACTTCACACTGATCTTGCTTAAAGTCAGTTGTGGAAGAAGTACTCAGATGTGTAAAAATACTCTGTTACAAGCATTTTAAAAGTATACTGGAGTAAAAGTATAATCAGTAAAATGTGTTTAAAGCAGGATCTTACTGTTGTGGTTGTTGAGTTCAATGATAATTTTCTTACTGTTGATGATTTTCTCCATGAATCATCAATTGTTTGGTGAAAATGTGGTGTCAATGAGCCCATTCGACATTAAAGAGGACCTATAATGTTCAATTGAAGCTCTGTATTTTTTTTTCTCGGACCCGATGAGAGCGTCTTTGCACAATTCAAAGTTCAAAATAATCCTCATTTATCTTTAACTGGCCCTCAATGCAACACCTCAGTTCATCCTATCTGAAACACTTTAGCTACTGTCTCTTTAAGGCCCCCCCTCCCTAAAAGCCCACTTTCCTCTGATTGGACAATCATCCGTAGCATCACTCGACTTAGATTCTGTACAAAAACACAACTTCATAACTTTTTCACTGATTTTGGTGTAACTGGATCATATTTTATGGAGAAAATAGACGAACAGACAGCTTTACTTGTAGCTTGGCTAGTTAGCTCAGTTAGCCGTGCAGCTAGTAAGCAGCTACAGCTAGCGATCCTATTAGATGGCTGGGTCTACGTAGACTGGGAGAGCTGTTTACACTTCAGCACAGGAGCTTTGGACCCCCGGGAGGACGAGATTTTCTGGCATGGGGTAAGCTAACAGACCGCTAACTGCACAGCTAACTGAGCTAACTTCCTAACGGCGGCAAATGTTACAGACAAGATAAATTTCCTAAACAATGTTTAAAACTTTTTACATGAACATCCGACGTGGTGACATTATATATACGACAACAACAACAGTTCGCCTTTAAAAATACATGAACATCATTAAAACGAAAGCAACAAATCTTCACAATTGTGAAGCTGAAACTATGAAATTAAATGTTTTTATGTAAAAAATGACGTAAACATTTTAATTTTCTGTCAATCAACTAATTGATTAATCAACATAATATCTGTCTATATCTGTCTGTGCTGTGTTAACTGTTGTGTAGTTACATTTAGAAAAACAAACTTCTGTAAAGTAACTAAAGCTGTCAGACAAATGTAATGGAGTAGAAAAGTGGAGTAGACAGTGACATGAAAATAAAAAAACTGAAGTAAAAAATCCAAAAGATACTAGTTACTTTGCAGATTACATGCTGCATCAGAGCCACAGTAGCTCTCTTTTAATCAGCAGTCATATAATTTACTTTACCTTGTACTTCTGATACTTAAGTACATTTAAAATCAGATACTTTTAGATTTTTATTCAAGTTTTTCTTATGGCTGACTTTCACATTTACCAAAGTAATATTTTAACACCATATCTTTACTTTTACTCGAGTATGTCTGTCGACTACTTTTTAAAACACTGGTACTTAGTTACATTCCACCACTGGATTTTTTTTGGACAGAAATATGTGATCATGGAGGATAAACCGTCCAGAGGTGTAATATTCACTCTCATATTTTTAGTAACTTCTCGCCTCAGTAATTTAACTTCCTGTTTAATCTCCATGTGACTCGTCAGCACGTGGAGCCGCGACCGGCAGAAACTAACGATGTAAAGAGGAACGTCTATAAAATTGTTGATTTACGTCCATCGATTATCAGTCAGTGTTTTATGTGACACACTGCTCCACCTCGCTAACTGTCAGCTAAACTCCTCCGAAGATGATTAATGTTCCCGCCTAATTACTTCAAGTGAGGCGAAAAACTCTGCACGCCAAATCAAAATGGAGGCTCGTCCTGCAGGACGTGTCCTGGGCGGTGAATCATTTATATAAAACACCTCGTTTGACCTAAAGGAGATTTTCTGTAAAACTCCTCCAGCGTGCCAAACGCCTGTTGGCTCACAGCGTGATTTGTAGCTGCAGCTCGGGTTGATTTACGGCCGCCATGACGGGATAATGACGGGTTGGAGTTGCGTTTACAGACTAGAAGAGCTGGTTGGGACGCGGCAGAAGCTGCTCCCAGATCAGCCTCAAACCTCCACAGGTTGATGGAGGAAGAGCTGATCCTGAATCAGCAACCGCAGGTGACCTCGACTCCCACAGCGTTTCCTACGCCGCCACCTGGACAGGCCGCTGTGATAGGCTGAGAGGAGCTGGGGGGGAAATGATAGGCTGCCTCCAGCCGCGGAGCTCGGGCAGTAAAAGATGTTTCTGATGAATCAGTGAAAGAGCTTTAATTAAGTGTAATGACGGCTGAGGAATCAGACACGAGAGCTGCACAACAATGATGAGTTAATTACACGTAATGATGCAGACGTCCAGACAAACTCAGCGTTAGTTTCATGACCGGGTCATTTCTGTGTCGGTGAGTCGACTGTGGTGGAAAAATAAATGGTTTCATGTTTTCACACAGACTTTTACTACGGATGCCTGGTTCTGCCAAAAATATTAAAAATGGTAAAAATTTGACATGAAAACAGACTTTCTCAGTCAAAGTTTAACTTGAGATATAAAATCCAGTTTATTTTAACGTGTTTATTTGTATTTGCCTGTATCACATTAATTAAACATTTTTAGATTGTGACCTTCTTAACTTACATAATTTTAACTTAATTAATTTTAATTTTCACACATCTTTTTTCTTTATACCTTTTTTCATAATGTTTTTCCTTTAAGACGCCATTTTGGCTTTTATTTTGATTTTTGAACACTTTTTTTTATTTTTGCTTTCAGTTAGAAGTGTTTCCTCAAACATTAATGTTTGGTATTTTTATCACTTTTATTTCATTTTATATTTAAAATCTTTATTTTTTTTCACTTTTTACATATTGTATCACGGTATTGGACCCAAAAACATACAAAAAACATTAAATTACATTTGGAAAATGATCTTTTTTTAGTAATATAATCAATATAATATAATATTTAATAATCAGCTTTTTCAGAAACAGTTTTGTAAGTGAAACTTTATGAGTGAGTGATCTGTTTTGTTGTTTAGTCTCAGAACATTAATTATTATGAGGTTAACTCCTCTGACAAGATTTAAAATGTGTAAATATTAATATATTTTCATTATTGTGATCACAGTAAAATGATTTAATGACTCACACACGATTCATTTATGATCTCGGGAGAGGAATCATTTTCTGGTGTTTACGACATCACAAGCTTTGACTTCCGATTGTGAAATAAAATGATGATGAGTTCATTAGTTTTGTTGTAATGATGAGGAGGAGACGGTGTGTGTTAGTCTGAGCTCAGGAAATAATTATGAGGAAGGAGAATGTGTTATGTTGAGATCACAGAATAATGGATCTGCGATCACGACAAACAACATAATTAGACCTGCAATGTTTTCTGATTCTGGAGGAAAAGGTGAAAATTTAGAAAGTGTCACACACACACACACACACACTGATCTCACCTCCATACAAGCATGTGTCTGTACATCACACACACACACACACACACACACACATGTCGACTGTTTCCAGGACATTGTGACCCAACCTGTCGTACAGGTGAGCAGAAAAACACAAAAACACCAATTATATGACTGTTTGGACGACAAACAGCCGCCCATCACGCTCCTCAGGCTGGATGTCAGTTTCCAGTTGGTTACCGTGATGATCACGTCACCAACCAGCATCTGCTCTCAAAATGGCTGAGTCACTCATTTTTATAAGTTGTGTCTCATGAAACTCATGAAATGTCGAGATGTCGTGTCTGAACCCGACTGAAGGACCTCTAGTTAAACCGATGAACTGTAGACTATTGATACACACATAATGAGCCTTAATAACGCTGATTACACTTAATAACACTTAATACACTTCAGACGCTCTAATAGTGTCAACACGAGGAGAGCAGCAGGCAAACACTGACACCTAGATATAAAGAGTCGGATCAGACCGACTGCAGCCTGCAGCTGAGTACATGTTGGACGTGCTGTTCTTAAAACGACGGATGGTAAAACTTTTACATTACACGTCTTTATGTTGCAACTTTGAGTTTCTTTAGGTCCAAATTCCTGGTTTAGTCGCAGCAAACCCAACTGAAAAAAGTCCCAACAGAAATATTTGGTTGTGTTGCCACAAACACAGCTGGAAATGTCCCGACATCTCATAAAAATATCAGATTTTGTTACCACAAACATGGCCGATGGTCCCGATAATATCCAGTGTTATCAACATAAACCAGGCTGGACATGTCCCGACCACTCAACAGAAATATCCAGCTCTGTTGCCACAAACCTGGCTGGAAAATGTCTCGACTTCTCATTTAAAAACATCAGTTTTGTTCGCCAGAAAATCAGCTGGAGATGTCTAGACACTTGTCAAAAATAACTTTTTTTGTTGCTGCAGTCCTCAGTGGAAATGTCCTGATATCTGGACAAACAAGGCTCGAGATGTCCTGTCAGAAATATCCAGCTTTACTGCCACAAACACTGCTGGAAAATGTCCTGAAGTCTCATTAAATAAAACACAGTTCTGTCAAAAATGTTCTGCTTTGTCGCCACAAACACGACTGGAAATGTCCTGATGTCTCATTTAAAATATCTGGTCTTTTTGCCACAAACAGGGATAGAAATGTCCTGACATCTCATCATAAAGATTTGGTTTTGTCACCACACACAGCTGGAAAATAGCCCAACATCTCGTAAGAAATATCCGGTTTTGTTTCTGCAAACCACCAACAATAAGTCTGCAACTTGTCAGGGATTGTGATCCTGATATATATCCAAACCTTCAGGTGTAAAGAAAATCAGTGACACGATTTCTCAGCCTACAGAGATGAAGTCTCCAGAAGTTCCTGTTTTAAATAAAGTTTTTAGAAGAAGATTCCTGGAACCAGTCTTTACCCTCATGTCTTTATTTCCCACCAGCCCCGGCGGCGGCGCAGTGTTTGGTGCGGTAACAGGCGGTGGACCCGAGGCTGTGACTGACTGACAGCCGATGGGCCTCTGCTTTGTGGTCTTTGTTTACAGCACGGACAGTCTTGCGTGTCTGATGGAGGATTAGAGCTCATTAAGAGAGCGAGGCTGGTCGCCAGGAGCTCCTCAACACACCACACAGACATTATACAAGTCTGTCTTCATACAGTCCTCTGACTCACTGCACCAGCTCGTTTACTACGTCTACACAAGCTTTAATGATCATATCCTCAGTTTCATCCCGAGTTTTACTAATGAAGTGAACAGTGCAGAGATGAAGCTCTAAACATAAGACATCCCCACCCGCCATTTACTGTTAAATTTACATCTTTTTTTGACAAACTGAGGTCGTCTTACTCGTGTTTATCAGAGCTTTTATTAATGAAGGTGGTGTTACAGCTAAGTGAGACATCTGTGAAGCCAGAGACCACTGTTTAAGACTGTGTTTCAACACTTGTCAGCCACTGAACACGTGGATATGTTTCACGAGACATCAGGACACTTCCGGTTGGGTTTGTGGTGACAAAACTGGGTGTTTTTAAATGAGATGTCAGGACATTACCAGGCAAGTCTGTGGCAACAAAACCTGCTTTTTTTCGACTAGACATCCAGATATTTGTGGCGACAGAACAAAATGTTTTCAACCAGACATTTCCAGTTGAGTTTGTGGCGAGAAAAGTAGATATTTTTGACGTGATGTCTGGACAGGTTTGGGGCAAAAAACTGTATATTTTCGGGGAGACTTAATGATATTTCCATCTGCGTTTGTGGTGATAAAACTGGGTATTTTAAGCTGAAATGTGACGTTTGTTTGAAGCCTAACTAAGTGGGTTTTGTGGCTTTTGTACCTATTAATCATTCAGACACCAGAATATATAAAGACAGGGTCAGATTTCCAAATAACAAAATGACCCTTTAAGTAAAGACGTGAGAACTTTCTCCTCCACTGACATTATGTCTTCTCATCACCAGCCGGACTTGACTCACTCCTCGTGTAGAAACAGCTCAGCACAAAGCCTGCAGTGTCAAATAAAAGAGTGAAAGCTGACGGCAGCGAGGAAACCGGTGAACATGATTGGACAGCTTCCTAACTGGCATTCAGCTTCCTGGTGAAGCCTGCGGCGATGTGAGGGTGACGTCGTAGTAAAAGCTGCAGATCGGACGGTCGTCTGTCATTAATTCACCTCTGATACAAGTCAGCACAGGTGATCACACACAGGTAGGCAGCTGCAGGGTCTCCTGCTGAGACCAGCTAGAGAAAGACTCTTCTTGCGGTTCTGTATTAAAGGGAAAGGGGCGGCGACGGTTTGGTTTCCCAGAAATGGAAAGTTATTTTAGTTTTACATAAACAAACGGTCACCGTCTCCACCTGATACACTCACCTCCACCTGTGTCAGACACCAACATGTGTCAGAGTGAAACCACTGGATCTCTTTAGTGAGACATCAGGACATTTTCCAGCTGTGAACCAGATATTTTAGGACAAAACAGGATCTTCTCCAAACGTTAAGCGCGTCAATTCTGTGCCTAAACCCGACCAGAACATACGCACAGTGATGAACGTGAAGAAATGTAAAGTTTCAACAGATCTGTGGTCGTTCTAGTGTTTGTGTCGTTGAACCTCCAGCTGGTCGAACCCGCCAGATCAAACCAGCGTCTGTCTGATGACTTCCTGTTCTCTTCAGCTGGAAACACAACAAGCCTCCGCTGCAGTCTGAAGGTGTTGAACAAAAGGTGGAGGTATGATCTGTGGGTGGAGGTGTCTGCTATGAGTCGTGGGAGAGGAGGGTTTTTTCGGGCCTGTATCTCCGACACTTGTTTCACAACACACACTAATTGCAGCTTTATGCAGATGTGAGAGGCGTTTTAACGTTACGCCTCGGGTCCTTCTCCTCTCGCAGCTGGAGCTCCAACGCAAACAAACAACGTCTCATTATGACATGCAGGCGGTGAAAATGAAGTCTTAAACACCGTCGTTCCTGAAGGTGAGCCGGCGAGCCGAAGGTGAGCAGAGCTTGGTGTTAATTGTTACCGCCGGGTCTCATTATGGCTCCAGTTTGACGACAATCAAAGAGCGAAGGAAGGAGGAGGGTCAGCACATACTGCAGGAAACACAGCAGAGGGTGAAGCACTGAGGAAGTGATGGAGGGCACACTAAACAGATGAAGCTCAGTAAGACTTTCTGAATGCAAAATACAGATTTGTTAATTTTATTAACTCAGTATGACACATTTATCTTACAATGATTTCTGACTAGATTTTTCTTTATCTGAATGCAAAATGTTTTAAAACTCTTGTTTTCATGTTCACGTGCAGTGTAAACCACGAGGACTTACAGGACTTTTTAAATAAAAAGGGAATTTAAATGATGAAAGATTAGCCGTGAGCAGTAATACAGAAACATGAGGACACCAGACAATCTCGAGATGCCAACAGCAACAACAAAAGACGTCGATGTGATTCTCAGACCTCTTTTGGAAGCTGCTTTTAAGTTTCTGTCGTCTAAATGAAGAATGAAAGTTACATTTTTCCCAAAACTGCCAGAAATTTAAGATGGAAAAGTCAAAACTCTGTCTGACTGCATCAACAGCAAACCTGAGAACAAAGTAATGAAACTTACTTATCAGATATTTTGTCATGTAATCTGACTACTCTGACTACTCTTTTCTACAGCACATTTTATTTTATTTTGTTTTTTGAATCTGTCCATCCTGAGATGAGATCCCTCCTCTGTGGCTCTTATTGAGGTTTCTTCCTTTTTTTCCTTTTACCCCCGGCTGCTGTTCAGGGTCGTTCACTGAACAGACTGAGGCCAGCATCACTTTTCATTTTCTGCTCCTTCATACCTCCACTCCACTATGTTTATTAGATTACTTTAGTTACTAGTTACTTTACAGATTACATGCTGCATTGGAGCCAAAGTAGCACATTTTTACATTAATTTATTTTTATCCTTTAGGTACTATTTCACTTTGACCACAGTAATATTGACTTGAGTGTTACATTTTCTGTTACTTTACACTTATACTCTATTACATTCTGGAGGCAAATATTGTACTTACCTCTGACATGCTGCATCAGAGCTAAAATAGCATATTAAATTAAATGAATCAAATTATTTTAAAACCATATCATACACACATGGACATTTTTGTATATTTTACTTCAGATACTTTACAATTTTTACTCGAGTACTCTTCAAATGGATGACTTTTACTTTTACATTTTACAACACTGGTTCTTGATGAGCGTCACGAGTTTTTCTTCCGTCCATCTTGTATTTAACACTGTGTTACTTTCTGAAAATGTCGCCGCTGACCTGAATCTTAACGCTGAGGCAGAAAGCTGTTTGATGATTGCTTCCACACGAGTCTGATTTTTTTGTAGTAAACGTCGTCGAGCTGTTCTGATCTTTAAACGCGGCTGGAAGAGTTTCACAAACTGGAATAAAAGCTTCAATCAGAGAATGACTCTCTGCAGCAGGAGCTATAAACAGTGTCACCGTTTACCTCGCAGTCGCTAATTAAATCCCCCTCCTCATAAACAAGATGATTTTTATTCAAATTAGCTCCTTTTACCTCGTTAGCACACCTGTGCTCTCCTGCAGCTAATTAAAAGCCAAATCCTGCAAAGTTCTGCATCCGTCGACAGTGGCTCTGTTACCAAATATTGAGCAAGGTAGCACTGTGCTAATTAATGTTAGGAGGAGGTGGAGGAGGTGGAGGGGCTCATTAACATAATGTGGAGCAGGAGAAGAGAGAAAAACAACACGACCTCCAGTCGTCGTGTTCAGCAGGAGGGCGGTCGCCGCGGTGTTCCTGCAGGCCCTCGAGCCGTTTTAACACCCGGAGTGGCTCTTCTTCTTCTTCTTCTTCTTCTTCTTCTTCTTCTTCTTCTTCTTCTTCTTCTCTTCTTCTTTTTCTTCTTTGTTGGTGTTCATCAGGAGGGAGTCTCAACAACTCGTTAGACTTCAGTTTCTATTCTGAGTCGGAATCAAAGCGTGAGATGGGGGAGAATAAACAGATCCTGCAGGTTTCAGGTGAATCTTCAGGCTTTTTGAACGTGTAAATAAAGTTTGGTTTCATTGATCCCAGCTGGGTGCTAATCACATTCAAGACAAAGGAAAATTAAATATTGCAACAATTAGCAGGTTTGATGAATATAGTCACACACACTTTACTGCAGTGCTTATATTTAACTCTTATAAATGAGTAAAACAGTGTCTGAGGAATTGTAATTAGGCACCAATAGAGGTGTCGGAGCAGGTGAACACCGCCGGAAGCTAAAATAGTGACAACTGAGTCAAAGAGAACAAGAGGAGAGACGAGCAGAGGAAATATAATGGAGAGGAGAGCAGAACGGAGATAATCCAGAACCTGAAGGAGACACCGACCTGGACCTGAACACCAGGCTGGACCTCTTCACGAGACAGAATCCAGAAGTCTTAAATCACAGCATCCTTTTCTCCACCACTCCAAACACATTAAAATATGACTTTGTGGAGTTGAAATCAACGCTGTGATCTGGACGATGACTTGGACCCATTAAGACGGGCTTTGTTGGTACCTTGATGATTTATTTCATCCTGAAATGGGTCACTGTCTGCTGCTGAACACTCTGCATGGACGCTACATGATGTGTAAACTGATCTTATCTATTTTCAGACATTATTTACACCCTCGGCGTGCAGTCAAGCTCGTGCAGCGCCGATCTAAAAATTCAAATCTGTCTTTGTGGAACGGTCAAGTGCAGCTTTTTTGGCCGAGACACAGGAAACATGAGGCAGCGCAACAGTGGGCCTTCATCGGTGCCAGTTGCTGGTTTGGTGTGTACAAAAGTACAAATACTTCATTACTGTACTTAGGTAGATGTTTTAGGTATCTGTACTTTACTTGAGTATCTCTTTGACATTCCCTCTCTACATCTGAACACAAACATCTGAACTTTCTCCTCCTCACATTTTCAAAACAGGCGCGTTACTTCAGTTTGATGCATTTGAGGTGAATTATGGATTATTTTTATTTGGCGTCATCGCACGCCGCCTTCCCAACATCACAAGACTGATTTCAGCCTATCAGAGCGCACCACGCACGGCAGACGCAGCGAGACGAAACAAAGACGTAAGAAGACGTAAACAGACAGAGAGGGAGACTGGAATGGGGAGAAAAGGCCTGTTAGTGTCTCGTATCTGCAGAGATTTTCTTATTTTCTCTCTTTGTTGCTGCTCGAGACGCTTTACCAACACAAAATGTGGCTATTTGACGTCCTGGGAATGAGACTCAACAATCAACTATCTTTGTGGTGCATTCAGGAACAGCTGGGACAAATCCTATTGATTCTACCTTTAACTTTAATAGTCTTTGAATTATATTAATATGATGTGAGCTTACTCTATTACTTTTACTGGAGTAAAGAAGTTGAAGCAGTACTTCTACTTTTACCAGAGTCTGTTTTTACACAAGTATCTGAACTTCTACTGGAGGAGAGACTGTGAGGACTGTTGACTCTGATCAGAGAACTAAGAAGCTGATGTGTTTTCAGGGACGTTCTGCAGCTTTTAAACAGTTTGTTCACCTGCAGGTTCATTAATCTGAAGCAGTGCATTATATCAGAGGTTCTGTCTGGTTCTGTGCTTGAGGAAACATTTCCTCCATGAGCCAGTTCACACCAAAACCAGCTGCAGGAAAAAAAAACTCTAACGTGCTGCTTCACATGAACTGGAGGCTCCTGGTTGCAGCACGTCTGCAGTTTCCTGATTTTGTGAATAATATTCATCGTGAATCATAAAACCTGTCTATATATCTACTGCTGCATGACTGTCAACAACATAAACATTTTAAAAAGCTGCTGCTGTCGTCTGAGAGGCTTCAAGGTTTCCAGCTTCACATGTAATGACTCATTTTATGAGTGAGTGAAGCCTCAGCAGGCGTCGCCATGACACGTTTGTTTTTCTGTCGTCAGGCAAATTCACAACTATAAAAATTTTACATTTGCATTTTTACGACCGTCAATCAACTCGCTTTTATAGTCGTCCTGTCACAATTGATCTTAATATTGTACCGGCTGTCAAATATATTTATCATAATAATACAATGCCTTTAAAATGAAAAATCAAGAAGTGTGAGCTTGTGAACTGTTAAACAAGTGATGACAGAGTTTGAGGAAGTTGGCTTCAGATTTATAACCTGAAGAAGAATGTTGGAGAGTTATTTATCTTTGTTGTCACGGTATTTAATATCCATGTCAAATAAAAGACAAAGTTAAACTGACTTTCAGAGGTTATCATGTTCATCTGTTACTGACGTGTAAACACGTAAAGATAACAGCAGAAACAACTTCTGAGCCTTTGATAGTGAATTTATTTCTGCCTTACATCGTATTTAGTCATCGCAGCTTGTTATTAAAGTGGCTCAGTGTTTCCTCGTGTCGTCTCCTCGTCCCTCAGGTTTCCCAGCCGCAGTAAAGACATCAGTTAGTGAGCTAAGCTAATTTGTTTAAAGAGGTAGCAGCAGGTTAAGAGGAGGCCTCGTTACCCTGCTCCGTCTTTTCAAACAGTGAAAGCGAGCCTTTTCTGTGTGCGCCCCCTCCTCTGCGCTGCTTGTTTAGCTGCAGCCATGCATGCTTAACTCGAGGAGGAGGACGGCGCATCCTGCAAATTAGCAGGCTGATTTCCCTCGCAGGGTTTGGACAGAGGGTTCCCGCGGCTCATCGCCAGGCCCTAAACACAGAGGCCGGCGTCACAGTGGCTGAGCGAAGATGGCCGCCTCCGATTCAAAACGCTCCAGCCGGTGTTTTTACAAACGCGGATTACCCAAATGTCCACTGCACGGTCCGTTTGGATCTGGCAGCAGAGGAAGTGAAGGACTGCTGTCATCACGGACTAAAGTTTATGACCTGACCTGAAGTCTGACAAGTTCAGAGGTCTGAGATCTCAATCAGACGTGACACCAGAGGAAAGAACATGCAGGCTGAGAGCAACCAACAAGGATTCATTTCATCTCACATTAGTTCAGATTTTAGCAAAACTAGTTTGAAAATAAGTAAATCCAGATTTAAAATTGAGCAGAGCTCTTGTGCACTTTTAAAAATGAATCTTTAAAGGTTAAACAAACTAAATAATCAAACTCTCTTTGTTTTCATGACTGAATAAACTGAATAAACACAATTTATACTGTTTTACTTTGTTTATATGTGGCGGACCCTGCCACCTCTCTACCCTCAAACAGTGTTCTGAACCTTATTTTCCTCTGAGAGCAGCTGGTTTATTCACTTATGGAGAAAAGTTTGTATTATTACCTCATAAATATTGTAAATATTAAAATTCAGAGTTGGAATTTCGTCTATAACACTACACACTGCTCCTTTAAAGAAACATTTAGTTTATGTTTAAGTTAAAAAATATAATCTATAATTCTAAGGTGATGTTCGTACGCAGGGACAGATTCACAGACACATGAAGTACGCTGCCCTGCAGCTCATGAGCTACATGTTTAGTCAAAATCAAGTTAAGCCCACAGGGGACATTATTTAAATGATAATGTAAATGTACAATGTTCATACTGTCTGTGTTATGAGTAAACATTAAATACTATAATAAAAAGTGGATTTGATCAGCAAATTAGATTATTACATTTTAATTTCTACTCAAAGACACAAACATATAATCTGTGCTGTTTTATATTTTAACATATTCAGGACTTTTGGTTAATCTGAATGTTGAAGCTACAGGATACGATGATATTTCTGACACTTCCAGCTTTGTGTCAACAGTTTGTCTCCTTCCTGCTTCAACACGACGATGCCTCGGTGCACAAATCAGCTCCAGAAACAATAAAGGCTCTTCCCAGTTTGCTGCAGAAGATCTCGACTGGTCTGCAGAGTCCTAGGATGAACCGGGAAGCACAGATTCATTTTTCTGCTGCAGGATGTGAGCGAACTCACCACTAATGGAGGCATTAACCCTGTTTAACAGCCGAGGTTTTCTGGCTGAGAAAGGAAAGCCTCCTCCCTCCTCCCTCCTCCTCCCTTCATGTAAATGTGAGGAGCTGACTGGAACATGGAGGCTAATAATGGCACACGTGTTTTACATAAAGAGCAATGAGCCAGTAAACTGCTTTGGGTTTCTCTGCTCACAGAGACAAACACAGAGGAGATGAACTAATGATGACTCTGTGTTTGCTTCTTTCTCTGCCAGAACAAATTGTTTCACACAGATTATCAGATAAGCTCCAACTAATCCTCTGTCTGACCCCTGAAGCTGCACTGCTGGTGTTTCTCACAGTGTATGACGACTATTTTATAGTTTCACTTTGTATTTCCCATCAGAACAAATCAAATAATCCTGAAAACTTCATACAGATTTAGTCAATTTTGTTTTTTGCGTCCAGATAAACTGTTGGATTGTTTCCAACTTGTCTCATTGAAAGAAATCTTGTGTTTCTTCTTTTTGGTGAGTAAATTGTTGTTATTACTGATAGAAATGACAAAACCAGGCAATAACATCCACCCGATCAGTTAGATAATTATTTGATGTACACAGTGGTTTAATAAATGTATTCAGACGAAGTTAGTTGATGGAAACATTAACTGATCTGCATTTTATTGAGGCAAAAATTTCAGAAATCTGTTTTATAGTGTGAAACAATTTACTGGGTACATCTGAGCACTGAAGAAAACTGACAATATGTATATAGTAAAATATTTGAATGGAGTGCGTCCGTACTTGCTGTTACAACAGCTACGATATCTGTCCGGCTACTCAGTGCGAGACTGACGAAAAACATGCCGTGTTAAAAATCAGAAAGGACGCAGAGCACGATGTTGAAATCATCAGGAGAGCTGCTTCGCTGTGAGCTATTAGAAGCAAGTGCATTTGGCTAACAGGGCTACCTCGTAACAGAGCTAATACAGCTAACAGTGCTAACCGCTAACTGAGCTAAACACACAGCAGGACTGAGAGTTTCTGCTCAAAGCAACATGAAGCGTGAAACAGTGAACCTCTTAACGTGAGTCAAGTTCACAGAGAATTAAAGTAAAGTACTTCAGTAGCCTGTAGTTTGGAGGTGAAGGTACTTTAAATATTTAATACTTTAAAAACACTGGATGATAACACCAAATAAGATAAATTACATTTTGATTTTGGGACACTTAAAAAGGTTTTCTGAGCCGGTGATGAAAAAAGCTAATCTGGAAAAGGATTTTTATTTTGACAACTGAGCAACAGAACAAGCTGAAAAGACGTCGACATGTGATTACAGATAAAAGAGATCTAGATGGTTGACAGCTGTCTTCTTCCACATCCAGCACAATGAGACGATCCACTCAGAGAGAGGTTTTTGAATCTACTTGATGAATGTCGGGTTCAGAATACAGGATCTTTGGGAGTCACTGGAAAATAACGTATTCAATGGTTGAGGTGATGATTACAGATTATAGTCATAAATTAATGCTGTGAGTAGAACTGACAGACCTGACACTTCAAATCAAAGCCTGCTGTCTTTCTCAACCTGTATGACATCACTGGGGGTGATGAATGAATGTAAACAAACATGGCGCCTGAAACAGTGTGTATGGATACCAGATTTACTATAATTCACAAATTCCACCTCTCTGCACCGACAACATCACTCCTCTTTCACTTCACCATGTTTACAGGTGAAGACGCTCTGTGCTCCTATTGGTCAACATCACCAACATGTAGTGGAAAGAAAATAATTCTTACCTGCTCATCTTTCACCGTCTGGACAGAGACCGCTGTTCAAGACTGTGTTTTAACATTTGTAAGCGTCAAACCACTGAAAATTTTTATCGAGACGGGACATTTTTTCAGCTGTAGTAGTGACAACAAAACCAGATATTTTAAAAGAAGTGTCAGGACTGCTGTGTTTTTGGTGACTGATATTTCTAAGGAGATGTCGGGACATTTACAGCCATGTTCTGGCATCAAAACCACATACTGTTAATGAAACATCGGACATTTTAAGCCGTGTTTGTGGGAACAAAAGTGGGTGTTTTAAAAAAAAATTGGGGCAATTTCTAGTCGTGGGTGAGGAGACAAAACTGGGTGTTTTTAACAAAGCATCGGACCATTTCCAGCTGCACTTGTGGTGACAGAACCGGATATTTTTAATGAGATGTTGCAACATTTGAAGATGAAGAAAACTGATACTTTTAAATAAATATCAGAACATTTGCACCCGTTTGTGGCGACAAAACCAGTTTATCGGGATGCCGTGACATTTCAAGCTGTGTTCGTGGTGACAAAAATGGATATTTGTAATGAAACATTGGGCCTCTTCCAACCAACATTGTGGCGCCACACCGTGTGTTTTGAACAGGACATTGGGAGATTTTCAGCCGTATTTGTGGCAACAAAACCGCGTATTTTTAACAAAACATCGGGACATTTCCAGCTGTCTGGGTCGGGCTGACATTGTGTAGTCTGAACCCAGCACAAGTCTAATAATCTCTCTTCTCTAAGATCTGGTTTGGTTCTCATCAACTCCTGAAAACTGCTGCTGTCAGGACATTTTTCCAGCTGTGTTTGTGGTGACAAACATGGATATCGGGACTCTTCCAACCAATATTGTGGCGCCACACCGTGTGTTTTTAACGGGACATCGGGAGATTCTCCAGCTGTGTTTGTGGCGACAAAACCAGATACCGTTAACGAAACTGCTGCTAAGAACAAGGAGACCGAACGTGCTGCAAAACTAAAACTAGGAGCTGCTGATGATTTGTTTATGAATATTAGCATCACCTTTCACAATACAGACAGTCATTTGACACAATGTAAATAAGTGGAGCTTTAAGAAGATCATAACCTACATTTCCAAACACTTCCTCCTTCCTCCTTGCTCAGTGTTAGTGGAGCTCTCAGGCAGTAAAAGCTGAGGGATCAGCTTCTATTCACACCGTATAATAATAGTTCACATTTGGTGAGAATTGCACAGATCTGACTGGGCTGTTGGTACAGAAACCTCTTGCCAGCACAAGACAGTCGGTGTGAGTTTAAAGCGTTGGTTTAAAAGTTGTAATCGTAAGCATATGCACCACAATCTGTTCTGTTATTTATTGGTGCGCTAATCACAGAGCACAGCAACATTTCTCTCCTCTCCCTCCTCTCTGCGCCCGTATGAGGAGCTCGAACGAATCTGGAAGGATTTCACAAGTAATACTTCATAGGCTAATCTCACTGCATGACTCTAATTAACGCATCATTAAAAGCATAATTCAGATAATTATAATTTCTCACTTTTTAAATGAGAGATGGGGAAGAAGGGGAAGGGTGTCTGAGGAGCCAATTTAGTGAGTGAAACAGATTCTGAGGCAGCGCTGAGCCGAGCGGGTGGGTGGAGAGAGAAACACAGCGAGACGAACACACACCAGAAGAAAAAGAAGGAAACAAAAACACACAACACGACTGTAGATCACATTAAAACAGCAAGACGAACACAAACCAGAAGAAAAAGAAGGAAACAAAAACACACAACACAACTGTAGATCACATTAAAACAGTGAGACGAACACAAACCAGAAGAAAAAGAAGGAAACAAACGACACAATAACACACAACACGACTGTAGATCACATTAAGACGAGACTGTGTTGTTTGGTCCTGGAGCTGAGAGGTCGTGCCTGATGTATTTTGGGGAGGATTTGGCCATGTTTTCATTCTACAGCTGGTATTTATACATTTTTAAGTTGATTTCAGTGTTTTTAGACCAAATATATTTACACTCGGAGGCCAGTCGGAGATGAGAGCGCTGAGATAAACTCACTGTTTACACTCGATGTTATAGAAAATCATCAGGAGATGGAGATAGTGCAAGCTACAAGCTGCCAAACAGCCGACTGCAGTTCAAGTCTGTGGGGACATTTTGGATCATCTCCAGGTGAAAATTCATCCTAAACAAACTTAAAGCTGCAACATAAAGAAACGTTCAGTTTGAACTTACTTTGCAGAATCGTACGTGGCAAATATTTACTGTATCGTGGCCGTTAGGACTCATTAGAACAGCTGGAAAGATTATAACAATTATCGCAAACAACAGCAGCTGATAATCATATTTTCTCAGACCTCAGATGGTTTAACCTCTCATCTTGCTGTGATGATGTAGACGTGTGACATCACGCTGGGCGGGGTCACAGGTGGAGCAGAGCAAGACTCTGACTTCACCCAACAACACCCGTCAATGATGCGTCATCATTAGTCATCCATCAGGGTGTCAAGCTAAGGGAAAAAACACGCCTCAAAGATGACACAGCTAGGTTAGCGTTAGCTTGCTGCTAGCACAGCGTTAGCCTGCAGCTAGACGATCAGCTGACTGGTACCAGAGGAAGCTCATGTTGGTTTATTTTATTTTTCAGAGATCCTTTATTGATTTGTCTGTGAAGAGGGTTCACTCTGGACAGATTAGAGAAACTGAACTTTGTAACACACTGAATTTTAATCTCTTGCTGTTTATTGTTGAATCACTGAAGGCTGCTGTTTGTTGTTTTATTTTTGGTGATTATTATTTGAACTTGTCAAAAAGCCTTTTGTAACTTTGTAAAGAAGAGTTTGTCAGGACATAAAACCTGTGATCTGCTGATATTTACTGATCCACATGTGATAGTCTGACACTGACAGAGCCATCGGTGCTGAAAAACAAGTTTAAATCAAAAATGTAATTGATCCATGGAATTGGACTGATTATACAATATGTGGACATTTTCAGCTTTAGCAGATGGATCATGTACCAAACACACAGTCAGTGAGATGTAGCTCATTGTTAACATGCTAGCAGATTAGCTTGCTCATGCAATAGTAGTGCTAGCAAGTTAGCAACGGCTTAGTCTGATTGGACCCTAACAGTGAAGGAGTTTATCTTTAACATGTATCATTCAGGTTACAGTACTTTAGACCTGAAATGAATCATCATCACATCAACAGAACATCAGAAACGATGACACATCTAACAGCAGACTCTTCTGTGCTTTTAAAAAATTAAATCTCATTCAGAAATCATCTCATTTGTCTTTTCCTTTCTGCTTTAATCACCTGTTCAGTTCTGATCTCTTCTCTGTTTGTTAATGAGGAGCTGATGAATTCAGACTGTGTTCAGAATATATGAAGAAATCAACATGTGCAGATTTCAGGTGTGTAGTGCGATGTCAGCAGATGTCCCTGCTTCTCCTGGCGGCCGTCCAAATCAATTATCCCACCTTCACACACACACACACGCACACACACACACACACACACACACACACACACACACACACACACACACACACACACACACACCTCAGCTCCCTCATCAGAGGTGTGAACGAGGTAAGCATCTCCATCTTCCATATTTCCAAAGTCGATTTCACGCATTGTTGTTTGTACATCTGCAGCCCGAAATCTATTTCCAAGACACCTCTGTGAGCTGCACCTTTAAAAAGGACGACTCCTTTAAAACCCTAAAAGTCCTCTCAAACCTTCTTACACACTGGACAACAAACCACTAACACCCTCCATCTTTTGTCTTCAGTAGGAAAATGTACAATCAGAAGTCGTTCTCAGGTCCAATGGTTGCAGGAGACACCGACACGCTCATTTTTGCCCCTTTTCTGGCGCGATGCTGCAACATGTGGACGTGAATAGTTTTGTCACTGTCCACCATGCTGCTTTTACTGTTTCATGTTTCCATCCCATTTGTGACGTTGAACGCAACACCAGAAAAATAACCAGAAAGGTAAACTCGTCTTCTTGCAATGGGAATGGAGTCAATCTCCTAATTTTAGCAGGTTTACACAAGTTTAAAAATCTGCCTATACATGCTAATTTTTGTCTAAAGATATTTTTTAGTATCAAACACATCTGTAGGAACAAATAGTGGCTTTGAAGGTCTCTGCTGTTGTCGGGTTGGATTCCCACAGAGATGCAGATTTATGATATCTGGATAAAAAAAAATTAAATGTTATTATTATTTTATTACTATTATTTATTATTTTTAAAATATGTAGCTAAATTTATTTATATTATGAGTTCTATTCTATTCTAATAATAATGTCGTGGATCATATTGGTCAAACACCCCCTTTTCCTATGATTTTGGTTTCTTCCAAAAATTTCTGGATGAAACAGGTTCACAATAGCACACACACACACACACACACACAGACATGGAACACATATTGATCTGATTCAGTGTGACAAAAACTTCTCCATTATGATCTCTGAAGTCGATCCAGAATAAACGTCCATAAATCCACTAATCAGAGAAATCAGAGAAAAACAGCCCATTCAGAACTTGCCTGAGAATCTTCATGATTTTAATTTTTTTTTAATCAAAGCTGTCCAGAGTCAGTTGTCTGTACATCCATATTCACACTGCTAACAGGAGCAGCTAACAGCTAATTCGGCATACTTGACAAAATGTAAACAAATAAAGGTTTTAAAATGTTGGTCTATAAAAAGAATAGCGTGTAGCTGACATTACAACAAGATATTTGATGAGCTTTTATTTGGTTTCACTCTCTGGCTCCTAACAGGCCTACATGTTGGTGTTAGCATGTTAGCGTCAGATTAGTAGAAACATTTTTTTCTCCCTCCATTTTCAGTCAAAATTTACACAAAGCTCATTAAATAAAGTTGGAAATTATTCTGAAATCTGGTCCCCTTATATAAAAAAATATGCAAAAGAGCTAAACTTAAACTTTAGTTTCTGTGACTGTAAAAGGCTGAAGGCTGAACTTGTCTACCTCTAACACAAGTAAAAATAAAAGGTGATAACTTTTGCACATACACTCCAAAAACCAAACCCTTCCCACTAAAATAAAATGTGGATGTGCATCTGTTTGAGACCATTATGAGTCGTCCTCATTATGAGCTCTGGATTGTTTTTGCCTTCTCACCTGTCGAAGAGACGGAGGTGTCAGCTCTGCCGCCCGCCATAGGTGTAGAGATGATGTCACCTTCCCTCCACGACCGTCTCCTAAACAACAGGAGGAACTGCACAACCATCACCACTGCACACTGTGATTCACACATACACACACACACACACACACACACACACACACACACACACACACACACACACACAGTGCTCTACCTGAAGTCTTTCACATCTCACACTCAGGCTGAGAAAGGATGTTTTTTTTCAGTCACTGTTTAGTTCACTCAGAGAACCTGTGATCAGTTAAAACAAAGAAAAGTATGGACGTCTGATGTTTATTACCTGGTCAGCATCTAAACACCTGAGCTGGTTGAGAGTTTTGAGCGTCGTCATGAGACTCTTTCCCTCGTCAGAAAGAGGTGCGATCCAAATATTGTCATTAGCTTTTGGTTTAGTTTCACATCCGGCTCCATGTGACTTATCTACCCAGATCTGCACCAGAAAAGATCATTAATATTGGGCAAATTATTAATGTTTTTACCCTCCTGTGCCATATTTTTGAATGCAACAACTGCAGGATGTTAAAGGGTTTGGAGAGATGGTGGTTAAAATACTTAAACAAATCCGATTGATCTCCATGACACATGTCAGCATCATAGATGGGTGTAGACAACAGTAATAAGACAAAAATCATAATTCTGGTCTTGCGACATGATTGGCTGTTCATCATCTTATGTTTAATGACGTGGTAACTACAGTTAGTGCCTTTCCCTTCGTGTGTGGGCTCTGTGGGTGGTTTACAGTATTTATACCAAACATTTATATGTTGAATATCTGTGAGGACAAAATTATGTTGAGATAATTATAGTTTTCTTTTATCGTCCAGCTCTAATTCACATGATTTCTACAGGTATCTTGCAAAAAGGCTGCACTGACACAAACATCGCCTCAGGTGTTCAGAGGTGGATTAACAGTGTTAATCCAGACCTTCCTAAAGCCTCATGCTCGGTATGACTTCCTTATTGTGATGTATTTCCTGTTGAAACAGGAAGTCAAGCTGGGGCAGCAGCTCAGACAGCAAACAGTCTACAAACATCAGATACGGAGAACCAGGAAGTTTAGATTAGTTAAACATTTTTTATTACAGAAAACACTGGATCCACAAAGAAGAGTCAGTTCTGTACAATCAAAAGGTCAGAGTTGATTTTTGATTTGACTTTGACTGAAGAAACTGCTGCTCGTCTCCACATGTGCTGATTTTAATTTAAGTATTTTGCTGCCAAGATAAGATTAAAGGGACTTGGGGCAGGATCAAGAAATAAGACTCTGCGCAGGACTGCGCGGGAAATTCGGACCACGAAATGCAGTACATTATGCAGCACACAGACTGTTCAGGGCAATGGAGAGATACGTGGGTGGGCTCAGTCTTTTTGGTTTTGAACGCTTCATCACCCATTAGCAATAACAAACTTAAAATGCATGTTTATTTTTTCACAAATCCTGCCCCAAGTTCCTTTAAGTAAATGATTCTTTACTTAAAGAAAGGAATCAGATAAAATCCCATTTTGTGAAGATGTTAGAGTCTCACTTTTCTGAACCAGCTGTAGATACCATCACAGATGACACGTTCTGTTGGAGTTCTGTAAAAGAAATAGCAGAATATTCCTGCAGACACTAAAAACATGAAAGCTACGACAAAAAATATTTTTGTCATTTTTCTGTGACTAAGAAGAGTTTGAGGAGCTAAAATAGATATTTGATTAAAAAAAAAACTTGAAGAAATGAACGTTTTGTTTAAAAGCCTGTATGACTTTTCATCGACTACAACTGGACAGAAGCTAGACTCAAACTATGAGGGATAAAAATGACTAAATGTGACTAAAACTAATGAGCATCTTCTACAAAAGACAAATACTTCATCTACAATAGCTGCCAGGATTAAGATGAGTCAACTTCAGCTTTGAATCTGTGACAGTAAACATAAAGAATAAAATTCAAGACATGACAATGTAGGAGACTATTCACATTTACAAGAAAACATCAATCAATCAATCCACAAATCAATGTTTTATTTAAAGCGTGGAATCGATCGCCACATAGCGTGGACCCAAAACACTTTAAACAGGATACAAAACCAGCTGCAGACAAATCAAATAAAGTCATTTACATATACTATGTTTTATTTTCTAGATCTTGCACTTCATGGATGTGACTGAGCCTCATCTTTTAAACCAACACGTCCAAAATCAGTTTCTACGATTTAAAGAAAAAAAAGTCCACGACACCTTTTAAAATGACTGTTTGGTGATTTTGTTTGCTGAACTTCTATATTTTAAATGTAGGCTCCCAAACTGGAAACCCTCCAGTGAAGGTAGCAGAACCTCGTCTCCTTCAGTACATTTAATCACTCTGCAGTCATGTATAATAAAAAAATCTATCAAGAGACATCTCTGCTGCTGCTTTCCTCCTTCCTCCCTCCTCCGAACGCTCCAGTAGCGTGTTTCAGAAAGTGTTTCTGCGTTTGGCTGCTGAAGGCCTGGAGCTGCAGATGGCCGGCTCGTGCCCAGTCCGAAATTTTCCACACAAGATGGCTGGACCGGCTCCCGCTCGCCAACGGCCGGCTGCAAACACAATGACGAACGTCCAGTCACTTCTTCCTGGAGAAACGCTGCACAAAGCAAAGCGTGAGCTGAGCGAACGGGCCTCGAGTCGACATCTTAACCCTCCACCTGCTGCAGAAGTCTGAGACGTGCTGACGGAGTCGCTTATTCATCTGCTGCTCAATCTCAACTAAAAATAGACGGATGGAAAGCACAGGACAGCTCAGAAATAACTGTTTGTCAGGGTATTTTAAGTAGACAAGTAGTGATTCAGTGAATGAACGCTGGCTGCTTTCACTGTCATCAGTTCTGCTTTCAGATGTCGATAAAATCAGAAAAAGGCATCAGGAAGATAAACTTTTACTTCCTTTTACATTTTCTTCCTCTCCTCTCGTCTAATTAAAATGTCGTCTTCCAAGTCTCTTTCTAAAAGCACAATTATCTCTCATTATTTCATTCCATTAATCATAAGTGTAGGTGTCTTTTTGTTTTTCCAGTGATTTTTAATTCTTGGATCAGCACGTTTCCATTGTTCCTCAGCGCTTGGAGGGATAATTTGTGCGTCCCCTCCTCTCATGGTGGGTGTCTGAGGCCTGACCCGAACAGACGACGGCGGTGAGAGCCCAGCTTCGTCCCAGATGATGTGGTCGGACGTGGGAAGCGGCCGAGGCCCGAGGATGCCGGCGGCGGTGGGAGTTTGGCCCGGTTGGGCCTGACGTCGCAGCGTGGGCGTCGGTCTGGATTTGGCCTTCCGTTTCGGGTGGACGGTGGAGGTTTGGGATGAAGCTGTGTGGGCGTTCGGCCTCATCGGTGATGATGATCCGTTTGGCTGAACTGGTTTCAGGGTCGTGGTCTGACCGTCAGCGCCATGAACTTCAGCTCCTCGGTGTTGGACTGCTTTATTTTCAGCAACAACAAAAGTAACAATTCCTTACAATATTGTCCTTTTTTACAAAATTCAACTGGTTTAATCAGTGTATTTAATGCACTAAGAATCTTCTTAACTCAAAAAGGAAAACTTCATCCTTCAATTTATTTAAAAGAAGCCTGTAACTTAATCTTTTAAATTCATGTAGAATCACAGTAGAAACCCAAAGTCCTCCAACACATGCAGTGAACTCAGTAAAACTACAGAACCCTGCAGGTATCTCAAACTAAAGTTCTCTCAGTAAAGAAGTTTTAAGCTTCTGCAGAGCTTCATAATCACAGAACGATGACAGCAATCTTTCAATCTCGCACACCTCAGATAATAACTTGTCCGTGCAGGTTATTATCTTGTATGCAAATGATCCGTATCTTGTTCGTGCAAGATCTTTGATCCAACTGTTGTGCACACAAGATAATAAATCATGTAAAAACAAAGACGAACACTTATTAACAAGTTCTTGCAGAGCGTCAAGGCTCATTGATCAAAAAGTGACTTTGGTAGAACTCAAACTTCCTGCAGTTAGTGACTAGTATTCACTTTATTTACTCTGATGAAGAAAACGTAATAATAAACGTGATAATAAAATGAGTGAAAGGTAAAAAAAGGCTCCACAGGTTTCCCTGCTGGCATGTCTGCATTAAGGGGCAATCTGTACCATTTCCAAACCAGCTGTAAATACCATCATAGATGATAAACTCAGTAAAAGAAATAGCACAATATTCCTGCAGACAATGAAAACATAGAGGAGAAACTGAGGTTCTGGTGGAACTGTAAATCATGCGTGTTAAATACCAATAAGAAGCAGCACATCTGATGTCATGGACGGAAACTATGACTAAAAATGTTCGCCAACAACCTTTTTTTCTGGGACTGATAATAAAAATGAAATGTATGTTTTGTTTTTTGTTGTCGAGACGAGACGAGACATAAATGTCGGTGGGCTGTCGGACATTCAAAAAATGTGTTAACTTGTTAACTCATCGTCAAACACGCTTAATTCAAACTGGACATAAACTGAATCAAAGTCACCAGAACAGTGTTGGTTTGTCTCCACAGTCACCTCTGGTTTGGTCCAATAAATCCTCAGTTCACAGAGTAACATGTGAAAATATTCCGGCTCTATACGCTGGCGATGTCCGACTGTCTCTCTCTGTCCTCTCCTGTCCCCGCCTGCCGTGTCTTCTTGCCGCTCCAAATCACCTCTGTACTCTATCCTTTGTCTTCACACTGACTGTCCGTCTCTCTCAGAGGCTGTGATCTGAGGTTGCAGTCCAGGAACACTTAACTCCATGGCTAACGGAGCTAATTAGCTAACGGTAACTGCAGGCAAGGACAGCTAGCAAAGAGCAGCAGTTTGTTACTGTGACGATGTGCTGCCCTCTATATTTTTGGAGCTACCTTCACATTCTGGACATACTTCACAACTTACACCTTTAAACACATCAACATAGAAATAGGTCTTAAAACTAAATCTGGACACAGGTTCAGGTAATAAAGCTAGACTGACCTGTTGTGAACAAAATTTTCAATGAAATCTGCACAAACCAGTTGACACACGAGGTAAGGTGACATTAAAAACCACAAAATGAGAAGAAACAAGCAGACAATGGTTATTTTAGTCCTCTGCAGTGAAATCATACATACATACATACACATGCAGTAAAACACATTCTGGCACTAAAGGAAGTTGGTCAGCAGCCTAGTTGGCCATCGTCTTCATATCACCTCCATTAGTTCTTCATGAGGAATAAGGAACATATGGAGGATATGGGATAAATGACACCGGGGGGAATACTTCATAAGCACAAGTGGAGAGCTGGTACAGAGACGTGTTAATGGTCTTTTTGGCTCCGTTATGTTTATGTTGTGTTAAAATTAAAGATATTACATGATTCAGGCATGATCTGCTCTCTAGTGCAAATTATTTATAATCTTATAGGTACTCAGAAAGTATGTAGGAGTACGTTAAAACATCTCTTCAGAAAACACAGACGCTCAAGTGATATTTTTCCTCCAGCTGAAACTAAATCATTGAGCAGAAATATCCCAACGTTTAGACCCCAGGTCTTTCAAACATCGTTCAGAAGCTGTAGGCAAAAAAATCAAGGACATTTAAGAAAAAAAATGGATATCCTAATCGACATCGAGTCCCGTTCATCCCAAAAAGTTTGTCAGGATCATGAACATGAATGTTGCTCTTGGAAACTTTCAAACTTTCAATTTCACTGGACTAAATGGATCAAATTCTAAAAATCTATATGGGTTTTAGCAGTCTTAAGAAAACTTAATAAGTGTTCAATCAGCAGAGATGCTATAAGAATGACTTTATAAAAGTCACATTGGTGTTTTTTATAGATGCAGACGAAATCAAGTTATAGTGACACTCGACTTTCCTCTGCTCACAAAATAATCATTTAAACTTTTAAAAATCTCAAAGCTTTCAGTTTTCAGTAGTTGGAGATTTTTTCGTAAACTAAGCAAAGCAAACTTCAAATAAGCAGTACAGATAGAAGTGTATTACGAACTCGGGAGTGGACATTTTTCTGAAAGTTAGGTACGATTTGTGATGTGTTTGCTAACGTTTTCAAAGATGAAAACGACTTTCCTTTCTGACTTTCCTCGTGTTGGACACTAGAGCCATTATCCGTACAGGATATTTACGGATCTACAGACACCAGTCACATACGTATGTAGAGACGTTAACCACAAGCTCTGTAACGTTAGCTTAAATTCTGTTTCACTTCTCTGTGAGGCTTTTTCTAATGTAACCGAGTAACTTTAACTAGACCTAAATTTTCACATCGCACTGGTGGAAAACTGCTTTGACTTCTATTGAAATAAACTAGTTAGCTGTACATGACACATTCGCAGCTCACAGAAGCTAAGTTCTGCTTGTTTAAGGCAGCTTTTTAGCTAACAGCTAATTAGTGCAAAGGTTTTTACAGCCTTTATTTGTAACTGTTGTGTCAGTTGCAAATGGGTTTCATTTAAAATCCAACTGAAAACACCAAAAACAACCTGAAGGGTTGAATGTATATTAAATGCTGCATATTTCAGCTTCTGTTCTTTATGTCAGCTTGAATAAATTTGAGCCTGCTGACAAACAAGTCTTCCGATCACGTGACTAACACCTCTCCTCCTGAGCTCGTCTCGTCCGATCCGCAGTCACATCATGAACCTCTCCTGCTCTTTTGTTGTGTTTCTGGTTAACCAGTTGCCACAGCGCTTGTTGTGAACATCTCCGATAAACAAAGACTTCAGACAGCCAGTAGAACCACTCACAGTTACTGACACCAGACGTCTGTCGCTGATAAACTGCAATTATCAATTTCCACAGATTTACTGCTGTCAGAGCAAGGAAACCGCAACAGACATGAAGATAAAGACTTAAGATCTTTATCTCGCTGTGTGTCAGATGATTCATGGTGAAGAGCTGCAGAGACTCACGTCTTACTCGACAGACAGCGGGGAATACACTCCGCTCACCAAACTGGATCTTAAAATAAAAAAAGCTCCAAGTAATATTCAATTTACAGGCTTAAAAAACAGCATTTGGTTTTTGGCAGGTGTTGATTTTCACCCATGAGGGCCAACCTGCAGGCAGGAACACATCAACAAAATCAAACCTAATTTTCACATATTATATTTAAATTTTTAACTATGGAACATTTACTTTTTAAAGTGCTTTTGGGGTCCCAAAGTGCTGCGTCGCAATGTTGTCAAAATTATTTAATTGCAGCCTAAAAACAGGCTCACGCAGCACCTGAAACAAAAGACTGAAGCCACAGATGTACAGCTGAACTCAACATAAAGAGTCGAGCGTGAAGTCGACATGAGAGGAACAATGCACATCTGCAGCTGCTGCATGTCGAGCCACGAAACACCAAGCTACCTTCAGGCTTATTTCATGTAACATTTAAATATGTCCTCTCATTCCTGTGAACTGTCTCTCATTGTCTGTCAAATAAAGACAGAAGAATACAAGTAATAAACACAGGGATGCTGTAAAGAGACGATGGAGGCAGAATCAAATAACCAAGTTCATTTCAAACATTAAAAAGATACTAAAAACTATGAAACAGCCAACAAAACATGAAAACATCAGATCTGATTGTATCAGTGAAATACTGGAACCAAACAGTTTGCAGCATATTGTTATTTTAAATCCTTTCCAAAACCAAAAACAGGAGCAAAATAGAAACCCAATAAACGTTAGCATAACTGGCTAACTAGCTTACTACTTGGTGTAGTTTACATTTATTATACAAGCTTATTTACTTTACCAATTCAGATCAGAGATACAAAATAGAAACACAGTACTAAATTATGATGTATTAATACAAGTTAAAGTTAAAGGAACAGTTCACCGAAAAATTATTTGAAAAGATGTTATTTACACAATTTTTTAAGCAGAAATCTTTAGCTGCTAAGCTAAAAGTGTTAACGTGCACGAGCTCGACCGCACGTCGAGGGTGTAAATAAAATCTTTTCAGTTTGTGATCTTGGGAGGCTTTTGATGTTTTTCTGGTTGTTTTTCTGTTTTAAATCGAGTCTCCAGCTACACAGCTAACTCTGTTTTACTGTGAAGCTCCAGAAATGTTTTGTGGACTACAGACTTCATCTGACTTTATATCAGCATGGAGGGAGGAGATGAAGACTGAGGTTTACTTTATGGATGAATTCTTCCTCTTTGTATTAAGATATGTATGAGGAGTAGTATGTGCCTTTATCAACAATATAACAGTATAAGAGTTAAATAATCTATTACTGTGTCCATGATATTTCATTCACTTTTTTTAAAATAAACCTGCTTTATCTGCTCATAAAAGGTCAAACTGTAATAAATTTCACAGCAGACATTAGCGGTTGAATTTACAGATCTTGATGTGGTATCAGGCTTCAGACACTAATGTTTGGTGGGTTGGTGGGCCTCTCTCTTGGAGCAGGACTCCTTCTTGACTCCTTTGTTTTGGTGCTTGGACTCGGGCCTCGGAAAACGTTTCCCAGAGCCAGACGAGAGAGCACGACAGAGCGAGGAAGAACTAAAGAGCGAGGAAGAGAGAGAGGGAGAGAAGCAAAATGAGCGTTTAGCCACTGGTGTGAATTGCCTGTCGCACCAGACAGATTTCCTGATCCCATAATGGCTCGAGCTCGTGTTTCCTGGTGCAAATTCTCGGCGGCGCTTGTGTCGGCTGCACATGCTCCGGCGGCCTAATGAGGCAGCATTAGCCAGGGGAGACGCAGTAATTAGAGCCAACGTCAGCGCCGAGGACAGATGGCACGCTAAGACAAGCCTCTCGACTTCACCTCCGCTGTGTGTCTGTGTGTGTGTGTCCTGACAGAAGAGAGAGGGAAGATGAAATGTGTCAGAAGAGAGAGAAAAGAAAGACGGGAGACGAAAACGTGTTGTAGAAGAGAGAGGCGGAACAAAACAGAGCGCCGAGGAAGAAGAAGAAGAAGATGGAGATTTATTGAGAGAATTAAAATGAAAGCAAGGAGAGGAGATGCCAAAAGTATGTGGACATGTTAACGTTACAGTCATATACAGTACGACAGCTGATAACAGTCATTCAGCCTGCTTGATTTATAGCAGCGACAGTGCACCATAAAAATACTCAATTACAAGTGAAAACAATGCACTGAAGGTTTTACATTTTACTTCAGTGACATTAAACACTAAATTATATGTAAGATATACAGTTATGTGTATATAAATACTGTATATATATGTACATTTACACACAAAAAATGTGCAATATGTGGCAAAAATTACAATACTGGTGACAAAATGTACTCACTACAACAAAATTAAAAGTATTCATGATGCAGACAGCCCCGTCAGTGTAAATAAGATGAAAATATATAATTGGATCATTACTATTAATGCATTAACATCAGTAGTTATAATCCAATTATATGATCTGTTATATGTTAACTATAACTATGCATTAATTCTGGAAAAAGAAAACTAAAAACAAACTAAGTTTGTGTGTAAAATGTAAAGTATTTACATGAAGCTAGGGTATGAAGTGAAGTTATACGAGTAACTAAACATTGTATGTGTGTGTATACATATGTAAATATATATCTATATATAAATATAAATAGCCACCTAAAAGAAGGCACACCTAAAATATATATACACGTTTAAGTGTATTGTATAATTTGAACCTTTTTGGTGCTTTACATTGCGTAATACAGTCGAGCTTGTGCGTAGGAATATGGACGTTGTATGGTTGAGGGAATGTAGTCCCAAAGGACGGGGCTGTCTGAGGTAATGTAAAGCACCAAAAATGTTTAAAACATATCGTACACTTAAATGGATATATATATTTTAAGGTGGCTAAAATACATCCTGCTGTCTGTGGCATCCAGCAGTACAAAGCTCTGCTTCTCCACACAGATGGAGAGCTGACGGTCATCTACTGCCGGTAACACACTGACCAGAGATCAGTACCTCATACAACCCCTCATCAAAAGACCCCAGCTATTACTTTAAGCCCAGTACTGGAGTAAATGTCCTGAGTTACTTTCCACCACAGATTGTTTCAGCTGTCCATAAATCTGAAACACAAATAGTCCAAAAAAATGTCCAAGTCGACCGTCCGACAGCCCGTCATCCAGAAGTCAAGAAGGACAGTATCTGGTGACTTTCATCGTCATGGTAACTATAATAAATACATGGTTCATTTTGGTTACGTTCAGGCATCAAAACTACTTGGTTAGGTTTAGATAAAGATCATGGTTTCAGTTAAAATAATAATGTTAGTTTCGTCGGGTTAAGTTACGTATACGTCGATGATACCAGAGTGTATTCTTGGAACATCAGGCCTTTGGGCTTCAGGTCCAACAGGACTGTTCTTGAACTATTGGGTTGACGGAAGCATGGCAGTACTGTGTATGTTGTTGCATTAACATTTCCCATCATCTGAAATAAGAGGCCTCAGATAAAGCTGCAACGATTAGTCAATTAATCGATTAGTTGATCAAGAAAATTAATTGCCAACTATTTTGATTATTGATGAAGCATTTCAGTAATTTGTAAAGCAACAATGTAATTTGCTGGTTCCAGCTGTTTGAATGTGATGAATTCAGTATTTGTGTTTTTGGACTGTAGGTTGAACAAAAACAAACTTAACGACGTCACTTTGGACTTTAGGAAACTGACGAGGATTTTTCACAAATGTTTTGAGATTTATAGATTACTGGTGAAAATAGTCAGTAGATTATGGTAATCGGTAATGAAAATAATAGTTGCATGGGAAAAGTTTGATCTGTAATGATCTAATCAAGTTTATCAATCCACTGCAGGCCTGTTGAATCATTAAACAAAACCGTTGCTAACACAAAGAAAGCTAGCTGTCATAAAACACGATGACGATGAAGATGAAGCAAAAGAACGATGAAAACAATCAAATACACCGGAAAAAAAAAGCAGAAAAACAAGGGGAAAAAAATCAAGACGCAAATGTTGGCATGAAAGAAGAGGGACAAAGAAAGGAAGCAGGATTTGTGGAGATGAAAGTGATGGTTTGAGGAGGAAGATAAAGACAAAAGAAGTGTGATGTTGGAGGAGCAAGTGTGTGAATTGATCAGAAAAAGAAGAAGGGAAGTGAGAAACGAGTAAGAGGATTGATGTAGGGGGAAAAAAGATGCAGCATGAGAGGTTGAAGTGAGCAGTGGAGAGAAGAGAATGAAAAGAAAACGAGAGGAAGGAAAGAGAATCAGGGAGAGAGACGACAAAGTGTGTTGAGAACGAAGAGAAAAGAAGGAGCGCTGGAGAGAGATGAAGGGTGAGAGTGTGGAGGAAGAACGATAAAAATAGATTGAGAGGTGAGGAAGAAGAGAGAGCATGTTGAGAGAGGAGGAAAGCTTAGAGGAAGGACGAAAACAAAAATGCACAGAGACAAAAATAAAATCAGAGAGACAATGAATGAAAGGGTTAATGTGGAAAGTGTTTAGATTTATATGTAAAGATAAAAAGACAAGCATGAGACAAACATGTCACAGTTCGTGTCTCTAACGTGTCACAATCTTTGGAGATCAGAAGCTTGAAGAGGATTTATCACCGCTTAGCAGCTCCACATCTGTCTGTCAGCGATGAACAGCAGCAGAAGAAAAGATCAAGATACAAAGAAAGGAAAGACGAGTGGATAACAATATGACACAACAGGTTCAGAGCAGATTATAGATTCAGTTATATCTGGAAGAAAGACATTAACACACACTGTTCAACCTAATTAATACATCTCAACAAAATCATTCTAAGACCCGTTTTTATTTCTTGGATCAAAACCAAGGCTGTGAGGATAATTTCACTAAACACTGGGGGGCTCAACGCTGCAATCAAACGTACAAAAGTTATGACACACATTAAAAACTTGAACGCCGACATAATGTTTCTTCAGGAAACACATTTATGCAACTCTGACCAGAGGAAATTAAATAGGCCTTGGATTGACCAAACTTTTCATTCTAAGTTCAATGTAAAAACAAGGGGCACAGCTATACTAATTCGGAAAAACGTTCACTTCACCTCAGATAAATTAATTACAGATCCAAACGGTCGATACGTTATTGCCACAGGTACACTATACGAAAAACAGGTAATTCTGGTATCAGTCTATGCTCCCAATTGGGATGACCATAAATTTGTGAGCTCACTGTTTACTACCATTCCAAATTTAGATTCCCACCTTTTAATTATGGGAGGAGACATGAACTGTGTGATTGATCCAGCATTGGATAAGTCTAGCTCGCGATCATCCACGCTTATGAAAATGTCTCAGGCTTTTTCCACATTTATGAATCAGTATGGACTGGTCGACCCTTGGCGATTTTCACATCCCTCAGCGAAACAATACTCTTTTTTCTCTCATGCACATCGCTCGTTCTCGCGGATAGACTACTTTCTGGTAGATAAAAAGCTCATCCCAGAGATTGTCTCCACCCAGTATTTACCTATAACAGTATCAGACCATGCCACAGTAATTTTAGATCTTCACTTTAACATGAAGCCAAAGGGATTCAGATATTGGAGGCTAAATCCTCTCTTGTTGGCGGAGGCTAATTTTTGTAAGCATATTTCTGAATCGATTACCTTTTTCTGCGAAACTAATAAAAATAATGAAACCTCCCCGTCCATTTTATGGGACACCCTAAAAGCCTACATAAGGGGCAAAATTATTTCTTTCACGTCTCACGCTAATAAAATACGCAGATCCCGGCAAAAGAGTTGGAAGAGGCTATCACGGATGTGGATAATTCCCTCTCATCCACAAATACACCTGATCTATATAAAGAGAGAATAAGACTCCAAACAGAACTTGATCTTCTTCTTACTTCCGAGGCTGAACAACTTCTCCTTCGCTCCCGGGGGTTAGTATACGAGCATGGGGACAAAGCTGGTCGTCTCCTTGCACAGCAATTGAAGGCAAAAACAGCATCAAACCAAATTACTCAGATTACTGATGATTCAGGTTCAGTAACTTCGGACCCAGACAAAATAAACGACACCTTTAGATCTTTTTTTTCCCATCTTTATACCTCAGAATCTCTCACAGACGAAGGCCAACTAATCAACTTTTTTGAAAAATTGGATTTACCTAAAGTTTCACCTGAAAATAACTTGAAATTAGACGCCACCCTTACACTTTCAGAAATTAAAGACGCAATACAGTCAATTAACAGTGGTAAATCACCAGGTCCAGACGGTTACCCGGTCGATTTTTATAAAAAATTTTCAGATCAACTAGCTCCACTACTGCTTGAAATGTTTAACCACTCATTCGAACAAGGTACCTTACCACCCACACTCATGCAAGCTTCTATCTCCCTAATTTTTAAAAAGGGCAAAGACCCACTTAGCTGCGCATCCTATCGACCAATATCGCTCCTCCCGGTAGATGTTAAGATACTCGCAAAAATCCTAGCTCGGCGATTGGAATCTGGTATGCCCTTGATTATTTCAGAAGACCAGACGGGATTTATAAGGGGAAGACACTCATATTCTAACATAAGAAGGCTTCTCGGCGTCATCCTCTCTCCATCTCCCTCTAACGTCCCAGAGGCCATAATATCCCTCGACGCAGAGAAAGCCTTCGACAGGGTGGAGTGGGCCTATCTTCTCTTTTCCCTGAGACAGTTTGGTTTCGATAACAATTTCACTTCATGGGTCAGAATACTCTACTCCTCTCCCTGTGCCTCGGTCTGCACAAACAACCAACGCTCCGCTCCGTTCCCACTTTTTCGGGGAACAAGACAGGGGTGCCCGCTATCCCCACTATTATTTGCGCTCGCGATTGAACCACTTTCAGTAGCTTTAAAATTGGTGGGGGGATTCGGAGGGATTAATAGATGGGGCATAAAACATCAAGTGTCGTTATACGCAGACGATCTGCTTCTCTATGTTAGCGATCCCTTATCAAATATCCCACGCATTCTGACAATATTAAATTCCTTCGGTCGTTTATCTGGATATAAACTTAACATTTCTAAAAGCGAATACTTCCCAATCAACCAATTGGCAGCCGACATACCCCCATCGACTATACCTTTTAAAAAAGCCAGCACAGGATTTAAATATCTTGGCATTGCAATTACACGTTCCTTACGAACAATACGAGAGCAAAATCTTACTCTATTAACAACGAAAGTCAAGTCTGATCTACAAAGATGGAACTACTTACCGTTGTCCCTAGCCGGTAGGATCCAAATTATAAAAATGAATGTATTGCCAAGATATCTTTATGTTTTTCAATGTTTGCCCATTTTTCTTCCCAAATCATTTTTTACAGTTATAAACGACATTATTTCATCTTTCATTTGGGCTGGCAAACGACCAAGAGCTAGTCGCTCACTTCTCTATAGAGATGGATCAGCTGGGGGACTGGGTCTACCTAATCTAATTGGTTATTACTGGGCATCCAACATGCATAAAATACTATCTTGGTACACGTCCCCCCAAACTAGTTGGTGCCAGAGTGAAGCGGCCTCCTGCTCCTCGTCGCTACGCGCCGTAGCATGTAGTACCTTGCAGTCTTCCCCGTCTAGTCTTTCTTCTAACCCAGTTGTTATCGGAACATTAAAAATTTGGTTGCAAATAAGACGCCACTTTGGATGGCTCACCCTCCCTTTGGCATCCCCGATCTGCAACAATCATTTGTTTATCCCAGCAAGGACTGATCCAAGATTCTCTGTCTTAGAAAACAAGGGACTTCGTAGTCTGGGCGACTTATACATCAATGGTATTTTTGCAAGTTTTAATCAATTAATCTCTAGCTTTAATCTTAATAAATCAGATTTTTTCCGGTACTTTCAAATGCGTCACTTTGCGAAGACGCACACGACTTCATTTCCACAGATACCGACTCCCAACGGAATGGACTTGGCTCTTAAAGCCAAGGCCCTGCTAAAGGGCCACATCTCCTACTTTTATAACTTACTATCTCCATCCAGCGAATCCCTTTTACATAAGACTAAGATGAACTGGGAGTCAGAACTCCAGCTGAGCTTCTCTGAGACTTTCTGGGAGGGAGCTATAGGGGCCGTTAATTCGTCATCCAGCTGTGCCAGACTTTCATTAATACAATTTAAAGTATTTCACAGACTACACTACAGTAAAGAAAAACTTTACCCGGACAAATTTGATGACAAATGTAACAGATGCTCTCAGACTCCATGCAACCTTACCCATATGTTCTGGGCATGCCCCAGGTTGTCTGAATTTTGGCTACGATTTTTCAAAACAATTTCAGATATACTAGACATAAATCTAACTCCGACTCCACATATTGCTATATTTGGCAAACCTCCAGACAACCTTCGTACCACAGGTATCCAAAACAACGTTATTGCTTTTGCCTCTCTTATCGCCCGTAAAAGAATTCTGTTGCTATGGAAATCACCTCAGCCACCATCAATCAAAGTCTGGTTACATGACATTTTAGGTCTCCTGAGGTTGGAGAAGATTAAGTTCTCCCTCCGAGGCTCTTCCGATAGGTTCTTTACTCATTGGAGACCGTTACTTAAATATCTAGACAAATTACCGGCTCGGGAAGTTTCTTTGTAGAAGCCTATTTGCGACCATTTACAAACTTATCCATTAGCGCCAGCGGCGGCTGCCCCCCCCTAAAAAAAAAAGCTTTTCTCTAAGACATCCCAGCATGACAAATCTACTTTGAGGTTTAAGGAGCAAGCAACCATTGATACTACCTCATAATGACGAGCACTAGCACTTTATTTTTGTACTTTTAATTTAATATTTTCTGTGTTGTTATTTGTGATTTTTCTCTTTATATGTGATCATACCTTCTTTCTTTCCTTGTTGTTTCCTATACATTTTTATTGTGTCGGATCTCTTTTCAATTAGATACTCTTATTTATTCTTTTATTTATTTAGATATCATTTCTGTTTTATTTTTTATTTTTTTTATTTTATTTATTTTATTTATTTTATTAATTAATTAATTAATTTATTTTTTCTCTCTCCTTGAATTAATTTATCAATTTATATTTCATTTTTGAGAGAATGTGTGGGTCACCCTACCTAAATATGACATACTTATCTTCAAATTACCAGGGTGGACGGGGTGGGGTGGGTGGGTGAGTGGGGGGATTGTTCATTTATGTTCATTTATGTTCTTGAATGTAAAAAAGAAAAAGAAATAATACTATTTGTATGTACCTATGTATTTCATGCCTGACAATTGATAAATAAAAGTTATAAAAAAAAAAATAAAAAAAAAAAACCAACACACATCCTCAGACTTAAACAACTGAACAGGTCGATCACCACTGACTCGTAAAACGTTACGAGCGTTTAGAAAAAACGTTGTTTGGGTGTTCAGTTACAAAAGTAGCCAAGTTACATGTTTGATTGGGATGTGTTGTGTGGACACCCGTTTACCGTTAACTAACATGCTAATTAATCTTTTTTTTAAAAAAAAAGACGTGAAATACAAGAGGCACTTTTCATTTGACCCGATGAGCTTCTGTGCACCACGTCAGCACATTAGTTGTTAGTTAGAGTTGACGTTTTTTTGTAGGTTAAGTTAGCATCAGTGGGATTTTTGAATTGTATTTTGGATTATGACATGGAAGTTTATGATCCTTCCAGGTTTTGTTCATCAAGATAATCTTCACAGATGAACACCACTTTGCGTCTTACTACACAATTACGATACAGGTTTTCTATAAACTGATCAATGTACAAGTTGTAAAGTCAGAGTTAGAATAGTTTGTAACTAAAGTCGGCCTGTAAAGACGGACTAGTGAGTAGATGAGTCTCTGTGTTCGCTGGCTGCACAGCTAAATTAGCTAACTAGCTAACGTTAGTAGCAGGTAGCAGTTTCTCAGCTGATATGCTGAGGAGGAGGTGGTCAGTTCTTACATATTGCAGCTTTAACTCATTATTTACTCTTCTGTTGACAGGACCGATGTATTGAGCCGAGCAACAAAAGGAGAAATATTGTAAATAGATAAATAAAAAGTGCAACACATACACAATTTAACGGACAATAACTGTTAAATTAAAGGCCCTCTGACATCTTATCTCCACTCTCCTGTGTACTTACTGTAGTTGGCTTCATTACTGAACGCACAGGTTAATACAGATTAATAAAGTGTTAGCTCATCCTCCGGCTCATTATCTCATCCGTATCGTCTCCTCAGGTGTTGTTGACACGCATGTATAATTGGCCGGTAGACGACCTGGCAGAGTGGCTCAGATTCCTTGTTAACGGTGATTATGATAACAGCGAGCACGGTGTTACAGCTCTACCTGTCCTCGCCGCCCCCTCTGACACGGTGGTTTTAACTGTACATAATTATCATTGTCACTATTTTCCAATGTGTTTCATGAGCGTGTTGTTGATGGTAATTTATTGTTCATGTAATCAAATATTGCCATGCGTTCATGCATTTGCCCGGTGGCACATTTAGTGTTAATTAGGCTGCAGGAGAACAGTGTGGATGCAAAAAAAAAAAGGAGAGAGAGAGAAATGTGGAAAGTTGTTGACAGCCAATCAACTTCTCACTTTCAGAGAGAGATGGTGCAAATAGTACGAGGAGAAACACTGGTGGCAAACGGCTGCAGATCTGCAGCCAAGCGGAGCCTGTTTGGTATCATTAGCAAGTTTTTTTTTATTTGGAGGGAGGGATATTATGATTTGTCATCTCAACTTATGAACATATGAATCAGTGTTTACTAATGCAGCTCTGTCTGCAGGGAACGGCTCGACTGAGTGTTTCTAGCAGGGAGCCTGTGGTTGGTACGACACGGCTGCAACACATTACATTAGCACTTTGACTGCAGACTGAAAAATCATATGATGTTATCTCATAACTCTGCTTGTGTGACATGGGAACACAGGATGTTCCAGATATTATGGACTTGTGTGGAAATACAGCTGCAACGTTTTCATGAAAATGTGACGAAGGGCCTTTAAAGCTTTATGATCTATGGAAGTTTATTGCTGCCAAAATAAAAATGTCATCTTTTAATGTGAAATTTGTTATTTTTGTTAGTAAAAGTTGTTTTCACATTACGACAAAATGATGACTTTTCTTGCTTTATTACAATATATTATTTTTAATGTTATATCATAGAATGTTTCACATAATAACAAGACATTTTTATATTATATTATCACATTATAACGTGAAACTTTTAATGTTATAAAAAGATATTTTCAAGTTATTATGTTATAACAAGTAGCTTTTCTTGTTATAACAGTATATTTACTTTATACTAATTTATATTGTTATAACATGAATTGTTTTGCATTACAACAATATATTTTCATGTTATACTATAACATTATAACGTAAAAGGTTTCATGTTTTAACAATATAAGTTATAATGTCATAACACGAAATGCTCTATAACATTTTCACTTTACAACATAAAACAGCTCACGTTTTAACAAGAAACATTTTATATTGCAACAATAAGTTATCACATTTAATGTTATAAAGTTTCTTCTCTGGTACAACAATAAGTTTTCACACTATAAGAAGATATTTTTCACTTTGAATGCTTTATATTATACTCATAAGTTATCATGTTTTAACCTGAAACTTTTCATGTTGTAACAATAAACAGTATATTGTTATACCAAGAAAAGTTATTATTTGATAAGTTTGTTTGTCGTAATAACGTGAAAAACATCCCCGTGTATTAATAAACCTTTCATGTTATAACAAGATATTTAAACACTATAACGTGAAATTATTTAAGAATATAAGATATATCAAATAGTTTGTTGTGATGATGTGTCGCCTTGTTTTGTATGTTGTAATAACATGAAAATATCATGTTTTAACATCAAACTCTTCATGTTATGAATCGACACCCAGCAGTTTGTTTCCCACCGTGGCAGGAATATACATAATAATTCTCATGAGAATAACTTTGTATTGTGTCAGAATGAAAATGTAGAGACGTCTATGAGCACTGAAAAATGGTATTAAATGTTAAACAGACATGTTCCTGTTTCTCTTTGACGTTTGACATTTTTGTTTCTTTTGATAAATGAAAAACTGGGTTTGTAAAAAAAACATTTATATTTCTTAAAGTAAAGGGTCAAACAAAGGTAATGTTTTGGTACTGAAGTTGGTTCCTCCAATAGAATCAGAACATTTCAAATCATGTGCAGAACTCGTCAGCACTAACCTCATTTTGTCTGTTTTACCCTGACTTATATGATTAGTTTCATCTGAGTGTGGCGAGTTTAGATATAGTTCCAGGTCAGGGTTTAGCCTAGCTTAGCACAAAGACTGAAATCAGAGGGAAACTGCTAGACATTTACTTTTTTCCATCCAATATTCCAATATTCCCTCTCTTATAGCTCTGATTTGGTCCCCACCACCTCCCGAAGGGAAATCTCCGACTCTTTAGCTGCGTAACGCTTCACCAGCTGCCATCTATCAGACAGGCGACTCCGACGGGAATCAAACCAGCAGCACCAGCAGTGTTAATGCCTTGCTCTTCTCTCTGTGGGGAAGCTGCCACCTCAGCTGCTGACAGCAGCAGTGTGACACACGTCGACACAAACACACACACACACACACACACACACACACACACACACACACACACACACTAATATAGATCCAAAACACACACATCTATCACCCCGCCCACCGACACCTCCAGTGTACATCCTTACACCTGCAGGACACACACACACACACACACACACGATCACAGCTCACATTTTACAAATACCGGAAGCTTTGCAGCTCGGGGGGGAAATGTTTCACCCCTTTCATCTACACACACAAATTAACACACACTGCAGCCGGAGGAGGCATCAGTCCTCACATGATTTCCATTTCTCAGCATGATTGAAGGCCTTTAATCAACACACACACACACACACACACACACACACACACACACACACACACACACACACACACACACACACAGCCGTTGTGCTCTTAATGTGGGCAGTGACAGGAAGTCCTGCATTGTATAGCCTGAAGAAGAACATTTATGGAGTACTGTAGAGGAAGGAAAGATAAGACTCTACTGTTTGAATCAGTGCAACAGTTAGAAATGATCTTTTATCTTAATTGATAATGAGGGTGTGATTTTTGCATGACATTAGTGACATCACAGAGCGTAAAATCAATTGACACCTCGTCCAAAACCTGACAGAGTTTTACAGACAGAAGAAGTGAAGAAGCAGCGGTCAGGATGAGCTGATCGATATCGGACATGATTGCCAGTTTGTTTCTAGAGAGTTGACTTTGACTGACGCTGTGAAACGAGATAAAGGATTTCCTGAAGAGCCGGCAAACATGCAGTGACGTGTGCAAAGGAAAATGGCTGCAGGAGTTTAGACGTCTCTTTAGATGTGTGTGTGTGTCGTATTATTGTACCTTGAAAGATGTTGATCTTTGATACAAATGTTCAATCGTTAAATTTATTAAGGCTTCCAGCTGTGTGTTAATCACAACAGCACCAAGTTAATGTACTTGTGGTCATAGTCAAAGTACTTTCCTACTAAATAAATGAGACTCTGTCTTGGAGTCCTTGAGGGGGATTAGCTTAGCTTTTAGCATTACAAATGGTTGTTGGTTCATAAACAGGACAACATGCACAGACCAACAGTTTACTGAGCTGTCTTGTTTCACGCTTCAGTGATGTTGAAATGTGAACTGTCACCTCTCAAAATATTGGTGTTTTGCTAATCTTGTTATGTTCACACTTTTAGCTAGCACTGACGTGTAGTATCACCTGCACATGGACATGGACATGGACAGCACTCATGCTGCTTTCTTTATCAACCAAAGACGGTTGAAGGGCCTCTGAACTCCCCATCGTTAATGAGCAAACGCTGTGAGCTAACCGGGGCTAATGAGACGAGTGAGAAAGGAAACGGTTTGAATTTTTCTAAATCAATATTGATGGATAAATTGATATTTATATATTTTTATATATTATCTGATAGCTGTTGAGACATTTCAGTTTCAGGCTGGAACCATCTGACACCGAGAGTCAAAGGTACAAGTCTGTATATGTAAGTAAACTACAACTCCCAAGATGCATTTGGTGAGAAACATCCAATCAAATTACATCCAATCAAAATTCGGTTTGCTGATTACACTGATGAAACACTCCGCAGTTTGTCATGATCAGTTTTGGATTAATTGAGTGACTGGCAATAGCTTTCAAAACCACAGCAAAGCCTCATGGGTATTGTAGTCCTTTCGTCAGTATGTTTTATTTATTACATCATCGTGAAATCTCAACTGAACCGTAGCTGATCAGGGTGTGTGTGTGTGTGTGTGTGCTTGTGTGTGTACTCATTATGCAGAATGGCCCATTACAGAATAATATACATTATGTTGTTGGATTATAATTATTGATGCATTCATGTGTTAAATAAAGTAGTAAAGGGGTAAAAAGTACAATAGTTAAGGTTAAACAGTAGCAGAAAATGGAAATACTCAAGTAAAGTACAAGTACCTCAAATGTGTACTTAAAATGTGATATGATAAAATGTGATAACTGTATAAGTGTGTGTGTGTGTGTGTGTGTGTGTTTGGAGGATGATTGGAGCGTAAGGGAGTCCATGTTGGAGGGGTGGAGACACACACACACACACACACATGGAAGGCCCTGAGCAACAATGTGCGGTGACAACACACCACCTTCATTATCAGCCCCCTCTCTCTCTCCTCTCCTCGCTCGCCCCACACTTTCCTCTCAGCAGCCTGCTGAACAGCTGAGGTGTCAACGCTAAACAAGGCGAGGAGGAGGAAGAGGATGAGGAGGACAACGAGGAGGAGGAGGACGAGGAGGAGGAGGAGGAGGATGAGGAGGAGGACGAGGAGGAGGACGAGGAGGAAGGTGCTGATGGAGGTGGGGTGTAGGGGGTTGTGGGTAACTGGGCAGGGTTCGGTTCCCACCAACACCACCAGGGAACAAACACACACACACACACACACACACACACACACACGCACACACACACACACACACACACACAAATCCACTGCTGCATTATGTATTTATTCATCAGATCACCATCAGTTTGATTTTTAATGATCAGTTTTGATCAGCCGTTTGTTTTAAGTTCCTTCCAGTCTTTGATTGAGTCTCTGATTGGCTGTTCAGCTCAGAGAATCAGTGCATGAGAAGAGAAATAGAAAAAGTGAAAGCCTCTTGAGTCTGTCGATATAGTATCCATGATTTCACCTGTTTACTGCAGATTCTCCTCATTTTTCTCCTCTTCCTCTTCCTCTTCACCAGTGACTTTTTATCAGACATGTTGTCCATTAGAAGTGACTTCATTAGTGAGAGTGGTGTCTAAAAACACTGTCATGTCAACAGTTTGTATATCTACAATATCTATCTACCTGAGTCATCACAATACAGACCACCTTGTGGTACTCAGAGGTATTTCCTGTCATACAGGTGTAGAACGAGGTAGCTGGCTGACTGGAGTCTTTGCGGTGCGTTCAAGGACACAACAGTCAGCCTTCTCAATGCTAGTTCTTTGATGTCTGTTTGGTGTTTTGACCCAACCATCCACTCCTACTAACGTCCTACTCACTATGTGGACTCTTTATACTCTTTATACTATTTCACCTGAATTCCTCCTTTGCTGCCATAATAATTAGTACAGCCACTAGAGGTCACAGCCTAAGAAAAAATATAAATGTATAATATATAATAAGCTGATTTACTAGTCGACGTATGTGGTTGTTTTTCTGATGAGGATGGGCTGTTTGTCACACACCTGAGTCGACACCTGATCACATTCATCGTCAGCACATCAGTAACTTCAGAGTTGGTTCAACTAAAAGACCAGAAAACCATAAACTCAGCTGTTTGTTAAAGAGCTTCCTGGTACCACACAGATCAGCTGATTAATTATGTATGTTATGTAACCTTTACCTGCGGCAACATTAATGCATCAATAATTTAAATTCAATCATATAATTTATTCTCGGGCCAATCTGCATAATGAGTACTTTTACTGTTTGTACTTTAAGTAAACTTTGATGCTAATATTTGTGTACCTTTAGCTCAGTAATATTTTGAATGCAGCTCTTTATTCTTTATTCTTGGGAGATCGGGTCAAAGACAAACAGTGTAACCTGACAGGTAAACTTTAGCTGTCGGTGTTGATTCCCGGAGGGATGGAGAAGAATCCTTTAAGATGTTTTGACCTGTGGAAAAACACTTGAGGTGTCACACTTCTTCACTTCCTCCTGCTGTGTGTGTGTGTGTGTGTGTGTGTGTGTGTGTGTGTGTGATGTGTTTGGAGTTAGTGGTGGACGACAGATCGGCCCTGAGGCGCTGCAGGTGTTTGAGATGAGAAAGAGAAGGAGGGAGTTAAAGAAAAGAGACACAGGAAGAGAAAGAAAGAAAAACAGAGAGATGAACGAGTTTATTTACAGAGACAAGTTCTCATGACACTGAAGATAAACTCAAAACACCGACACGTACAGCTGCACTCGAACACAACACGCCTCCGTCTCCAGTTGTGTTGTCAGCAGATAAAAACAGATGCAGCGACAGTTTGAACACAAACAGTTTAAACTCAGAATCTGAACATTCAGAGACAAACTGTGAAATCTTTCCAAAATTATTATTATCTCGTCACATGTTGCTGCCAGTGAGCTGCTGGTGTCTGAAGGTGTGGGAGAGCCACCGTCTGTTACTGCAGTAATTAGCTCAAGATGATGGAGGCTGTGATGAGACTCACCGTCCTGTAACGACAAGGTCGCAGGTCTGATGATGAAGTTTTTTATTTGTTTATGATTTTGTTCAATGCAGCGATTCAAGATAACGTTTCCGAAGAAATTGTTTGTGTCAGATTGTAGATTAGATATTATATATTTTTACTGTGAGCCAGGACACATGACAGACCATGATCAGTCTGTTTTCTGTTTACATCTAAGTGTTTTTTACTCACAATGTCGGATCACCTGAGAGCTGTCTGATCTCAGTGTGGTTGGTCGAATGCACAGTTGTTGTTTTCTCTTGAGACATTCATGGAATCTACATTTACTTTTGGCGATTTTGACGACATTTGGAAGGACACGTGACAAATGTGAGTTTTGGTTCAAGTCTGATTTCTCTCCCTAAAATAAGCCTCGATCAGAGAGAGATGAAACGAAACAGAAACTTAACTGCACTTTAAGAACATCCAGGATGATGATCACCTGGAGAAGCTGTCTGTGAGAACACAAATGTCAGAAGCAGCCTGGACATTAACTTGACTACATCCTGCCGAGTACAAAGTTTGTACGATCTCCGGCTGTGTGAATAAAGCAGGTCATCGTCGGGCGAGATGATGATGTTGAAGGTGTACAGAGTGTAGCTGCTACCTGCTCTTTTCTACTTGCCTGTATATCGCTATACATTCCTAGTTGATATAACCAGTACGTCCACATACAGTTAGTATTGTCATTAAGGCAGAAACAGTCATCACCACAGAGGAGTCCTCCTCCTGCTCGCTCTACCCTGGCACCTCCAGATACTTTGGACAAACGGCTCATCAGCAACAAGCTCGAGGTAATTCCATAAACCACCACTTGATTTTCAAACTACATGGCACTACATATCTCAAGGATATAATCTATTTATTCATATTTATAAAGCATATATATGGATCCAGTACATCCCCCAAATTGTGTACTCTGCAACCATCCTGTGTGATTTTCCTGTTTGCTTCCCATTAAATCTGCAATCTAAAGTCAATTATGTTCATTTTCATTACTTCTTTTGTGACAGTGTTTATAGTCTTTGTTTCTTTAATAGCAGCAGTATTTTCATTCTGTATTTCTGTTATTTCATTGTGTATTATTTGTCCTGTTCTTAATTTCTTTTAGCTCTGTGTTTGGTCTCCACCACCTCCTGTAGTAAATATACTGCGCTCTAACTGTGTCTGTCTGCTGTTTGCTGCTCAGCAGGTTGTGTACGTTGAGTTTATCACAGCGGCTGCTGGAAACACTGAGACTGAACCAGACAGGAAACGTGCCGACCACCAAAACAAGGAGCTAAAAGAGGCTAAAAAAGCTCTGTAGAGCTGAAAGAGAGCTTCATGGTCGGAGGATGATTCTCTGTATTTGTCTTTTCTAGGAGGTAATTATTGTTCTACTTTAACTGCTGCTGCTGCTTTTACTGAAGCAAAAGACCTGAATATTTCTTCCACCACTGGAATTCTAATGCAACACAATCCAGACCTACAGTGTACGTGTACTGGAGTGTACTGGTGCAGTACTGGTGTGTACTGGTGCAGTACTGGTGTGTACTGGTGCAGTCCTCCTCACCTCTGGTATCATCTACACAAACACAGACCACAGTGGTCCGACCTCGGGGATCAGGACCGGCCGCCCCGCTCCGTGTCCCTCTTCGTCTCCACTAAACGCGGGATCATTTGAGGGAAAAGCATATGTACGTGCATCTGCTTCCTGTGACTCCGGCAGGACCGCGGTCGCTCCACGACGGTGTCTCAGAGCCGCCGAGGACTGATTTTAAAGCGAGTGGCCATCTGTCTTTCTCCTCTCTGAGTTTTTCTTGGCACCCGAGGGTGCAGCCTAGAGGGGGGTGGCAGAAGAGTCGCCCCGTCCTCGACACGCCGAGACAAAAGAGTCTCTAAAGAGAAGAAAACGACAACTTCTCATCCAACCAACCCCGCTGAGACCGGAGACGATCACATGACCACAGATCAGCTCTGATGAAATACAAGAAAACACACAATAAGGTCTGATTCATTTAAATATGACATTTACATGTAAATGATGGTTTTAAATCAAGTCTCCAGCTACTTCAGTTGTTTAGCAGAATGCTGCAACTCTGTTTTACTGTGAAGCTCCAGAAATGTTTTGTGGACTACGAGACTTCACCTGACTTTATATCAGCATGGAGGGAGGAGATGATGACTCCATAAATCAGCTTAGAAGTCCTCAAAAAAGACGCTCCTCCCATGTGCAGAACTTGCCTTAGAAACGTCATGTTTTTAAGTTTTCTTCAGTATTACAGTAATCCAGTGATGGCTGTCTGTACATCCATGAGAATACTGCAAACGGTAAGTGCTAATAGCTAATTCAGCAAATTTTAGTGCTGTTTTGGAGTTTGTTAGGTATTTTTCTTGTTTTTTCCTTTTTTAAATCAAGTCTCCAGCTACTACTACTCCAGAAATGTTTTGTGGACTACGAGACTTCACCTGACTTTATATCAGCATGGAGGGAGGAGATGATGACTGAGTTTTACTTTTTTGGGTGAACTGTTCCTTTAAGCCACTCTGTCTTTATTATTTTTTTGGTTTTTATCAGTTGTCTCTGCTTCTGGTCTCAGCTCTCACCTTTCCTCTGCCACCACAGAGGGGGAGGGCTCCTGGATTGAAGGATTTGGCAGAGTTTAGTCCCTGAGAGTCCAGCGGAAATGGGAGGACAGGTTCATCAAAGCCTTCCTCCCCCCTTCCTCCCCCCTCCTTGTACAGGAGCCGCCATAATGAGGCTGAAAGAGGAGGGAGGAGCTCTGGAGGGCCTTCGTCCCACCGCCAACCAGACGTGACATGAAACTCTCATCGGGGCTTTCTGTGCAGGTTCAGACGGCAGAGGTTGGTGAGATTCTGGATTGAATCCACGCACAGAGATCAGCGAGGGAATCTTATTTCCTCCTCATGTTAATGATTCTCCTCCTGACCACTGATAACCTCCCTAATGACCCGCATGAAACCAGCCTGGAGGAATGTCCGCTCACCTTCACAGAGGAAGTGATCAACACAAGCCTTTTCTGCTAATTGAGGAGAAAATAATACGGTGCGCGCCCCCGACCGCGGCCCGACAAATGAGAGAGGTGTTTAGAGAATAAGAGGTGGACGGGGCCCGACGGCGGGGGCCCCATTGTGTCAGCGCTACACGAAGAGGATCAGCCTCCAGGAGGGGGGAGGAGGAGGGTTTCTTCAGTAAATCCAAAAGGAACAAAGTGGGATTATCAGGTTCCCAGCGGCATGGGGCTATTCCTCCCATAACGTCATTAGATGGCATTAAAGCGCTCGGCTTTTCTCTCCCTTCATATGAGTGAAAACCCCGAGCAGGCCTGCAGGAGATTAGTCCTCTACAAGGTCTAATTGACAAACCAGGACGGCCGATCGTCAATGAAGTGATGTTATCCCCGCCGTCGCTTTGAACACGGAACAAGAGAGGCACAAAAAGGATTAGTAACGCTGATAGCTGCGAGGAGAAAGAGCAGAGTTTAACTTCCTCCTCACAAGTTTCAGTTAATTTAAATGAAGATATTTAAGTGAAGCATCGCGGCTTGTAGTTTCTGTTGAGCCAATATCACACCGTTCATACGATGTTTCAGTGCCCCAGGACAGACTTTCACGGCCACCTCTGGTCCTTTACAGCCACATAATTTAATGATATTTTAGTTTAATTCTACTTTATTCACCTTCTGGTCATCACAACCCCGTCCTCCAGAAGTTACATGCGTTAGTAACAGTGTGCAACAGAAACTAGCTTTGAGAGGAACGTAGTACTGCCACAGTTACTGTTTTACTCAATATAATAAGATAACTTGTTAACTAACGTATCTGCCAAGTTGCAGATTACCTAAAGTAGCTGTACAATCTTTACTGATGACATATTAAAACTGTTTCTGTATAAAATCCAGTCTAACAATATAATATCTGCCTGTAGCTTCTACAGCATGATTCATGTGTTCACAGCGCTTATTAAAGTAGTAAAAGAAAGATCCTGATCCTGGAAGGATCTGGATATAAGGTTTTCTTTCCAACAGTAAGAGGATATGGAAAACATAAATTCATCCTTTTCACAATCATCCAGATTTTACGTCGTTAGACGATCAAATGTGGATCAGTAAAGATGAACAGATCATTGTTTTTATGTCCTGACAAACTCTTCTTTACAAAGATATTTTACAACAACAGGATGCTTTTTGACAAATGATATTCACCAAAAATAAAACAACAAACAGCCTTCAGTGATTCAACAGTAAACAACAAAAGAGAAAAATTCAGTTTGTTACAAAGTTCAGCTTCTCAAATCTGTCCACAGTGAACCCTCTTCACAAACAAATCAATAAAGGATCTTTGATAAAGAAAATAAACCAACATGAGTTTCCTCTGGTACCAGTCAGCTGATCATCTTCATCACACAGGAGAACAGTCTGGAAGTGACGCTGCATGCTAACGCTAAGCTAGATGCAGGCTAATGCTAAGCTAGCTCGCACACAAGTAGGCACTGATGGAGAGAAGAGATACTGAGAGAATCATTGATCCTTCTCTAGACCTTGAAGAATGAAACTGAAGCTCATTTTGAGGTGCTGGTTGTTGGATCTTGTTACCTTTGGACAGAGTGAGGCTTTATGCTAAGTTAAGCTAACTGGTTTCATATTTACACTGCATTTATATTTTGGGCATTTAGCAGGTGCTTTTGTCCAAAGTGACTTACAGTAATTCATACACCGATGGTGGTGGCTGCCATGCAAGGTGCCGACCAGCACATCAGGAGCAGTTTGGGGTTCAGTGGCTGTGTCCAAATTCAGGGGCTGCAGCCTTCAAGGACGCGGCCTTTGCGGCCCATGGAGGCCGGGTCCTTTGGAGAGACCTTGAAGGCCGCGTCCACCATTGTTAAATGGGACGGTCCAGCCTTCGGAGTATTTCCTGGTTGCGTCACCAGGTGTTCATGCATTAAAGTCTGTTTTGGTTCAAATCTATCAAACGTGTACATTTATTTATGTGTGAACAATGTGTCAAATCTGAATTGAATTATCAACATTACAAAATAAACATGAACCCATTGGTGAATAACAACTATATTTACCATAGCAGTACCAGCGTCACGTATTTTAACTGAAAGTTAAAATTTGGAGGTTTTATAGTCCCTTGAAGTTTAACATATCTGGCGTTGGATGTTCAAATGAGTAAAAACCGAGTATGAACCCATTACTTAAATTTAAATGTCATGTCTGCGCCACTTGATGACGCCATTTTCTCTTGCTTCCTCTTCTGTTTCGGGACTGAGCAGCGGTGCGCAAAGGATCTTGGGATATGTGAGGCCGCGAAGGATAGTAGCGATGCGTCCTCCTAAACGAGGGTGGGGAAGGCTGCATTTGTGGGCTGCATGTGGAGCAGCCTTCGAATTTGGACAGCCTTCGCGCAGCGTTGTGATGTAATTGGCCTTCAAATGCGCCCTTCGTGGGCTGCAGCCCCTGAATTTGGACACAGCCAGTATCTTGCCCAAGGACAATTCGACATGTGGAGTTTCCACTACAAGTTAACATTTTTCATGTGTTTGTGTTGTGGTGTGTCATTATAATGAGGTGATTTGCTTTTTTTAGTGTCCTTTTATTTTCACGTTAACAAAGAATTGACCCTGACGTGATTTGAACACGCAACCTTCTGATCTGGAGTCAGATGCGCTACCATTGCGCCACAGAGTCTTAACTACAAAACATGAGGAACAAGAGGAATCAGTGTGAACATCTGAGAATGAAAGAAAATAGATTTCTCCAAATGAACAAGTACTTCTGATTTTGACCCCGACCTCCTCTGATTGTAACAAAATGTTTGTGAGCATTATCCAGACAAGAATTAGGGTGAGGTGTTTGTTGGATCTTCTCCTCTGTTAACCGTCTCATGACCCCTCAGATCTATCTTGTGACCCTGTTGTTGGTCCAGACCCCTGACAGTATTAATGTCATCAGTAAAAGTGCTTTCATGTCTCTTTATGAATCACTACACAACACTTCCTGCAGTTGTTCCACATTAAAAGCCTGTCAGAAAAAGTAAAGGATAAACGCTTTGAGCCACTTGAAGGCTTTTAATTTGAAACATCTGCGCAATTTCCTCTTTAAAACATATAAAGATGCATTACATGTAAATTTATATCTAAATGTTCCTGTTTACAGCTTAGTAATCACAATAATTGATCTGGAGTCCTGCTGCTGCGTCTGTTCGACACACGGGGAGATTTTGTGTTCAATCAGTCGATGCGACGCCGCGACAGCTTGAGAGCGGCCGCCTGATTCGTTCCCGCGTCCACGCCACAGCTCGTTTCAAACCTCCGCAGAGAAAGCAGCGAGCCTTAATGTCCCACTCGAGCTCCCAGAGTCGTAGTCTGTAATTAAAGGGTGATTAAGAGGCTGGGCCTGATGAATGGGAGCCTAAATACTCTAAATACCCCATGCTGCTGTGCTGTTGGACACAGCGTGGAGGACTTAATTGATTCGGGCTAATCAGTGGTCAGAATTAAAACAGTCACAGTTGTCTGGGAGAGAGAGAAAGAGGGGGGAGAGAGAGGCGAGAGAGGGGGGAGAGAGGGGCGAGAGAGGGGGGAGAGAGGGGGAGGAAAAGTGAGAGGAAATGAGGGAGGAGGAGGAGAACAGAAGGTTGAGGAGGAGGAGGAGATGTGTGTTATTGTGGAAGCAGCTCAGCAGAAGGCGTCTGTATTATCCTGCATAAATTAAGGACGCACACACACACACACACACACACACACACACACACACACACACTTTACCAACACACTGGCCGATATTAAAGGAACAGTTTGTCGGACAATTAGGTGATATGGAGACTCATTAGAGACGAACGTGACGGCCAACGACACGTCCGACTTTGGCATCCTGACGACTCAAACACCCGACTGACAGTTAAAGGATCATTCTGATGTTTTCAACTGTGATTTAGTTCTTTAACTGCTGTCAGATAACATTTTACTCAACAAATCAACTGCTGAGATGTCAGGACACAGCAAGGTGGGAGCACACATTCTGGGAGTAACATGTTAACAAAGAAAATAAATCAGAGCTTGTATAAAATAAAATGTTCTATTAAGCCAGAGTTACTACAAGCTGCAAGCAGAGGAGGAAGAAGTACTCAGATATTTTACCTAAAAGAACAGTTCACCCAAAAAAGTAAAATCCAGTCATCATCTCCTCCCTCCATGATGATATAAAGTCAGGTTTATTTAAAACATCAGATGTCTCCATACAGCTCGTCTGCTGTGATCACAGTCTGCAGAAGAGAAGAGATTACAATCTGATCTGAGGAGACCATATTTACACCTTTATTAAGATGAAGTCTTAACTGGAGCTGCTGAGCTAACAGAGTTAGCATGCTGAGCTAACAGAGTTAGCATGCACGAGCTCGACTGCACATCGAGGTTGTTAAATTATAAAAAAAATATAAAATTTAATAAATGAACTAATAAATTATGATGTATTAATACATCATAATTTATTAGTTCATTTATATTTTGTATTATTAATCAGAATGTGCAAAGTAACTAAAGTGATCAAATAAATGTAGTGGAGTGGAAGTATAAATGATCAGAAAATGGAAATAATCATGTGCCTCAAAATCAGTACATTTACTCAAGTACTGTACCTAAGTACAGTTACATCTGAGGTACTTGTACTTCACTTGAGTATTTTCTGCTACTTCATACTTCCACTCCACTACATTTATTTACGTTTGATAACTTAAGTTACTAGTTACTTCTCAGATTACATGCTGTATCAGAGCTAAGGTGGCACATTTTAATAATTTATTTCATCTGCAATCAGATAAATATTATGTATAATTTACTGATACTTTACTACATTAATATCAGATACTTAGGCCTTTACTCAAGTACTAGTCCTTTGGGTGACTTCCACTTTTACCAAAGTAATATTTTAACACCAGATCTTTACTTTTCTGACTTTTGAGTACTTTTTACAGCACTGCTTGAGTAAATGTACTTAGTTACTTTCACGTTAAGCCTTCAGGTAGGTTACAAAGAAACATCCTGGTTTTCTAAGTCAGAAACAAAAAGATTCGTCTCAGGTAATCATTGAATATTCTTTCTGCTACACCATCTCTGGATTCATGTCTCCAGATATGAAGTCAGAAGTGGAGGATATTTCTCCAGATGATTCACAAATGTTGGATGTCAGAGTGACTTTGAACGCAGTACAGATAACCTCACAGGTCCTCCAGGTCGTCATGTAGAGACTCCTGTATGTAAACTGAATATAATTCAACTGTATCTGTGTGACGACCTCTGACCTCCCTCCTGCTGCAGACTGAAGTCTGAAACACAAATAGTTTCAGCAGCATATGTCATGTTAAGCAGGAGCCGCCGTCCTGCAAAATAACTTCATCAAACAACAACAACAACAACGCCGCTGTGAAAACACGACGCGACGCCGGGAAACAATGGCCGCCTTGTGTGTCGGTGCGTGTTTGGCACGACTGCGCGGTGAAATATGTCACGGCAGCATGTTCGGCCCCGGAGTGGAAGTGAAGTCAACGCCTCCGGTTCTCACAGCACGAGTAAAACTGCAAATGAATCACAAGTGATGCACAAATTTTAAAAAAACTGTCTCCAACTCACAATGAGACGCTACACACACACATTAACACACACACACACACACACAGGCAGAGACATGCAGACACACACACACGCTGTCACACTCATAGTCATGTTTAGGCCCAATTAGAATCAACAACTTCACATATCTTCAGCTCCAGTATCAGGACATGTTACTGTTCACTCACATCACACAACACACACAGTGTCACACATGACAGACGCTCACACACACACACACACACACACACACACACACACACACACACACACACACACACACACACACACACACACTTCACAGTTTCTCAATCATAAATAATCTCAGAATGATTTCAGGAGTTTGTGTTTATTTTTGTTTCTGTCAACTGTTAATTTCTGCGTTTGGTTTCATGTGTTTTCTAATAAATCCGTTCAGTCTGCTGTTCAGCTGATGATCCAGAGCGTGTGAGCAGAGGACAGCATCATCTCACAACATCATGTATTACAGTGTAACAGTCACTGCAAAGTCTAAGTACTCTTACTGTGAATACTTAAGTAAATTTTCCTGATTATACTTACATTCTTTTACATTTTCGTTGCAGGACTTTTACTGCAGCTCTGAATGAAGGAGAGTCAAAATACAACATTTCATATTGTTGTTTTCTGAAATGTTACATATTCTGAAATGACCTTGTGTTTTCCCAAATGTTCTGTTTTGTGAAATATTGTTTTGTTTTCTTAAACATCATTTTCATGAAACGTTGTGTTTTCTTAAATGTCATGTGCTCTTCAATGTTTTTTTCAGAAATGTTTTTATTGTGTTTTATGAATGGTTGTTGTGTTTGGTGATGTTGTTAGTCTTTGTGTTTTGACCCTCAGGACCACCATACTGAACACTCCCTACGTGTGAGACACAGAGCTCGATCACATCGACATTTAAAAAACAGAGAAAAATCAGTTTTAGGGGAATCAGTGAGTTGAATGAGTAAATCTGTTTAACTTTGAGCCACAGAGCTAATTTTTTGTGTAAAAACTGAAGGAGACAAACTGTCGTCTCCACTTTCAGGTGTAAAAGAAGGTTTGAAGTTGATTAATCGAAGATGTGATTAAAAGAGGACAACTTAAATCCCTATGTGGTGCCTTTTCAGTAACAGCTGGAAACGAGGCAGCACCTGGAATTCTGACCTGAACGGTTCCTCCTGGTTCAGGTTTGAGGAAGCTGGAGGTTGAAGGTCTGAAAGTTCTGTTCGTCAGTCGCTGCTCTGTATTTACTCCATCGACTCAGTCACAGCGACTCCACAGATCTGAGTTCAGCCGGCGGTCCAGAGACGTTTCTCTTCTGAAATAGAGTTCAAGTGTTCAAGTGGCTGTTAACAGCTTAAATAAACAGTCTCCCAGCCGACCAGCTGAGCGTTGCCTGGAGACACATCAGCAGGTCGAGCTGATTTCTTTCCTCCTCTCTCATTTTATTTTCTAGGAGATTGTTCCCGATTCTAATTAAGTGGCTGTGAAAATAATAATTTGATTGTAATTGAGGCTCAAATTAATATTTTTTTTAATGAAGAAAATAACAGAGTAAGCTTAACGATATTGCCAACATACTAACAAATGTTTAAGGGTTGGAAAAATAATGGAATTATTTTACAACTGGTCTCAGAAATCCCAAGTATTAACATTAAAAGTCTGAATAAAGTCCATTTGGATGAGATTGTGCATGTTGGAGACAGAACGGTGTAAATCTAAGAGGAATAGGTGGAGATATCCTGACTTTTACTCTTTAAACTTCAGATCCTACATTTCCCACAATGCACCCGGTCATTTGTCATTCATTAGCGCCTCACTGCCTGGTAAGCATCTTTCAAAAGTTAACAATACGAGGTAATCATTTCAGTTTTTGCAGAAACACCTGCTAGCCTGACGCTAATTCTCTTGGTGCGTCTCTTTCATCGGCCCGGGTAGGAACAAAAAACTGAAACTTTAGTTCCTGCTGCTTCTTTAATAAAATAAAAGGATGGGAAAGACGTGAAATTAAGGCATCACAGCTGATTTATAGTAAAATCACATGGCTGCTTGTCGGTTGGTGAAGAGTCGAGTATCACATGACTTAATTATTACTTCACATTTGTGTGTGTGTGTGTGTGTGTGTGTTAAAGCAGCTGCTCTCTGTTGGTCCCTGATGACATCACTGTGGTTTGGTTAATGATGGAAGCCAAGCTGCAGGTACAGATGGCTGAGAGGAGACAGTTACTAGTATCGGTTGTGTGTGAGGCATGCTGGGAGCTAGTTAACTGTCAGCTGAGGTGGTCATTAGTGTATCTAAGGTCTCCTCTTGAAGTCTCTCTGATAACAGAGCAAACAAACTGAGTAAACAAACAAACACACAAACAAACAAACAAACAGCATCGATCGACACATGAACGACACCTCACCTGCATCAGGATCACACATAAAGCCTCCCTTCTGCAGGTGAAGCTCGACACTGTCAGGTGTAAAGAAGAGCGACGGTAACACTCGCTGTGGTTACATTGATCAATATTTCTGATTGGAGTTTCAAAGCTGAACTGTTTACATGGACGCAGAATATATTGATCAGACGAGACGTGTGTTTTCATGTCCCAAAGAATTCAATCAAACATTTTTTGACATGCACAGTGGTTCAACTGATGAATTGACAGATTTTTGAATGGAGTTTGGTTTGTTCTGTTCTAACATTTCATTCTGATTGGCCTACTATTCTATTATTAGTGGAATATTTGAGTATTAGTTGAGTATTTCGCTCCATGTAAACACAGCTAGAGACAAGGACTGAGGTAAAGACGATGTTAGATATTCCAAATGAAGTAGAAAACAGGAAATAATAAATGAAATCAACAGATACAAACATTTCAAATTGAGTACATTTTGATTATTTTCTGGATTAATCGATTAGTTGTTTGTTGGTGGTCAGTGGTGACAAATGTTGATCCAGATGATGTTCTCAAATGTTCAAAGATATTCAGTTTAGTGTCATAGAAGAGGAAAGAAAACAGAAAATATTCACATCTAACAAGTTGACAGCAGAGAAATATGACCTAAAAATGACTCAAATCAATTAACTGATTAATCTCTACAGCTCTATTTGTTTTTGCAGCACATCCACTATCTTGTTTAGTATCAGTATTTAACCAACAAGCTCATTTAGCAGTTAGTTCAGGCTCAGTTAGAGACTTGAGAGAGAGAGAGTTGGAGCGTTTAGCAGCTAATGAGACAGATATTTCCCTCAGGAGGAGCTGGTGGAGACCAAAGACGGAGCTAAAAGAGGGTCCAGATTCATCAGGTAACACAAACACGACTACAAATGAATGATAATGTTGCTACACAACTTCTTTATAAGATGATAGTAAGCTAACACTTGACTCAATTATCAATTAATGAAACGTGATTTTGGAATTTCTTTGAAAACAGAAATTGGTAGGAGTGAGCACTCTTACTTTCTAAACCCGTCTCTACTGTCAGCCATTTTGTAAACTTATCTCGGCACACACTCACACTGTGTGTGTTATCCATCAGTACACACTTTAACACAGGAGTAGGTCTGTGCCACACCTGGCAGGAGTGTGTGTGTGTGTGTGTGTGTGTGCGTGTGTGTGCGTGTATGTGAAGCCCATGTTAATTGTGACCCGTGGGCTGTGTGTTAAGTCTTTGTATAATTATCTGTGTAATTGTCGTGTATTTTGTAAAGTGCCAGATCATTTAACTCAGGATTAGCTCTTCTCACCTCCAACGGCCGAGGGCGGTGCTCTGCCACCACCACCCCTACCTACACACACACACACAGTCACACACCTCCTGTCCATCCCTGGTGACACCCGAAGGTGCTGCTGCTGCTGCTGCTGCTGCTGCTGCAATATTCATAAGGAAGTAAAGGGGTTTTAAACATCTATCTTAACTGATGTCTGCTCTCTCTCTCTCGCTCTCTCTCACACACTCACACACACACACTCACACACACACACACTTTCTCACTTTCTCTGCTGCTCTGTCGTTCTTTTTGTTCTCTCTGACACGTCTTGAGTTAAGGAGGGTATCAAGTCGCTCGCCCATCTGTGATGCAGACTGCATGAAGCTGGCTGACACACACGCACGCGCACACACACACGCGCGCGCACACACACACACACACACAAATAGAGTAGACACACACAAACAGTTAAAATATACACAATAATTTACATAAATATATTTTTTTACCCGTGAAGCACACGTACATCCACAGATGTACATACGAGCTCACAAACAAACGTCCTGCTCAGTAAATATCATGCTCATTATTACCCTTTAAAAGCAAAATGAAAAGGTTTAAATGTTAAATGTAAAGACACGAATATTGGACGATATTTTCTGAATAGACTCAAAAATCTATTATCGACATATTCTGACGAAAAGTAAACTCTCATAAACAATTTATGGATTTATTGCCTCGCAAACATCAAACAGTTGCAATTATTACGTTTATATAAAGACATCAAATAAAATAAACAGATAGCAAAATCTCACAAGGATTGGGCAGAGATTTTTATTTTGAAGGATACGTGTTGACACTGTTGGTCTTTTATTTCTGTTATTTGAGTAAACTGGCTGTATATTTATCTAATGTATAAATCAATAACTCTCATTAAACCCATATTTTGTGTTTTAACAGATAGTGCAGTGATTGTCTGACCTCTCCTGACTCTACGACGCGTTACACTACGGCTGGTTTTACTTCCTGTTTCAGTTCTGGAGACGGACAGTACATTTCTCTTCACTCTGTTTCAAAATGTTCAGTTTGTTTCTCTGTATGTAACATCAACATGTTTTCAACAGGTGCAAAGTGAATATATTGATATTTTTCTTTTTTATAGAGCTACTTTTATACTTTTAGAACAGAACAGATCTTTATTTATACATTTAAAAAATAAAAGACATGTAATTGGAAACACAGATACCTCTTTAAAGGTGCAATATGTAAAAGTATTGAACTTATACTCCTAGCGAAACAGCATATTACCAGAGTAGCTAACAGTATTCTGTTTATGATTGCAGCTACTGTTAGCTTGTGAGCTCAGTTAGCTGTGCAGCTAGCTGAAGTGTTGTTGATGGCACCACTGGCACAGGACCTTTGGACTGGGGGAAGAATGAGGTTTTCAGGCATGGGGCTAGCTGGTTAGCATGCTAATTTCAGTAGATATCTCTGCAACACAATGCAAAACTATATTTTTTCACATTCTGTTGCTAATTTTAGTTATTTTTTTAATGTTCTTATATTTTTCACCTTTAAGTTCTGATGTAAACTTTGAGGAAACAAGCAGAGGAAACTGAAGATGTCTGAATAAATGATTACACTGTTGAACATCTCGTCTCTGCTGCTGTTCACACAGTAGTTGACAGTCAGTTTCATTGGCTGACAGCGTTTCTGTTCACGGGTTAGACGATTTAATCCTCATCAATTACAGTTTGAGTTTCTCTCCAAGTCGACACCAAACGCTGCTGCTTTCCATCAAACTGCTCGACCTCGCCCCGCTGATCAGACCGGAGGCCAAAACATCAACCGCCACAAAAGTCAGTTACTGTTGACTGACACGTGGAGGAGAGACTGTTATAATCTGATAAATGAACTTAAATTGCATCATAAACTACTTAATTAGTCTTAAACATGAATCTTTATCTTAACCTTACCAAGTAGTTTTGGTGTGTAAACCTAAATAAACTGACTATTTAATGTAAACATGATTTCTGGCAGTCACAAACTCTCCACTTCCACCTGGTATTAAAATACGATCTATATCCCGACACGTTCTCCGTCTGGATTTTAAAAAACACATGTTAATGTGTCATTAAGGGAATGTGATCGGATCTGTCTGACTACATCTGGACGTAGTCTGTCTCGCATTGTGTTCAGATCTGTACAACATGCTGAAATCTGTTCGCAGAATAACATTGATACAGAGATTTGTTTTAGAGAGTGAACAAGCAAGAACGCTGACACTAACACAGATTTAGTTACTGATTAAAAGTTTATTCTGTGCAACGAAAGTGTCAAAAAATGTTTGAAAAATTAAAGCAATGAGGATGGAAAATGAACGATAAACAGTAAGAAATAACTGTTTGTAACTCTTCTGCGCAGCTGATCTTCTGCAACAAAGCAAATATGTTATCTACTCACAGAGCGGCCTGCATGCTGGTTCTGCAACAAACCAGGACGACCTGACACAATATTGTTTTAATGTGTTACACATGTCAAATTTACACGAGGGGGCATGTAATCAAAGTTTTGTAAGCGACATGTTTTCACAAAGTTTATAAAGTTTCTCTTAACTCAACAACCCTCAAAACTCTGATTTTTTAAATGGAGCCTGGGGCTGATTTGCAGCTGCCTCAAGAGGACGAAGATTAGGGAATTAGGATTAGGATTAGAATTAGGGGAGAACGAGAGTTAATTAAAACTACCAGGTGAAAACACAAAGGTAAGATGGGATTGTTACAGTTCACGTTATAATACCTGTATAATAATATAATACCCAACCTGTACAGTAATATAAAGTATCTTTTTGAGTATTGTATGTGATATATCAGTCTTTTAATTGCCTTTTTTTATTTTGGTTAATTCACTTAAACAATGTGTTTATTTGTTTCCTGACTCTTTAACCAATAAAGTCTCGTCTATCTGATCTGATAATGTTTCTTCTCAGGAACTGACGGACCTGCTGTTGGACCCGATGGCTTGTTACACTATAGTGACACACAAATTATGCAACCAACATGCTGGTGCAGACAAGTGTTGATCTATATTCATATTAATTTAATTAACCAGTTATTTTGTATTATACGCAGGCTTAATTTGACAGTGAAGAGTCGTCTTTAAACATGCTGCACCCAGACTTTCCCAGAGAAACAACAACAGGCGAGTGCAACATTAACCTCTTTAGATATAATGATTTCATCCGTAGATGAATATAGGGGTTAACTTAAGCATGCAATTAAAATTCTAGAAGCTATTGATGGACAGGCCTGTAAAGAAAAGTCACACCCTGGTTCATTGTGTTACAGTTTCACACACAGACTTCTGGGCCCAGTCCAGAACAAACGAGGTGTGTGCTGTCAGTGTTTACATACCACACAGATACATGATTGGCATTTGGTGTGTAGCTTCCTCTGCTAAAGGGATTACACACACACACGCACGCGTACACACACACACACACACACACACACACACACAGAGTTAACGTTAAGTGACAGATTGTATTACTGACAGAGAAAACTTGCAGCCTCGTGCACATTAACTTTCTTCAGCCTCCACTTGCAGTAAGGGATTTAACATTTTTGATGTTAGCTGTGTTGTAAGAGTCGGTGTTAAATAAATATAAATATGACTATTAAATAAATTGTGTTAACTGTATTGTGAGACATGGGTCAATACAAACATGTGTCTTTAATAAATGTAGTTCTTGGATTACATTTAAGATAACTAGCTTGCTATCTGACAGTTAAAAGCTAGCTAAATTTGCAGGATATTGTGGCTGATTAGAGCAAGCCTGCTAATGTTAGTCAAGACAAGACAGCTACTGCAGCTTATCAGCCATGTTTGTGGGTAGATTGGACGTTAGCTTGCCAGTTAGGATTACAGTAGCTTGCTTGGTATACTTGACAGTGCCAATAAATTGTATTAAGTTAATTTCTGGATTACAATTAAGTAACTTCCCTGATAACTGGCAGTGTAAAGCTAGCTAAATTGGCAGGATATTGTGGCTGGCTGTTAGGCGCCAGTTAGGCCTGTGGTAATGTCCTAATGGTCTTTAATGCCAAGAGTTAAACAGAGAGCATAAATGTATAAATGTATTGAGCTGTGTCATCAGGGGCGGTTTCTCATAGGGGCAGTATGGGCAGCTGCCCAGGGCGGCATGAGCACCCGCAAAAAAAATAAAAAATACCGAGCGGACAGTCGCCCACAGTAACCGGCTCTGTAGCAGCCGCCTCTGGGCTTATCTTGGCGGATCGCCCCCGGTGCCGACCCGTACCGGCTGCTTAAATTTGTTTGCATTCATTTCCTCCGGTTTTTGTATTGCTCATTTACACGTCAAGTCAACTATGTCATGTTGCCGTGTGGGGAGCCAGCGGCTGGGCGCCCGCTGTTTTGTAAAGGTGCGTCTGCTGCTACTGAGAAAGTCTCATAGAGGGGGGAAGGGGGGATAGGTTCACCTACTGGACCTCAGCTCTCCTGGTGCGGGGAGCGGTGAAGCAGGGGATTCAGAATCAGAATTCCTCTATTAGTCCCGCAAACGGAGTAATTTGTGCGTCACAGCAGCCAAAGGACAGTTCAATAAAACAATAAGCAATAATAATAGTCAAAAATAAACAATATAATAAAAAGGTAAGAAATAGAATTGTATATACATAATATGTACAAATATAAACAGTGTAATTATAGACCGTGTGGGCAGTGTATTGTTATTAATAAATAATACATATGAGCATGAAAATTGCCCAGTTAGTGCAAACCAAAATGAGAAATGAGTTATGTATACATTCATATTAGATTCATCTAATAGTGCACAACTAAGGCAATTAGTAGGCTAAAGTCAATCACATCACGAATTGCTTCGGCGCTGAAGGTGAGGTTCGCCCAGGGTGTCATGCAAGCTAGGACTACCACTGTGTGTCATGTATGAACATACACGTGTCTTCAGTCGACTCACGTTTCTTCTGGATTATAATGAAGCTAACTACTGTACCTACTAACAAGTTAAACTTGGCAGTCTGTTGTGGCTGGCTTCAGCTAATGTTAGCCTGCCAGCTACAGTAGCTCTCTAACCAGCCACAAGTGCTCACTGTGACACCACTTTTACGACTTCACCTTATGTGAGCCAAAGAAATGACTGTAGTGCTGTGGGAGTGCTTTTATGTTTTTATGTTCCCCAGGCCAACATCCTCTTAATGTGACACATTGATGTGACCTTTCAAAGAGTTTTACCTCCTCAGCAAGTTAATATGTTCCCCACATTCATCTATTCCCCACATATAAACCAGTTTCCTGTTAAAAAGGTCCAGCAGGGCAGAACTTGTTGCAGATATTGAATGGCGTTAGCGCTAAATGTGAGTTACTAAATAGTTAGTATTTGTTTTTTATCCTTCCAGAAATTATTTTTGTGTTTGTGGCAACTGTAAAACAAAAAACAACCACGATATTATAGTCAAAGACACATTTAACAACAAAGTGCCTCACATCACCACTCTGAGTGAGCTAATAGGACTGCTAATGTTAGCTGTACGGCTATGCTAGCAGTAACAGCAGCGACTACAAGTAAGGTTAAAACTACGTGTCCCTCAGGAGACTTCATAAACCACCTCTGTGTTGGATTCTTTGTCATCAAACTGGCTGCAGTTGGTCTCGGACACCATGTTCACTTCCAGCTCAGTACCGTTAGCAGCTTAGCGGTTACGTTAGCAGCAAGTAAAGACATCAGGAAACTGTGAACTAAATCACAAAGGGTTCAGGTAGAGCGACCAATGACATTGTACATATAAATTATGATCATGTTTCACCCAAATCACTGAATAAAATTATAAATGAGTTTTTTTTGTATTTTTTTGTAAGTAATCAGTGAGGCCCGGCGTCCTACTGACGCTACATCTTAGCTCTGTGACACTCACTGGTTGAAACTGGTTGGTTCAAGCTAACATTAGCACATGTGATATTTTGTTTTGTAGGAAAACATGACTGGATTTTGATATATTAACATTTACAAAAGGATGTGTGTGTTTTTGGCATTGTTACATTGGTGCACAATATGATCTATCTATCTATCTATCTATCTATCTATCTATCTATCTATCTATCATTACTCATCACATCATCCCTGTGTCATGGCAGGTTTACAGTGCGGGAGTGTTGAGCGGTTTTGTAATCGCTGCGTCATTTACAACATTATTAATCTGATTGAATCACCAGCTCACATGTTCCTCTCGACGTCTCCGCATTGTGCCGCGTCCAAAACTGCCTGATTCATCACGTCACTGTCACTCAGGTATGTTGATAGATGGCATCAGTGACTATTTGTGTCAGAGAGTTTTAATGGATGTTTTAAAGAGTAATTTATGGCCACTTGTCACGACCAGTTTACACTTTCAAATGCCAAAGCTTCCCTCCCTCCTTCAAAAAAAGAAAAAAGAAAAGAAAACGTCTTCGGCTACAATCATCGACTCATCCTGCTGCTAAAATACCTGTTATTATCCTCGACAGGTATGAAGACCTACAACCCCGTTTCCCTCCGCTCACATGTTAGGCAACATACCACCGAGGAGGACCGTCTGTCTCCCTCCATCTGTCTGTAAATTTACAACCATCTTCTGTCTGCTGCTTAAATATATAATTATTTTCACATTTCCTTCCTGAAGTGGTCTGAGCCGCACTCTGAAGAATAAAAGGTCCGACTACTACGTGCCATCACATACAGTCAGGTTGTATATGCTAATCATAGGCTATAAATGCACGTCGTTGGAAATTGATGTAAAAAGACAAACAGTTGTCTAATAATCGTGGAAAGGTTTCACCAGGAGAGATAAAAAAAACAAAGAGTTTTGGGGGGTTGGCTCAGGTTTGTGGGCTGGTTAAGTACAGACATGTGCAAATATTGAAGTTTCACAATACATACAATTATCTTGGCACAGCAAACCATCAACAATTATGACATCAACAGATCTCAGGAGGAAAGAAGAAGAAGAAGCAGAAGAAATCGTCCACACAGGAAGCACGAGCCAAAGATTCAGACGCTGCCAGACTTTATCGCTTATAATACAAAAAAAATGTGACACGTGTTGATATGATTGGATCCAGTTTGTACCTGCTGTTAGAAATCCCCTCCTCTCCTGACTGTCGCTGCTTTCATGTTTACTTTTGGTGCCACTTTACGCAGATGACACAATTCTGTACATGCAGTCGTATAGAGAGCCCCTTCAGGTTTACCTCATGGGATCTTGTTTCAGAAAAGTGTCAGTTTGTTGTAATTAAAGTCAAACCTCATGTAGTTTTGTGTTAAAGCACTCAGTGAACTACATCGTCTCATCTACACCAGAACCAACACCAACATGGAGCCAACTGGGCTCAGAAAAGGTCGTAAAAAAGATGAACATCACGATAAATCTGCTCATATCAACAACTGCAGTTCTGGTTCTGGTTCAGTTCTGTGAGCTGCTAATATACAGGAGCAGCTCTACAATGTTTCAGTTAGGAGACAACGTCACTAACGACACTGTCGGCTGTGTCGTCTTTATAATGACGTATTTTCACAGTCTGATGTTTCATCAGTTTGATGACAATCTGACAAACATCATCTGTGTGATTAATGACACAATTTAAACAGGATCAATACATTATCTGTCTCTCTGCATCACTACCAGACAAAGTTTATATATATTAATCTTCATTTTGTTGCACTATTTGCATACAGAACACTAATATATAGACTTTAATTCATGTTGTTGGTCATGTTTAACCCGTTCTTTACACTTCATCAGTCTTAACCTGTGTTTGTTCATCTTCTGTTGTCCTTATTACTGTGAGTTAATTAAGAACAATGAAAAACTGGAGTCAAAGTCCTCGTATGTGTTCACATACTTGTCACATAAAGTTGCATGAGTTCATCATGAAACCTGTTTGGATGCAGTTTAACCAGTGACAGTAACTCACGTCGTATCTCGTGTCATCTTGTCCTGAACATTTCTCCTGGCTGACCTCTGACCTTCAGTCTCTTCTCTGACTTTTTCAGTGTATTGTGGAGGCGATGGGGGTCTGAGGTGTGGGAGGCGTGACAGGGGGAGGAGGGTTCGCTTCTTATCTGATCCAGACCACTTTAGGAAGACACCTGTGGTATCCGGGACGATATATTACCACCTAAGTAGCCGTAAACCCCCCCTCAGGTTGAGTGTTGGAGGTGGGCAGAGCTGTCAGACGGCTGCAGGCAGGAAGTGAAGACGACAGGCGGGAACGCCTTTTATTTATGGAGCCGATTTAACGAGGCGGAGCATCAGACGGTGACGGAGATCAGGTTCAAAATCAAGAGAGAGGAAGAAAAGACGACGGGAAGTAAAAACAACTGACCAGATCTACTAAATTTAATTAAGTTTAATTGATCTGTTATGACGTCTTCCTGCTGATTCATCAATCACTTTATCTGTCGTGAAAAGAAACTAATGTTTTCCAGCTTTCTGCTCTGATGCACAGCTGAGTTTATCCACAATATAATCTCCCCGTTTTGGATTAAATAAACATGTTGCTGCCTTCGCGTCACCTGTACAAGTAAAAAGCTTCTTTAGATATTAAAAAGGTATTTTAATCACCAGTAACAGTTATAAAAACAAAAAATAAAGTCTTGCAGTCAGACTTGAGGTTGTAGGTAAGTTTCCCTTAACAAGAGTCTCATCAATTTCGGTGGATCATGAGATTTTAAAGAGAACTACAATCATGGCGGCCTTAATAACGTCAAGACGAGGTGAAGTATAAAGTCTAAAGAGTGGCGTAGTTAATTTACTCACTATTATAACACATACATGCAGGCATGTATACTCAGATCAACACAATGCATCACGTCCTGTTTAAGAGCTATGGAGGAATTTACTTCATTTTTAAACTGCAGTCATGTCGCCTCCCGTGGTGTCACCTGCAAAACTGTTCCTGGCCTCCACGACTTCAAGAGGTGCAAACTGCTGTAAAAACCAATAATAATGCCAACATGTCCCACATGTCCTAATTGGAAAGTGCTGCATGCACAATAAAGCCTAATTATGAACAGCCGATCAGATCTATCTGGTCTATAAATCGCTGTAATCTCAGCTTTGGTCTCTGATGCAGCTGATTCTGTAGGTGAGAGGGTTTCAGATGTGGTCCGTGATCTGTCAAGCACTGACCTCGTCCATTGTTTTTAGTATCAGTGGACCTATTGATCTATCATCATTGGTTCTGATCATGTGGATCGTTTGCTCTGGTCTGTGGAGCTGATCTGAGCTCAGTCCTGTCAGAGCGTGTCTTTGATCTGCAGATCTTTACCTGCTGGACGAGCTCAGAGGATGTTTGTTCCACACCTCGAGTGTTGACAGGTGTCATGAGGAGGGGGGCTGCTCAGGTGAGTCTGTGTGTGTGTGTGTGTGTGTGTGTGTGTGTGTGTGTGTGTGTGTGTTGGTGATAGACACTCCCTTTGTCTCCAGGTGTGTGTGTGTCGCTGAGGGACACTCATGCATTTCTTCTCATTTATACATCTGTGTGTGTGTTCTCAGTCAGGTGTATGTGTCCAGGTGAAGGTGTGTGTGTGTGTGTGTGTGTGTGTGTGTGTGGGGGGGGGGGGTATGGATCCTCCTGTGTGCCCCTGGGCTCTTCCTGTAGCAGTGTATGTTTCCTCCCCCCAGGCCTGGGGACTTTACAGGATTTAACTGAGGCCGTAACAGCTCCCCAGTGAAGACAATTAGCTGCTAAACGCCTCCCTGCTCAGCACTGTTTGTTTACCCGCCGGCCCGCCATGTTTTCTTTTTGTTCTTGTCCGTGTTTAAAACCGTGTAGCGCCGAGGCGACAGGAAAAGTCCGGAGAAGAAACGAAGAACAACAGAAAGAAAAACAAGTTTGTTGATGTGATGAGACAGATGTTTTATCTCATGACTCTGTCCACTGAACTTCACTGCTGCTCCTATAGTCACTATTTTTATGCTTTTTCTGTTTTCACAATAAAGTTAATTTCTAAAAGAGATTATAAGCCAAAGTTTAGCAAAATTAAAACTGAGCTGTGGTTTTAAATGTTGCTGTGTGATCGTTTCCATTTACTGCTGACATGTTAACAGAAGACGTGAAGATGATTTTACCCGACCAGAAGAAAACTGCATCACGTTTCTTTCCACAATCAGCTTGTTTTCATATATTCATACATTTTAACAAACAAAGTGAACATCGTTTCATTTTTACTCACTCTTTTCAAAGTTTTTATAAGTCATCTATCTTTTACGTTTAAGAATTTTTTTATATACCAATTTCCGGGACAATGCAAGAAGTGTTTTAAATATCTGTGTATTTTATAGTAGTTGTATAAAGTGTGGCACATATGTAGGATACTAGTAGTAAAACTGCAGTACAGGATTATCAGTGAAATATATGTCAAAGAACTTGAGATCTAAATACTCAAAAATCAAGACAAGATTATTCTCGAGGCATCAGCTCAAAAATACAGATGATAAAGTTTTCCGAGTGTTTCTCATCCATTAGAAAACATTTGCACAGCCGGTTTGTTTTTATCGTTTACATTGCAGCCCGTCCTCATCAGACAAACAAGCAAATACATCGTCTGACAAACGACTCAGCACGACTCATATTCATTTTCATTGTTAGGTGGCGACCTCTGGTGGCCATTAGGAGTGTGAATCTTCACTGACGATGTGGTTCGATTAGGATTAATCTGTCATCCGTTCCAATACAAAATTATACTCGATGCATCTCAGTGATCTATTTTACTATCACTTAATACGAGCAGTCAGATAAATCAACATGTCTTCATTTATTTAGAAAGTCCTGCAAAGATCAGACTACGACAGTCTGCAGTATAAAAAGCTTTTAAAGCAGCACTCAAACACAAACTGACCTTAAAGGACAACACAATTTATACTGTTTCACTTTGTTTATATGTGGCGGACCCTGCCACCTTTCTAGCTTGAAACAGGTGAAGGTCAATCATCCACATCAAGGAGTTTTCACACCTCTGGCAGCCACAGTGATTATATAAAGTGATGAGGCTGAGACCAACGAGCAAAGGACGGCTGCTCGTGTCCCGCGCCAAGTAAAAAGTCATCGGTGAGTTCTCTAAACTTATTTTAAACCAAACTGTGATATTTTCCTGAAGCTAACCAGGTTGTTTTAGTGTCTGAAACTGCGACCATTCGTGCAACGAAGGTTTCGTTCATTGTTTCTCTCCAGTGGTCACAGGTCATAGTGTTGGTGTCGTTGTGGGAGCAGTAATATAGGTCATTTGGTAGTTTAGGTTTGAGGACGTGTCGTCACATCCATGTGTACTCGCTTCTTCTACACTGTCTTTATTGACGCATCATTGAGTTGAATGTGTATCACGCTGTGTGACCAATAACTAGACGATCTATAAAGATGTAGAAGAAGTCTGTGTTAGTCTTGAGCTTTAATTAGCCTTTATCTCCTGTTCAGCTCTGACGAGATGACATCTGATAGATTTGGATTCAGTTTGCAGGTCGAGAGAACAAAAGAAAGTGCTTCAGTCCAGAAACGTCCTCTTAGATCATTTCACCGCGTCTCATTTGGGACTTTGACTCTGTGACGTTCAGACGTCTGTGGACTTGTCTGTGACGATACCAGCTACATATAGAAAATGTTCACTTTTAGCGCCGAGACGTGGAGGCCATTTACACGGAGAGCCGGGTGACGGCCGAGGTCGTGCCGAGACAGATCGTCCATCAGTGTCTTCGTAAAAAACACCCTGCTGAGCCTCCTTCACAGTGTCTCCGGCTGCTGGACATGTTTCACATGAATATATGAGGTGTCGTTTTATAATCGAGTCGTAGTTTTGATTTGAGTCCTGAGGAGGAGATGAAACCTGAAACAAGTTCACACTCTGAGGAGGCGGCAGAGGAAAAACTTTACTGCAGCGCGACACAAGAAAAGTCTAAAGAAGAGTCAAAGTCCTGGATGAGAAAAATAAACTTTGGATCATTTCAAGAAAGATGCAGAAAGAGAAAAGAGAGAAGTTCAGATGGGACGAGGAGGAGGAAGACGTAGAAAGACAGAAAAGAGATTTTTCAGGTGAAACGTGGTTGGACGACATTCCCTCACACACTCGAGGAGACATGATGGACGGCGGCACTCGTTTAAGCTAAGACGTTCTGACTTCGACTGTCAGGAGCTTTAAACAAATGTCGTCGTGCTTCCCGTCACTTCATCACGTCTGATGAAACACTGAGTTCGTCTCTGTGACGCAGTTTGTGATCCTTCACTGTACAAGTGATGACAGCGACACAAAACTCTGTCAGTGAGGTAATGAGAAGAAGACATATGTCGACTGCAGCTCAGGAGGAAATACTCACATAGTTACTGAAGCTAAAGTAGTAATACTTTAATACCACAGTGGAGAAACACTTTAAAGTGTTATAATCAAAGGTTACTTAAAGGAAAAATACTCGCTATGCAGATCCAGAATAATATACTATTGATCTGTGATTTTTGATTTATGTAAAGTAAAAAGTAGGTAAAGATGTGGTGTGAAAATATTTGTTATAAGTGAAAGTCATCCATGTGATTTAAATTAAAAATGAAAAACTCAAGTTTTCAGAATATTTAACTTTTAAAGATATAATTACGTTGTCTTCTTGTTTATTTATCACATTTTTAAACCCAAAAACAACAACTTTTCTCATTAAAGTACTTTATTACCCAAATTTTACGACTTGTTCTTTTAGTTCTTCCACTTTATGGCTCCAACAATCTGAAATACTAAACTAATGTTTGTGTAAAGGTAAGAGTAAGAATACTTCTTATGTGCTGCTGATGAATGAAGTTTCCTGAATGTATTGTAACTTTACTGTATCAGTGTCGTCTGTGAAACTCTATAAACTAACAGACGTGATGAGACGACTGTTTGACAGATTTGTGAGTGAAATCTAAAGACGATCTTCAGTCTGTAATTTTATGAATTCTTGTAAATCAAAGTTGAAATTTAAACGGGGACTCCCTCCAATCCCCTCGAGGACCCCGGGGAGTCTCCAGACCTCCGTTTCAGAACCACCGCCCCAAACTGTCACTCAGCGTTTGGGAGCGTCGGGGGCCTGCAGTCATCTCCTAAACGGTAATTTATGTGTTGTTGTGGAGGACAAATTGCTGCAGGAGGTGCACCATTAAGCTAAACTGCATTTCACAGCGACGTGTTTTCACCTGCAGCACAGCTATGCCAAAAATGTCATAACTCAGCGCCGGGCCGCCGCCGGGCCGAGACACAGGCTTTATAAGAGGGAGGAGAGGGAGAGGGGGTTTAATGACACACTGTCAGAGATTAAATATACACTGAGGAGGTTCTCACACACTCATAAACACACATTAATGCAAGTAAACACACCGAGGACACACATAAACACACACACATGTATGATAGGACAGATATTAATCAGAGGTCCAGATATCAAACAGTCTCGGTCCACTTGTGATGAACGTTGGAGGATATTCTGGATATTTCTTACGAACTCATTAAAGGAGTGTGTGAGATGGTTTCTCTGTCTGCAGTCATTAACACCCTCATCACCTGTCGACACGCAGGTCACACAGGTAACCACCAGCTCCTCTCAAGGATAATTAACTGATGCAGGAGGTCTTTTAAAGTTGTTGTGAAGGTATTTACAGAATCTCCAGAGACTTCGAACCATCTGGAGGAAAACAAACATATTTCATCTGATGAACCAGATTTATGAATCTTTTCCCACACTGGAAAAAAGAAGAAGTTTGAGAGTTACTTCAGAACAACAGCGTTTTCTAAACTGTTGATTATTAACGGTTAATTATCATTAGGAGAAACTGGTGGTTACCATGGTGACCTCTCCTCTCAAACAACCTGACAACTGTAACTCTCTCCGAGCATGGTGACGGCAAGACGGCTGCAAGCCAGAGACCACTGTCCGAGATTGTGTTCCAACATTTGTAAGCACGAAACCACTGGATATTTTTAACAAGACGTCGGGACAGTTTCCAGCCGTGTTTGTGGAGACAGAAGCAGGTATTTTGGTGTGTGTACCTAAACCTCACCAGGCCATAAGCTCAGCGTCGTCATAACATAAAACTGAAAACTGAACCTAAAGAAACATCAGGTTGAGTTTATACTTTGCAGAATGTTAATGTTTCTACTTTACTTGTAATTTAGAGTTTATTGTTCCTGTATAGTTTCTACTTTTACTTCTAATATTTTTATTTTACACAGACATACTTTTCATCTAGACTGATTTTTTGTCATTTTGCTGCTGCAGCTCCTGAATTTTCCCTCCAGTGATCAATGAAGGATCATTTGATCTTATTGTGACTTAAAAGCTGAATGTTAACTTCTATTTCAGTGAACCTCTTATATTTTTTTCCAGTTATTTTGATCGTTATGTTCAGAAAATCCTCTGGAAATCAACAAGTGCTTGTAACCGTCTCTTGTATTTCTTGGTTCTGACAAACTAAATAAATGAGTATGTATTCACCAAGTGTACAGTGTCATGTTCTTTAATTACAAACACTAATATTTTACAGGAAACATTTAGGAAATAATGAAGAAATTACAGGATGAATGACTATTTCATTTTATTTCTGTCACTAATTGTTCTTGATTGATGAGTCTGAGTCAGTTTGACGTCCGTTAACATCAGAGGAACAGAGAACATGTTTAAATCCACAGGAAACACTGATGGGACTCATTACAAACAGCACAGCGCCCTCCAGTGGTCAGACACTGAATCACACTGAGTCTGTATCAATAAAACATTTAACATGCTGCAGAAGTAATGTCTTTTAGTTACCTTATTTATTCTACTTCTTATTTTTTAATTAATTGTTTTATTGTTAATTGTCTCTGAAGTCAAAAGTAGTTTCATCATGTTTTTTTGTCTCGTCTTCTACTGCAAACAAAATCTACAAATAAAGTGACCTGAACCTGAAGTACTCAGATACTTAAGTAAAAATACTACATTACGAGTAAAAGTGTGTTTAAAAATGTTTATTTACACGCTGGTAGATAGTTTTTAACAATGATTTATAGATTTTGAATTTAAATCTTAATCTCCAGAGAAACAAGAAACTCAAGATGTCAGATAAAAGTAGTGGAGTAAAAAATACTACAGTGGTTTACAAAGTGTAATGGAGTATAAAGTATCAGAAAGTGTAAATAACTTTTAAATCGAACTTCTGGTTTCATTTAAACTAAGAGTGTTTGTGTTATACAAGGAAGTCACTTTAAAGTGAGGTGGGGAGTAATGAAGTACAAATACTCAGTTACTGTACTAGTATTTATGTTTTCTGACAGCTTCTGACTTTCTCTCCCTACGTCTGAACACAAACATCTGAACTTTCTCCTCCTCACATTTTCAAAACAGGCTAGTTACTTTAGTTTGATGCATTTGAGGTGAATTATGGATTATTTTTATTTGGAATGGGGAGAAAAGGCGTGTTAGTGTCTCGTATCTGCAGAGATTTTCTTATTTTCTCTCTTTGTTGCTGCTCGGGACGCTTTACCAACACAAAATGTGGCTATTTGACGTCCTGGGAATGAGACTCAACAATCAACTATCTTTGTGGTGCGTTCAGGAACAGCTGGGACAAATCCTACTGACTCTACCTTTAACTTTAATAGTCTTTGAATTATATTAATATGACGTGAGCTTCAGTTAGCTTCGACCACAAATGTCCTTCAGAGGGAGACTTTTTACTCTGATACTCTGAGTACTTTTCAGAGCCTGTACTCTGTTACTTTTACTGGAGTAAAGAAGTTGAATCAGTACTTCTACTTTTACCAGAGTCTGTTTTTACATGTCTTTTTTTTAAATTAGCCTAAATGCAAATATCCCATCCAGTTCTGTTATAAGTGACACATTTAATACAAAGTTTTTCTACCATGTTGAGTCAATGTGTATAAATTATTACAGGTATTTGAAAATGCATTACCTTTATATATAATACTGGAATATTAAACACATGAAAAACACATTAAATCTGACAGTCAGACAAAATGATGTCGTGTGTGTATAAAGTGTTTACAATGATAAGCAAATCTGATCTCCTGCCTTTAAGTTGTGTGTTATATTATTGCTTTACTGTCTTTTCCATTAGGCCTATATGCCATATAGTCAGTGTGTGTGTGTGTGCGTGTGTGTGTGCGTGTGTGTGTGTGTTGTCCTGTGAAGTGTCTGTCAGGTTTGGTTCAGAAGCTTCCAGCAGCAGCAGTGAAGCAGCCAATCAGAGTGTGACAGACGAGTGAGAGTCCGACCATCTGTAGGTGGACTGATGCCGACACGATGGCAACACACACACACACACACACACACACACACACACACACACACACACCGTGTACACACACACACACACACCGTGTACACACACGCACGCACACACACACACACACACACACACACACACACACGCACACACACATGCACCATGTAACAACACTCTCGTCCATAAGATAGAGAATACAAATGTGGAAGTAACTGATTACATTTGGTTCTGTAACTGTAACTGTAGTCTCCTCATGAGGATGGATGGAGGCGTCTACATACTTTTGGCCACACAGTGCACTTTAAAGGGCCCTAGTTTAGTGTTTTTGTCAACATGTGAACATTCAGTAAGAACACACTGAGTGCATCGTAGAGGTTTATGATTTTTAAATGAATACATTAATAAAATAATGATTTATTGTTAAACCTTCTTTGTTTACATCAGCTCATCTTCTTCATCGCTGTCTCGGCACATTACTGCCACCTACTGTCAGACAGCTGAGAAGCACCGAGCTGATCAGCTGTTTAATTACTATTTACTATTTTTACTTTACTAAATTACTTACTATTAATTTAATTTAGCAAAATATTAAACAGTTCAGGGAGTCGGTGTGACGAGAGTGTTTGACTGAGAAGAAATTAAGAAAAGCTTTTTGTTTGATTACATTTATTTGACTGAATATCAATCATTTTAATTGTCAGACTTTTTGAACAGGTCAGATAAACTGAACAATAATATTATTATCAGACAGATACTGATACCTATTCTTTTCTCTTTATAAAGTCTGAATACTGCAGGTAAATTGACTTGGATTGACTCGACTTTGCAGAGAAAAAATGATTCAGGACTCGCTTGATGACTTGGATTAAATGATTTGAGTCACAGACGGTTATTTTAGGCTTTATGTAATTATTTCACTACATTAACTCAAGTCGATATATTTGATGTGTATCCATTAAATAAATGATGTACAGAGTATTTACATCCTTCAGTAAAAGTACTAATACCTCATTTTGAAAATACTCACCTACAAGTAAAAATCCTGCATTTACATTTTTATTTAGTAAATAAAAAGTACTTTCAGCAAAATGTACTTTATGTTTACAAAGTAAAAGCATCATTGTGCCCTTAAATGTTCCCTGTCAGTGTTTTACAGTAATATATTACTTTAAGTGTAATATAATGTTTCTAACAGGATTTCAGTGATATTATTACAGTAATCATTGTCGCCCAACAGTAAGTGTTACAGTGACCAACCTTAACTTAATTTCCACCAGAACAAATATCCCCAGAAGAAGAATGGTGTTGGTCAGACTCTACGTTTTTGAAATGAGAATACTCTGATTACTCTGAGTTTATCAGAGAAAAGGAAACATAACAGTCGAGTGCCGAGGAAACTCTCTTCACTCTCTTCAGTGAGAAAAAAGTTTTCAAGTATTGATAATCGATCAGACTTTGATTCTTTATCTGCTGCCCAAATACAACATTGCCCCCCGCTGGATTCATGAAGAACTGCAGTACTCTTGAGCTTCGGTGACTTGATTACTTGCGATGAAACAGTATTAGCTGCTCATGTAATCAGTGACACATTACTCTCAGACAGACATATTGTGAATTATCATAATAATATTTAATTTATGATTATATCTGATGTTTGTGGATTCATTTTTCCTGCTGCATTAACGTGTTTGTGTCATGTGGCTGCTGCAGATGTTTAAAGCTGAGCTCATTTTAACTCCTCTACATCCTGTTGCCCTGTTTAATCTACAGCAGAGCTTCAGATTCTATAAGATCAACATGTTTAATGTGTTTTTATCCACGATGGTTTTACTACAGTTAAACTGAGTTTATTTTAACAACCAAGTCTCCAGAATAAACATCAGATAAGAACGTTTCTGCAAAGCTATAGATAAATTCAAGCTGAATGTTTCTTTATGTTGCAGCTTTATGTTTGTTACAACGCTGTGCTGATGCTCTGTTTAGGTTGAGGCTCTTGGTCAGGGTTAGAAAAACATCATGGTTTGGTTTAAAGTATCTGTTTTGGTCGCCAGGATCACGGATGGAAATGGTCCGTGGAAAACAGCTGATTTTGACGATACAAACATCTGGAAATGTCTCCAGGTCTCCTTAAAAATATCCAGCTGTGTGACTCGAACTGCAGTCCACTATTTTGCAGCCTTGTTGGCTGTAATGACTCCACCACCATCTCCTCCACCTCCACCGCCTGATGTGAAAGTCAGCTGATAATCATATAATGTGAACGTTTGGTACAATTTTCAACCTTGTACGTATCTGTGGTGTCCAGAAACGTTAACAGTGAACGTTACATCCTGGTGACTGGGCTGTAATTAAATAATCAAATAAAGTCAGTAAATAAACTAAAATCTGAGACTCTTCTGAGAACAAAACACTGACTTAAATACTCACTAAATCACCGAATTGTGCCAATTTTCAGTGGATGAAAGCTGTTTTCTAATCATGTTTTTATGAGGATTGTTGATGAAACGTAAAGGAATCAGTCTGCAGGCATCTACATGAGCTAACGTGCTAAAAGATTAAAACGTTTCTGCAGAGGAAACAGAAATCAGTTTAAATCAACAGAAGCGTCCTGATGCAGCTGTGTATAAAATCTGTGTATCTTCCAACAGTAAAACCACCAGATGAGACATTTGCTTGTGTTTTTGGCTCCGTCTGCTCTTCAGTGTTTTATTATCTGTGCAGTGAATATGATTACATCCTCTCATCGCTCCAGTTTCTTTTATTTTTTGCTAATTGCTGCATAATAGAAGCAATAATCTCCCACATTCATTAACAAAGGCTGAAAATTAAGTGTTGGCACCACATCTGCTCCTGAAACCCTCGCCGTCTATACCAGTGAACCGAGCCGCGCTGCTCAGCTCTCTGACTTATTACTTCACTATTTCCATTATCTTATGTTACTGCCGAGAAAAACCTTTATAATCACTGAGCAGGGAATTAAAGAATTAGCACAAAGCGGCGGCGCAGGAGTGCCGCTCGGGTCTATTTGTGGCAGTGGAGAGGTGTTTTCTTCCCGTCACAGTCACCTCCAAGAAAAGGTGAAAATTGAACCCGTGGGGGGTGGGGGGGGTGGGGGTGTTCACCCTCGTCCTCTTTGTCTCTGTCGCCGTCTTTGGCTCGTCCCCAACAAATCCACATCAGAGCTGGTTTGAGTCGACTGAGAGCAGCGAGGCCTCGAGGGAAACACGAGCTGCTGATTTAAAATCTACCTGTTCAACACACGTTCAGACGGCGAGCAGAGACAGAACACTGACAGTAAACAGGAAGAAGAACCTGAGACTTACAGGTGAGAGAAGAGCAAAGGTGTCAGTGAAAGTCACTCAGGACGGACATGTATTAACTTACTAGTTTATTGAAGATCAGAGAAAAGAAAACACTGATTCTGAATATTGGGTCCAATAATCGTTCAACTCATAGTTTACAGATAGAAATAGATTATTGTTTTATTTTATATTTCTCTTACTGTTTAATTTCATTATTTCTTGAACTGTTTCAACTCTTATTTTTGGGGCTCGAGCACAGAACGGTGCAAAGTGTGAAGAATAATCTCTCATACTCTCTTTCTTTGCTCAAAAACTCATGAAACTTTACACAAAATGGAAATTCAGTCGTGGTGGAAATGTACGGGTCTACTTTCACCAACATGTATGAACTTCAGGACACTCATGCCATGACCTAAACCAAACAGGAAGTCAGCCATTTTGAATTTAGTGCTCATTTTTGGCGATTTACACGAACTGATCGACTTTAACTTTTTTGGTCTTAACGACACTGTGATTAAAAGTGATTAAAAGCTGGAGTTTAGTTGAAGGGCGTGGCCGCAGCTAAGACGTTCTTTGTGTGTGTTCGTTTTTGGCAAATAAAAAAAGATTCTGATTCTGATGACATTTCTTGATACGAAGAGGATTAAACCCTTCTGATTTTAAAAACCTCGAGAGGAGGAGAGGTCATGAGACTCAACAGACATCTGTGTTACAAAGAAATGGACTTTCATCTCTGTAGCTCTTCTCCCATCGACTGACCGCTCAAAGTGTTTTACTTAACACTTGTCACATTCATACACTGATAGTCGAGGTTGCTGTGGTTCAGTATCTTGCTCAAGGACACTTCGACCAGCGACTGGGCGACCCGCTCAGTCAGACAAGTCCCCACTTAAAACTATAAGACCTCGTGTTCGGTCCAGCCTGGGATTTAACGGCCTGCTCTTCAGCAGAGCTGTAACATCAGCTAGCTCAGTTAGTTAGTTATCCTCTCGTCCACAAGTAGATGCACATTTCCTTCTGCGTGATGACGCAGAAAGAAAATAGTTCCCTCATGAGACTGCTCACAACGAGGTCTATGGATCGTTTTGCATAACTGGTTGTCATGATCTCTGCAGAGACTGAACGCTGCTGAGTTTTTAAAATTAACATTTACAGATCATAGGTTTGATTTAGCAGCGAGTGTCACTTCTAATAAACGATGAGAACTTCTGCTACCACTGCAAACATGACAATCAGGCTCATCAGAGGCCTAAACTCTCCTCTCTGCCCTAAAATCACTTAATCAGCAGCTCAGAGTTTTTAAAACTAAACTCTGGTCACAGATGATGGTAGAAAACACCGGCAGAAGGCTGATTACACGTCATTCTGTGAACTGCAGCAGTGCAAAAACAGTTTCACCTTCAGCTGACGTTCACAGGATCGAGCAGATATTGAAAAAGTATTTGCTGAACCACAAAGTAGAACTGATATAACTTCTGACTGACTTGTTGCAGCTGAAAAATGAGTCCAGACAGAATTAATGAGAATAAATATTTGGTGAAAACTCGACAAACTTACTGCTCAGTTCAGTCTCTGTGGTTCAGGTTCAAGGATTCTGATTTGAAAAGCAGATTCAGGTTTAGTATCTGAACATAAAGTTCTGTTGACTCGTCTCTCTCGTCTCAGTGACTGTGGTGAATAGAGAGAGCTTTCATCAGCAGCTCATCATGAGGAGCAGGATGACAGGCTAACTGTCGGTAAACGCCTGCTGTTCTGAACCTGCTAATGGCTCCGCTAACCTCTGATCCTTCACTCAGGTACCTGCACACCTTCAATTATCTACATGCACCTGCATTTACCTGCATTCCTCCTGCTGGAGTCTCCTGTGGCCACGGTAAAAGTCACACCGGCGACAGATAAGACATGCAAACCAGGAGAGAAGAGGAGGTGACAGGACAACATGTACACACACACTCTCTCACACACACACACACACACACACTAAAGAAAAAACGACCTCCAGATATTTTTCTTTGACTCAGATTTATATAAATACTGAATATTATACAAATACAATACAGTACCGTCGTCTCTGTATAATAAAAATCAGTTTGACATCAGAGCCCGTAAGTTAACAGACGGTCTGAAACCTCAGAGCGCCCCCTGCAGGCCGACCAGCTGATAACAACAGCAGAGAACAGGACAGTGTGAGCCGCCCTCTGAATGTAACTGAACAGACTGAAACAGAAACACCAGACAGGATTCATACCGACAGATTCAGATGAAGTTAAAGGGTTTTGAATCTGTTTCAAAGACTTTTCAATGACTCAAGGAGCCAAATATTTGCATTTTAGAGGTAAAAGTCTGCCTGATTATATAAAACCTGCTCCAGATGTTCCTCAGGACGGCCGTGTGTCGGCTCAGAGAGCTGAAACATCACCAATCTGAGTGTGACAAGTTTCCCACCAACAAACACAAGTAACTTTACCCCTGAACTGTTCGTACATCACATTTAGAAAAACTTTTTAAAAGGCCCTTTTGTTTAAAATGTAAGCTCCTAACATGGAAGTCTGGGCCCTGAGTTCTGGCTGCAGGAGAAAATGGCCCCTTTCTTTTGTAAATGAAACATTTGTAATGACCTTTTCAACAAAATGTTAAAATACAGGACTGATGTTTTTCTACAGATACAATAAAATAAATAATCTGAAATGTTCTTTGTTTCTTTTTTAATTCTCTGCTCATTTTTATTTTCAATTTAACTCTTATAGACATTTTTCAAATCTGGGTTCAACTTTCAAAGTAAATTTGAGAAGATTTTTTCTTTTGGCACACGCAAAAAAAATAAAATAAATAAAACGCTGGGGGCATCGCAGATCCAGGGTTTGGTTTTGATGATCAGCAGCTCATTTTGGATGATTTTTGATTTAGAGTCAAAATTGTGACACACATAGTAACTTTTAAATTATAGTTTGACAGTTTTTCCACAAAATGAAGTCTTTTTGACAACTTGGATAAAAAAAACTCTTGACAGAGAAGGAACCAACAACCCTACTAGAGACGAGATTAGAAAAATTAACTGCAACACTTTAAAACAAACGTTTTAGCCTGCAAAGTTAATCATTGACAAAAACTCTTTAAAGTGCTCAAAAACCCTCTACTGCACATGTGATGTGAAGCTGAAGACAGTTGTGGGTCTGTGAAGTTGGATATTATCAACTGTTTTCATTTAAAGGCCAAACCATTGATCAGTCTGTTGTTGGAAGTTGTGATGTGATCGTAACAACGCAAATTTAAATCACTCCCTGTGAATTCTGCACAAACTTTCAAACTTTCTAATGACTGAAACTTTTCTGCAAATTTGACCAATATTTGTAGTTTCTGGTGAGTTCTACCAATTTGCAAAAATGTGCAGAACGTTGAGTCAAACATGGACGCCAACAAACTCACTCCCTTGTTTCTGGTTGTGAAGATGCCGACACGACTCGAACTTCCCACATTTACCAACGAAAAATACTTCTAAAGGTCGTGAAAGGCAATTCTGCTTGTTGTGTATGTTCTGCAAAAAAAAGAGGAGTAAACGGTTTTGCATGACGTGCTGTGTTGTGTTGTGTTGTGTTGAAACAAAAAAATGAAAGTCATCAACTAACTGCAAAACACACCCAGAGAATTGTAAAGAAAAAAGTGTAGGAACAGAAAATCTCAAAGTAAAATATGTAAACATGATGTGAAAGCGTTATTCAAAATATCAAGTATGATGTGTGATGAAATCAGAGATGGAGGGTGTGTCTGTGTGTGATTATACCCCAAGAAACCATCAAACAACCTCATTTTATTGTAAAAAACAACAAAAAACATCACATTTTGGAGTAAAGCTGCTGTGAAATCAGCCATTTTAGATCTCAGAGAATCTGTGACATCCTGGATGGACTGAGTCATAAATGAATCAAGAGAATAATCAGATTAATTGATAATGAAAATAATCTTTAGTTGCAGCCTTTAATCCTGCAGACTGTTGATCTGCTCGTCACTTTGGTTCCTTCTCAGTCAAAAAGGGACATTTATTAAAGTTGAAACCAGAGATATTGGATTAAAATATTAATTTATTATCTGGTCATTGAAATGCTTCAGTGTTTAGTTTCTTTCTGATGGTGCAGGTGAAGCTCCCGTCACAAACAAACCATCTCTTTGTTGTTATAATCTGCTACAGTTCAGCTCCGCCTGGTTTGGCTCAGTTTACTTTATAAAGAAGAGAAACGCGTCACGTTCACCAAAGAAAATAAATCTGGAGACGTCATGATGAGGAAAAAGATGTTGTCATAACTATAAATAAACAATAAAAGTCTCCAATTTGTTTTTCTTTGGTGAATTCAAAGTGTCTGTTCCAGAGGGACACGCTGTAAAAACAATAAAAATAAAATTCATTTACTTCCTGCTCGACCTCACTCAGCAGGAAAATAAAAAGTTTTCCAAGCTCCTCTTGTTTGTGAGGAATTTTAAAATGGATCATTTTCTCCGACATGAACAAAAAGCTGAAGTCTGACGTCACAGTATGATGCATGTTTGGATTTCAGATCCGGAGCTGTGGCGCTCCAACACCTCTGCTCTGTTTGCACAATCCCACAATAAAAAAAATAGACTTTAAAGTTTGTTTTCACACCAGCAGGAACAAAAAACCAAACAAGAGCCAATGAAAACAGCTCCGGTTCAGTTTGGTGTAACAGATCGACTCTGTCTGCTGCTCTGAGGTTTGAGGTCAGACACCAAAAAAAAGTTCCGGGTGAGTTTCAGTCAGAACAAAAAACATCATCAGGAGGTTTTAATCCACTCATGAATCAGCAGTTTGACTGTTGAGATGTACCTGATCATATTAAATGTCCGTCTGATGCTCAGGGATAATAAGCTCCAGGTTGGGAATCACTTCATCAGTGTTCAATATGTCCGTTTGTACCATTATTTTCCCATTAGTGCCGTCGCAGCAGCTACAATCTGTTAAAAACAACCCGTTAAACATTTCAGCGACAGTAAAATCTCCGGGAAAAAACTTGACCCACGTCCACCGTCTCCGTTAAGGATCCGTGCAGCTCTGCCACATAATAAAACATTAAAGCCTCCAGGAGGACGAACAGAACCGAACCGACAGCATTCGTCCTCTATCCCAGCAGACACCAGGGCGTCTGGTTCTGGTCACACTCCAGTTTGATGTTGATGACGGTGCAAGGGGCGCCGCTGATGGTCAGCTCCTGTCTGGACTCCACCTGGTAACGGAGGTTAGTCAGCCCGCCGTCCGGATCCACCTTAAACTGCTCCTTTAGGGAGGGGACGGGGAGTTTGAAGAGGTTGATGTATTAAAGTTCAGTTTAATATCATTTTCAATTAACTGTTTGTTATTTCTTGGACTTTCTTCAAAAGCCCCCTTAAAGTCCCTAAAATCTGTACAACATAAACTAAAAGGTTACTTAAGTCAATTATTGTCAAGTCAACAATAATAAATGATTAAAGTGATGAAATTGTGTTGATTCAATGTTGTTTTTGATCTAATTTCACTCAATAAACATACACAGATTCCTGAATGTAGAAACATGAACAGAATATTTCTTGACACTTCACAACTTATTTGAACTCATGTACATATATTTCAGTTTTTGAGATGTTCTCATGTTTCTGAGCCGAGTACAGAGATGTTTGATAGTTTCATCAGCAGTAGAAATATGTCCTCCAGTGGCCTCTTTGGCACTTTCTCTCATTGTGATGAATCGCTTTAAGAGTTTGCCAACATTAGTCCTACATATTGTTGCTTTAATTCTCCACCTTAATGCATGCACACTGGCTGCCTCTCCTTTCCGTTTCTTTCTATCAGCAACGTTATCCGCTTTCTTCTTCAGCGGTAAGTTTTATAAAGTTGACCCAAAGAACCTCACGTTCATGATTTTTTCCTCCCTTGTCATAACAGCAGGTGAGCCACGTGTGGAGGAAATTATGTAGCTGATCAAAACCAACGTGCGCTGAATGACATCGCAAGTTTGTACAAAACAACCGCATAAGTAGGCCTCCATTAAAAGTATCTCAGCATCTCAGTGAATTTACAGGAGGGATGTAACACCAGAGTGTCGCTCTCTGCAGAGCATGTGTGACTGAAAGTAGACGAGAGAGTGAGGGCAGATTATCACCTAGTTAATCAATTCTGGATGGTGTTGTTCTCGTGGACAGATCATCTTCTCCTCCTTGTGTTAATATTGTGTAATAGTGAATCTTGTGAATCTTCAGTGTAGCTGATGAAGTGTTGTACCTGTTTCTGAGCTGCGACTCTCTTCTGGTCTCTCTTCCTCCAGGCCGGGTCGTGGATGTGCATAAAGGTTTTATATCCTGTTGTGATTCCACTCGGTCTGAACAGCTGCACAGAAAACAACAACAGACGTAAATCCAACTGATCGAGTCGTGAACATTAAAACACTTTCTGTAGAAAAACTCCTAATATGAGCTGTTGATGGTTCCTTGTTGTCTTGGGACTTTTACCTGTAACTCAGCTTTCCTCAGTCGTCTGTAGAACTCATCGTCCTCTCGGCCCCAACCCCAGAACCGGTTTGACATCCCGTTACACTGAAGGGAAAAATAAATAAAACAAACCATTTTATTTTCTGCTTCAGAGCCAATGAAGTCACTTCTGTCCAAAAAAAGAAATACTTGTCCTGCGCTCTGATTAAAACTGGTTAAACAGCGTCATCTGGTGGACAATTCAGATCATTACACTTGACTGTGTTGGAAAAGACTTTGAGAATGCCACTTCACAAATTGAACCAGGTGCTGGTTCTGGGCTGGTGTTTCAGCATCACTCAGTCACTGTGTATGTCTCCTGTTTCCCAGCATTGTTAGGACGAGCTGTGGCAAGCTACATCAACTCTTTACAAGCTGCTCCTGACATTGCATGACTGGTCCTCGAATGACTTTTGCTTAAAATTTGGCGTCCATAGTTAAAATCTTTTTGTTTATTCATCGATGGATGAGTCAGAACACGCTGCTCTGGTTTTTAAAAATGGTGGTGATAGGTGGCTTTAGTTGGTCCTTGGTCATGACAACCCCGCTCCCAGCCCCTGATATAAACGGTTCTTTGTTCTAGACCAGCAAACCCTGTTTTCCTGGCCAGGAGCCCAGTTCTTTGGCTGTCAAAAGAACTGGTTCCAGAGTAGGCACTGGCACCAAACCAGCACCTGAACCTCATTGGTTGAAAAGGGGCAAATGAGACTTTTTTTCAGGAACTTAATGAGATGAAATCTGTGAATTCAACTCAACTGATTTTATTTTATTTTATTTTTACTTCAGTAACTTTAGTGTTTATGTCATCACCCTGTATGTTTTCAGCTAGCTTGTTCCAGCACTTCAGTGAAGCTTCATGATGTTGAGAAAAACATTTAAACTGGACTCTATAAGTTCTGACTGAGTTGAAGGTCAGTGGAATAAATTTTAACCAACAGCTGCTGGAAGATGAGAAGTCAGTCAAACTGCTGATGAACAACATTAATAGCCCTGACAGACCCGTTAAAGACACAGTGTGGTGCAGCTCAGTACCATGCTGTAATGCTTCTTGGTGAGCAGCAGGATTCCTCCCACGTATGTCTTGTAGTGGTACAGCGGGTGCAGCTCAGGCGAGGCCACGTGGAACGGGCCGTCCTCGGGGAAACCGTAGTCCAGAGCGTCGTTCAGAGGCAGCAGGTCCACGTCGTGCATCGCCAGGTAGTCCGTGTCGTTCCCGCTCTCCAGGTGACCCACGTTGATCAGAGACGCCCGGTTAAATCTGAGAAACACAAGAAATAGTGCCGTTAGTCTCGTATGACTTTTGAGATTTAAATCAAACTGTTAAGGATCAGTTTTCCTTCTGAATGTTCACAGAAACTAAAAATCGTTGTGAAATTTATAAGATAAAGTTGACAATTAGCTTTGCTATCATCTGTATTGGGATGTTTGTGACAAGTGGAGCTGCAACGATTTGTTGATTAATCAATTAAAAAAACTATTTTGACAGTCGATCAATTGTTTCAGTCATTTTTTAGCAAAAACATCAAACATTTGTTTCTTCTAAGACTTTGCTGCTTTTCGTTGTAATTTCTGACAGTAAATGAAGAGTCTTTGGGTTTTGGACTGTTGGCCGGACAAAAGGAAATTTGAAGACGTCACTTTGGGCTCTGGGAACTTTTTAAGCAAAACACAGCAGACTTTTGGGGTACAGGGACGATGGCGCCTGTCTCGAGGCAGGTGGGAACAGTCTCCTATGAGAGTGAGATGTTAAAAACATCAGCCTGCTGATTGGCTCATGTGTTCAGTACATGGTCATGGATGTTATCAGGACCAGCAGCTTTTCTCATATTAACTGTCAGCAGGAATTTTCTCACATTTCTTGTGGACACTGACAGTAGCCGGTCACCTGGAGATAGACAGATACGTTGAAGAATGACATTTGTCGCAAACATCACATTCATGTCATGTGCTTATTAGACACCGTTCACATCAGGAGGTGGAGGATTAAAAGCCAATAAGTCTGCCAAATGGCCAACTGCTGTTTGAGTCACACCACTGGATGTTTTTAAGGACACATGGAGACGTTTCCAGTCATTTTTTGGCAACTAAAACCGGCTATTTTTCACAGGAAGATGGACCATCTCCATCTGTGATCATGGCGACCGATACAGGTATTTTAAGCCAAACCATGATGTTTTTCTAACCCTAACCAAGTGGGTTTTGTGTCTAAACCCAACCAGAGCACAAACACAGCATTTTGACAAGAGAGAGAAAAAAAGAGCTCTTTTTGAAGAACAACAAAAAACAAACACTAACAGTGGTCAGCACCCTGTCTGTCCTGAAGGCTGGATGCGGTTTTGTTAAAACAATAAAAGTATAATGTAATAAAATGAACACAGACAGATCTGTTGATCACAAACATCTCCGCAGGTCTTCCTCACCTGTAGTGATCCACCTGGTTGATGACGACGATCTTGTGGCGGATCTTCTTCTTGTTGAGGAACGTGTGCATGAAGGGAACGAACACCAGCAGCTCCTCGAAGCGTTCTCTGAACGGGACGATGAGGGCCAGTTTGTGAGGGCCCCAGGAAGGGTCGTCCGCTGCAGATGTCTGACTGTCAGCAGGACAAGGCGGTGGCGGCGGCTGCTGCTGGAGGCGTCTGTCTTCGTGCAGGGCGGCCGACATGTCGCCTGAACAGCTGAGCTGCAGCCAGAGCAGAGAGACGAGCAGCAGCACCATGCAGAGGCCGAACAACTTGTAGATGGTACATCTACCAGACAGGAACCTGAAAACACACAGAACAGAGACAGAATGAGTGACGTCTCCATCTTCAGCAAAAACATACAGGTAACAAGACTCTGACCAAGACTGGAGTTAGACATTAACAAACAGAAACCCTTCTATTTGTTTATTAATTATTATGACAGATATGTACCAGAGGTCAACAGATAAAATTTACTATATTAAATAATCAAATATATCAGAATGCAGCTTGATAATCAGATTTATGATGAACTGTACTGAACTGTAATAAACATTAAAGGAAGTCATGTGTTCACAGCTGTATGAGAAACATTTATTTTTTTAAATAATAAATTATTTCTTTTAACCTCTTTTATTTATTTTTATATGATGTGATTTATTATTCATGCCAACAGATTCAACTACAATCAGAAATGCATTTTTTAAACATCTGTAAAATTTCATACAGAGAAATATAAATAAATATCTGTAATAAACTCAAAACAGACACTTTCACTGGACAGGCAGTTTTTTAAAAAGGAAATTAAAGACTCACATTTTTTTCATCTGGCTCTCAGTTTAAAGTAATAAACTCATAATCTTAGTTTTAAAAGTTTGAATCATTGGTTTTTAAATTATTTTATAAATGGTGATTATTATTATTTTTTTTTACTTTTATTTATTGATTTTCTTTTTCAACATTTTATTGTTGTAATTTTTAGTCCTGTAGATTTTTGTCTGAGCTGGTGATTGTGGGGCGAACGAGCAAAAAGACATGTTTCATGTTTTCTGATGTCTAACAGACAAAATCTGATTATTTAAACTCTCCTGAAGTTTTAACTTCTCTGATTTATTAAAGACGGATGATTTTTAGTTTAGAAGCAAACAAAGACACAAACAACAGGTGAAGCAGACGTGCAGAGAAAAACTCACACACAGTGTTTTAAAGTCACACACACAGAAAATATCCAAAAACAAACCTTTTCCAGCCTGTTTTTTCTCTCACTTGCTCTCAGTACCTCAACATTTACTGTACATCATACTGTATTTACAGTATGTTATGTTATCTTGAAGAAATGATATACAATAAATAAGCAAAAATAAAATAAACTAAATGTGAAAATATTTAATTTATTTGTCTTAGAATTTAATATTTCCATGCAGCATCATATTTTCTTATATTTTCATGACACATCTACAGTATTATAGTTTTTAAGTGCTGCAGTTGTTTGATCAACAACAGTTTTTGTTTAATTAATCATTTAAGTTTAAGTTTTTTGCTTTACTCTGTCCTATAATAAAGTAAATCTTTTGGACTGTTGGTCAGACAAATCAACACATTTAAAGACTTTACTTTAAAATGAAATGTGTGAAGTATGTCTGTCATCAACAACAGTCAGAGGATTCACTGATAATGAAAACAAACATCAGATTACAGCTGTAACCCTCATATTCACACAGAAAGCGATCGTCTCCACAGAGATAAATACAGTTGGATCAGTCTGTTGTGATCGTGTTAGTTCACAGATGCAGAGGAGTCAGTCAGCTCCATTTAGTGTCTCATTTGAAAACGGTTATACTGTAAATATTAAGGACTTTTACTTTAAATTCTGCTTCACTGTTCAGCTGCAGGTGTTTGTTAAGCATCTATTCACTTGTGGTTCTGGTTTCGTAGAGCGAGCAACATTTCTATTAGAAAACAACCCAAAGTACCAAAGTACACAGTAAACAGACACAGTTCACAGCTGGTGAACACAGTTCATTAGCTAAAGAGACAGATATTATTCATTTAAACTTTAATTAAAGCTGTGGTGTGTTTATTTGACTTAATGTGATGTTCGAGACAGAAATGTCAAATATAACTTCAGTGATTACATGAGAGACACAAACAGAGAACAATGCTGCGTTCATGCCACAAAGACAGGACGGAAGAACAGAAAAACCTCCTGCTGTTGTGACTTTATTCTAAAACCACTGCTGGCTTTGTACTCAAAAAATGGATAAATTAGCTTTTTAATTGTGTTAGCAATTCATTAACATATGAAAACTGATCACATTAATCAGCTGAGTTGATTAACTTATTTACTTATTTATCTTTTTGTTGAGACTCCTGTTGATGAAGGACAACAGATAACAGAGAAGTCTGGAAATTCCTATACAACTCAGTGCGCAGATTTACGGTCCAAGCGATGTCACATGAACGCAGCATCAGACCTGCAGCCATCTGAGGGTCAAAACTGTGTTTCAGTCAGTGTTTGATGAAACAAACCAGCCAACAAGGTGACAAACAAGCAGTCGACAACAGAGGTTCCCAAACTGAGTCTCATAAAAACAGATTCATACTCCAGCTCGGTCTAGTTTTTGGTACCAAATGAAATCTTTTCTTATATTTTATTAAGACAAAGTTTTTGTACGACTCGTTGTGTTCAGGAAACATTCAAAACTTTTGGCTGCTTTTGTTCAGGTTTTTAGAAAAGACACATTTTTATGTTCTCAAAGTAATGTCTCAAAATGTTTAGTCCATGAGACGACACCTTAACTCAAATATTTAAACTATAACCGGCTCCACTAAATCTCACTTATAGACCTGGAGGGTTGACAGTGAAACCTGATCTTTCCTACGTTATTTACACAAGCTGAAATCTTCCCTGTAGCTGCTTAGAGAAAAGCATTAGCGTGCACATCGAGGGTGTAAATAAGGACTTTTTAAATCAGCTATCCACAGAAAGATCTTTAACTTTTTTTTTTTAATTCTTTTTTAACGTTTTCCCTCTTAAGTAGCTTTGAGTTGTCTAAATTGTTTATCGCGTTGTTGAAACTTTCCACAGAGTGAAAGAAAACAAGCCTAGCACTCAATTTTTCACAGCTGCATTAGAAATAAATATTTATCATGAATTTTGCATCATTTTAGACTCCTGAAGTTCATCCTGGCAGATTTAATTTTTGGAAACTTTTTAATTCTCATTAGATTTTAAATAAAGTCTAAATAAACCCATCGAGTAATTACTTTAACAGAGTTTTCTCTGCCATTTTAAGGTTTAGGTGCAGCATCCACACCATTTTGGGTCCCACAGCACCAAAATGAAATGACTTTTCCCAAACCTGATGGTTGTAACAGGTCCTCAATAGACTTCTTTGGCAGGACTTATCAATAAGCCTCTTGGGTGTTGATTATTTATTATCTGCTCTATCTTTTCTAACTTTTTGTATAGAGATATGGTCATAATAATAGTCTTTTATCTTAGGGGAGGACCCCTGCCAAGTAAATGCACCTAAATCTTCCACAAACATAAGAAACCCCTGCTTTAATAACCTGTGAATGTCTCTGGACCACAGTTTGGGAACCACTGTAGAAACATGAAGTCACATCAGTCTTTACTCACTTCTGTTCTCGATGAGGAACTTTAGAGAGCTCATTTCTTAAAAGGCCAAGAAACAGTGTTACTTCAACAGATTGAGACTATACTTGTTTTTATATGTACTATTACTGTGAATGAACATGAACACAGTGAACATCAACAGCTGGATGTAACTGGCTTCATATCGACAGAAAAAACAAAGAATCATCCATCTTACTTTCTCTCTTCTTTGAAGTAGAGGACAGGCTTTCTCCTCGATGAATACATCATCTTTACGATCTTTGATTTCAGTCCTGTTCAGTTAAAATCGACGACAGAGGCTCCAACTTCTCACAGAAACAGAAAACGACAGAATGAGTCGTGTTGTCTCAGAAACACGTTGATGTTCACTCCTCCATCCTCTCTCATTTGTAAGTGTTGGCTGGGACCAAACTGTCCTCCATGCTAACTCCTTCTGCACACAAAACCCCTCCGCCGCTTTAACAGCTTCTTGACATTTCTTTAGTAAAATATGAAATTAAAATTCATGTTTGTAACCGGTTTGTTCTGGCTCCATGTCTGCCTGTCCTCCTGTCTGTCCGTCTGTCTGGTAGCTAACTGTTACTGTACACGTAGCATGTAGCGGTTCATACACACCGCCGCTCCGGGTTCAACATTTTCATCTTTTTACTTTCATTTAATTTTCGTCACCGACAGACAGCGACCGTCTCCGAGCGTCCGTTAATGTTTGAATTCAGAGAAAAATAAAAAATAACATAACAAGAATCGACAGGCGAAAAATTTTAGGGTAATTTCACACCGAAAAATATCAAACAGAAGCCGATTGTAAAGCTGTCCGAGCACGGTACGAGTCCGACGGGAAATGGCGGCAATTAGTAGGAAGGGTTCCTACCTGACTTTAAACACACACTACGCCAGTAGGGTAAAAAAAAAAAAAAAGATCACCAACAAATATCACCATGAAACTTTCCCGATTAATATATTTACATTAAGACAATTATTTTTTGTACTACAAGTGTTCTGATATTCAATGTTTAAAGACACAAATGAGGCATCATCTCATTAAATTGCACTAATTTCCATTCATTTCCACAACATAAATCTGAACACTGGATAAAGCTATAATCAAAATTCTTGTTTCTTGTTGTTGACATATTAAAGTCAAAGTTTTTTACTGAGGGACTTTAAGATATCTCTTTACATCACTCTATAAATCAGAAAAATACTGTCAACAGCCATAAAAAAAATCACCATGTTGTTAGGTTTAAAATGTTCCATGAGGCTGTGAATGAAATATAAATAATAAGTGTCTGTTTGTGTTGCTGCAGTGGAGATATGAGGAAAATTTATTTTAAAAATATGCATTAAACACTTTTTGGGCCAAATGTGGTGAATAAGGTAAAAACTATATCTAATAATCACTCCAAAACTTCCCCAGTTTTTGATATTTCTAAGTTTAAATCTGCAAAAATAAATATGTACTTATTTAAATAAAATATCCAGAGCAGAAATCTGAACTTATAAACACCTAAATGGTGTTATGGAAGCAATCAATTGGTCAAATTTGACTAAAACGTGAAAAAAAATGTTTTCACCTGTAGTGTCTCCACTGAAGTAGCTGCTCAGATTTTTGTTTTACTACACATCAACATTTAAAGTAAAATAATGTGCTTTTCACAACATTTATCTGATACCAAGCCTGTAATTTACTTTTCATAAAACATAATGCATTTTGTTAGACTCTTACTATATAATAACTTTGATTAATTCTAGCAGTTTTATTTCCAACATGTCATATTATTGTTGTTTATCTTATAATTGGTATTTTATTCCATTTTATTCTGTTTTATAACTGTCTTATTAACTGTCTGATTTTATTTGCCTTATTTTATTTAAATCCTGGTTCAACCATGTAAATCACTTTATGACTTTGTTTTGTACCAGTGCTGTCTTAATAAACTGTATTATTAATGTTATCATAACTAATGTCTGCTTGCTATTTTTAAGTCTTCTCCACACTGCAAGAATTTAATTTCTGAGGGAGAAATATAGCCATTACTTAACTTTGTTTGGCTCAAATGTGGTCAGATTCAAAGTTCAATGGGCTAATTATAATAAATACATAAAAATATTGGAGACATGACCTCAGTGGAAGCCATCACCCTTAAGTTAAAACATTAAAATGCTGCATTCACCTTAAAGTCACAAAATAAAATACCAACATATAACACTGATAGGGATGCTCTGCTGTGTACCTTGCCTCGTAAAAAAGTACATACAGCTGATGATACAAACATTTTCAATGTAGGACTTTAACTTGTAATAACGGAGTATTTTTACATTGTGAATAAATGTTTAATGTAGTAACGCTGCTGAAGAAATGCTTCAGAGAACAATAATGCAGAATGTGTACAATAAGCACAGATCATACCAAAGATAAATATGACCTGTGTTGTTTAGTTTTAACTTATTTTGCAGTCACATTTCTTAATTTGACTCTCATCACAGTTGAATTAATTTCCTGCTTTTAAAAAGCTCTTTAAAGTGAATTTTTTACTCTGGGTTTTGGTGGAGAAAATGACAAGAATGAAAGTAACAGTCAGTCGCTGCGTCCTTTAAACCAAATGTGACAAAACTTTATTTCGAGTGCAACTTTAGACAGATTTCACATTGACAGAATCTCTCTAAAAATAAAATAAATTCAAGCCCCTCCTCCAGCCCAAACCAACTGATTTATTTCTAACTCAGGAAAACATTTCTGAAATCTACCAGCAACATAAGACAGTCCAACACAAACCACCAGAAAGAAAGGAAGGAACAGAAATAATAAAAAGGAACAAAATCTTAATATCTGAAGCTCGACGGTGTTAAACATCTGCATCTACCGTCTTCCTCTAAACCCTGACAGCTGATTTCTCCCCTCAGATAGAGATTTATTCCACAGTTTCTCTTCATGGAGGATTTGAAACCATCTCACTGCTCATGTCTCACGCAACCAACTCATGTGGAAGCTGAATGTTTAGAGATTCAGGACTTTTCTGTTTTGGTTCTGTCCGAGTCTAAAGACAAAACTGAGCTCACACTGGTGAAAAAAGAAAGAAAGAAAAACCTTGAGGTAAAGATCATCCAGCCAGGAGCTGATGGTGACGCAGCGCTCAGGAATTTTATATTTAAATGTTTTTCTTCAGCAGATCACTCAGTGTGGCTTTTTAGCTTTTTGACAAGTCATCAGTTTTTGAGTTAAGTTAGAATTTTAGGACAGAGATCCAAACAGGGAGGTGTCTCCGGCAGTGTTGAAGCAAAAAAAGATGCAATTAATAAAAAACTATCATCTATTATGATTAATGGACGCCTCGAGAACTGAAGCTCCTGTTTGATCAAAATGTTCCAGGAACTAAAAGTCTCCTCTGAACGTTCACGTTTGTGTTTCCACCAAATCTGAAGATCTGTGAAGATCGGGCAGATTGGCGGTTTAAAAAAACGATGAGCCGAACGATCAGAATATTTTTTCTATGCCTCCGCCAACAAACCAGCACCGAGCCCGAATCAGACGAAAAGAAACATACATTCAGTTTGGACAAAATGTAGATTCACTCACGCAGCAACAAACAGAAAACATTTGGTTGATTTCACACAAACTGCAGAGCTTCGTTCTCACAAATACCAAAATTCTCAGCCTTGATAGGTCAATATTTCACCTCATAAATGATGAATATTTTTACCCAGCTATATCCATATGGCTGCAAGCGTTCACATAACTTGAAATTCATCATGTGAGCACATATGCGAGGAACTCAAAGTTTATGGTACGTGCTGTAAAACACGAACATTTCCGTGTGCGCAGACTCCCAACGTAGACTAACAGAGCTTCTTTTTCTGGCCCTAAAGGTCTGAACGTGTTTGTTCTTCCTTATTGTTTAAATTGTAGCAGCTTCCACTTCTTCAGGCGTTTAAATCAGTGTTGGTATCAAAGCCAAAATATTGATAATGTGAAAAAATGATTCAAAAGCTGCACAGAGGTCAGAAATCGGTTGGATGCTGCAGCTCTGCTTCAGTATTTCACAGCTGCAGGGACAAATAAATGCTCTGATATACTTTTAACTACAAGTTCATGTGTACATGATGGATGCCAGACAAATCCTGTGATCCTTGTAGCATCATATTGTGCGTCCTCAGACATGTAGTTAACCCCATTAACACCGGGGGCAGTATATCAGAAAATACTTTTCTGCCACCGTCTCAACATTTAACAGAGTGTTGCTGTTTTTGTCATGTTCACGCTGTCGCAAAATCAGAATTTACAGATTAAAATATTCCTTCAAGAGGCAGAAAAAGAATCACAAAACTGTTATTTTACAGAAGAATCCAGATTATAATTTCAGAAGATGAACTCGTTTACTTCAAATCAAACTGTTACTCTTCATGCACGACTTTGAGGAACATCTCTAATGGCCAGTAACACATCATGTACTCATCGCAGTGAGCAACAGGGAAGAAAATGGGCCGATTAATTAAAAAAAAAAAAAAATCCAATACAAAGAATTTAGTTCTGTGGTGTCAACAGAGAAGAAATCCTGCGTAATAAATAGAGATGTCACATCCTCCCTGATAGTCTACTGCACACACGAGGGCCTCGTGACAAACAGGGCTGGTGAAACAACGAGAACATTCAAAATAAAAATAATCTAAAGATGTTTTCAAGCCGAATCTTGCAGCTGCTTTTCTCCGCGTCCCGTCTCCTCTGACAGCAGCGACCGCCGCCACTCAGTACTGCATCAAACACACACTCACACAAACACACACACAGACTCACACTCTCATTTACACCAGTTTCTTTGCCTCAAAGAAGCTCTTGAGGTGTCTCATCTGCCAAATACCGATGGCCACCAGAATGAGGGTCTGCACGATGGACCACCAGAGGACCCGCTGGTTGGTGCTCTCGCTGGTCTGACGGAAACGCTCCTCACGGTACTGAGAGAAGACAGACAAGGGCCACTTAATAACTGGATATTTTACACAACCAACTGCCCCCACATAAGTGTTTCTCCTCGACTGACCCTCTGGTAGTTCTGCTCCTTCTGGATCTGGTCCACCTGCTCCACCAGCTGTCGGACTCTCAGCTGCAGCTCCGACAGTTTGTCTTTGGCGGCGATCTCAGCGTAGTTGTTGGCGTGTTCGCCCACCTGGATGTCCAAGTGAACCCTCTGCAACACAAGTTCCACAGGAAGTCATGAAGAAGAAGTGCCCTCTTCATTAGACAGATGTTATATTAAAAAAAAATCCTTCACCAACATTAAAACTAAATTTAAATTAGAGCTGCAACAAGAAGCTGAATAATCAATTAGTTGATTATTTCTTTCAGTCATTTTTCCAGCTTCAATATCAAACATCTTCTGGTTCCAGCTTCTTAAATCTCAACATTTGCTGCTTTTCTTTTCAGTCTTTTTGGACTGTTTGTTCAACAAAAGAAGAAATTTGAAGACGGCACTTTGGACTCATGATGAGCATTTTTCACATTTTTAAAAAAAAAAATATTTTAAGACTGAATGATTAATCCTGAAAACAATCGTCAGTTGCAGCCCTTATTTAAAGGGTAAAAATGTAAACAGAGTCAAACAAAAGCCTTGTGGCTTCAGGCTAATTCAGTTTCTGTTAAAAATATTTAGGTGTGAGTAAATAACTGGAGGAAAAAGTCTTAAGTGTGTCTGCTGAGTGAAGCGACTCCTCACCAACATGCCTCCAGCGAACAGAGAGAACTTGGATGAGTTGGAGTGCAGACAGATCTGATGCTCTCCAGGTGTGTGCGATGTGAAGGTGAACCTTCCCTCTGAGCCGTACTGACGCGACAGAATCACCTGCAGGAAACACACACAACACACACACACACACAGCAGGTTAACCAAGAGGAAATGATGAGCTGATGATACATTCTGCTTGTCCTTGTTGAATCTTGTTGTTCACCTTGTCATCTGGATCTTTGACCTCCACAAACATCCCCAGACCCTGAGTGGCCGGCAGGTATTCTTCTCTCTGTTTATCATACAGCTGAGTCCGGTAGTTTCCTGCAGAGAAAAAACAACATGTGTCAGAGTTATATGTTTCATTTTTAAGTGTGCTGATCATTTATTAAGATGTGGGACAAAAATGCCACTTCATCGCTTTGTTCAGAGAGACTGTGTAGTTCAGATGATGACACCATTCTGTGGTTTAGTCTGTCAGGTTTGGTTCAAAGCTCTGAAAAAGCAAATAATTGGACTTTTGATTTCAAATAAGATTGTCACACACTGTTCCTGATCTTTTCTTTGGTAATTAACACAATTTACAGAAACAAGAGAGTGCAGTTTTATTTTGAAAGTGTTGCAAAGTGAGGTAGTTTCAGAGAAAGTCATTTTCCAGGACTTTTTAAATGGAACATCTAAAGCATTTATAATAAAAACCATCATCTGATATGAATAATTTAATCTGTGTTTAAATAATGTTAAAACTGACGTGTTTTCCACCTCCTTACTGGGAACAGGCTAAGAAGAGGATTTACTTTGTTGTTGTTTTTAATCTGTTTACTATCAAAAGTGTTAGTCCACTATTAGATTCTTTGTTATGTGAATAGGGATGTGTCATGATTATAATATTCAAATAGTCAGCATTAGAATAATTCTAATAGTTCATGCAACTCTAGTTTTGTCTGGAAAAACATTAGTTTCCGTTGCTTTTTGCCTTGTTTTTACCGGCACAAATTATTACAGAAGTTGGTATAATCACATTATTATTGCCAGGCTCCAGTCAAACATGTGTAAAACAGTCTTTTCCTCACTGAGTCTGTGCCACTATATGCTACAGTACACACAAACAGCAGATCTTCAAATAATCGTTGAATAGTTTCCGGTGACTGAAGTGCCCAGCCCTGGATGTGACCTCGATAAAACACTGAGGAAGGTTTTGTTTTCTTTTGAGATTTTTTTAATTTTTTTACTGCGACCACAGAAAAACATGACATGTGAAAACACTGCTGCTGCCATTTATACAATGATGGTTTTAAAGATCAGAATCACGAGGGCATATTTACAAAGCACTGGAGCGGTCTCCAAAAATGATTGCAGTCTGGAGGCCTGCTCACATTAGATCAGTGGCTGTGTGCAGTTCATTTAGGAAAAATGATGCAGTTTGTGTGACAAGAAGACAAACCTGTACAGAGAAACTCTTTTTTTTCTATCACTCAAAATATGAATTTGTGGAAGAAACAAATTTATTGACTCACATCTTGTACAAAATTAAACATGTTCTTCTATCCTGACTGATATTAATGAGGCTGTGATCCTTTATATAACAAAGGTAAACATGTTAGCCAGAGGTGAACTGAGAGCTGAGAGGTGTAATCACAGGAACTAACCAAACTACAAGATCATGTCACAGTCTTTCACTTTTTGCTTCTCTTCCTTTATTTCTGTCCACCAGCAGCTCTGACAGATGTTTCACAAGATATTACAGCCACTTCCTGTCAGTGTCGCCCTCTCATTCATTCAAACAGGTCGAGCTGTATTTGAACAAGCAGGTGTAAAGTCAGAGGACAGCCTGGTACATGAACAGCTTGCGTTTGGCCAGAAAGGCTGATGTAAACCTTATAAAACATGACTGAGGACTTCCAGCATGTGAAACACTTGTTTTTTAACATCTGTTGGATGCTTTTGAGTTTCTTTACCTGTAGTTAAATGTCACGTTACTAATTTCTACAGTTGGGTAACTTCACATGATTGTAATGACGTTCTTCGTGTGTCTATAGTTAGTAAAAGCACCATTGTGAATTCTTTCAGTCATTTGAGAAAACCACAGCTGTCGCTGCATGTGACCGAATGTGTTGAAGATTTAAGATCTGAAACACATGAAAACATAAAAAGGAGGTTTTTACGTATTTTGTGACAAGCTAACATCACTCTGTACTGAGCTGTAAATCAACACACGAGCAGAACAGAACCGTCTGTGTGGACACGAAAGACAACTTGAGCTCAGTTAGCCGATTAGCTAACTAGCTAAAGTTGGAGAGCTAGCAGTTAGCATTAGCCGGTGACTTCCTCTCGCTGCAGACACTCACCGATGATCATCGTCTCGTCCGGGATTTCCTCTATGAAACATTTCTTCTCGGTCTCTCCGATGTGAAAGTACAAAGAGGAGACGAAACTGTAGAAAACGTTCAGGAGTAAAACTGACAACACACACGACTGCATCCTGACAGACACCATCTTCCTGCCGGGACAGAGCTCGACTGAGCATGCGCAGGCACAGCAATGCCACGTAAACCCTCACTGGAGTCTGGCCAATCAGCACGCCGTAACAGGGCGCTGGGAGTTGTAGTCATGAACACGTTGAGCTATTTCCCCCCCATCTACATCAAGTACTATTATTCTTTATTAAGATGTTTGGTTTTGTTGGGCTTTTTGTCCACTTTTTTGTCCAAAATTTTAAATAAAAATAAAAATATGAAGAAATAAATAAAATAAATAAATAAATGCAATATAGTAAATTAAAGGATTTGAGTGTGCCTCATATTTTATACTAATATGTATATATATATATATATATATATATATATATATATATATATATATATATATATATATATATATATATATATATATATATATACATATATATATATATATATACATATATATATATATACATAAATTACCAATTTTAAATTGGTAATTTTCTTCAATAGCTTCCAGGTCATGTGACCTGCTGACTCAAAATCATGACTTCCTGTACTGGTTGAGAGGAGACACACCTCTTTATATTGAATTCAAGTGGTTATTCTATTTTTGAATTATATTCTATTGGATTTTAGCCTGGCTCATATTTTGTATTCATATTTTTAATGAAAAATCATCAGTTTTTATAGCGTCCAGGTCATGTGAACCATTGACTCAAAATCAGTGCTGAAATATCTTCCTATTCTGGTTGAATGAGACACACCCCTTTATATTGGATTTTTTAGTGCTTCTTCTGATTTCTTATTCATATACCATTCAGCACTTAAATAAATTCAAAGGCATAAAGACTATTATATATTATATATCTACTATATAATTGTCTGAGCTGTTAAAGTTTAATTTATTAGTATTAATAATTTGTGATTATTTTAACACACAGCCCCCTTGGCATATTTGTATTATTGTGGTTTGTTACTGCAAAATTAAGAGCAAACTACAAACTACATAGAAATGAAATTACTTTAACAGACTTGCTATTTTCAATCAGAAATGTTTTGTTGCTGCTTTATTGCTTTATTTACATAAATTGAGGAGACCTACTAAGTCAAGTGCAATATCTACCCAGTCAATGCTTTTACATCAAGAATATTTAATATTGATATAGACGTTGTATTTTCTCTTATTTACAGTGGAAACGTCTTCTTTCAGTACAAAAGAAAAACATGTGGATGCACCTTGAAGCTGAATAGCAGTTGTTGAGTGTTGTTTAACACCAACTATTTGTCGAAGGGAGCAATTTAAAAAAATGTAACAAATAATTCAGTTGAATTTATTTAAGAAAGGACAAATTCACATGTTAATACATATAGTACAAAGTAAAAATAACTGAATTAGCCAAAAAGCTGTTTTTTAATTATATTCTGTTATTTTTATTATTATTATTATTATTATTAGAATACGTAGTAGTGGTACTACTAGTACTAGTAGTATTAGTAGTAGTAGTGGCAGTAGTAGTAGTATTAGAAGTAGTAGTATTACTAGTAGTAGTAGTAGTAGTATCACATACAGCCTGCAGGGGGCAGCCGGAAAAAGAAGCTCCGCTTTAACTCAACACGAAGAAGAGTCACTTCCTCCCAAGCTGTTTCCATGGTAATCAGACATGGCGCCCGGTGAGTCTCATTCTTTGTGTCAATAAACATTTAGAAACATAACTCACTAACGCACTATGTTTATTAAAGTATTCACTGCTGAGGCGGTTCACAGGAAACTGTGACAGAGACGGATAGAAACAAAATGTCCTGTTGTGAGGTCGGAACCTCCGTTAGCTTCTGATGAAGTTAGCAAACGTTAGCTGCAGTGTTATCAGACTGAGATGCGGATTTAACGTACAGAAGTTTACAGTCAGTTCAAACCGCAGGGAGCCAGCACAGGTTCATGTCACAAGATTGTTCCCGTCCGGATGTTAAAAACCCTGAAACATCTAGTTTGTGTCATCATGGTGACTCTGAAAATTAACCAGATAATTAACGTTACAGTTACAAATACCAGCCAATAACAAATCTATCGTTCAACACGTTACCGGCTCTCCTACATCTACTGCTGATCAGTGGTGGGATGTAACTAGTAGACACACATTTAGTAGTTTTGTGATACATGAAGTAATCCTGTTCCATGCTACTCTCTACTTGTACTCCACTACATGTCAGAGGGAAATATCGTGTATTTACTTCACTACATTTAATGGATATTTGAATGTTGATGAACTGCTCAACAGAAGCCATTTAAACAAAAAGACACTAATTCTCTTCTTCCTTTTAGCCACTTACTCAAGTACTGTACTTAAGTACACATTTGATGTACTTGTACTTTACTTTTATAATGCTACATTACATCTTAGAGGCAAATATTATTACTTTTTACTTCACTTTAATTATTGGACAGCTTTAGTTACTAGTTACTTTACACAATGGATCTGAGTACTTCTTCCCCCACAGTTACTAATATTATTGCTAACATATCATTATCACTATTACTATGAAAGTGTAAAATGGAAAAAAAGCCTCCATATGTAACCAATTTACTGTTTTAAAGTACAAACAGTAAAGTACAAAGTACAATATTTTTGACAAAAAAACCTGAATATTTTTCTGTGAATGTTTCTACTTTTAGAAGATATTGACAGTTCATTCTGAAAATCTTTGCAGCCAATCAGCTCCTTTATGTCATTAAATATATTATTTTGCTTTGTCATGTTTCTTTTATTTGTTTGTTTTTAACTTTTGCAAATAAATAAAACTCCAAAACACAATAATTGGTAATATGGAACATTTGGTTAAATCATGGCTACAATGATTAATTGAGAAAAAACTAACAACTGTTTTTTTTTTTTTTGTCTGCAGGGAGCCAACCAATCGTATCCTTCACATGAAACTCAGCAGCTCTGACTGTGTGTGTGTGTGTGTTCCTGTGTTGTCCTTGACTCTTCCTCTCCCTCAGCTCTCATCCACTCCCCTGCAGGTGCTCTTCTACCTGAACAGCTGGTACTTCGCTGCCTTCTACCTGGCAGAGATCCTCATGTTCATCTATAAAGGTCTGAGAGGCTCAACTCCTCTGGAACACATCTACTGTCTCTGAAGCGACTGTGCTGAGAGAGTTCAGTGTTTCATAGCAGTCAGTATGGGGACGCCTGCTGGACAAGCTCTGATATTACATATGAGCAAAGACCTCATGATAAATCTTAAGGGTTAATTGTTTTTCAATATGCGATAAACAGATAAAAATCTTTTCAGGAAAGCTTTTGATCAAACTCCACATTTTAAACCAAAACTACACACAAACATCTTGAATTCTATCACAGGGAGTGTTTGGAGGACTTATCAAAGATCACACTTCATCGCCCAAAACTCGACTTTCTGTCTTTATCTTCGGTGTAAATCTGACTCTCTGAGAGCTGCAATAGAATCAACTTCAGTTTCTGGTTCACTGGCAGGATTTTACTGGTGTCCTGACAAGGATTAATGTAAAACATGACATAAATCTCTCTTCTTTCTGTATTTGTGAATAATGATGCCTGTAACAAAAAACAAGTCTGAAGCATCAGGACAGATTTCAGTTTTTACTCATTAAAGTGAATATACAGGTGGCACATGCTACAAAACAAAGTGCGGATCAGGTACTCAGAGTACATTCATATAACCCTTTGGCACATTAGACACAGTGCAGTGTTTACACAATAACACAATGAAAATGATTTACAATTAAAATGTTCTGCCTTGGTGGCGGCTGAAGGAAGGTGGTCAAAGGTCACAATGTTGTTGTCCTGATGAGTTGAGATGATTTTGTGAAGTTAAATCATGTTTTAACATTTGGAATGTTTTTCTTCTTGTTCTGTTTCCTGCGTGCAGGGATTTTACTGCCCTACCCATCTGATAATCTGGTTCTGGATGTGGTTCTGCTGCTGCTCTTTCTCGGTCTGGAGACCCTCCGGATCTTTTACGGTGAGACACCAAACAGAAATACTCGGACGGGTAGAAAACAGCTCACGTCTGTCTGATCAGTACCTGAATTGCACAAGTCAGTACTCATGATGTTCAGTAGTTATTGTGCAAAATATGCAGCAGCTTCTTCTGGCGGTGAACATGGCAGCTGCAGTCATGTGACAGAGAGACGAGACCTGTAATGACATCATTGATGACCTCACTGATGACTCATGATGCTGTGTGGTTGTTCAGGTTGGAAGGGGAACCTGTGTGAGCGCTCTCTGGCCTCGTGCGTGTCACTCTTTATCCTTTTCCCCTGTGCGGCGCTGGCTGTTTACTTCCTGCTGCTGCAGACCTTCGTCCTGCGGCTGGAGTTCCTGCTCAGCGCCGTCCTGCTCTGCTTCTACGGCCTCGAGTTCCTGCTCGGACTTCTCTCTGTGTCCTCCTTCTCCAGGTGACCTGATCGTCTGATGCGTGTGTGGGCGGGTCTCGGTTTGTTAAAATGTTTTATTTATTGTAATACATGTGGAAGATCATTCTCTGTTTGTCCCTTTTTATTTTTTTTCCTGGTAGGTCCAAAGTTTACTGAAACATCCTGAATTCACCTGAAACAGAGCAGCAGGTCCGATCAGCAGAGGAAGGAACATATACAGACGCCACGATGTAAATAAAACATTGTCTATTTTCACAATGAAAAGTAAATCTGTTTGAATATTTTCTACTGTTGGTTTGCTACAAAATGTTTGTAAGAATGTACCTGAGATAAAGACATTTTATAATTTTGTTTTTTAAATTATGATGATGGACGAAGTTCTGTAAATAAGATCCAAACTGAAATAAACCACACATTTTCTTCAATGGAACATCATCATGAGAGTCATGTGATTTTACAACTATAATCAAAAGTTTATTAAAAAAGATCCCAAAATCTGAAGAAGAAACCGAGACCTTATAAAGTCTACAGCTGGGTGGCACCAGCAAGGATTCATTTTAACTTTAAATTATGTTGCACTAAACTTTAAAACTGGCTTAAAATTAAAAACAAAGATAATTTCTTTAACTAGAGATACTCCACAGAGCCACAATGAGTATGCTAACTAACTTTTTAGCTAGCTAGCAAACAATTTAACATTTTGTTAAAGGAAAAGTTCATCCAAAAATGACCAACAACAAAAAAAACATCAAATGTCTCCATACAGCTCGTCTGCTGTAATCCAAGTCTCCAGAAGCCCCGAGGTCACAAACTGATCTGAGGAGACGATATTTACACCCTCGTGCAGCCACTTCAGACAGCACGCTAACACTGTTAGCTCAGCAGCTCCAGTGAAGACTTCATCTTAATAAAGGTGTAAATATGGTCTCCTCAGATCAGGTTGTGATCTCTTCTCTCCTGCAGACTGTGATCACAGACGAGCTGTATGGAGACATCTGATGTTTTAAATCAAGTCTCCAGCTACTTCAGTTGTTTAGCAGAATGCTGCAACTCTGTTTTACTGTGAAGCTCCAGAAATGTTTTGTGGACTACGAGACTTCACCTGACTTTATATCAGCATGGAGGGAGGCGATGATGACTGAGTTTTCATTCTTGGGTAAACTGTTCCTTTAATAATAATTAATTTTATTTCCTCCTGGTCCTCCATCACACTTCCATACTTTGGTGGCTATTCAACTGCTTTCTATGTGGTGATAAAATGATCATCAGCAGCAGAAGTCAGTGGAGCTATAATAACATGAAGGTACACGAAAGACAGTCTGTAAACATCAACCATCCATCCTACAGGTAAAAGCTGGTAGTTGTGGATGTTGTGAAGGATGTAGTGGATTACATGTGAGTAATAAAAGTCAGCAGAAGAAGAGTAGGTGTTACCAGGAGTTGGTGCTCGCGGTGATGACAGCGACCACGTAGAGCGAGCGGACAACGGGCCACCAGAAGATCCACATGTTGGTGTTGTGTTCGACCTCACGGAAATGTTTCTCTCTGAGCTGTCGATCAAACAGACACACAACTTCAACACAAACACCAGCTGATCGCTCTGCTTCACTCTGTCCTTCACAGCTTTACTTTTCTTTTTTACTTCTCTTAATTTTCTCACTTTTCTGAGCAGGACTCTTCCACTGTGTTGCTTCAATAGTTGCATGTTAAAGCAGAACTCAGCAAAACTGAGTGACGCGGCTGAAAACTCCAGAATAAATCTACTAAGTGGGCCTTGACACACACACACAGACACTTGGACTGACCCTGTGGTAGTCCTGCTCTCTCTGGATCTGTTGGACCTGCTCCATCAGCTGTCGGACTCTCAGCTGCAGCTCCGATAGTTTGTCTCTGGCAAGGATCGCGGTGTAGTTGTTTGTGCGTTCGCCTGCTCTGATGTCCAAGTGAACCGTCTGCAGCGACGCAACAGGAAACAGGAAGTTCATTATAAAGGAAGAGGTTCACAACATGTCATTTAAATATCTGCATTTAATGATGTCCTGCAGGCGGGCTGGACTGCACTCACCAGCATGCCTCCAGCAAACAGGGGGCGCTGTGAAGAGCTGGACTGCAGACAGATCAGGTGTCTTCCTGCTTTATGTGATGTGTAGTGGAATGTTCCCTCAGAGGCGAATTGTTTTGATAAAACCAGCTGGAGGGAAAAGAAGACACAACACACACATCATCAAAACCCTGCTAGAATCACAATCTGATGCTGACGGCTGAACAGACAAAAAATTCATTAATGTAAACTAAATAAAAAATACCACACAGCAGCAAAACAAACAATAAGACTGCAGATCAATATGAGGTCAGCAGTGAGAGAGGCTGATGTAAAAAATCAAAACCGGAGAGATTTTTAAAAAAATGTAACGTGCTCTGTGGTGACAGAATATTCTGCACCATCCAGGACGAACCTTGTCATCAGGATCTTTAGCTTCTACTAACATCCTGAGGTTCTGATTGGCCGGCAGGTCCTTGTCCAGGTGAGTCTGAAAGTTTCCTGCAGAGAGACGAAGACAGAATGACATGTCAACATTAGTGACATACAGTATACACACAAGAGAATATATATCATAGAGTAAGTAAGGACACTCAGTAGGGTTTCTGCAAACACTATCAGGCTTATGGGCTGAAATAAAGTACTAAAAACATGCGATACAAAGACCAGAGATGACAGAGAGTTCACCAAACTGAAAATACAGCTGTCACAAGTGACACAGAGAATCTGTGGACATTAAAAAAACACTCAAGACCTGTTTGGACTTTTATGCCGCTTTCTATTTACTCTTAATCTGAATTTATTTCTATTTTACGATGTTTTATTCTTTTTGTATTCATGTCTGTTGCTGTATTTCCCGTCTGAAGCACTTTGTGACGTTATGCTCTTTTTAAATAAAGTTACTTTCTTTCTCTGAATGATTTCTAAAGTCGCCAAATTCAGTCCATTAACGGTGGAATCAGGTGATTAAACATGATTTAGAGAGTTTACTTTTCTCAAAAAGTTTAGGTTCTCCAGGTAGAAATGTGTGCATAGTTTACAGGAGCTGCAACGACTGATCAATGAGTCGTCGACTATTAAATGAATCACAAACTATTTTGATAATCGATTGAGTTTGAGTGTTTTTTAAGAAATAGAAAGTCTCCATTCTGTGATGTCAGCTTGTTAAATGTGTTTCTTTCCTCCTCTATGACAGTAAACTGAATGTCTTTGGGTTGTGGACAAAACAAGACATCTGAGGACGTCATCTTTGGCTTTTTTCACCATTTTCTGACATTAAATAGACAAAACAACTAATCGATTATTGACAGACTGATCAACAATGACAATACTCCTTTATTAATTTAATTGTAACATTACAGCTGGTAAAGATGGAGCTCATTTGTTAATGGTTTGCACACTGCTGGGCAGCGTTTGTATTTCCCCACAGGGATCAATAAAGTTTTATTATCATCTATCATTATAATTGGTTTGTTTAACAGGAGCACAGTGATAAACTGCTGTACATCAAGGCTCTAACAAGGAAAATCTGTGAATATATAACAGTTATCTTAATAATCACATTACCATTTGTTGATTATATTGTTTTTTATCATTAATCAGAATCTAAAAAGTAACTAAACTTTATTAAATTAATGTAAAACTTCAAACAACAGAATATTTCCCTGTGGATTTGTTAAGAAGTGAAAGTATAAAGTAACAGAAAAATGAAAATACTCAAGTAAAGATTATATTTCAGTTAATAACTTGAGTAAATGTACTTCGTTACTGTCCACTGGTTAATATCGTTCAGACATAAAGTTTAATGTTTGTTGTGTCGACAGGTTAGCTGGTTAGCTAAAGTTAGCTGGTTAGCTAAAGTTAACTGAGTTAGCTAAAGCTGCTATGCTAACCGGAAGTAGAAACTGACCTATGATCATCGTGTCGTCGGGGATCTCCTGAATGAAACATTTCCTCTCGGTGTCTCCGATGTGAAAATACAAAGAAGAGACGAAACTGTAGAAAACGTTTAAAAATAAAACTGTTAAAAACAGACTCGACCTCATCCTGACTGACATCTCCCCGCTGCTACTGAGTCTGCGCGGGAGCAGAGGCTGCTGGGAGTTGTAGTTCTTGACATAAGCGCAGAGGGATGTAGAGGTTAAATAAAAGGTGGGTTAACTATGTAATGTTAATTAATGGTATCTTAATGACTGAATGTAACTAAGTACTTTTACTCAAGTACTGTAACTAAGTGTATTTCTGTGGTATTTGTACTTTACTTGAGTAAATACTTTATACATTCACTCCACTACATTTTGGAGGCAAAATTTGAGATTAAATTATTTCATTTATTTTATTTTAAAATGTAAAATATCAGATCTGATAATAAGTCGACCCATAGTATACAGTATTTATATACATGTAAATATATGTATCAGTTACTTTTACTTACTTTACTTACTTAAGTACATTTAATATCAGAAACTTAAAGACTTTTACTCGAGTACTATTCATACGGGTGACTTTCCCTTTTACCAAAGTAATATTTTAACACCATATCTTCGGGTGTCTGTTTCGGTATCTTTTGCTCCAGTATGACTTTGGGTACTTTCTACAATCCTGTTTAAACTCATAAAAAGGTGAAACAAAAGCCTGTGTTTCATTTAATAAACTGAGTTTATGTTTGTTTACCTCCACTACAGCCCTGGAGAAGAGAGTGCAGTACAGCACACAGAGGAATAACACTGCGGTTCTGCTCGTGCAAACACAAAGCGAGAACGATGCAATAGTGTAGGTGCAGATCTTTACTGGGACCGGTGTGACAGTTACAGGGTGAGAGTCACTGATTCAGGACACTGTTGACTCTTTTGACACCGGGGTGATGGAGGTGGTCTTGGAGCATTAATGGACGACCACTTGATCAGGGAGATGTTGAAGATGTTAGCGAGCTCATCTGGTTTTCTGGTCTGCTTCCTGAGCATGTTCATGTCTACTGTCGGGTCCAACAGCCTCATTGGCTTCATTGCATAAAAAGTTGTTCCCTGTCTCTGGGAGTGAAGGCCCTTTTAGACACAACATGACAACAGCACCACTGCGATCTGGAAGAAGTATTTCCAGTGGCTTCTGTTGCGTCACAATGGGTTTTTGCTGTGTTGAAGAAAGTCAGCACAGAGCACACTGCTCGGTACTGTGACTGGACTGAACCCGGCAGCAAACGCAGCTCAAATTGCGTTGTGTCTGAAAAGCCCATGAGGCATCGCTGTCACAGGTGTTGTAGTGTGTGATGTCCTGAGAGCCCTGCCACATGCACACAGTCCATGAGGATTTTCTGTGCATACGTGCGCTTTGCTAGTGCTCTTCTGATGGCTGGGACACGGTGGACCTGTCAGATCTGAGAGCTGCCATGAAGCTGGATTTAAAGACAGAATCTTATTTCTCAGCAGCACACATCGTCAGCTACTCAAGTGACCTGAAACCCCATAATTACATTAAAAAGTGTATTCAGCTGCTGTTTTCCTCCTTGTGTTAACCACAGTCGTCTTTTGGAAAAACAAATCCAACCATCACCAGGGTGCAATAAATCTCGGGATACAGTCGGCCATGAAGGATTCAACGGTCAGATCCTCCACGATGTGGGAGAGGAAGGCTGCATGTGAAGGAGCCTTTGAAACGAGACGACCTTGTCAAGACGCTTTGACGCATTTAGCCTTCGAAGGACGCGGCCCCCGAATTGAGACACAGCTTTTGTGCTAAGCTAAGCTAACGACTCCAGCTCCTTACTGAAAGATTAGTTTTTAATCCAAATTGCAGAAGGCTGAAATCATAAACATCATTCTGACACGTTCTCACTGATGAAATGAATTAAACTTAAGTCAAAGCAACAAACTGAACCACTGCAGTCATTTTAAGCTGTGAAAAGAGACTTTCCACCACAGACAAAGTGTCTTCCCCACATTTTGTTTTTGCATATGTTCAGTTTACATAAAGTTGAGGAGCTTTATCAACTTTTTGAGGGAAACTTTTCTTCTTAAGCCGTCTCTAATCTCAGATTGACTAATTTAACAGTAAGCGAACAAGCAGAATGTGACTGCCGGCGTTGAAAAGCGGATAAAGAAAGTTGAATTCTGCCTCGGCCATCAGCGCCGCTCCTCCTGACCTGCGCGTGTTTGTGCTCGCAGGGCATTTGTTCTGCTTGTCAAAGTCGGTGTCCAATTGGGTGAAGCCCGTATTAAAGAGATCAGTGTATTTGCATGTCTCCACAATGGCTGCCTCGCTCGTTTCCTCTTTGTGAATATAAAGTAGACAGAACTTAAAGCTGAGAGGTTTCATTACTGAGTCTATCGCAGCCGTGCAGTTCCTGCCACACAAATTAAATTGTGCCACTTTGTTGAACACCGACCTCCGTTCATAACTGCAGATTCATCTGCACGCCGTGTCCACGGCCGTCAGCTCGCAAAAAAGTCCCTGTGTCATTTATATTTTTACATATTTTTCCTTTAGTTTTTCATCAGATCGTTTCTTCAGCTCTCAAGAATGTTTCAGGTTTTAGGAGCAAAAAGAAAAAAAGATAGAAAATCTGAATAAGACAAGCTGCTCTTAAAAACACACTTTATATTGCTGAAGTTAAATAGATTGTAAATAAAATAGTGTCTTCCTTAAAGGGAACTTCCATTATTAAACACATACTAAACAATATACTTTCTATTATTTAAACCAGACTTAATATAAACCACAGAGGTGAGATCAGATCTCTTCAACATGTAGTTTTCTCTTTTTTAAAGCACTTTGAGCTGTATTTCTAAACAGAGCTGAAACTAAAAAACACAGAAATGTTAACCTAAATTTAAAAAATATAACAAATGTTTAATACTTATCCCCTCAGAATGATACTGTAGCAGTGAGGAGATGCTTTTAATGCATTAAGGAGACAAATTCACTAAAAATACACTTGAACACAAAATCTAAAAAATGAAACTCCAGTAGTCTTTTTGGGGAGGTGAGACACGGCACAGATGACAGCGCTGTTTCTTAAATCTGGAACTATATAAAAATGTTGTATTTCTCTGGTATTTTCCGACACAGACAGCCGGCCGTGTGAGAATAAATGTTGAAACACTGAAACACGCTGTCTTCCTTTTCCACATATATTTAGATGTAGCAGCTTTTACCTTCCTCAAAAATAATTTAGTTATTTATTCATCAGTCATGGTGGAAACTCACAGCTAAACTGTATATATTATATGCACAGACCTCCACCTTTTTACTCAGTATAAACCTGCTTTTATCTGATTGTAATGTTTTGGTTATTTATATTATATATTATTCACATGTGTGATTGTGACTACACTAAAGACATGCACTTTCTCTTTTAGTTAACTGTAAATAACACAGTCAGGATGTGAAGCTCTTCAGCTCGGACAAAAAGTTAGTTTACCTTTTTTTCTGCATCACTTGATCAGACGGATCAGTTTCTATGAGCACAGCCTTTTAAAAAGCTGCTGATCATAGGCTGAAGACAGGACAATGAACAAATCCTGCAGAAATTAAATGTGATAAATGTACAAAAGTGAATCTATTATTCTTCTAATAATCACAATAATCTAATCAGAATAATAATGTCTCATGTAAAACACCTCAATCTGAAGAGACTGATCCAATCCGACCTGAGCTGGATGGGTTTTCAGAGGGTTCGGTGTAAACCTTTGTTAATCCCTTCAATAGGAGAATATTCAGCAGAATAACATGTGAACTCTTCATCGGATCGTTTCTCTCTGGGTGGAATAAATATAAATGATTTCTGTGCATGTTCGCCTCATGAGACAGATGTGTGATGATGCTGAGATTCATATTTCTGTTTCTGTGGTCTTTGAGTTTGTAACCGACTAGTGTGAGACTGAATCACTGAGATGTGTCTCAGACTTATTTCACCCTGTAAATGACCATAACTCATTTATTTATAATTACATTTCATCTGTGCAATAATGACCATAATCAAACATACAGAGCTTCATAATGGTAGTTTTGTGCAATATTCAAATTCTGTATTTTTTCCAGTTCTATACCGACACAATGATCCCACTGTGCAGTCCTCTGGTGTATCGTAGCATTTATAATGCAAAGTATTATTACAGTATTACTCAGTATTATAGTAGTGGTCGTTTAGTTTACTAGTTTTCTGTCTAGACAGATTTGTCGTACAGGTATATTTTTATTTTTTACAAACTCTATTCTCTATCTTTATATTTTTAATTCCTCCACACGGAGGCATTTCTATATCTAGAAGGAGAAACTGTATTGAACCCAGTTTCCTCCTCAGGATCAATTAAGTGTTTCTGATTCTGACATCTGGAGTCGATCCAGCTCGTAGCTTTAACCCTGATTTCATTTTTGTGTTTTAACAAGCAGCCAGACAACGTTTGGAGCCACAGATGAAGTGAAACCAGAAACACGAATGACTTTAAATCCAGCGCTGTGTTTTACTTCATGTGTCAGGACAGTAAAAGTCATCGTAGGTTTTGCTGTTGTAATAAGTAATAATTCTGTTTTCAGCTCCTTTAACAAGCAACATTTCTGAATCTCTCTTCATCTCCTGTTCTGTTGCAGTTCTGATATTTAACCACTAGATGTCAGTGAAGCTCCATCAGTCGGAGCTCTTAACTCCTCAGACGAGAGGAGAGACGGCAGAGAAGAAGCAGACGGAGGAGGAGGAGATGTAGAGGATGAGGACAAGGAGAGAGATATGAGTTTGGATGAGAGGAAAAGAGAAGAAGGAGGGAAGATGAAAAGATGGTGACAAAAGAAGAGGATGAGGAGAAAGAGAGGAGGAAGAAATCGAGGAAGAGGAGGAGGAAGCTTCAGTAATGTGTATTTCCTGTCAAGACGCTTGATGTTCAATTAAAGACAGAATAATTAAACAGAATCGTTAATCGGCACATTTAATAACTTTTATGTCCCCGTCATTTAAAGGCAAATTGAATTTTTAATGCCATAAATCATCTTAAAGTCAGTTATTATAATTAATGAGATAAATTGCCTATAACACTTGAGCCTACACACTTAACTAGGTTTGGAGGCCGAACTGGCCAATCAGGAGCGAGGGGTCCTAACGAGCAAGCAGGGGGGGTGGGGCCTCCACAGACAGATGGATGGATGTGTGTGTCTCTCGTCGCTCAGCTGTGTTGACAGAAAGCAGAAAATGATGATTTACTAGGTGAGCTTTTATTCACGCCGTGTCCCGGATGAATAAAGATCAAATTAGAGGTTTATGAGCTCCGCTGTCTCTCCTGACATTTATATGAGCTCTGGGCTCGGCTCGCTCTGATTTATGTTTACAGCAGCGCAGAGAAGAGAAGAGGGAGAAAAAACAAATGAAGTAGCCTGAAATCATTTTCTAATGCTCTGTCAACAGCAGCACACACGCACAGAGGCATGATGGGAGGCCGAGAAGAGTCACAGGTGAAGAAGAAGACGGAGGAAGTTAGTTAGTAGCTACTGATAACATTTCAAAACATTTCGTTTTTTTAAGTCCATCCAGTTGAAGACAGGGACGGCTCCGGGCCAGGACCGGCCATCGCAAGCACTTAGGAGAATTCCCAGTGGACCAGCTGGGAGTGTCAGGCCAGAAATCAAATGTGCGCTCAATTTATGGCTGGTGTTTCAGAAAGATAAGAACATACGGGCAGGGTTGCCCTTAGTTTATCAGCCTACCTTTCCTGAGTTGATCCTGTGTTTTAAAAAGCTTACTCATGCAATGAAGGTGCATATAAATGTAAATCTGGTGGAAGAGACAGTAAACTCTTTATCAGGTGGAGGTACAGTCAGAGCTCTGAGGAAATGTCTCCATTTTTATTCCTGTGGTCTTACAGAAAGATGTACTAACTCTTGAACCAAAAGACATTTGGCAGGAAGCTGTGAACATGAGTTGTTGTGAATGGATAGCTACTAATTTAATTAAAATTGTAATAATTTCATATCTTCTTGCGTTCTGTATGTTAGACGTTAAGGGGTATCACTGTTATTCTGTGTGGTTATTCTGGAAACTGCAGGTCCAAGATGTTTAGCTGTGGTCTGTGATCGCGCTGTGTTACTCGGTCTTTCCATTCATATCTTGGCGACAATATGACGCAAAAATGTGGTTTAAAAATGATCTGAATCTGTAGAATAGATGATGCACGACATGCACAATGTACAGGAGGCTGAGAAGACAATTAGCTACAGTATGTACACATGCAAATACCTTTAACAGTTCAGTTTAAGAAGATATGAACATTTAGAAAATACCCTCAGACCTCATAGGGTTCATTTACAGGACTTATACTTCTACTCCATTTCATTTATCTAGTACTGGTAACTTTAAATATAAGGTTGGTTTTAGCTCCACTTACTTTACATAACTTCATGCTGTTTATAATCTTCATTTTTAGAAGGTAGGTCGGCCAACTAATGTGGATTATTATTGTCAAACGAACTGTTCAACCAAACTCCATTCTAAAAGCAGGTGTTTTAAGGTCGAGCTATGTTTTTCCACAGTAAAAACATTAGTGACATCATCACAAAGACTTTTTTTTGATTCACTTCGATCTTCAGACACAATCGGTGCACACTTCATTTACTCAGTGACGTCATAACCAACCTGTGATCAGGTGTTTTCCATCAGATGATATAGACTGGGTTTTTATGGTTTAATGTACAAAATGCAACACAGCATTAAGACCTGGTGCTACTAGTTTTATCAGTTTGGCTTTGGCACGTTACAGCGTTTTGTTTTCACTTAAAAGGGGGCGTGGTTGTTCTGGTGACAGGAAAGTGACATATGCCACCTGTAGTGTCGCCTCTCAGGTATCAGGTCAAAGATATCTTGAGTCTTTTGTCCAGAAATGGAGCGATGCCTGCGAGCATCCACCTGTAGCCTGCGACCGGGGGCTTCAAGATGTTTTGCTCATCACTCCTCAATATCTCTATGTAAACATCTCTGCGGGTAGTGCGGGTAGTTCAAACGTGAACTACTTATACTTTTTATACTTTTATTTATGATTGTAAAACATTTGTACTTTTAGCGACGTAAGATGTTTAAAACAGGACTTTTACTGTAGTTGTAATGGAGTAATTTTGTATTTTTAATGTTGCAGCTTCTACTAAGAAGGGAAAAATACAGGAAGTCCAGGATCCGAGCATCCAGCAGAGTTTAAAGAGGTGAAGAAGAATAATTAGCTTCATCAGAACTGTGAGGGTCTAAAATCTGCAGCCACTTGATGGCAGTGAAACACCGCGATACGACTGAGAGGAGGAACTGAGAAAAAACCTGCATTTGTCATAAAAGGTAGTGAAAGAGGAGGAGGAGGAGGACGAGGAGGAGGAGGAGGTGGAGGAGGAGAGCATCCATAATGTATGTGATCAGTCAGACAGAAACACTGGAGGAGGATGCATATTTACAGAGGTTATGATACTAATGATGACACAGATGCTGAGGCCGACAGAGAGAGAGGTCGAGAGACACAGACAGACACACAGAGAGAAAGAGAGAGAGAGAGAGAGAGTGAGAGCTTCCTGTCCGAGCGAGCTGCTAAAAAAATCTCCATTATTGAGTCGTAAAGTCTGATGTTCTTAAAAACAAGAGAAGAAGAAGGAGCCAGCGAGGGCGAGGTCATCTCACCTGATGCTGCTGCTGCTTGAAAAGGAATTTAAAATGTGTGGCTTTCATCTTGATAACACGTCCAGGTATCGTCATCCGACAGGTGGGTCTGAAGTCTGAGGTGGAGGCAGGAAGATGTGAAGTATTTACTGTGAGCAGGAGTTAAAAATGAATCATACATATATAATAATACACAGATAACAGTAAAGTGCTCATAATAGACATTTTAGAAAAACATATATTACATTAATAAATGATGATTATTGATGCGGCTGATAAAATTGATGCTGTGTAGCCTGTAAACTGGACCAAAGGATCAATTAAGTTTAGTTTTAAGTGATAATAATACATCGATTTTTATTTGTGGATTATTTTGTGTATTATTAGTAAATGTAGTGATTTAAAAAGTACAATATTTCTAGTAAAAAATATAAAGTAAAGTAGTAAAAAGAAGCATAAAATGAAAATATTCTGTGTTGCATTTCAGATTACATCTTTATGAGCTGACTGTTATTTAAAAAGGTGGAGGTGATGGTGGAGTTACAGCTGTGGCCAGAAGGCTGCCAAGCCAGAGACCACTGTTCAAGACTGTGTTTCAATATTTGCAACATGAATGAAACCTCTGGATATTACTACTTTTTGCTTAATTTGATACAAATTCGTCACGTGTTATAAATTTACTGAAAGTATAACAATATATATAAAAAATGTTGTCTTGTTACGTCTCATTAGTTCACTAACGATTTAACTATGTTTGTCTACTTTCAAATAATGAACAATTAATGTCTAATATGAGCCTTATTTGATTCAAAGTAAGTCTTACTACAGCTCATTAGTGTTTCCAGTTGTGTTTGTGGTGACAGAACCAGGTATTTTAAGTTAAAACATGATGTTTCCTCAGCCTGACCAAGTGGTTTTTGTGTGCCACAGATAGCTACCAAGCCATTTCCTGTTTTATGTTGAAAGTTTATCCTCACGTGTCACGTTTTACTTTCCACTTCCTGTCTTTGTCTGTTTTCATGCCATGTCACTTTCTTTGCCTAACTGAGACATGGCAGCATCAGCAGGACTTCTTAACTCTAAATCAAGCTACTCCCCCAGGCTATGTTTACATACAGAAGCCTCGCTCCAAGGGCCGTGGTGGTGGGCTGGCAGTCATACATCGAGCCGACATTCTGGTTAAACAACTTCCAGTGCTGAATTTCACCTCATTTGTGTGCAGCCTTCTCTCTGGCTGGGCATACACAGCTACAGGTTGTCCTCATCTACCGCCCTCCAAAAGCCTCCACCACATTCCTGTCTGAGCTGTCTGAGCTTCTCACCTCCATCTGCTCCATGTCTGCATCTACACTCCTGCTTGGTGATTTCAACATCCATGTGGACTCCACCAGCTGCCCCTTTGCCTCTGAATTCCTGCCACTCCTGGACTGCTTAAACATCACACAGCATGTTAAAGGTCCCACCCATGTCAAAGGCCACACTCTGGATCTGGTGTGCTCCACTGGTACAGCTCCCTCCCATCTGCAGTGCCTGGACCTCGCTGTTTCAGACCACCATGCCGTCCTCTTCACTGTTCCTGTCCCTGTGCCCAAACAGCGCATAAATCGTACCATCACATACAGGAACATCAAGACAGTGAACACACTGGCCCTGACCAACATCCTGGCAACCCACCTGGCCTCTGATCCCCTTGACACCTCACTGGATGGGCTGGTGGACCACTATAATGCTGCTATCTCCTGGGGTCTTGGCTCCCTTGCCCCTCTTAAAACCCGGACTGTCTCCTTTACCCATCCTGCCCCCTGGTTCACCACTGAACTCCGTACCCTAAAGACCACTGGTTGCCGCCTGGAGAGGCTCTATAAAAGATCTGGCCTCACCGTCCACCATGAAGCCTACAAAGACCACGTGAGCTCTCTCCAAGGCCAAAACAGACTACTACACCACCCTCATTGGAGACCAGCAAAATAACCCCAGAATGTTGTTCTCCACCATTAACCGGCTCCTTAGTCCTCTTGATGTCCCCTACCTTTCTGGTGCCCCTGACCTCAAGTGGCTTCAAGTTCCTGGACTTCTTCCAGGAAAAGGTGGCTACCCTTCACCAGCAACTCCTGGCGTCTGCCACCCCCCTACCACATGCACCTCTGACACAGATCGCTGATCCTCCCACTGTTCGCCTGTCCCAGTGCTCTCTCTCCTCCTTCTCTCCTGTGGACTCTATTTCGGTTGCTAAGTTGGTCTCACAGGCCAAAGCCTCCACCTGCTCTCTGGACCCCATGCCAACAACTCTGGTGAAATCTTGCCTACTTGCCCTTTGCCCCCTCATGGTGGACATTATTAACTCGTCCCTAGAATCTGGCATGGTACCATCCATCTTCAAAACAGCTTCAGTCACCCCCATCCTCAAGAAGCCAGGTCTGGATCCAGATGACTTACATAACTACCGGCCGATCTCCAACCTTCCTTTCCTAAGCAAAATCCTGGAAAGAGCAGTTGCCGCCCAACTCCATCAGCACATGTCCAACCATGAGCTCTATCAACCCCTTCAGTCTGGTTTCAGGGCACGCCATAGCACAGAAACTGCCCTCATCAAGATCACCAACAACCTCCTCATCGCTACCGATTCTGGCCACATCAGTATTCTGATCCTCCTGGACCTCTCTGCAGCCTTCCACACAATCTCCCACACCATCCTCCTCACCCGCCTATCTGACTACCTTGGCCTCACCGGTACAGCACTCTCTTGGTTCCTGTCTTATCTAACAAACAAAAAACAGTTTGTCACCATTGGAGACTCCAGTTCCACCCCAGCCCCAGTCAACCAAGGCGTGCCTCAAGGCTCTGTGCTTGGACCCCTCCTCTTCACCATCTACATGCTCCCCCTTGGTCAGATAATTCACAAACATGGTCTCAACTTCCACTCCTATGCTGATGACACTCAATTATATCTCTGCACCAAACCATCCACCCAGCTACCCCCACAGTCACTCGTCAACTGCCTGCACGATATAAAACTCTGGATGACATCAAATCAACTCAAACTAAACACCAATAAAACAGAGCTCATGGTTGTAGCCTCCAAGGCACTGCTCCAGAAGGTTGGAGATCTTCTCCTGGACGTGGACGGCTGCTCTATCTCCCCATCCATGGAAGTCCGCAACCTGGGTGTCATCCTCGATTCCACGCTAACCTTTCAAGCACACATAAAATCCATCACCAAATCAGCTTCTTATCATCTTAAAAACATCTCCAGACTCCAGCCCTCCGTCTCCGAACCTGTGGCAGAGACCCTCATCCATGCCTTCATCACCTCCCGCCTGGACTACTGTAATGGAGTCCTGTCTGGGCTCCCTTCCAAAACCCTGGACAGGCTCCAGTATGTGCAGAACTCCGCTGCCAGGGTCCTCACCCGCACCAAGCCCTGGCAACACATCACCCCCACTCTCATCCGCCTTCACTGGCTCCCAGTCAAATCACGCATCACTTACAAAATTCTCCTCCTGACCTATAAATCTCTCCATTGCCTCGCCCCCCAATACGTGTCTGACCTCCTCCACCCCTATACCCAGTCTCGGAAGCTGCGCTCATCAGGCACACACCAGCTCTCCATCCCTCACACCAAACTGCAAACCCTCAGCGACAGAGCGTTCTGTGTGACAGCCCCCACTCTCTGGAACACTCTCCCAGCTGAAATCCGCAAACAGACTTCTCTGGAGAACTTCAAAAAAGACTTAAAAACCTATCTCTTTAATAAGGCCTATCAGCTCTAGCTCCAGCCCCAACAATCAACTTTTCTAGTTCTTTATCTTATATGTATTTTTGTTTATCCATCTATTCTTTGTTTTGTATGTTCCACTTTGTTAAGTGTCCTTGGGTACCCTGAAAGGCGCTATATAAATTAAATGTATTATTATTATGTCTCGTCTGTTTCTGATCCAGTCTACCGGCGTGTTTTACCTGCGTTTACTTTGTTTTTGGGTTGTACTTTTCCTTTTTTGCTCATGGATTACTCCTGTTTTGTTGTCTGCTTTTTGTTTGGGATTTTGGAATTTATGGACTAAAGAAAACAAAAAGTTTGAAATTATCCCTACTGTATGTCTTGTAGAAATGTTGATATTATGAAACATACAAATTTAACACATACATAGTTTTCAGGAATGTACAATGCCAACATTTACTTTGGTGTCTAGACTGAATACTAACAAGGTGCTGCTGAACACAATTTGTATAGGTATCGTGTTCAGGTGATGTGTTCAGGTGTCGTGTTCTGGTGATGTGTTCAGGTGTCATGTTTAGGTGTTGTGTTCAGGTGTTGTGTTTAGGTGTGTTTAGGTGTCATGTTCAGGTGTCATGTTTAGGTGTTGTGTTCAGGTGTTGTGTTTAGGCGTGTTTAGGTGTCGTGTTCAGGTGATGTGTTCAGTTGTCATGTTTAGGTGTCGTGTTCAGGTGTTGTGTTTAGGTGTTGTGTTCAGGTGTCGTGTTTAGGTGTTGTGTGTAGGTGTGTTCAGGTGATGTGTTCAGGTGTCGTGTTAAGGTGTGTTCAGGTGTTGACTTCAGGTGTGTTCTCACCTGTCTTTGGCTCCACAGAGAAGTATTGCTGACCCTGCAAGATGCTGTAAATCAGTCTTGCAGAATTTCCATATGTTGGATCATCAGCATCTGTTGTCACCACCGTCACCACCGACGTCACACAATGTATTGGAGAAAGTGGTCCTTTTCTTATTTGCTAAGTGTTTGCTAACAAGTAAGCTAGCTCAGGACTTTAACACATACACAGCTGCAGGTGAAAAGTGTTGGAGGTGGTGTGTTTGCCTCCAGCGGGTCTTAAAATCAACATTATCGAAACCTTTTCTCTACAAGGTTTGTGGAGCTTTAACATCAACACTTTTTCTGTTTTCTAGAGTAAAATGTTATTTTCATGATCGTCGTTGAACCCTCATAACTCTCAAGATTCTGAATATTGCTGCTCAATTTTAGCAACCAGCTGAAATAAGAAAAAATGTCTCCTCTTCACGACTGTGAACACTTGAATAATGTCACCCTGTTGGCTCTTCTTCTTCGGTATTCATATGAAGAATTAGCTCTTTGTCATTCACTCTGCTGAATCCACAACCTGCTGAATACTTTGCCATCGTCGACATAACTTCTATTTCATGTGTAAGAAAAGAAATATGGACTCTGTGAAGGCGACATAATGAAGGCATCTTCCTCTGACCTCGCTTCCCTCCGCACATTTCCTCAACATGAAAAGCTGCCTGAAGCTGAAGCTGCCGCACAACAAAAGTGATGCATTCACATGTTCACATCCACATGTTTAATGCACACGTTGTGCTTATGAACTGAATGGAGGCAGCAGACATGTTGTATTGATTAACATGCATTCAGCCTGCTGAGTGTCAGATGTAAGATGAATAACATCTCATGTATTTTGTGGTCAGTTTACCTGTTTGTTCCCTTAACGTCATCATTTATGCCCTAAAGTTATCTCACTTTTTATTACCTCAAATTACAAAACAAGAAGCTTTAAGATTCATAGTTTAATGAACTGGATAATTATAGTTTTTTAGAGCCAAATATTCTGTAACTTACAAAAATACATCCCGGCCATATAGTTCGTTGCAAGCAGCTAAGTACCACCCATATTTATAATATGAGGTAGCGACCTCTAGTGATTGTAATAATTATGACGGGAGCAAAGGAGGAAGGCAGATGACGTCATGTATGTCATATACTGTATAAACTCATGCCATGTTGTGATTTGATTCATGGGACCCAGTTCAAGGTAAAACCACATTAGGCAGGTACAAACAAACAAACAAACAAACAAACAAACAAACAAACAAACAAACAAACAAGTGTGTAGGTAGTTTTGGCAACTCACCAATGATGCGTCTGGTTGTTAAACTGTAAAAACTGTTTTTTCTCTCATTCCCAAATATCCAGAAGATCCATTTCAGTAAAATATTTAGTCCAACACACAGTAATACATGAATAAATGGTGCTGAAATAACAAAGCGCTACTTTTACATGTTGTTGACTGTCAAAAAAATTGCATGGAGCTTCTATGCCCGCCCTAGAGCCTACAACAACCAATAAGTGATCGCGTAGACGGGAATCAAATTTGAATTTGTACGATGTAAGACTTTATGATGTGGACCTGATGTGTTTTCCAGCCAAAAGGGGAAGTTACAGCTTATTAAAAAATTCAGGAGAGAAAAAAAGTATTTTTTTAGTGCATTCGAACTCCCAAAGAACATTTTGCTGGAAGCATTTAAGCATTTACTCCAAATGGTTCAGCAACGGCTTTGAATGTACTATGGGCTCGACTGGGACGGACATGTTAGGATAACTTTACAACAAATTTCAGGAATGGTACCACCTGATGACAAAGGTCCAGTCCAATTCAGCCGGTGCTGGTACGCTCCAAATATGTTGACCGGATCAGTACACTAAGCTAGTAATGTTGTGTCGTTTGGACTCAAGCAAGGAAAGCCGTCCAGAGCGGTCCGAAACATCTGAGAAGCAGAGTGTGGAAGTATTTTAGGTTCTACGCCGTAGACTGCAAAGTACAATGTTACTGGTTGTGTGTTTCACATTTATTGTACCTCCTGGTGACATCTAGTGTTCTTCACACAGCTTCCAGAGATGATCTATAATAAGGTCCAACCAAACATGATTCTCCTGAGGAGGCTCAGAGGTTCTTACAGGACATTTCAGCAGCAGTTTACTGACAATCAGTCCTCACATTCAACATCCTGCTACAACTTCAACCAAAAAGCACACAAGAATCATCAAGGACGCACCCAAAAATCACCGACACCACTCCAACACAACTCTCAGACCTTTATAGTCGCACAGTGAAAGAAAGTCAGACTGGCTGAGGACCCTTCAGAGATCATCTCCCATCAGACAGACACTTCACTGCAGCTCTGCTTACAAAGAGAACTGACAAAACTCTTTCATCTCCACTAAAATATCCATTTTAAACAAGGCCAAACACTGTGACTGCCTCTGAATACAGTTCTGCACACCTGCTCTCATTCATTTATGTTGTGTAACTGTTGTGTTTTCATTTAATTTCAGGGTTTCATGTGTTTTTATGTTGATTATGAGCTTCACAACTCACAATATTTCCTTTCATTATGCAATAGATAATTAAGACTTCTGAATCTTTCAATCAAATCACTGAAAATGACATTTTGTCTCAGGAACTTTTCTGTCTTTGCTTTGACAAGAATCAAGATATCACAAATATCTCTGAGGAGGACAGAGTCTCCTGTAAACAAGCTGCGGCGCTCTAATGTGAAATGTATGTCCTGCTTTAATACATATTTCATGTTTCATGTTTCATGTTTCCGTGGACTAACAGCATCTCTGGGAAGCTTCAGCTGCAGCAGCCTTCTGACAGTCTTTTTCCAGAAACGTGAAGGAAAACAGTCGGTCGTCAGTCGGATTGTCTTATATTCAACACTGCACAAAGCTCAGTTTATGTTCAAGTACAAACTTTTTAAAGCTCTGAGCTGATGTGTTTTTACTGCAGATGGTGATGAGAGTCTGGTTACGGTTTGAAAAAAGATCCAGGAGCCTCGATACAGAAACTGAACGACTCTGAATTCCAAATATATCTCAGTTCAGGATGACATGTAGGATTTTTGGCATTTCAGAAACATGTTTTCTTACCTGTGCTATCTCATCTTACTACAGAACAGTGTGGAGAAGCTAATGGCTAATGTCAGCTTGTTTGAGAAGCTAACATGGATGTTAACTTGTATGAGAGGCTAAAATTGCTGTTAGCCTGTTGGACAAGTTAACATAGATGTTAGCCTGTTTCAGAAGCTAATGTCGATTCTAGCCTTTTGGAGAAGCTAACACTGATGTTAGTCAGTTGGAGACGTTTCCACTAGTGTTAGCCTCTTGGAGTAGCTAATATTGACATTAGTCAATTGGAAAAGCTAACAGCGATTTTAGAAGTTAACAATGATGTTAACCTGCTGGAGAAGCTAACACTAATGTTAGCCTGCCACTAGCATTAATACGAGCCTGTTGGAGAAGCTAACATCGATAACCGATGACAGAAACACCACTAACGACAGAGGGAAGAGGGTTGTTTCATTTCTCTTTTGTGTTTCATTCAGAACATCTGTTTCATTTTCGTCTCTCTGAGATGAAGTTTCTCTGTTTCCAGCTCAGCCGGAGCGTCGCAGAGGAAGATGGACGTCTGTGTGTCAGTCAGCTGGTGGAGATACTGTGGTGTTAATGCTCAGCCTTATTAGATCGGACACTGCTCATAACTCTCCGTCTCTCTCACGGATGTTTAATTCATGTTCCTCTCCGTCTGACACATTCAGCTTCATTTCAGCTCCGACACAGAGCGGCTGCTAATGGTCCTTTATTCAGAGAGGAGGATTAAAATAAAACACACCGCTGGACAGGACGAGGAGGGAGGACGAGGAGGAGGACAAGGAGGGAGGAGAGACTGTCAGATCAATATGAACTCTGTCAGAGGAACATTAACCCTTTCAGTGTGTTAAAAGTCTGACATTTCAGTCTTAAACAGAGCAAACAGACTCTGAACACAGGCCGTGTGGTTAGTTCTCGTCTATATTTGGTTTTCACCACAGTTCAGTTAGTTCAAGTGGAGATGTAAAAAAGCCCAATTAAAAGTGAGAAACTCTGCAGAACATGTTGTGTGATTTGTTTCTGCTCATACTGTCACTGGCCTTAAACATCATCTGACTCAGTTAATTCAAACTATTTACTATATAAGCGTACCATCTATAGTGTTCTTTATCTTTTAAAGGAGGGTTCTTCAGTTTACAGTTAGAAAAACATCCATTTAGCTGTAACAGGGAGCCAAACAACAAATCAATCACTTCTGGCCAGATATTAGTTATTAATCACAGTCTTCATCTGTAAATGTTGACTCGATTCACTTTACAGTTATAGAGGTGTCCAGTTATAATACGATCTCAGTCATGGTTTTATGGCGTTTTATACTTTATACTCCAGCAGTAACAGAAGCAGCACTCAGATCTTTTATTTAAAGGTCCAGTGTTGATCTATTGGCAGAGATGGAATATAATATTTATAATAGTGTTGTCATTAGCGTACAGCAGCCTGGTCAGTGGCCATACGCTTCTACGTATGAGGCTGTAGTTAGCATCATTTGCTGAGGCATCCCTCCAGTGCAGCAGGATGAAGAGCGAGAAAGGTCCGACTCAGGAGACGGTACCACGGCTCAAACACTGGACGGTCCCTGTGGAGACTGGGCTTTGTGTCCTGAATGTGACTAAAAGTCAGGAATGATTTGTTTTGAAGATCGGTTACACAAGTTAGTTAACATACGTAAGTGCATGAACGCAGTTATTTTGAATCAAAGCTTGAACTTTTCCTCATCAGCCACTTTATTTTGACAGTCTAACAGGAAGTTTCATATAGAGAGCTGAAGCCACGCCCCTTCCAGTTTGCCATATGGGACCTTAACAGAACTTAAAAGATCATTTTCAGGTCAATAAAATGTCATTTTGTCATCAAACTAATGAAACATCAGCCTGTGAAAATATGTCATTATAAAGACGACACAGCCGACAGTGTCGTTAGTGACGTTGTCTCCTAACTGAAACATTGTAGAGCTGCTCCTGTATATTAGCAGCTCACAGAACTGAACCAGAACCAACTCTCCCTTCACAGAACTGCAGTTGTCAATATGAGCAGATTTATTGTGATGTTCATCTTTTTTACGACCTTTTCTGAGCCCAGTTGGCTCCATGTTGGTGTTGGTTCTGGTGTAGATGAGACGATGTAGTTCACTGAGCGCTTTAACACAAAACTACATGAGGTTTGACTTTAATTACAACAAACTGACACTTTTCTGAAACAAGATCCCATGAGGTAAACCTGAAGGGGCTCTCTATACGACTGCATGTACAGAATCGTGTCGTCTGCGTAAAGTGGCACCAAAAGTAAACATGAAAGCAGCGACAGTCAGGAGAGGAGGGGATTTCTAACAGCAGGTACAAACTGGATCCAATCATATCAACACGTGTCACATTTGTTTTGTATTATAAGCGATAAAGTCTGGCAGCGTCTGAATCTTTGGCTCGTACTTCCTGTGTGGATTTCTACTTCTTCTTCTTTCCTCCTGAGATCGGTTGATGTCATAATCGTTGATGGTTTGTTGTGCCAAGATAATTGTATGTATTGTGAAGCTTACAACAAACAAACTGACACTTTATTGACTTTATCTTTTAAACTGACAAACATCATATGTGTGATTCATGACACAATTACAACATATAGGAACTTCCTGTCCTCACACGTCAGACTACACAGAGTCAGTGAACACAGCAGTGACATCTGTATTCAGCTCTTCCTCTTTCACCACTGTAGGAATTAAAGAAAAAAGAAAAAGAGGAAGTTGAGAGCTTTGAGGAGCTGCATGTGTGATTGTGACTCTTTCATCCAGAATCAGTGACTCTGAAGAATACTAAAGATTCGCAGAGCCGAAGCACGAGAGGCTGAACTGAGATCAGCGTCTGTCTGCAGAACAACACGTTTATCCAACAACAATCAGTCAACAGGTGGATTTACTGAGTCCTGGAGACTCAAACCGTTTATTATGTCGATCTGAGAGGATGTGAGCGGGTCACGTTTCCTCTCAGTGTGAGTTTGTTCCAGGTCAGAGCAGCTCGCCAGGTGTTTTTCACCACAGGTAAATGCTAAACGTCTCGTGGGACATGCTAACAAAATAATTGTCATATTTTCAGTGCAGGAAGTTGAAACCCAATTTATTTCTGAGTGTGCAGGAACCACATGAAACCAGCGGGTTTCAAATCAGATATATTCAACCTGTAATGACACCTGCAGAAACTGAAACACACACTTGATTTCATGAACAGGAAAACTAGAGAGACATAGAACAATATTCACACCTGAGGGGAACCTGAGGCTGCAAACTGTCTTTACAATAAAGTATGAAGTTGTAACTTTATGAGACAAAGATTGACAGAGAGAAACCACAGCAAGGAAATTATCTTTTTGTGGTAACTTTTAATGTGCTGACAAGTTACATATTTGCACTCGCGTGCATCGATAAGTGTTTGTGAGGGCTAATGTTAGCTAACGTTAGCTAGATACAATCTGTTATTTACAAGTGTCTGTGAGGGCTAATGTTAGCTAACGTTAGCTAGGTACAATCTGATATTTATAAGTGTCTGTGAGGGCTGATGTTAGCTAATGTTAGCTAGATACAATCTGATATTTATAAGTGTCTGTGAGGGCTGATGTTAGCTAACGTTAGCCAGATGGGCCCCATAATGTGTTCTCTCACAACTCATTAGCTAACGTTAGCTCAATAGCTGACAGCTTGATACCAGGAAACCCCATCACCAATATTTCAAGGTATAAAAATTATGATAAAAATGCCTAATAAAGTTAAATTACATAAATTACATTTAAACCACTTAATATCAATAATTATCCAACAAATTCAATTTACTGTCATACTTTCTGAACAGGTTAGAAGAATTGGCCAATATTATCAGAATAGGTTAAGTACTAATACCTTTTGTTTTCTCTTTATAAAGACTGGATACTGCAGGTGAGACCACATCTACAGGTACAGGTACAGTTAGAAGTATTCACAGGTAATGAAAGTCAGGTGTGCAGGGAGGAGCAGGATCAGGTGACGCTGGTGGACACGTGGAAAGATTCATGAAAATGCAGCAGCTTCACTGTAACAGATAATCAGACCGACAGCTGTGTGTCGGCCACGTTTGCTAATGTGCCAACGCATCGCTGCCAAATCTCCTCCATGTTGGGAACAATCAGAGAAATGCAGCGAGCTGTTTCATTATCGTGTCAGACGAGAACAGAACAGACGAGCTCCAATCAGTTCGATAAACACAGGAGGACGAGGAGGAGCCGGAAAAACTTTTTAGATTTGTGTTCTTCAAACAGGAAGAGGATGCATTCATGCCCTCCCTGTCAAAGTAAAAGTCCTGAAGACACTTTTAACAAACAAACCAAAGCTTGTTTGTTGTCAGTGTGATTTAAAGATCATCCATCCTTTATAACAGAATACTTCCTTTATGTTAATTGAATCTTTTGAAACGTTTTCTTCTTGAATGTTTAGATGAGTTTCAGTATTTGACAGTTTTTGATGTGAGAGGTGAAAACGTAGAGAAAGAAGAGACAGAGGAAGTGAAAGAAAAAGGAAGATTTTAGAGCCGAGGATGTTTTCAAACTCCTTTTTCTTTCACTCTCGGCAGCAGCATTCTCCCCGAGGATCCTCCGCTCGTCCTGTCGATCCACGCCGCCTCCTCCGTCACTCACAGGTGGACGTCGGCGCCTCACAAACCAACGCCGCCTCCAAAACTTTATGATATTTCCTCCACACAGCCGTCGTACTTTTTTCTCAGGCTGACGGACGGACGATGTCTCCTGGGAGCTCAGCGTCGAGCTCAGAGGAGAGGACGGCGTGATAGAAACTGAAAATATGGAGAAAGGTTTTAAAACTCCAGCAAGAACAACATTATATTTCTCAGACTATCCTTGAACGCACCACAACAACTGGCTCACAAAACTGGTAAACAAGACACACCTTGTTTTATATCCAGGTGAAAGATGCTGTTTAAAGACTGAAATGTTTATTTTAATAAGCAAAAACAGCAGTTCAGTGTCAGTTCTTGACGTGTCCTTGAATGCACCATGAAGGAGACTTTGGCGCCAACGTAAAGGTGAGTTAATGTTGACTATGACCAGTTTTTACCTCACCTGTGAGGTAAAAACTGTTTTTTGAAAATAATCAGACATTAAAAAAACAGCGGTTTGCTCCTTTAATCAGCTGATGTAATGATTGAACACACTCTCTCTCCGCTCTTCTGTCAATAAGTGACATTTTCCCATCATAGCGTTTCTCTTTTTAACATTAAGTCATAAAATTCAAACGATGACTCCGAGCCTCAAAGCGAAGCGGCGGCTCCTCTTTCACTTGAATTTTTTTTGCTGACATCTCGCCGGTTTTTAAAGTTTAAACACAGACGTGTGTGTGTTCGCTGCCTTGGTTCACTTTCTGAATATTTTAAAAGAGGAACTTCACAGGAGACAGATGAAGGTGAGAGGCTGCTGCCACCCAGATTAAACAGAAAGCATTAAAACCGAGTTAACGCCGACTCTCTGCCTCGGCGCTCAGGTGTGATGGTTTTAAATCCGAGGGCCGGATTTCCAGATCGCTCTGGCTTTGTCGGTTCCACTCTGCTCTCTTTAAACACCTGTTAGTGAGAAAGTACAGCGAAGAGAAAGTTTTAATTAGGCTGAAACTTCTCATCTTCTTCTTCTTCTGTTTCATAAAGGAAACAGGAAGAGAGAGCAGATCAAACTCTGCCCAAAGACAATGAGATAAAAAGCAACGTTTCTCAAAGGCGGCGCCCTTCAAAGAGGCTCCGTTACAATAAACGACTCAGTCTGACGTCGGGCCTCACTGAGCGTGTGCGGTTGCGACCACATGACTGTCCAGGATGATGATTATCTTCAGCTGGACGGGACGGAAGCTTCCACAAACAGTCTATTTGCACATCAGTTGAGTTTTACACCTCTGTGAGTGTTTGTGGTGAAATCAGCTCGTTAGATCGGATTTTATTGTTCTCATGGTGGCGTTTTCTTCCCACAAAGCGGTGGTGGTGGGGACGGTAGAGCAGAAACCATCCTCGGGTGATTTTCTGAAAACATCTTCACCCTCTAATGAGTCCGTGTTTTCTCCTCGGCCTCTCGTTAAGTAAAACTAGTTATCGCCCTCAAACCGTCGGACCTTTTCTGCTCAGAGCCAATGAGGCGAGGGAACATGGACGCCAACACGTCCAGGATCAGTAATGAGGATGATGTTTGTCTGCTTCTGGACTCAGTGGATGTGGATCAGTTGATCTCTGCTGGTTTCTGCTGCTCCAATCAGCTGAACCCATAATGACATCATGACAGGGAGGTTTGAGAGATCGCAGAAATAAAATGTTGGAATTACTTTAGCTGCTGTTTTTGTAGTTTCATGGTCACTGTATCGTGCAGCTCTAAAAGAGACGCTCAGTGACCGTGTTCAGTGATGAATCAAACAGGAAGTGACGTCATGAGTCATGAATCCGTCTCAGACATGAAATCAGCCAAACACATTTTTTTTTTACTCAATAACGACAATTTGTGGATTTTAGTTGAGCGCCAAGTTTCACTGTCTGTAGAGACAGACTTCAGAAGATGAGATGAGGGGTGTTTAGTTGGTTACAATCTGCAATTTAATGATTATTTGTTAGTACTTTAATGCATTTAAAAGTGAGTTATTTTAGGCAGCTGACACACAAAATGCCAAATCTGCTCTTTTAACCTTATTTTTAAAAACAAAATCTAGTTAATTTATTTCATTTCAGATATCTGGTTCCCACCTGTTGCTACGGGAAACAACAACCTCCACGGTAACAATGTACACGTTACTCCAACACTAACCTGGTCGCTAACGGCTCGAATGTAAAAGCTAACAGCAACTAGGGCCAAAACCAAACACTATGTTGAGGAGCACCCCTGCTGCATTCTGGGTTAAGCACCGCATGAGATGATTGGGATTGGTTGAAAGAAATACAAACAACAACAACAACAACAACAATAAGTGTTTTCCCTCCCAAGACCAGAAGTGCAGCCGGACCACAGCAGGTAGCCTCAATATCTCTACGTTTTATTTTTGGAGAATGACTTCGATCCAGTAAACTCTACAAGTAGTTTTGTGTTTAAAGTAAAGATTTTCATGTGTTTGATACCATTTCTTTTGACAATAGGCGTTAAAATAACATGCAGTAATTACAGTCGTTTAACTTTTACATAGTCACACACACTGATGACAGAGGCTGTGGTGCAAGTTGATGATTCTCCAGGAGCAGTTTGGGGTTCAGTATCTTGCTACCAGGAATTCGAACCAGCGACCTTCTGATTATGGGACAACCCACTCTATCTCCTGAGCTACAGGAGATGATTAAGGTGTATAATCCAAGGTTACTGTTGTTATTTGACGCTAACGTCTTCTCCTAGTGCTGCTTCACATTAAAGTACTTAAAGTGGACAAACAACAAGGCTTTTATTGTGAAGGAAACACAACTTAATGCATCTATGTAGAGCTTCTCTTTGTTGTTCTTGTTCCCTGAGCGTCCAGACGACTCAACACGCCTAATAACAGTAAAAAACAAAACAAAACAGCGGCCTGCTCCTTTAAAGCAGCCGTTGAATCTCCATCCAGGCCTCGCTCCCCTGCTCTCCTCTCGCTCATGAATAATAAAAATCTGCAGCTGAATTATTAATGCAGATTTTTGCACACAATCTGCAGGGCCCATTATCCCGACCTGTGATGGATCTCATTTAATTCTGACAGATTAGATGGATCCACTCGGAGCGGACCTGCCGAGCTGATTACACACAGATAATCTGGAGTCGTCTTGATGAGTGCCGGCTGAAAGGTTAGAATAAAATTTTCCATATGAATGAGGTTTGTTTTTGTCGGACGGTGGAAATGTCATCATCTCCCCCGACGGACCGGATCAGAGGGGGTCCGCCACCCCGAAGCCCCGCCCCCTCCATCTGTGAAAGGTCGGGGGGTTGAGACGGCGGCGCCGAATGAGCCGCTCAGATATCCACTTATCTTCTGAAAGCCCACAAACGAGGTAATCCTCTTATTTGACACCTGGAGCAGACGCTCATTTGCTCGCAGCACTTTCTCCAAATTTCATGTCAGGACGAGTTTCCTTCTGTTTCATTTCTACAAAATATGAAGCTGAGAGGAAAGAAAAGGCGTCGCAGCGGCAACACAACACAGCCGACATCCACCTCGACGAACACACGGGCTTCAGAATAAACTCACATTTAGATTAATCTGTCTGTAATCTGCACCGGCTGTTAAAGCAGTTAGTTTAGGTTTAATAGAGGGAGAGAATACTTTTAATTGTGTGAGTGCTCACATTTAGAAACAAGACTTTAATGAAAGGGAACCGCAGGAGGTCAGAACAACAAACGATCAATCAAACAGCATTGCATTATTGACATTTTGACTTATGTTTGGCCAAATGTAAGTGTGATTTTTGCAACTTCTGGGTGAGTTGTACGTGTCATGTCATTAAACCGTCTCTTCATGGACTAATGGATCATTTTAATATATTTTTCTCACATTAACAACTCATTATAACCCAGTAAACCAGCTGAGAGACATACAAAAACCGCAGACCCATTGTCCAAGGTGACATCTTTAAATCCAATCACCAGACTCCCTGAACAAATCACACAATTTTGAGTGTTGCTCCATGAGAAGAAACTTTATAAATGTTGTGAAACACAACCTTTGATGAATTATAAATCATTGGTGCCTTCATGTAAATTCAGCATTAAATGTAATACATGAAGCCAACTATCATCCACCATTTCACTAGACTCCCTTAACAAATCAGGTAATTTTAGGAGTTGTTGAGTAGTGTAAAACTTTTTAAACATTATGAAACTCTATCTTTTACAAATTCTAAATCGTCTCCTTCTTGTGAATTGAGCATTAAATGAAAACATGAAGTTGTTTGTTTCCTTGTAAAAAGTGTCAGTTTGTGGCAGCATGGCTGTACCAGCCTGTCTGCTTCTGTGTCTAAAGTGCTAAAGTCTTACCTGCCAACATTTAGCAGCTGTTTGAACACACTGTTTACACTGATTTCACCATTTACACTCCATTTATGAAAGAAGAAGCATTTTATTGACGCTAAACAAACAGTAACCAATATAGGCTACTTCTTTGTCCCCGTGGAGAAAGTCACCAGACTCCCTTAACAAATGTCTCAGTTTAGTGAGTTGTTGAGTTAGGAGACACTTTATAAACTTTGTGAAACGCTGTCTCTGACTAATTCTTCATTATTTGTTCCTTCTTGTAAATTCAGCAAATGTTCTACATGAACTTCTTTCTGTCTTTGTGTAAAAAAAATCATGTTTGTCCCAGAAATGATCTGAGACTTATATTGGAGAAGCTAAAACCAGAGACTAGTTGACATTTTTTGCTTCATAAATGACTCGTTGATGTTTCAGCTCCATACTTGAATAAAACTCATTAATAATCCCTAAAAAAACAGAGAGCAGCTCTTCTGTTTGAAGCGAATCCCATCGTTACTTAAATGAAAACATTAAGAACATTTATGGGATGAAAGATGATGTTGGTTTGTAGTGAAGAAGAAGAAGAGATGATCTCTCTGCTTCCCTTCACCTGACACCTCAGCGAGTCTTTAACTGGAAAAAAAAAGAGAAGAAAGTCGTCGACAAATCAGCCGACACCCTGCGAGGCTGATTGTTGTGTGCGTGCTCTCGTCTTATCTGCGCTCGTGTGATCACAGCCACTGTTAAACTCCCACGGCAAAATCACAGAGAGGAGGCAACTCCCCAGAGAGAGCTGAGAGAACAGAGGCGCTAAAAAAAAACCCAAAAGCATCAATTAACATGTCAGAGGAGGCAGAAGAGCTGCATGTGTAGCTCCTAAATACAACCATATCCCCCTGTGGAAATACAACAGCTCACGTCTCTCTCCGGATTTAAAGTACAGAGGAGAGACGGTGAACAGGTGTCAGTCATCGCTGAGAGTGTCGCAACATATTAGTTGTGACAAAAAACATTTAAGAGGCTTTCAGGTGAAAAACAGATCAGGCAGGAAGGTTAAAAAAGTTCCTGTTCTGATCTTGCTCCTCTTCTTTTGTTGTCGCTGTATCTACAAATAGAGTCGTAAAAATGTAACAAAAAATGTAAATTAGTGTCTATAAAGTTTGAAGTCCATCTTCTGACTTTGGTGAGTTCATGTACGTCACACGTTGGAGTCTGGGAGCAACATGGACACCAAAAACAAGTTGTTTTATTGCTCAGAAAGTTTAAACAACTCGTTGACAGCTGTTTCTGACTACATGACTTTGATTAAAGTTTCTTTCCATCGTCCTCAATGTTTAATTTCATCCACCATGTTTAAACGTCACATGACAGCAAGTGAAGGCGACGTTAATACGAGCCGACACAGTGAAGGAAGTGATGTTTCATTAAACCCTGGACACAGTGTTGGAGGTGGAGCCTCGTTCATTTCTATGAAAGCTGCTCGGCGGTGCTTTGAAGCCCAAAAAGCTCGACTTCCCGGCTCTGAAAAATACCTGGATCTTTGGTACTTCCGCTGACTATACCAGCTAACTCCCTGTTAAGCGCCTGGCTAACTTGAATGGCTCAAATTCTGACAGTGAAACGAGTCATTTCTTGGGGGTTGTGATGTTCAATAAATGTATCCCAAGTTTTACAGATGCTTCTTTCACAACGTTAGCTTACGGGAAAAAGTAATGATGTGCCGATGTATTTAAACGGTTTGGCCACTATTCAAAATTGTCTTCAAAGCCTGGCGCTCTTCATGGTGTTTTGGGAAGTGAGCTCCCATTTACTTCCTCTACTTCCTCTCCCTCCTCCCTTGTTTGTTCCCAGCCTCTTCCTTCTCTCCTACCTCCTCACCTCCCCCTCCTCCTCCTCGCTTCATTTACATACCGTCTCTCTTCTCATGCTTCGCTTCCCTTCAGTCGAGCGGCGCTGATGAAGCAGTCGACGCCTTCTGACACGGCGTCTGACCTCGGTTCATCAGAGGCCGGCTCAGGTGCGGCGAACATCAGATTCTTCATGCGTGTTTGCATTTCTGCTGCCGTTCCTACATGATGAGGTTACATGGACGTGACATCACAAACATGGAGGCTGGCGAGTGGACGAGACGGACAGATGACAGAGAGACAGAGAGAGAGAGAAGAATTAATGAGTGGAGATAATTGTTGAAGGATGCTTGGATAGATAAAAACCATGAGAGCTGAACTAATGTGTGATGTTAAGAAGCAGCGAGGGAAGTCAGCTGTGAAATGTGACAACACACACACACACACACACACACACACACACACTTCCTCACAAAACACACATTTTCTTCCAAACCTCCTCTCCTTCACCTTCTTCCCTCCTCATTTCCTTTCCTGCCTCCTTTCCTCCTTCCCTACTTTACTTGCCTTTCCCAGCTTGACAAGTTATTTTCTTTTTCCTATACCTCGTTTCTTATCTTCTCATCTCCTTCCCTTCCTCTGCTTCCTTTCTTACTTTCCTACCCCCTCAGATGTTGTTTCCTTCTTTCCTTCCCTTTCACCTCCTCTTTCTTCTCGGCCACTTCTTCTTCGTTTACTTTCCTACCTCCTCCTCTCCTAAACTATTTCCACTCATCTACACTTTCCTTTCTTCCTCACCAGCCTGCTTTTGTTTACTCACTCCTTCTTTCCTTTCCTATGTTTATTTCCCACCTCCTTATTAGCTTTCCTACCTTCTCGTTTCCTATTTACCTCACGCTTCCTTCTCGGTCTTGTATTTCCTTTCCTTTGCTATATCTGTCTTTTCCTTCCTTTATGGCTCCTAATCTTCTTTCCTTCCTAATTTCCTTCCCATTTCCTTCCCTACCCCCTGCTATACTTCCTCCTTCCCTCCTGTACTTTCCTATAACACCTCCTCCCTCTGTTTTTTGCCTCCTCATTTCCTTCTCTACACCCTCCTCCGCTTCCTTATTTCCTTTCCTGTCATTTTAATTGACATCCTTTCCTTGCCTTGATTCCTTTCCTTGCCTCCTCCGTTCTCTCCCTGAGCTAAACACACAAACAAGGTGAGCTTCCTTTCATCACAGAGGTTGTTTGTGAAGTTTCCTAAAGTTGACGTAACTTTCCTTTAGGAGTGTCTTTTCTCTCTGTGCTCTCAGCTGAAATCATTAAAACCGATCTCAGAGTCTCTTTGTTCACCTCGCCGCTCTCTCGCAGTTCGCAGAGTCTCGCCGCTTCCTCCTCAAACTGCCATTCTCTCCCTCGTCCTTTTTTCCCGCCTTTGTTTAATTTCTTCTGTAAGCACATGAAGATTAATTGGGCCTCTCTTTTAACTTTTCCTGGCACCTTTCCTCTCGCCGCGCTCGCTCCCTCTCGCAGGAATGCCTCTCATCATCTTTTCATTAGTGCTACCTCTGCCCTTATACATTATTCAGCCCCAGTCTCTGTGCAGAGCTTGTCCTTTATTAGACTGTCGCCAGAGTGCATTCCACAAACTCATTAAAAAACTATTAAAGGCTGATGATTTCCTCTGATAAAGCCGAGCAGGCTTCGGGTTCGCTCCTCTGACTGATCTTCTGACGGGATCACACGACGTCGCGGCTTGTGTCAAGAGGAACATCTGCCGCCGACTCAGCTCACGCTTTTATTTAACCTGTGGGAGAGACATTTAATCCAGGTGGATCTGAGGAGACGACACCTGCATACATACATACATACATACCTCCACCTCACAGCTTATAGTTACTGTACACCTTCAGACCTTTACTCTGCTGGATCTTCCTCCTCCTCACCACAGGAAGTTAACCTCCTCCTGATTCCTGTAACCTCAATCTCCAAAAACCTGGAACGACTTTGAGGCTTTAGGTTTCACAAACATTGTTTTTTAAAGAAGAAGGAGAGAAGGACTGAAAAGGGAGAGAGGAAAGGAAAGAAGGCTGCATAAAGGATAAAACAGGAAAGGAAGGAAAGGAAAAGAGCCAAAGGAGTAGAGGACAAAAGAAAGGAAAGGAGGGGAAAGGGAGCATAGGAGGTAGGAAATGTAATTAAATTAAGAAAAAATGAGGAAAGGAAGGAAAGGAGGGTTTTAGGAAGGAAATGAAATGAGAAGCCAGAAAAGGAAAGGAGGAAATACAGAGGGAAAGAAGGAGTCAGACAAAAGAAGGAAGAGGTACAGGAGGTAGGAAATGAAAGTAAATTAAGAGAACATTAGGATGAAGGGAAGCATAGGAATAAATAAGGAGGTAAGGAAGGAAAGGAGGACTTAGGAAAGGAAAAGCCAAAGGAGGTAAAGAAGGAGTAGAGGACAAAAGAAAGGAAAGGAAGGAAGGAGTTAGGGAAGGCAGATGAAAAAATAAGGAGGTAAGGAAGAAAAGGGAAAAGCAGTAGAAAAAAGAAAGGAAAAAATAGAAGTAAAGAAAAGGAAGGTAGGTAATAAGGAGGTAGAGGAAAAAAGAAGGAGGCAAGAAATCAAAGAAAAAGTAAAGGAGCAGGTAGAAAAGTATGTGGGAAGAGGGAGTAAGGTTTTTGGAAAAAGGAAGGGGGAGGTAAAAAAAAAGGAAATGAGAAAATGGATGAAGGAAAGGAGTGGAGGCTGTATAGAGAAGGAAACAGGAAAGGAAGTGAAGGAAAAGTGGAGGTTTAAACAAAACCAAAGGACAAAAGAAGGGAAAGGAGGAGGAAATGAAAGTAAATGACGAAGATGTAGGGAAGAAAATCAAGAAGTGTGGTAGGCTGAAAAATAAATGAGGAGGTATAAGGAAAGACAGGGTTTAGGAAATGAGAAGGTGAGGTAAGGAAAGAGTGGAGGAGGTAAAGAAGGAAAGGGGATGGTAGAAAAGTCACTAAGGAAGCAGAAGAAAAGAAAGAAAATGGACGTAAAGTCAAAATATGTTGAGGTAGAGGGAAAACTGACAGAAGGCAAGTAAGGAAAGAAGCAGGGAGCAAGGAAAGGAGGAGGTATTGAAGGAGATGAGGATGTAAGAAAGAAAGTTGGAATGTAAGAAGGGGGAATGAAACAAGGATGTAAGTGCAGAGGTAGGAAAGGACACAATGAAACGAGGACCCAATGAAGGAAAGGCAGAGAAATAAGGAGGAAGAGAAAGAGATGAGAAGGTAGGAAAGAAGGAGGAAGGAGGAAGGAAACGAGACAGTATGGGATACGGAGTTAGGGAAGACTTAAGAAGAACTGGAAGAGTCAAGAAAGGAAGGAGTAGGTAGGAAATAAAGTGAAGGACGAGGAGGAGAAATGGATGGAGGTAAGACGGAGTAGTTTCTGTTAAACGTGGGTTCAGCTGCAGCTTTTTAACTTCACTTTGTGTCCTCTCTGTTTTTTGGGGGCGGTGATTAAACTAATGAAAGTGTTGAACAGGAGGGCGGCAGGAGGCTGCAGGAGCGAAGGATTAACGGAGGGGTTATCGTGCCAGGTGGAAAGATCAACTCTCATTTCCATAAACTGCCACTTAACTGCGGCGCCCGGCTGTGTTTGGACCTCTAATACCCGCTCATTTATTCCTCCGCTTTCAGCTGCCGGGGGTCAGAGGTCACGGTCCGATAAGTCGCCGCGACCTCCGAGGTGGCGCTTGTTCTGGGTTCAACATCCACTGAACCTGAATTAGTGGGAGGTGGAAAATACAACATGTGCTTTAAATTGGTCTGATGTTAAAGCTCTTCATTAACGTGTTTCTTTTAAAAGGGGGCTTTTTAAATAAAGTTAATTTCCGATGATTGAGTCTGTACAGCTCAGTGAAGATAAACACACGGCTGGTTCTTTTCTCATGTAAAGCAGCGATGTGGAAGACGTGACATTTAGTTTAAAATGTTCAGGAAGTCATCAAAGCTTCTGTCGAAGACATCTGCGATGTGAAGTTAGCACGCTAACCAGCTAGCTGCAGCCCGTCCTGTCTCTTAATACCACTCTGTATCAGCAAGCGGTTCACATATAACTTTAGTTTGTTTAGCTCATTTTAATCAGTCCTGCTGAAAGCTTGGTGACGTCTTGACTATACAGGTTGGTGATATTGGTGAGCTACTGTAGCAGGAAAGCTAACCGCTAGCATGCTAGCCAGTGAGAAACACCAGTCAGTAAAATCTGCTCTTAGCTGTTAGCTCACTAACTTTTAATTAGGGAAGCTGGCTAGCGTTGTACATATCATATCACATTCATGTTACATGTGAGCTGCCTTTAATGTCAGGAGGTGGCGTCACAACCAGGTGAGATGGCTGCTAAGCCAGAGACCACTGTTCAAGGCTTTGTTACAACATTTGTATGTGTGAAACAACTGGATATTTTTAACGAGAAGTCAGGACATTTTCCAGACGTGTTTGTAATGACAAAAACAGGTATTTTAAGCCAAAACATGAGGTTTTTGTGCCTCAACTGAACCAGAGCAGAGGCAGTGTTCAACATAAAACTGTAAAATTGAACGTAAAGAAACGTGAAGTTGCATCATAGTTTTCAAAAACGTACATTGCCAAAAATATTTTGGCAGTTGGGTTAAATCCGATGAAATAAAACTAGATGGGGTTACAGAGCTAACATGATAGCTTCCTTCATTTGTAACTCCTCTTGTTCCCTCGAAGCTCAGCGCTGTCATGACTGTTACTTCAGATTGACTTTGAGGAAACACAGTTTTAAATGTTTTAAACTCTGGTGCGATCGAGACTTTACAGATTATAAAGGGTTTCTGTTTGTCAACCAATCATTAAGGAGAAAAAGCTGTTATACTGATGTTCAATTAGTGAATGATTCAGTACAGTTAGTGTTGAACTACACTTTTTACATTTCTGTAAAAAAAACAGATCACTTTGTGTGTGTGTGTGTGTGTGTGTGTGTGTTGTCACATTTCACAGCTGACTTCCCTCGCTGCTTCTTAACATCACACATTAGTTCAGCTCTCATGGTTTTTATCTATCCAAGCATCCTTCAACAATTATCTCCACTCATTAATTCTTCTCTCTCTCTCTCTCTCTCTGTCTCTGTCTCTCTGTCATCTGTCCGTCTCGTCCACTCGCCGCCGGCCTCCATGTTTGTGATGTCACGTCCATGTAACCTCATCATGTAGGAACGGCAACAGAAACGCAAACACGCATGAAGAATCTGATGTTCGCCGCACCTGAGCCGGCCTCTGATGAACCGAGGTCAGACGCCGTCGACTGTTTCATCAGCGCCGCTCGACTGAAGGGAAGCGAAGTGCGAGAAGAGAAGACGGTATGTAAATGAGGGTAACAAAGAAGGAAAGAAAATGTAGAGAAGGAAAATGTCACCTGTGACTGAAACCTTCCTTCTCTCAGGTAGCAGGTTAGCACGTCCATTAGCTTAAACACACTGAGAATTAGAGATTAGCCTCATGCTAATTTCCCGTGCAGCTCTGAGCCGCAGCAGAATATTAACCAGCTCAGGTTTTATAGAGACATTGAGCGGCGTCCTCCTCAGGTGGACCGTAAGCAGACTTTTGGATAAATCCAGCTGGCTTTATGTTAATATTGTTCTCTCGGACTTATCCTCCATCATTTCTCCTCTCTGTGGAAGAAGCAGTGGCCCCGGCGCCCAGGGCCCTCGCTGCCATCTTCTATTATTTATGAATCTGATTAATAAGCTGCCACCCTGCTGCAGGAGAAGCTGAGATCCATAAAAGCACCCAGAAGAAAAGCAGCAGCGGGGTGTAATTCCACTCCGGCGCCTCGGCACCGAGGAAAAAGAAAAGAAATCATCATCTCCCACATGCGTAATGAGAATAAAAGCCGAGACAATGCCGCTCGAATCCCAGACTCAGCTTGTTAAACTGAACTTTTTATTGAGGTTCAATCACAGTGACGGGGAGGTTAAACACTGTGGGGGGGAAGAGGCGGTACGCGGCGTCCTCAGGAGGCGACGAGGACACAATGCAGCATTAAGACGAGAAGTCAACCGACTGCCAACGCAGACTGCAGAGGGAGGATCAACCGGTGTTTGCTAACAGAGGACACGAGGGAAAAAAATCTGAATTCATCTAATCTGAGTCACATACTGTATGTGCATCCACTTAAATACACTCACATATAGAGTCATGCTACAGTACATAGTCTAATGTGCAAATGAAAAGTAACGAGCAAACTGTAATCAACACAGTCAGTGGCTGTCAGAGTTTGTGGTGTTTATTCTCGACTGAACGACACAGTTATGAGCTTTTAATTAGAGATCAGGCCGCTCAGCTCGTCTCCTGAACGTTGAGGCAGTGTTCGCTGCTCTCTGAGGACCACACGTCGTTAAAACTACAGCCAGTCGACTCACACTGTTACTGATATCTGTAACCGCTCCATCTGAACCACCGGCTGCAGCGTCACACTGACAGTTCTGGTATATTTTCATTCAATCTGGATAATACGCCATGATTCTCCCTGAAAGTACAGCAGACATTTCTCACGCTTTTCTCACATGTGTAACTAACAGGAGGGCTGCAACTAAACGTTTTCATTGCTGATCAATCTGTCGACTATTTTCTGGATTAATCGATTAGTTGTCTGGTCTATAAAATGTCAGAAGTGTTTCGTCCACTAATGTTTTGTTTTGTCCACAACCCAGAAAATCTTCAGTTGACTGTCACAGAGGAAAGAAACCAGAAAATATTAACATTTAACAAGCTGACATCAGAGGATTTCTTCTCAAAAATTACTCAAAATGATTATTCTCTTATCAAAATAGTTCTACAGCCACACATAGTATGAGTTTGTGAAAGTGAAAGCTTGTTCTTCTAGGTTAATTATTTTATAAATCAACACATTACTATGAACCACCAACCAACTACAACAATTCAATTTAGTTTTGTCCACAGCTCAAAGATCTTCAGTTTAATGTCAGAGGAACAAAAATAACGGTAAATATTTACATTTAACAAGCTGACATCAGAGGATTAGGACTTTATTTAAACCCTTGGTCGTGCAGTCGAGCTCGTGCATGCTAACACTGTTAGCTCAGCAGCTCCAGTGAAGACTTCATCTTAATAAAGGTGTAAATATGGTCTCCTCAGATCAGGTTGTGATCTCTTCTCTCCTGCAGACTGTGATCACAGCAGACGAGCTGTTTGGAGACATCTGATGTTTTAAATCAAGTCTCCAGCTACTTCAGTTGTTTAGCAGAATGCTGCAACTCTGTTTTACTGTGAAGCTCCAGAAATGTTTTGTTGACTACGAGACTTCACCTGACTTTCTATCAGCATGGAGGGAGGAGATGATGACTGGACTACCTTTTGGGTGAACTGTTCCTTTAAAACAGCAGATTATGGTTTCCCTCTGCTTCCTGTTTCTCTTTGGATGAAGTCCACAGGAAACTTGGTGGCCTTTGCCTCTCCTCACTGTCAACATATCCGAGATGATTCAGCAAAGAGAATCGAGGACTAACTAAAGGCTTTGTCATCACGTCACGAACATGAGAGTGACTTAATCAGAACTGTGAGTTTTACAGAGCAGAGAGAAGCAGAAGAGAAGAAATGACCAGACTGTCTGATTTCTCTCCTCTCTGCATTTTTAATTTCCCCTCTTTGATTCAGCCGTTACGTCTCTGTCACCTCAGTGTGAACGATGACTCATCTGGATTCATCTCTCACTGCTTCTCTTTTATAAAAACATATATGAATTAAATGAAATAGGTTTATAAGTGTTCCTGAACATCTCGCTGAATGTGCTGGGCGGTAAAGCGCAGATACTCTCTTGCTAATCGTCTTTTAACAGCCAGCACAGAAACGCTTCACATGCTGCAGGAAATCACATTCACAGTTTTGGAGTAATTATTAAAGTTAACGACAGATGAAGCAGCGGAGCAGACGACACTGTTTAGCTCAGCACAGGTCAGCGTCTGAGCGAGCACAAAATATATGATGTTTTAAACGTAATTCTTCATTAAAATTAAGACTGTGCTCAGGAGTTTTCATGGCAGTCTGCACATTACAAACGATTATTTGTCCTCCATTTACACCTGGTGTTAAAAAAGAATCTGTATCTGGATAAAAAACAATCTGATCCCAGACTCCCTTTAAAAAATCACAGTTTTGTGAGTTGTTGAGTTCAGAGAAACTTTATAAACTTCGTGAAACAATGTCTTCAACAAATTCTTAATTATTTGTCTCCTCTTTTAAATTCGGCATATCTAAAACATGTAGTTATTCCTTTATTTTGTGGAAAAATATAGTGTCATGTAGGCTGCTCCCTCCGTGACTAGATAAATATATGAGCTGTTAACAGCAGATCAGAGTCGCACTTCTGGCACTTTCATGGCACAGAATAGACGTTTAATCAGAAGCCCCTTTTAGATAGAAAATGCGCCACATTTGCAGCCAGGTAAAGGCTGCAATCTGCCGCCTTGTCTATCTGAAACGGAGGTTTAATATTCCTCCTTTGCAAAAAAGCTGTCACTGGGGTAGGCGTAAACATGTGACGTGAAGCATGAAGTTGGGCGTGAACAGTGACGTAAAACAACTGCTTTTTCTCCGGCGAAAGCCACGTCGGCTAAGCTCCTTGGCGACCTTTTCGTACAAAATACCATCTTTCACAGTCCCCGTGATCTGGTTTTTGACGATTCTCTCGGCTGTGATGGTTAGCATCTCTCGGATCTCAGCGGCTTTCCAGCTGCTCATCTTGACGTCCGCGGATGAAGTGATGGACCGACTGCTGTGATCAGCTGTATCCTGCTTTTAAAACTCCCGGCTGTGGGTCGCACAACAGTGCACACGTCATCGACACCTCCACCCATGTCACATAATTGTAGGCACATCGACGCCTTGGATTTACATAGCAATGGAGGCGGCTAAAAGTGTACCCTCTGAGGCGTCATATTGGCGGACCAAAACAGACCCCAATATGCCGCGCTCTGTCTAAATTCGCGGACCTAGCCGCAAAAAGGACAGCCAAATTGGTGGCTTGCTGTCCAGTATAAAAACGGCTAGTAACTAGTTATGTTTCTTTGAGCTTTCTCGCTTACTGACTTTCAAAATTTTACTTAAAACAAAATCTGTATTAATATTACAAAGCATACAGATGCTGGCACGTTGTACGTTGTGTTTAAACCGACCTAAGATCCAAACACAATGCGACCAGATGTGATCAGACAGATCTGATCCCATTCACGACACATTCACATCTTGCGTTAAGATGCATGTTTCCTCATCCAGATAATGTGTCTGGATAAAGATCTTTTAGTACCAGGTGTAAATGTCAGGGTGTCACTTAAATGATTAACTGGTCTCCAAACTGCATCAACTCTTCAGTGCACCTTGTTTTTGGTGACGGTAAAATCAAACATTTAAACTCAGTAACGTGTACGATAATTATCGGGTTGGTGCGTTAAGGGCTCTTTGTTCAGTGTTTGATCAAAACCACAAAATGTATGTAGCCCTGGCCAAAATACATTTAGACATAAGAACTGGAGATAAATAATTAATGTAGATACATCAGCCTGTAAATAGTCTTTAAAAATAGTTTTAACGTCCATAACTTCAGGGACTGACGACCAGTTATCATCAGGGTTTGATGTTTATGATCTACAAGAGGTAAATATGAGTGTTTGTGTGGTTTTATGTACTGTGACTACATGTTATAGTGAAAAAACGATGTGTCACTAACCGCGATTAGCCGTTAGCCTAGCATAACTGTCAATAGCGTTGCTTTCAGACTGTTAGCTTTGCATTTGATGAAACTGGTTAAAACAAGTTGCTGTTAAATCACCAAGAAACAGCGCGTGGACCTTTTGCTTAGCTGATTCATGTGATTCAGGAAACGGACAGTTGTGACTGTGCGAGGACCGGGAAAGCTCCTCTGGACCAGAAACTGTGTTCTGACGGGTTTATTCTGCTGAGCGGGTTTTCATCTGCGCTCCACCGGACATCCATTATCCTGTTCCCCATGCCGACCTTCACCACTGCTGGACCCTGAGTACTGATACTGACCTTCTACCACTACATGGTAGATGTTTACATGTTAAAGATGCTATGCTGTTATTAAACCTAAGAACAGGTAAAAGGTTTTAATGATTTAAAGACATTTGAAAGTATTAAGAGAAAGAAAAACTCATTTTGTGTTTATTAATATTGGGATTTTTTTGTTTACATTTGAATTATTAATTGACCTGAAATATTATTATTTTTTATTTGCATCTGGGTAAATAAATGCCACATTTTGGTTTATTGTGTTTAAAGTATACTTGTCGTGTCATAGTTCCTCATGTTTAACACATATTTCGGTAATCAGAGTGTGAACGAGTATCTACAAGAAGACACAAGACAAAAGTATCAAACAAGAGGTAAACTTCAGTACATTGTCTTTATCTTATCGGAGGCACCGCCATTTATAATTCATTTCAGATTAACAGAACAAATGGTATAAGAATTCAAATAATTTGTAAATACAGGTTAACGAGCCATTAATTTAAAAACCGTCCCCAGGGCCCCGCCCATAGTACTACTACACAGACCAGGTTAGGGTAACCTCATACAGCTACATGGGCGGGTGCTACATGTACAAGAATGTTTTTTGGGCATTAATGTGTGCTTTCCTCAGGCTACAGTAGAGAGACGACAGGAAATGTAGAAAGAAAATAATCCACAACAATAGTCTCTGAAATGGACCTTTGTTGTACACTCAGTTGGGTACGATTTAGGAAAACATCGTTATGTAACTTTGGTTACGAACGTACCGATTTAACTTGAGCTCCATCAGTAAGTTAAAATATCTCTTGTTGACTTTTGGTTTCACACTGGACATGAACAGCGATGTTGTCCACCTCATTCTTCTTCTGCAAACTTCGTTGCTCTTTACTTCTTCACCTGACTTCCTCCTTTACGGTCGTAATAACAACTACGACCACTTGAAGTTGGCACCTAACAAGACACATAAATATGTGTCATAATAAGCTGCTTTCACGTTTGACCTACAGTCTGTGGTTGTTTCTTTGATGAGGGCAGGCTGAAAAAATGACCCGACTTTGTTTATGAAATTAAATCTTTTATATCAAACTTTATAAATATGTGGATGACAACATACTTAATGAACAATATAGTGACGTATATTAAACAATACTATTTCGTAGTTCACTTCAGTCCTTTTGGCCCCAAATAGTTCAGAGTGCTTCATGTCTTTGATTGATAACTCTGGATTACTTTAGCATTCATGTGACCTTTCAGTGGTAGAACGAGCTCATCGAGACCTTTCATAACTCAATTTCGCCCCAAAACGTCACTTACACCCGTCTGGTTTCTCACCGCTCACTCACTGGTTCATTGTTTCAGGATGTGGAAGCTGATTCTGAACCATCGACGTGACCGAAAACTGATAATCAGAACATAAATGATCTGATCACGATGCAGCAGAGACAGAAACATTTATCCTCTGACTTTATTTCACCTCTTTTGTTTGGTTTCCTCGTCCTCCTGCCATCTTTTTCTCCTTCCTCATCCTTAGTCCTCATCATCCTCTTCCTCTCCTGCTGTGCATCCCCCTCTCTTCCTCTTCCTGTTCTCTCGCTTCCTCTTTCCCCTACACTTCCCTGTCTTGTCCTCCTCTTCTGTCCACTACTCCTGTTTTCCTCACCTCTTCCTCCTCTATTCCTCTTTCCCCAGTCTTCCTCGTCCTAGCCATCTTCTTTTCTCTCCTCTCCATCCATCCTCTTCTTCTTTCCTGTCTTCCTCTTCCTCACGTCTCTTCCTCACCTTTATATCCTCTTCCTTCCCAATGATTTCTTCTCTTCTTCTCATCCCTACACTTTCCTCTCTTGGCCTCCTCTTCTACATATTTGTGTCCTTCTCTTCCTCCACTTCTCTCCTTTTTTCCTACCCTTCTCCCTTCCCACCTCTTCTTCTTCCTCTTCTTCTTCTCCTCTTCCTTCTGTCCCTGACTTTTTCCCCTCTTGCCATCGTTTTTAACTAATTTTCCTCATCCTTAATCCTCTTCCTCTGCTGTCTTTGTCCTTCCTCTTTTCCTCTACCTCGTCTTTTATCCTCATCTTTACATCCTCTTCCTCCACCACTGATTCCTCCTACTCTTTTCCTTCTCCTCCTCCTACCATCTTCTTTCTTCCTCCTCCCGTCCCGCCCACCTCCTCTCTTAAACCTCCTCTTCCTCTCCCATTACTCTACATCTTTTCTCTTTTCCTCTTCCTCCCCATCACTCTCATCTTCCTCCCCCCTCCTGTTTCCTCCCCCTGTCGGGTCATTTTTCATGCGTGTCATCAGCCGGATGTCACACCTGAGCAGCGTCTCTCTCTGCTGAAGATCTATGGGCCCTGGATTTCATATTTTCAGCTTATTTACCTCGTCGTTTGTTTTCATTTTTTTTTACTGATGTGGGTCATTTGACAGTTTGGCGTCGCTTTCAAATCTCCTCATACATTACAGCTGTGTGCCCTCGCAGGCTGCCATAGGCTGCAGAGAGAGGAGGAAATATATTTCCACCACATGCTGATACAGAGCGAGCTGCGGGTGGAGGCTGATAGATATTTGTTTCCTCGCGGCCGCCGGGAGTCAGATGGCGACTGTTGCTACGTCTTCATAACCTCGACGCTGACTGATGAGCTCTCACGTCATCATATAGAACATTTCTGGCTCAGATTTGGTTCATAAAGAAAGAATTGAACAAGGTGTTTGGCTCAGCTGCAGCATGAATGGTGATAGAAGGGGAGTTGTTCAATAATGTTACCAACAAACAGCTGGACCGTCTCCAGGTTAGGGAGAGAGCTCACGTTTATCACAAATCACAAGAGATGGTTTAAACTGTGTTTGTTGATGCTAATGTGAGCTGCAAATGTTAGCATGTAAAGCTAGCAAGCTTCCTCCCTCCAGCAGTGACTCATCATTACTTCCACAGTCAACAGTTTCATCATCTGATCATATCAGCTTACTACACTGTTTTGTGATTATAGGTTAGAAAAAACTATATATGAATGGAGTTTGGGATAATGTAAGCGGCTCTGCAAGCTACCTTTCGAGAAATTGATCTGAAATGCTTTTTAAACTCATTGATTAGTCTTTATTATCAAACCTTTTCTTTTGTTGAGGTGAAACAAGACATCCTCCTACGCAAACGACAGAATAGATCGATTGCCAGCAACTCTCAAAACAACACAATCAATGCAGTGAACCACCAACAGGTGAACCAGACCTTCAACCTCCCAACAACTCGACTCAGTTAGGGAAAGTTCAACATTTAATTTGACTTTTCCTGCATATATGAGTAGTGGCAGGAAAACTACTTGGTAGCACAACTTCTTGGTTTGGGTTTAAAGAAGTACATCACTTCTGTAGCTCACATTACATTATGTACGACACAAACGTCAGTCTTCTGCGTTAACATCCTCTCCTTCTTTCATCAAACACAGCCCATCACTGCCTCCTTCTTATACAGACTCTTTAATACTCCGCCCCCTGACTTCCTCCTTTGCTGCCATAATAATTACTACAGCCACTAGAGGTCACCGCCTAACTAGAAACGTAAATATGAGTCATAATAAGCTGCTTTTCACAGTCGACCTATATGGACGTGCTGAGAAAATACAAGAAATACCTGGAAACACAATCTTGTGTTTCCAGGTGGTATTATTTTTGGCGCCGCTGTCGCAAAGACAACTGGATTGTTTCCGTTATCCTCAGATCAAGACCTGCAGACAACACTGGACATAATGCAAGTTTATTCATTCATTGAGTTTATAATAGAGCAGCCCTCATTTTCCCAGGAGATTTCCTTAAGATGAGGTTTATAATGAAACAATCTGTAGCCATTACATTGTGCAGCCTTTACCTAATAATGTTAACGCAAAAAACGTGTTTATTTGTTAATTTCTGTGTTTTTCTATAAGAATCCATGGTTGTGCTTGTAAAGAAGGAACAGTATAATTATTTATCTCTGTACTTCGGTAACAGGGTTAACTGACCACACTGCAGTGCTAAAATACCCACGAGCCTCAGATGCTTAAGACATAAGTCAAGAAAGGAAATAAACAAAACACAGTGTTAAACTTTTCCAAACAAACCGAAACTGAATTCATGTGAGCTGTGAATTTACAGCAACTTGTTTTGTGACCAGTCAATAGGAGAAGTTTTCCACATGGTGAGTAAAATAAGAGTTACTTAGCCTAGCAGGCTAACGTTAACATTGATTTCTACAGGATGTTAATGTTCTGATCTAATGGACGTTGTAATAAACTGGTAACTAACTTTTAATAAACTCCACACTCTCGATATTTTTATTCCCTTGTATCTGATGGGTGGTGATGTTTAGAGTGAATCTCATCTTCATGTGTCTCATGAATTTAAATGCTGGGTAGAGCTTCAGCTGGTTACATGTGGTCCAACATAATAGTGCTCCTGAACAAATAGGCCTTTAATTTACTTTTTGATAGCAGAGCAATGAAAAGTTACTGTAAAGTGAGTTATGGACGTTGCCCCTGATCTTTATGCTCCATTATCTGTAATCCTTTCACACACACACGGACACACACTCCACTGTGGGCTGGTTTGCTTTACGACGTGGACTGAAAGAAGTCCACCGGTTTGTAAAGTCTTTTCTCCTGGAAGTCGGTCGGCAGTAAAAGGTTAACAAGCTGCCTGTGATAAATGGAGGCAGTAAGGACGTGATGAGGTTCAGTGTGATATTCCCTCTGCTAACAGCTCCACATCAGCATTTACTGCCAGAGGTTAGCAGCACTGTCAGCTAAAAACTGTGGTCCAACTATGATTGAGGTCAGCAGACACACACACAAAAAACCCAGCAGCACCGACTTCTGCATTCAGAATCCCTTCATCTGTTTGAATCAGGGGAATAATTGGCTTTTCAGGGTGTGTGTTACATGTGAATATCTGAGATCTGCTGTCAGTCATCTTTCTGGACTAACACACCTTTAAGAAACAGTCCAACAGTACCTCAACAACACTCCGGACCACACGTATACGGATATTTTTGAAAACGGTGTTTTAAATGAAAATGATCTCTGTCCAGACGAGCGTTTTAGCATCGTTGCAGCTCTAATCTCCGTTGATACGCTGTGACTTAGTTGCTTAAAATACCATTTATAGACCATATATTACATTTTTATCCTCATAGTTTTTGTCTAATTTTAGTCGACAGAAACTCAAGATATTTTACTCTAGTTTAAGTCAACATTTTAATCAACTTTTAGTCTAAATGTTTTCTCTCTTCAGACTCATTCAATTAGGATAATAAGTCTCGGCATCTGCAGCTTCATGTTTGCAGATTTCTTCCCCAATCATGTCAGACAGTTTGATCAGGCTGTTGTAAAGTCGTACTTACAAATACTACCATTAAAATCACTGTAGTGCAGAAACAATTATTCCTACCTGGCCTTAGAGCTCAGAAATCACACACAACACATGCTGACATCTTAGAAACACTCAAAGTTGACAGTAACTGCTATACCATGTTCAGAGCTGCCATCACACTTTTATGTTCAAGACAAGTAACTGAAAACCCTTTTAAAACATAATTACAAGCTGCTCGTCCAAATATATAAATAAATAAAACTTGCAGGCTATCATTACAGCATTAAGTTTAATGATAAAGCAATATACTCATACTACCAAAACATTTTCTTGTAACAGACAAGTTATAACACTGATTGTAAAGCCTCACATATTTCACCTAGAAGTTTCAAAGTCATGTGTTAGCTAACGTCAGTTTGTTAGCCTGAAGCCAGACGTTAGCTAACACATTAACCCAGCCAACGTTAGACTGGTAACCAGACGTTAGCTAACACATTAACCCAGCCAACGTTAGACTGGTAACCAGATGTTAGCTAACACATTAACCCAGCCAACGTTAGACTGGTAACCAGATGTTAGCTAAAACATTAACCCAGCCAACGTTAGCCTAGAAGCCAGATGTTAGCTACCACATGAACCTATCCAACGATAGCCTGGAAGACGTTAGCTAAGACATTTTCCCAGCCAACGTTAACCTGGAAGCCAGATGTTAGCCAACACGTTAACCTAAGGCTGGCTTGGAAGCCGGGCTCATTCATTATTCTAGCCAGCTAACATGATTTGACATAGCTGAAAGTGCCCAGTAACACTGAGTTAACGTGAGTATACAGCTCTGGAAAAAAATTAAGAGACTACTGCAAAATTATCAGTTTCTCTGATGTTGCTATTTATAGGTATGTGTTTGAGTAAAATGAACTTGAAATGAACATGAAATTGTTTTATTCTATCAACTACTGACAACATTTCTCCCAAATTCCAAATAAAAATATTGTCATTTAGAGCATTTATTTGCAGAAAATGACAACTGGTCAAAATAACAGAAAAGATGCAGTGTTTTCAGACCTCAAATGAAACAAAGAAAACAAGTTCATATTCATTTATAAACAACACAATATAAATGTTTTAACTTATAAAGAGTTCAGATATCAATATTTGGTGGAATAACCCTGATTGTTAATCACAGCTTTCATGCGTCTTGGCATGCTCTCCACCAGTCGTTCACATTGCTGTTGGGTGACTTTATGCCACTCTTGGCGCAAAAATCCAAGCAGCTCAGCTTTGTTTGATGGCTTGTGACCATCCATCTTCCTCTTGATCACATTCCAGAGGTTTTCAATGGGGTTCAGGTCTGGAGATTGGGCTGGCCATGACAGGGTCTTGATCTGGTGGTCCTTCATCCACATCTTGATTGACTTAGCTGTGTGGCATGGAGCATTGTCCCGCTGGAAAAACAGTGTCAGAGCAGAAGGAAGCAAGTTTTCTTCCAGGATAACCTTGTACGTGGCTTGATTCATGCGTCCTTCGCAAACACGAATTTGCCCAATTCCAGATGCCCCAGATCATCACCGATCCTCCACCAAATTTCACAGTGGGTGTGAAACACTGTGGCTTGTAGGCCTCTCCAGGTCTCCATCTAACCATTAGAGGACCAAGTGTTGGGAAAAGCTGAAAATTGGACTCATCAGAGTCTGCTGCTTGACCTTGTTCTTATGAATCGCCATCTTAAAAATTTTATGGAAGCAACCAGACGCTCACTGTATCCCTCTGCCAGTCAAGCCAGAACTGAACCCTTCTTTTCCTCACTCCAAACTTTTCTTTTCAACTCTTTTGGCATGGTCAATAGTTATTTTTTGATTCCAATTACTTTTGAGGTACTACTAGCACTGTTTTTGCCATCCAGCTGGTCCTATTGTAAGAGGATAGTGATGACCACAGCAGTGGTTTTTATACTTTTCCTCATTAAATAAGATTTGGTTCAGGTGATCACCTAATCAGTACCTCATCAAGTAGAATGAGTTGTGCTTGTGTTGGAATTCAACAGACACTGGAATGGAATGGCTGTCATACATGTAGAGATGCTGATTTCAGAAAAATTTGCAGTGGTCTGTTAATTTTTTCCAGAGCTGTATATATGCTTATTTATCATTAGGATACAGTTCAGTTAGCTAACTCATCGGGGCATTAATAGCAGGGTGGTACGACTTCAGTGGTCTCTTCAGGTTGATCGTCTCAGTCTCCCTTTACTGTACTGTATCTTTTTTAAAGTTATGTTAATTCACTACTGTAGTTAAAATGCATCATATACGTAACGAGCAGAAAATAGCACAGGGAGCATGTTACAAAAATATCAGGAACTACTCAAAGAAAAAGGAAAATGTCATCACTTACAAAATAAATGAATGGAATAAATCTTAGCAAAATTAATTCATTTTGATATTTTCCAAGTAATAGGTTTTCTTTTTTATATGACTTACTTCTATCTTTAATTAATTGAAAATTTTTTGATCTCCCAGAAAAATAAAAACTATGACCTTTAAATGTACATGCTTTAATGTGAGCTGAAATATAAGATGCTTAGGATAAAATATTTAAATAGAAATAGAAACAGCCTGTTGATGCCTCACAAACTGACGGTCAGACTCTTGGGATCCCCTTCATCTTCATTCTAACGTCATTCTCACAGTGACACAGCCGTCAACGAGCTCTCCAAAGTTTCTGACGTGATCAGAAGTTGCTCTGTTTAATATCCAGCAATTAAGAGGAAGTTCATTTAACTGTACAGAAATTAAAAATTTGTCTCCGTGGCGGAGAGAAACAAAAGAGCCGTCCTCCGAGGCTTCATATCAGCAACCATCTGGATGGGAGTTTGGCTGCGAAAACAGCGATTCCCTGCAGACACTTCATATGAAACTTTAATTAATGGGGAGAGTGTGTGATCACGGTGCGGTGAATCAGTGGCCTCAGTGGCTGAACGGGCTGCCTGACAACAACAACCTTCCTGCTCGGGGAAACCTTACAGTGGTGGCGACGGGTTTGCAGAGGAAGAATAAGAGGAACTAATTAAATCTGGGTCTCGGCTCGCTGTTTCCTCTCAGTGCGCCTCCAGCAGCAGCTGGGAGGACGGGGGAGAAAGAGACGGAGCAGAGAATTAAACACCGCCGCTGTCAGACCGGCCTGTGACGCCTTCACGGGCCAGATGAAACATCCGACTGTCCGTGCTCGATAAATAGATACAGGACTGCAAACTACAAGGTAAGGAGGAAAAGGTGAGTCGATTTTAAAATGAAAGACTTTAAAAGGTCCAGAGATAATTTTTGAGACAGTCGTCCATCAACTGCAGTAGACCTTAGTCACACGGCGGCCATTTTCCTCTGATGTCACGCTCAGGGTGTAACGCTGCTGTGCTATAAATGTTGCGAATTCATATAGTTTCACCACCTCCCAAGTGATCAGCAACTGACGGATGACGGATAATGAAAATCTGGAGGGACTTCAGGCCACATTTCAAGGTAAGACAACATGTTTGATAACCCTAGCTTCAACCACCTCCTCGCTAACACTACTGCTTGATTAATTCAGGCGATTTCACTTTCCTTAAATAATTCTGTCCAAGACAGATGTTTATATTCTATAATTTATTGAAACTTTTCCTATCGTATCACTGTGTATCACTCTCACAGTAACGTTAGCCAGGAAGTGTTTGAAAGCTAACGTTAGCTGTTGTCTAACAGAAGTTATTGTCAAATATGTTGTTTTACCTCAAAATATGAACCAATGTGCTCTCAGATTTTCACTATCCATCATCTTTTTAGTTGCCAGTAAATAAAGAGAAGTGTCTGTCAGATTCCCTGTTTACACGACTCTGAACGTGAAACGAAGCATTCAAGCTTCCCACCCTGGGCGTGATGTCAGAGGACAATGGCCGCTGTGTGAATATGATCTTTGAGGGTCACTGGCAGTGTCACAAACTAAATGTGGTGTTTGGCATGATAATCAATCATTTTAACCCATCAAGACAACCGACACCTCATCTGAGACACCTCACAACATCCCAACAGAAATACGAGTGTTCGTTCTTTATATTGAGCCAAAGCACCTTCCTGTTCCCCTCATGGACCTTATTGATAAAGCTTTGTCTGGTAGTGATGCAGAGAGACAGATAATGTATTGATCCTGTTTGAATTGTGTCATTAATCACACAGATGATGTTTGTCAGTTTCTCTCTTGTTGTCTCGCTGACGTCCTTCCTCACTCTGACTGTCTTCTGAAGTTACAGCAACAGGCGACCAAATGAAACGCAACATTAACTTGAGTAAAGTTGTGGATTTCTTTGGGTTTGAAGATTGTTGGAAACATTTAGAATCATTTAGTTACACATCTAATCAAAATGTATGACAGAGGTCAAATGTTTTTTTATTAGTCGAGTAGGAAAGACGTGTGTGTCGCTGTGTGCATGTAATGTTACCTTAAGTCTGACATGAGTTTAATTTTCCTGTAACACCAGAGTAAAGTCTTGTTCTTTGTTTGTTTGGTGTAATCCAGTGGCACAGTGTCAATAAATCCTTTTAACTCATTAAAAAAGCCTCCGGCCAGACTTCCGGGCACGAAACCCAAACAAACCGTGGAGGTGGCAGATCACTTTCACTGTAGGCTTGAGTTCTTATTGGACCGCTCCTTCAGTGATATCACAAATCTCAACTTTTAATACCAACATGGGGCGAGTACAATGTTTTCATTACTGATAGAAAAGATGTAGAAAACTGTGAAAATGACATCCAAGCTGTAATAAAATTGTACTTGAGAGTACAAAGCAATCGTTGGAAATGGTTTTTCATGGAACACAAATTTGAATTCTTATAAAAGCAGACACAACTGTAAATCAAATTTAATGCCTCCTGTCGGGATCTTTTCATACATCCCAACACCAAAAAAGAAAAATAGACATACAAACCCAAAAAAGATGATTTAATTCTTCTTTCAGGACCGGCAGGAACCATAACCAAAGGTTTGAATTGAAGTGAAGTGAGCTGTTCTGCCGGTGAGGGTTTTTTCTTTCTGCCACTCTGCTGAGCATTTTTTTACTCTATTCATCAGTGTGCAGAGATCAGGAGGAGCACACTGATCACAACACAGTCAAGGTCTGCTGCCTCTGTCACCAAGTGGAAAGCTTTAAATGCGCCTTCCTTTTTGCAGTTGAAGTCCTTCACTTCAGACACGCTGCTGTTCAGAGAGAGGCCTGTGGAGCCAAGGCCGACCGCTGCTCCACGTGTTCCGCTTTTCATCCGGAGAATAGTCTGAATAAAAAAGCTCGATCAATCAAAAGCCTTTGCAGTTTGTTTACAGATACTGTATGAGAGAATTAAACAAAAAACACACTGCGTGTAAGAAAAAAGGATAAAATGAAACAAAAACTAAACTGGGTTGTGTAATTACAGGGTCAGACCGCGAGGTAACATCCTGATCCGAAAGACATCGGGCGTCAGGAACGAAAAAAGTCTTATTCCCTGTGGTGACTCACAGGGTGGAGGCTGAGGGCCTGCGACTGGTTGACTAGTCACTCTGAATTCGCCTCCATTTCCATTTTTCTGCGTTAGTGTTCAAAGTCTCCGTCACAGGAACAACAACTCCCAAACTCTCCTAACATTGTGTTAGTATTACTAGGTCAGTATGCCCATCTGTTGTTGCTTGTTGGAGTTTCAGATTTTTTGAGCATGCAGTACCTCTGAGGTTATTCTGGAGAATATTCTGGACAGTATTTGTTGTTTTGGATTGTTGCAATAATAATAAACATACATAAGTATATAGTATAAAAAAGTTTAAAAATATCCCTTTAAGGTACATTTAGAACAGTTAAAAAATGTGCAATTAATCGCGATTAAATATTTTAATCGATTGACATATTTATATGTATATATATGTGTATATATATATATATACATATATATATATATATGTATATATACACAGTAGAGACATATTTTTTTTCCGCTGATAGTTGCAAACTGGAAGATGATGAACGTTCAGTATAACATTGGTGTCTTGTAATCCTATGTGGGATGGGCCAGATATTGGCGTGACACTGAAATACTAAAAACTAACTACCATGCAGGCTGAATGGACCCACGGACTCCACCGGGTCTGTCGGAGCTGATCGCAGCCATTCTAGACAATGTTCCTGTTTCCATCGGCACATTTCAGCAGCATCTTAGAAGAAGCTTTCCGCTCTGATCCACGTCGAGAAGATTGAGCCACACAGGAAGTGAGAAAATGGAACGGTATAGTGCATCTGGTCAATTTTCAAAATAAATCACCCGTTTCTGATTTGGGATTTATAGCACAACAGAGGCAGAAATATTCGATACCAGATATTTTTTTGTCAGAGAACTTGATTCACTGATTTCTGTCTGAATGATGACAGATTTTCTACAGTTGTAATGAAAATGCTTCTAAAATAACGTACTAACTCTCACTTTAAAGACAGAAGATAGAAATAAAAATAAAACAACCGCATTAAAAACTACAACGCGTACTGAGCTCCAGGGGAAGGCTGTGATAAAGTGATAAAGGCAGATTTTTAGTCTTGATTTAAAGATTTCAACAGAATGTGTCTTTAGGGGCACAGCAGGGAAACGCTCTGAAGCCAATACATTTTTTTGTAAGCTGAGGCCTTGACTAGTTGACTGGCATCGAGAGCGAATAGGGCGTCTCAGTATAAAAAGCTATAATAAGCTTGGATAGGTAAGGTGGTGCAAGTCCATGCAAGGCTTTGTAAGTTAAAAGAACAACCATAAAATCAGCTCGAGCTTGCACCGGTGCCCCGTGAAGAGAGGTTTGAACGAGAAAATGTTCCGGTTTCTGTCTCGTCTTTTAAATTCTCAGTTTAAGAAAGATCCCAAGAATAAGAAGAAGTGGAATTATGGAAAAACTGGGTGTTTCTATAGAAGAGACTATAGACGTGACTGATGACAGATGCTTTTATATCTCTATTAGAGGCCTGAAGCAACAGAAACAAAGACAAACAACATGCGTGTGTGATCCAGGAAGCGCGACAGCCTCCGTTACTTTTGTCAAACACCGAACCACAGGAAAAATTCAATAGGGCTGATTGCAGTAATGTGTGTTGGAGGGGCGGTAATTAGCTCGTCTGTGATTTCCCAGCTGCTTTGATGAACTCGTGAACATGAAACGGTCGCAGCGCGAGAAGCCTCGAGGTCGACTCCGATCAGCTGATACGGAGATGGCGGTGACGTCTGCTTTGATCTCGCCGTAACAGCGAGAGAGGAAACGCAACTCGCAGATTATCTCACATGCAAATCACACCAGCACCTCCTCCCAGCTCAGTTTAACACTTTCACACTGTTACATCATGAGTTGTGTGGAGGAGAAGCTCTGCTTTATGTCCTCACATTTAAACAGCGTGTGGAGACGGCAGCCTCTGGAATTACATCCGTCTTAATCAAGTTCATCTTTACACTGTAAAGGATTCATCTAACAAGTCAGTTTATCTCCTTAACAAACAACTTGTTCATCTCTAACGCTGTGAAACACCTGTAACTTTATCTTATGATCTAAAGAAGTTACTTTTTCTATGATGCTGCAAAAAATGAATGTCCATTTCAATAGTTTATCTTCTAAAATGATCCAAACCACTAATTTAAAAAGACCCCTCCTGTAAGAAAGTTCATTTGTGAGTCTCATTTTTTCAACTTGGAACGTTGGGTTTCCGAACTCGTCAAATCCTGGTCTTGGCTGACCCCGTCTATGATCCCACAGCGTCAGTGTTTGACAAGTTTGTAAACCCAACGTGTCATTGTTTCACAAAGTGGAAGTTAGATTAAAAAATCAACTTTCTTACAAAGTGGATCTGTAACCATTACACAGGAAGAATAATAATAATAAAAAAAAACCTCAAATGTGATTTATATCTGACACTGCAAAATAAAAGAAAATGTATAGTTTTGTTTGTCACACTCCAACAAATAGATCTGAATTTGATCAAGTTATTTAATTTCTTAACCTGCTTTAATTGGAGAAACATGAGCTTCAAAGTACATGGAGAGGTTTATGGCACTGGTTAGCAAAATCTGGCTGTATTAACTGTGTCATGTTGCTGACTTTTTCTTGTAGTTCAGGAAAAAAAATCACCAGAAACGGAAAACCCAGTCATCATGTCCTCCCTCCATGCTGATGAAAGTCAGGTGAAGCTTCGTAGTCCACTGGAGACTTGTTTTAAAACAGAAAGACAACCAAAAAAACTTCTGAACTGTAGCTGCTAAGCTAACAGCGTTAGCACACACTCCGTCTGAAGTGGGTGTGAAACCTCGAGCGCACGTCCAGGGTGAAAATAACGTCTTTTCAAATCAGTGTAGGATCTCGGGGCTTCTGAAGACTTTGATTACACCGGACGAGCTGTATGGATACATTTTATGTGTCTCATATGCAACTTACATGAGGAAAAACATACCGCAGTTATACGTGGAAAAGCCTCCGTCATCCTGTCTATCCTAGCAACTCTTCGTCACATTTCTGCCTGCAGAACAGCGTCTGTCCCCGGCAGCAGAGCCAGGCTGTCACCTTCCATTATCGTGTTGTTGTAGTTTCTGTCTCTGGCAACTTGTATTGAAAAAAATCACGCCTGAGCTGCTTGGTTCTGTGTGAACAAACAAAGGCGGAGAAATGGCGAGCCTTCGCTAGGCCGATAATGCGGAGTCTCTGTGTGAAAAGGCTTAGTGTTTGTTTTGCTTTGAAGTTCCGTGTACGAAACTTCACCCAGTAATTTGCTTGTTAATTGTGTTCGAGAGACTTTATCTTTTATCATCGATCCCGCGTGCATCTCTTCTGAGGAGTATTTTAAACTCTAAGAAAGTTTAATGATGCCACAACAGTCGAGACTTCTCTATTTGCTAAAGGTGAGAAATGTGTGCATCAAAGTTTGCAAAGGTTAAGATGCAGTAACATAAAAATACATTTTCCAAGTTCTGATTATGTCTCCCGACGTCAAGCGTTATGTTATCTCTTGTTACATGCAAAATAAAAACATGTTCAAAAAAGGTAGAAGTAATTTTATTGCAGAGGCATATACGTTACTTCACCCATCATTTATAATCAGTAGCTAGCAGATCAATATTTCAGTAGGTGGTGTGTGTTTGTTTGTCAGTTTGCCTTTTTAGGTTAAAGACGCTGTAGATTTCACTGCCACTTTTCCATGAATACCAAACACCTGCAGTGTTTCAACAGTAATCACTCAGAACAATGTTTTCATTTAATCCATAGTTGATGAAGAAAATATTGATAAGTGCAGTTTTAAGTGGTTTGAGAATATTATATATAATACCATCAAGTGCAAAGAGCAGAATAATTTGCATTTCGTGGTCATTTCCAGAGAGGGTTTCAGTCTGCTGTCTCTACGGTTCATTTCTTCTTTTAAACAAATTGAGAAGCTGTTGCATCAGACTCTGACGGTTGTTCATGAAAAGCAAAACTGGATGAGAGAAGAAAACACTGATAAAAGTGAAGTTCATTCACTTCAGCTGATGTGACAGCAGCCTACTGCCACAGGAATAAACTGCATTAATCCACAAAATGTATCTTAAACACGATTTAAACTGCATCTCCTTCCTGAAAACTTAAATATATGTGGAGCGACTTTAAATCTGATCACACCTTCACTGCACTCGAGATAAGAAAGAGTCCTCTCAGTATGTTTCGCTCCACATGGTCATCTCACACCACCTAAACAGTACGAGCCAACACCGATTTGTTTTCTACATGTGTTCAGTAAACATCCTGTCTGCTGTCCGTCTGTCTGTCTGTCCGTGGTGTTGATCAGATGATCTGGAGGCAGACTGTGTCTCACTGCGGTGCTGTTGTTGTTGTTGTTTTGGGGTTTGGTCGGGCCGTCTCATTGGCTTTCCCCTCGCCCTCTTGTGGGATCACTAACGTGATCTGATCGCGCTAAGCGAGGCCGCTCGCTGCCCTGAATATATTGCTAAAACACATCGCAGGCTGCATGGAAATGCTGCGGTTTAGCATACAGGCCTGCAGTGATAGGATCAAACACAGCCAGCGCTGAAATGAATATAACACTTCAAGGAGCCGCAGCTTATCACACTGGGCTTATCTGTGCTTTATTTTACCTCCAGATTGACATGAGCGATGGCATCAGATCCTGTCAGACACAGACGCATGTTGAGTGCACAGGAAACACAGATCATTTCCCATAATCCTTTGATTCCTGCAGAAGGTCAGATCTGAACAGAAAGGAGGGATTTGGCCTTTGACTGAGAGACAAGACGGAGGTTTGAGACTCAAAGTCAAACGATAACAAGACTTAAGGTTTGTGATACACCTGTGTTTCACCTACATGTACTCCAGACAAGCTGCTGACTGAGGCAACCCTGTTCAAATACTTTAAACAGCTAGAAGGTAAAATGGAATAAATGGTTTATCCACAAGAGGGCAGATCGAGGAAGAATAACACCTGACGTTTTCTCAAGAATGTGATTTTGAACAAATTGCCAGATGATAAACACGATGACAGGAGTTTACAGTATTTGAGGTTTTTGCAGTTTGGTTTTGAGTTATTTTGAAAACTTTTCCCCACTGTTGTAGAAGTCGACTGCTGACCTTCACATCCTCACTCACCCAGCATCACAGCATTTTGTGAAATACTGATGAAATTGAAGCAACAGAATTCGTGTACGTGGGCACTCAACACAGGTTTAAATTAAAGAAATTGTGTCCACGTTAGTATTTCACAAAGCTCCTTTTTTATTTTAACACATAACCAAAATCACAGTATTTTCTTCACTTTAATCAAAGTGAAATCTATAGATGAAATTTTGTGACTGTATATTTTCTTAAAGTGATGGTTCAGGTCTTTCGATGTGGAGTTGTATGAGTAGATGACCGTTGTCTCTGTATCTCTTGTACTGCTGAAACTGTACCAGCAGGAAGACGTATGTAAGCCACCTAAAATAAGTCCCACCTAAAATATATATATATATATATATATACATATATATAGTTTATATATCAGTTTATGCTATGTTTTTAACATTTTTGCCGCTTTACGTTGCCGTTAAACAGCCTTTTCCTTTGTGCCAGCAACGTTAAACAGCAATTAAACAGATATGTATTTTTTAGGTGGCTAAAATACGTCTTGCTGCTGGTACAGTTGCAGCAGAATAAAGCCCTGCTTCCTGTCGGTGCTGCTTCTACGCACCAACGGACAGCTGATGTACGTCAGTACCTCATACAAGCTCACACCATGTACTGGATGTGGACTGACGACCTAGTTATCCAACCTTGTATAACAGTAGTTAATCTAATAGTGACAAAATGTATTCAACAGGACTAATATACATGGGCACAAATTAATTTTAGTTTCAAATGTTAAAATTGTGTCCGTGATCTTTATGATTTTGCTCCTTCCTTTATTTATGTAGTGCTTCATTGAGTCAAAGAAACAAAGTGCAGGTACAAAGATAATCGTGCTGGGAGTCAAATTTGTGTCCGTGTACACGACTCCTGTAGATTATATTTAATAATTTCACGTACTGCCTTGAGTCTGTGTTTCAGCCATGTGGATACAGGTTTTGAATTATTTCACATGTTTGACTTCATGAATACATAATATGTCAAGTTTAATAATTTCTTTCTATTTACTGCTGGTAGACAGTAAGAAATAATGTAAAGTAGTGAGTATTTAAGGTCAGTGACGGATCAGGGGATATTATGGAAATACGGGTGTTTGACGTTGAAAGAAGGAAGGTTATAGTGTCAATGGTAACTGGAATGAAGTGTGATACGGGTTAGCTCCCAGGTGGACATGTTAATATTATGTACAGTAAGAATGATGTAATGGTACTGAGTGCATGGACGATGACATGATGGCGCCAAAGGTTGGGAGGGACTTAAAAAGGAGATAAGGTTTAGCATGAATCACATAAATGTGAGAGATGTTCTGCTGTTAGTTTAGCTGATTCCCGGGACACAACTTGGATTTGTCACAGCTGCTTTTTAACAACAAAACATATTCATCATTGAACTGTGAAGATTGTTTGGGCGCATTTATTTTTAACAAAATGTGGATGAAGATCTGACCTCATCTGGCCTAAGAAAAGATTTTCTTTCCCACACAGGACAGGTGTGAACAAGAACAACCACGAGTTGAAATATGTGATTTTCTTGGGACTTGACTTTCTAACTAAAATTAAACATACACAGACAAGAGGAAAAAGAAGAGAAAGAAAAGACAATCCAGTCCATATTGGTATGTATCCAGGTATGTATGTTACGTATGTTAGCTAGCTACAACTAACATCAACACGGTACACTAGCTGCTCTAATGCCGGGATCAGACTACACAAATTCAGGCCGATTTTCACTTGATTTGGTCGTGGCCATCGGGCCTGATTATGAACGACGAACAGACGTGCCTAGTTTGACATCTCCGACGTGTTGCTTGACCAATAGGATGACAGAGTGCTCTGATGCGTATATGTAAACATGGCAAAGAGGAAGAGGGACGCTGCTGATGTCTCCTCGAGGGACGACCATGATGGAGTCAAAACAAAAGAATGTTGGCGAGAAATAGCGGAGGCACTTCAGCAACCCCTGTGAGTAACTTGCTTGTTAGCTATGCTAGCTTCAGTAGCCATGATTTACAATTTCCTGAAGGTTCATTAGAAGAGCGCCCTCTGATGGAGAGCAAGGAACTGCTGTTGTTTATTTAAATAGATTGAATATTGGAATTTTTTCCCCACCTCTAACTTTAGTCCGGATGTATTGTGACATCCCTGTTTGTGATGAATACCACTAAAGGTCACGGGCTATTAAGCTGCACAGAATAAACAGGCCGCTCTGGTGGCGATGAGAATAAATGTTTTTCAGACAGCAGAAATTACAGGTCAGGTTAATATCACAGATAATAACTGTTATTACGTTCATGTTATGATACATCATTTTTCAAAATCAGTTCTCAGATAAATGATTTCTGAACTTTACTTTCATGACTGAACCTTCACACTGACTGCAGTCACCGCGCTGCTTCACGTAGCTGTAATAGTTTTCTCTTTCTGTCAGACAGATGCAGCGTCTGTGGCTGAGTTCAGATAGTGATGGACAGAGAGGGGTTTTAAATGAAGGCGAGAGAGGTGGTGGTGGTGATGGAGCAGCAAAGTGCAGCATGATGATCGCTGTGTGAGAAACCACAGGCTAAAGAAAAGAAACACACTTAAAGTCGCAGACAGCAGAGATCCATCTGACGTGTGGGGCGATGAGAGTGTCACCCTGCGAGCTGGATGAGTGGCTGGATAACCGCTGAGATATTTGACTCCAGTCATCAAACTTAACTCAAACACAAGTGCCTCTGTGTGTGCAGACAACATCTCTCGTTGGTGCAAGACCGACATGCCGAAACTGTTGTGATTAATCAATTGATGCGTTCACTTGTCCATACAGGACAGCCGTCATAAAAGACACCTGAGAATGAATCTTCGACTAAAGTCTGTTCCTTCTTTTGGACAATCTGAAACTCCACGTCAAGAAAAAAACAAAAAAAACTGATCCCACACCTCGACTCGTCTTCCAGCAGAAACAGACACACGCCTCGGGCAAAAACATGTTTGACAATGAAAAGTTGAAGGAGCTGCAGCTGAGAGAGCTTTGAAACGGAGAGGAAACAGGAGCAGAGGTGGAAAAAGGTGTTCGTATCGTTGAAACGATAATCAACTCTGATACGGGATGTCTGTCACATGGGCATTGCCTGGATATGCAGGACTGTAGCCCCAAAGAGCTTTTAATAACTCCTTGATAATTCTGCACTTTGAGCAGTTTGTCATTAAAGACAGTAGTGTTGGTCAGTCAGTCATGGATATATGAAGGTTTTTTACCAGTTAAAAAAAAGAGCAGCAGTGGCACAAACATCTTCTCATGGTGAGCCAGGAAAGCAAGGTATGTAAATGTCTGGAGGAGTTCAAAGTTACATGAACGTGATGCGTGAAAACCCAAGGCGAGTTTAATGACCTTCAGAGACTTCTTCTAGACAGAGTAACGTTAGCCTACAAGCTAGTGCTGCAACACACTGACAACACTTTTTTTATACATAGAATTAAGTATGTCAATGTGGAACATTTGCCGAATTTACATGAGGGGACGAGTAATTAAGAATTATCATAGAGGGTGTTTTACAAAATTTATTGAGTTTCCCTAAACACAACAACACACAAAACACTTCATATTTTTAAGGGAGTTTGGTGACTTTCTCACTGGCTGACAAAGGATCAAATTGCAGTTATGGTTTTTGTAAAATTTTATAGTTTGGTGAGCCAGAACTTTAACCAATGTCAACGTAGCTATCAACTTACCTTTTAGTCGTATTTTAACAACTGTATCGTGGAAGGTCATCAAGCACTGATGAAATGTAATCAATATGGTTCTTGTATATGGGAACGAAATGTCCACAAATTTGTGTCCATATACACGAATCATTATGTTTCAGTTTTGACATAATTTCATGAAGATTATTAACATGAACTGGACTCATGATGGTATGATTCTGTTCCTTCCTTTTCTAAACATTCACTCAAAGAAACGTGGTGCCGGCACAAAAGATGTGAAAAATGTGATTGTTCACGTGCACTAATCCTGTGGATTATATTTTTTAACAACAATTAAACGAGCTGTTTTGACGCTATATTAAATGCTGAGAACTGGGAACATGGTCCAATTTGTTAATGTTATAATGACGATCATGATCATTGAAGAAACACAATTCTTTGCTGGCTGGTCCTTTAAAGGTAAAATCAGGTTTGAGGAGGTTAAAAACTTCCTGTTTCTGTCAGATCCTGCTCTGCAGTTGGGGCTGAGTCAGTCAGTATCAGTTTGTGGATTGACACCGTGCGGTCAAACATCATCAGATCCATTTTGGTCGGCTGTGAGTCGCCCGGCGCCGCAGCACGACGAGCCCACACACAACTGAGCTGAGATTAATAACGGGTCCAGCAGGCGGGCGGGTACAGTACGGCCGCTCCATGCATATTTCATTCATCTCCTCCACACCACGACTCGATCAATCCTTCATGAATAAAAAAACAGCCCCATTTAAACTGAGAGCTCATTTGCATCCGTCCAACTTCTCCTCCATTCAGCAGACGTAACCCTCTGCCGCCGCATCACACGCCCCCACAGTCCGACTCATATCACCCTCCAACAGCTCCGAGAGCGGGTCTCCTGGACCCGGACACACTCGATTACAGATCTGTTTCCTGACAGCATGCTGAAGAGAAGAATACAGTCATTTTGCATTCAAATATTTTGGCTGTAACCCTTAATAACAGAACCTGTGTTTGATTGTGGACCGGCCCGATAAAATGTTTTTCATTAAAGTCTCCTCCTCCTAAAGGTAACTCGTTTGAGTTTAATAGCAGGCAGATCAGTTTGAGTACTGAACCAGAAGTACACGTTCACAAGTTATTCTTGTCATCTCACTTACGTTCAACCCAGTCACCAGAATAAACACCAGTGATGTACGTTTCTGCAAACCACGGATATGTTGGTTTTCAATGTTATGCTGTGACAACACTGTGCTTATGGTCTGGTTTGGTTTAGGCACAAAAACCACTTGGTTAGGGTTAGAAAAGGATGACCACGGTGTCTCATTAAAAATATCCAACAGTTTCACTCTTACAAATGTTGAAACGCAGTCTTGAACGGCTGCCTCGTGCAGCTGCAAGTCTTCAACACTTAAAGTGATTTAATTAATCAACAAGTGAGCTCACCAACATTAAATTGTACGTTTGGTGTAATTCTGATTTCGCCTCAGCTACATTATTGTTTACAGCAGTGTTGTAAAAATTACCTTAGAGTCATACTGGAGTTAAATTACAGATGTCGTGTTAAAATATTACTTCAGTAAATGTGAAAGTCACCCGTAAGATAAGTACTTTAAGTCTACAAGTATGTGAAATCATTAACAGTATCAAAAATAATTTTCTGGCAAATCAAAAGTAGAGTAAAAGTAAATTATGAATATACCTACATGCTGTAAGGGTTAACTGATTTCTGGATCCGATATTCAACATTTTACAGATTATCAGAATCAATCGGGTTTTCTTTAATAAAACGTGTTATTGATTATGCTTAACCATTAATGTAGCGTTCCATCTCCCTCCTGCCATGGCTAATGTTAATGTTTCTAACGCTAGCTAGCTGATGAAACACAGATACGACATGATACTAACAGTTTTGTACTACCGGCTGACAAACCTTAGAAGCTGGGAACAACTGTCAGAAATCTTATACAGAGACAAACAAAACAATCATTTTAAGGTTTTATGAGAAAAGATACTTTCATTCTGCACCTTTCTACAAACTGTAAGGTATTATTTTTCAAAAATGATTTGTCTACATAAAATTGTTTTCAATGACCTTTGAAATGCATTACAGTTCAACTGATTTAAAATTGCTCTACTTTGGCTCTGATGCAGCATGTAATCTATAAAGTAACTAGTAACTAAGTTATAAAACAAACAGCGTTGGAAAAAAAAGTTAAATATTTGCCTCCAAAACGTCATGGAGTGGAAGAGTCATTTAGCAGAAAATGGAGAATACTCAAGTACCTTAAAATCTTACTTAAATACAGTACATGAGTAAATGTAATCAGTTACACTCCATAACTGGTTAACAGTAGTTTTTAATCTGTGGATGCAAAACCATCTGCATGCAAAACGATGCAAAAATGTCCTTCCTTCCTTCCTCCCTTCCTCCCTCCCTCCTTCCTGGTGAACCAGCATGTCACAGTACCTTTAGCTTTGTGCTGCTGCCGGAGTCACTTTGGTGAATTTGGTTTTGATGACTGTAATATCAGCTCTGACCTGCTTCCTGTGTGAAACCTGCAGGTAGACGACGAGGTTTCCCCTCATAAATTATCCGTCCTGCTGCTGGGAAATAATAAACATCAGGCCGACGGCGGCGGAGGATTACTAATGGGCTGCAGCTGAAGATTTGCGGCTTGGGCGATCTGTCAAAAAAGAGAAAATAATAATAATAATAACAGTGCCACAGCCAGACGAGGAAATGCAGCTCTATGTGTGTTCCCGACGTGACTGACACCCAATAAATAACCCATTTCAATTTTTGAAGCAGTCATGATGATAAACTCCACAACAGGCTTCCACGCTCACCTGTGTTGATGCATTATGTCCCTCTCGCATGACAAAGTGGCCGTTTAATCACAAATCTGTCGCCATCGTACAGCAGCAAGGCTCCTGATGGCAGCAGGCCGGCGGCGAGCCGGGTTTCCTCCCAGGATCCTCTGCAACACAAATACATCTTCAGACAGCCTCTGCACTCGGGATGTCGGCATATAGAGCACATTCATGACGGAGGATAAATCAGCATTTTGTTTTCACTGGTGAATGTTAATAACATTTACCATCATCAGAAAACCCTCATGAATTAGAGTCAGCTGCCATCAAGTGTTGTTAAACAAGTCTAGTGAATTTTTAAAGGAATAGTTGAAAAATTTAGGAAACATACAAATCGATGTCACTCATTTGTGTGAATTTTTGTCCTTTTTTGTAACAAATAACAATATAAATACTCTGTGAGTGAAAAACAGATAAAGAATTTGTATACTTCTTTGATAAAACTCCAAAACACTGGATCCTACATTTCCCATGATGCAACTGGAGACCATAATGGAAAGTTATGAGTAGTAGGTTTGTTCAGACTACTGATGACAAAGTCATTTTCAGTTGAAGTCAGCGATATGAAGCCAAAAAAAACAAACAAAAAAACCCAATACTTGTCGCTGTGTGACGCGCTACAAATCAAAGCTGAGTCGGGCCTTAACTTTCAGCAGTTAACAAACATAATCCTTTAAAAAAAAAAACTACTCTGAAAACCAGCCCAGCTAACCAACCAAACAACACAACTTCTTCTAACACAACCTGTCATTAGTACTTGGTGATGTAGAAAAGAAATGTACGAAACCTGTAAATAAATTGATGCTGTAGTCACTGAAGAGCGAGTAAAGTCTGAGTCAAGTGATTTGTTTTTAATTTATATTATGTAAGTAAGATAAAGTACGTAAACTTGTGTCACTTAAGTAACGTACTTTACATAAGTTACGTGACTAAATGTAGTTATTTCAACCCAAAATATAATCTTTTCCTAAACTTAACTAAGTAGTTTTGGTGCCTTAACCCAACCAAACCGTGACTGTCAGCGTTATAACCATCATAATATGTGAACTGTTTGTCAGCAAGCTTTATTTTGAAAGTCCAACCGGACCTTACACACTATGTATTATTGCTAACTTGACTGCGGATACAACTTGATAGTAGATTGAAGACGTCCTCTGACTCAACGACCAAACTGGTTGGTTGCTTATGACTCTCAAAAAGCCATTTTTCCTACAAGGCCTTAAATTGATAACATCTGAGGGTTGGAGTACCTGTGACAGGTGAACCGGACTGGCCCTTTCCTGGTGAGGACAGCAAACAGTTGATTATTTACACATCCAGCAGTTAACGTCATCCCATTATCATTCATTTGGAGTCTCAGTCCAGTATCTCCCCTCTGTTTCAGCTCAATCTCCACCAACTCCTGAGACAAATATCTGTGTCTTTAGCTGCTAAACGCTCCACTCTGTCCACCAGCTGGTCTCTAACTGTGTCTGTCTGCTGTCTGCTGCTGAGCCGGTCGTGTACTGAGGCTTTTTAGAGCTTTTCCTTTGAAAACGACGCTGCGAGAGTACTGGGAGTGAACCAGAACAGTCCAGTTGTGTCTGTGAGCTGAAACTCACTGTAAAGCTCTTTAAAGCTGAGGAGAACACATTTATAGTGTCTTTACATTGTTATTTCATTCGTTATCATGAAAATAACCATGACAACTACTTAAACGAAGCGATTCGGGGTTTAATCAGAAAACTGGAACAATTGTTGTGTTTTCCCTTCAGCTTCCTATAGCAGAAATTATCCTCAGACATAATTAGACAAACTAAACGACTAATTCCTTTCCATTAAATGTTGTTTTAGCGTCAGTGTGAGAGGACAAAGTTTAATGTTTTTTTCTGCTGTTCGAGTGGCTTTAACTTTATTTATAAAAGTGTTTCTGTGGAAACCAAAACGAATTATTGTGACTACAGCTGGCTGACTTTCACTTGTGTTCAGAAGCTGTGACTGAGGCTGCGAGATGGAGGGATGAAGAGAGGAGGAGGAGGAGGAGGGTGAAACCAGAGAGATTTCTGCTGTGATGAGATGAAGCACGGAGATTAAAAAGTTAACGGCCGCGTGACTCTGTTCCCCGCGCTGTCTGATGCTGTTTTGATGTCGGGGGTAGCGGCGTCCTCTGGCGGCCTACTGACCTGTCTGACGCCGCTCTAATTGGACTCCTTTAATTAGCCGGGCCGAGGTGTCTCCGTCCCTCTCCTCCTCTGCAAACAGAGAAGAAGAGGAAGGTTCGGCGGGTTGGGCGTTTCCTGCGGCTCAGCACAGGGACCTCCTGATTGGGCCCTCAGCTTTCCTCGCCGAGCTTGCGAAGTTAGCCGTTTAGTTTCACCTGAAAAGGCGAGCAGGGATTTGTGATGTTCGCAGGTAACGGAGCAGCTGTGAGCCGAGCTGCTGTCAGACGCTCACACAGCTTGTTGTTTGTTTTCTTCAGCGCTGCTTCTCCTCCTCCTCCGCCGGGGTTTCAGCCGGCGGAATAAAACGAGCGCTCTCTAATTTAAGACTTATTTGATTTAGCTGTAAATTAAATGTGCTTATTCCACTGTTGTTCTTAAGATTGCTCTGCATTAGCACCAGTGTTTAGTTTGACTTCTTTCTGAAAAGCAATCATTTCTCCCTAACTGGATCTCTGTAACCACATTTGCTCTGCTTAGTGTCATAAAACGGCGGCTCGTTGCGGCAGATTGGCCTTTCCATGAAACCTGAACCTCTGATGGAAACGCAGGAGAGGAAATAAAAGAGAAGAGCCTTGGAGCTCCAAGTCAAACTGGTGGGTGTTTCACTGCTGTGGATTAGCGTTCGGCTGCTGAACCTGGAGAGAAGCAGATATATCAAAGTGCTGACCTCGAATTTTTCATTTCTGCAGGGCAGCTGGGAGAAACATGGAGGCTCGACTAGTTTCCTCCTGTTTTTATCCTCTGAGCAGAAAGGTGCTGCACAAATAAACTCACTTGCTTTAATGTAAAGAGGGCATCCTCAGTGGAACAGGAGTCCACACGGACCACTGCAGGCATTGATGAGGCTCACTTGTACAGGTGAGATCTGGCTGTGAACTCAGTGGGTGGGGTCATAGTCATTGCAGGAGGAAGTATTTAGATATATTCAGAGGATTCACAGTCCACACATCCTCTCCACCAGTAGAAGTTCAGATACTTGTGTAAAAACAGACTCTGGTAAAAGTAGAAGTACTGATTCAACTTCTTTACTCCAGTAAAAGTAATAGAGTACAGGCTCTGAAAAGTACTCAGAGTATCAGAGTAAAAAGTCTCCCTCTGAAGGACATTTGTGGTCGAAGCTAACTGAAGCTCACGTCATATTAATATAATTCAAAGACTATTAAAATTAAAGGTAGAGTCAGTAGGATTTGTCCCAGCTGTTCTTGAATGCACCACAAAGATAGTTGATTGTTGAGTCTCATTCCCAGGACGTCAAATAGCCACATTTTGTGTTGGTAAAGCGTCCCGAGCAGCAACAAAGAGAGAAAATAAGAAAATCTCTGCAGATACGGGACACTAACAGGCCTTTTCTCCCCATTCCAGTCTCCCTCTCTGTCTGTTTACGTCTTCTTACGTCTTTGTTTCGTCTCGCTGCGTCTGCCGTGCGTGATGTGCACTGATAGGCTGAAATCAGTCTTGTGATGTTGGGAAGGCGGCGTGCGATGATGCCAAATAAAAATAATCCATAATTCACCTCAAATGCATCAAACTGAAGTAACGAGCCTGTTTTGAAAATGTGAGGAGGAGAAAGTTCAGATGTTTGTGTTCAGATGTAGAGAGGGAAAGTCAACTTAACAAACTTTGTGAAACGGCTTTGACAAATTCTAAATCATTGTCTCCTTCTTGTAAATTCAGCATAAATAACAGTGAGTTGTTGAGTTAGTAGACACTTTATAAACTTTGTGAAACGCTGTCTCTGACTAATTATTCATTATTTGTTCCTTCTTGTAAATTCAGCAAATGTTCTACATGAATTTCTTTCTGTCTTTGTGTAAAAACATGGAGTCTGTTTGTCCCACTGATGGACGGGTTTGTTTGAACATGGAGCGCTAACACCAGCATGCTCATGATGATAGTGCTAACATGCTGGTGTAAACCGGTATAATGTTAATATAACATTGTCTGTCTTTATATTTTATATATTTATATTGTGTGCATGTTAAATATTTAGCGCAGCCTGTCTCACACTGTTTACAGCTCAGGGTCACTGTCAGCTCACTGGAAGGATTTTCTGCTGAAATGAAGGTTGAGTAAAGCATCGTGGTTGATGGAGGAGAGCAGGGTGAAGCAGCAGCCTGTCCTCTTCTATCTCCACAGAGATCAGCCGCCTCCATAAGAGCCTGCTCTCCGTTACTGAGGCATGCTGGGGGATGACGGCGGGGGGATGGGGGGGTCTTATGGGCATGAATCGGCCCTGGCAGGCCTTAATGCAGCTGTCAGGCGTCCTGGTCCAGCGATGCGATTTCCCCCGCTCCGTCACCGTCACCGCCAAGATTATACAGCTTTTAAATGAGCTGCAGCCACGGGGAACGGCACCCGGGGAACGCCTGTCGCCGCGGCAACATGAGCCATGATTTGCTGTGCCATTAATCTCGCCGGGGAGATCTCGGCCGATTTGTCCTCGCCAACAAATGAAGCTGTAAAACTTCTCCTACGCCTGCATGTGTCTCTCTGGATGAATCGGGCTGACAGGAGCAGGACGCCACCGACACCTGGACCTGAACGCTGCACGCACGCATGTACGCCACCGGGCGTCTGATTGGCCAATCAGGAGCAGAGATCAATGCAGGAGATCCAGAAGACATTTAAGTTTCTGTAAGACGGATGGGAGTGAAGTTAAAGTGAAAACAGGACGGACTGTAAATCAAACAAGTTTGTTAATTACATCCAAAGTTAGCTGCTCCTGCTTCATGAAACAGGCCTCTGCTCCGTCTCCCCGCTGATGAACGGAGCCGTTCAGAAAACCCAAATAAATTGTGGAAAGTCTGACGTGCACACACACTTTCACTTTGTTCACATTTAATACCTGTGTGTGTTGTAAATGGCTTCACAAACTTAAATAACTTACAGAAACATGTCAGTAAATCTGTTAATATTCAGCCTCACTGGGCTCTCTGCCACTGTAACACACCCACTGTCTCACCTGTACAGAGAAGTAAACCAACGAGTGAACATCTGAATCTGTCGTGTTAAACCACATTGTAAAAAGGCTGTACGATCAAAACTCTTTCATTCTCGACATACTGAATTAACTGTGAAGCTTCACTCTGAGGTTTTAAAATTTTATAAAACATCTCTGCTGCAGTTTTTTTGCCCCAGCGTGGATCAAACCTGGCTGTTGTAGTTGTCAGTTTAAAGGCGGGACTTGTTCGGGCACATCCTGCACACGCTCAATCGGATTGAAATGTGTCGGTACTGACTCCTGAGCAGATTTTGTGGCATCTCTTGTCCTGCTGGGAGTGTCGGTGAGTATATATATGAATATATGTATTTATTTATCTGGTTACAAGAGGTTAAACCATCACATTATATAACATTCACGTGCGTTCCTGTCTACATCGTGTTTTTACTTGTGTATGTCCAGTTCCTAAGCATATAGGTTTGTACTGGTACGTGTATTTTTGTGTTTTGGTGTATTATTTATTCTCCAGGTTAGACACCAGAGGTTGAGGACTTGTCCGCTTCTTTCAAATCAGCTGTGTGGGTAACAACCAGAGAGGACGACTGGTGTTGTTGAACAGCTTTACGTTCAAGGAAATGCGTCATGCTAATGAATATTAGACAGCATCACCCAGATGTGTCAATCACTGTCGTTATACCGTTATAGATAATTAGTTTCTTCACTTATGTTATTTATTATACTTTATTACTTCAGTTTGACTTCTGCACTGTTTTGTAGACTCATTTTCTGAGTCCTCATTTCTTTTTTAACATATTGTTGAAGCTGTGTTGGAGGAAGACTGAGAACATTAACTATTGCAAACGACTGCTTCGTGACAAATGAAGAAACTTTATTCCTCAGCGTCGGTGCAGTCACGCCCTCTTAGACGAACTGTTTCTGTTGACCATGAGGACCTTTCAGAAGGGGGGGGTTGACCGCTGATACAAGAAAAAGTCAGACAAACGATTCATTTAGCCGACAGAAATGTTGTTTATTGTGTCTTGTTTCGAGATTCTGACTCTCGTTTCTATTAAAAGACAAACAAACAGATCTTTATTGTGAGCAGGTTGTAATAATCTCACCGCAGCAGCAGATGTTTCCACATGTTTTATGTCTCCTTCCAGCCTGTTTAACTGGTTTGCTGGTTGTATTTTTTACAGTGTGCACTCAGTCTCCAGCTGTTCCTGGGTTGTGTATCGTCTCATCATGTTTGCAAACAGTCTCCTCTTTCTCAGGCCCTGTGCTCGGCCCTCAGGGGCCCCTCGGAGACCCGGAAGACCGTCTCAAGTGCTCCTGCTTTGTTCTGTTTTCCTCCTCTTCTGTCTCCTTTCATTAGGCAGCCGGCCAGCGGCGGCAGTTGTTGTTTCGGCCAAACAGGATCAGCAGCATCAGCAGCTGCGACACCGACTCCAGCCGGGGAGAGGGAAAGTTTTAATGGATAGAAGAAGAGGGGAAGTGGGTCGGTTATCTGCCCTAACTGGTCTCCGAGGCCCCCCCCAAACCAGCAAAGCATCATGGGAAGGAGGGTCTGTAGATCAGTGGAGCCCCGCTGGGTTTGGTGTTTGTTGGCTCGGGGAGGACGGAGCGGTGCTGATGGGAGGCTTGTAAACCTCTGGGAGTTGTGTCCTACATCAGCTGTTGTTCCTGCTCAGAAAAATCTCAAGCTGAGATTTTTTTGTTGTTATTTTTTTCCTCGTTTTTCTTTTTCCTCTTCAAGAATCAAATCCCCCGGCTGCTCGTTACACACATGAGCTTTCTAAATTTAAAATCCTCACCGTGGAAAAAAGTTAAAATTAGACGCAGGGGAAAATCTTCTAACACACGTTTCCACACATAAATAAAAACCTCCATCAGAAACTCATTTTGTTCTCTCTGTGTACATATTACACTTTCATTTACCCCGTCTGAAAATATCTCCTCAGAGCAGCAGCATGTCGCCAGCGTTCATCTTCTCCAGTTCTCTGGACTTTATATATTTATGACATTTAATCCAGATGTATTTTTGTTTTAGACGATGTTAAAAATATGAACCTGGAGGAGGAGAGCAGCTCTGTCTGGAGGATTCACACTGATGTAATGCTTTGTGTTATAAAATGGAAATTAAAAATAGATGCTTTGACAAGAGAGTGGAGAGAAGTTAAGATCGGACAAATTTATAAAAGGATAAAATTCTCTCATAGAAAATGTCATTGCTGTTAAATCATACATGCAAATATTAACATACATAAACTGAAATGTTGCATCTCTGATTTAAATCAAAAAACCTATCTCAGTAGAGGATATTTGAAATGAATATAATGGTTAAATATTGCTAACAGGATCCAGTATGTTACTGCAAGTCATGTGTATAACAGCCTGAGTTTACCTGTGTTTGAGACCCTCTGTTCTCTGTTTTACAGCCAACGAGGCTGCCTGGCGTTACTTCTTGTTTTTCATTTCGGCGTCCACGTTAACAGGTTAGACCATTCACACTCGATGCTTGACACACTTCTCTCGTGTGATCTAGAGATTTGGAGTCTCGCCTATTTCTGCCGCGACACGTGTGCAGCTCTCGGTAAAAATAGACCTGAAAACGACCTGTAGACAGTCATATCCACATCATAGCAGCGTTTCACTACAGTTTTAATGTCTGTAAGTGTAGAATATGTCACAGACATGAAGAGAATACAAACACAACAGGTGACGGGACAGTTTCTTTGTTTCACTTTAACTTTCTCTCCCTCTCTCTCTTTCCCCCTCGTGCTTTCTCGCTCATTTAAAGGGGGTAAGGGAAAATCACGTCATCATATTTATTGATAATTATCAAAGTCAAACTCCATGTAAACAGATAGCTGCAGCAGCAACGCAGCCTGTGTGAACACAAACACGCGAGTGGCCGCAGCAGCTCAGCAATGCAGCCGTCATGCAGCACACAGGCATCCAGTGTGTCCAGCCTGCACAGCAGAAATGGAAAATTCAAGCTAAACAAAGGTAAAGTTACAACATAAAGAAACTTTCCAGTTTGAACTTATCTGTGGTTTTACATAAACACACTGAGCAAACATTTATTCTGGAGATTGTGTTGGTTGAAGACCTGGAGAATATTGGTCCAAAAGGATTCGCAAGTTGTAGCATCCGGTATTATTTACGATTTACACGGCATCCCAACCTCTTAGGAATCAGGATTGATGTACCAGGTAACATAAAAGAACAAGTCTGCTCATCACTGCTGTGTGTTTTGTTTGCCTTTGGGGTGAAGAGAATAAACCAACCACGTTAGTGTGGCTTAGGTTACGTGTACTTTACATTACAGCTACTTTACGCTCCTCTTTCTTTTGAAAGACACTGCAGCATTGGAGCGTTGGGTGCTGATACAGTAAGTATTGATGTTCAGTCTGGAGATCAGTTTTCCAGGCGCTGGATGTGACGCTGCATCTCCATCAGCTGATAATCAGAGAGCAGCAGGTGGTGGATGAGAGACGCTGTGAGAAACTTCAATCTAATCTTGTGTTTGCAGAGACGCTGCAGGACCTTTTTCATTCAGATTCACAACACTGAGCCAACACGAGTCAGAGGAAATGTGAGGTTATTACTTATTGTTGGTTCACGGTGTTTTGTTTGGCAGTAGAAGTAGGTAGGCAGCTGTAAAAATGTGACTGATTGACTGATTAGTAACGATAATTGAAGTACAAGAACCTTCAGAATGTCTCATTGTTCTTCTGTGAGGCTTTAAGTTTTTCCAGAAGAACAAACGAGAGCATCTGAACCTTCAAAGAGACCCCAGAAGGTAAAAAGTCTGAATTTCTCCAGGACGACGAGGTAACTTGAGTGGAAACAAATAGGTGGAGTGTTTGATCCACAGAGCGTGAAGAGGTCTGTAATGTTCAGAGAGTTTACAGCAGTTTGATGAGCAGCCGGGTGGAGAGCAGAGAACAGAGGACGAGGCCTCGGGGACGCACAGCTGCTGCTGCTGGAAATCAACTGTTTTTTATGTTTCTTTCACTTTTCCTGAGGCTGCAGAAGAGAACAAGAGATTCCTACAAGAGCACACCTGCAGGTTTCGGCTGAATCTGGATCCAAGACATGTTCGCTCCTCAAAAAAAGTTAGTAAGTCAGAAATGTATAGTTTTCACCTGCATGCCCAGAGATTTTCACCTGATGGTCAAGAGGCTGATGCGTCTCAAATGTGAATATTTGCTAGTTTTCTGGTCAGTGATATGTGTACTTGGGCTTCAGGATTGTTCCTTTTTTGGATGGGTATTGTTCACTATGTTCCGACATTTTCAATTATATTTTATTATATAAATCACCAGATGTATTTATATTTACATAAATGAACTACAATGCCACTCAGTAGATCGCTTACCTTAACCAAGACCCAACAATCCTCTTTTTCTTCTCACTCATACTGTAGATACCAGTCACCAGTTATCCCCGATTCTTTTCATGAACATCCTTGCAGTATTACCAGAGACATTAACCAAGATGGAGATTCTCACAATGTTAAAGAAAGTGAGAAAAAAATTCTGGACCTGTCCCTTTTTCCGGATCAGCACCAAAATTTAAAGGGGTTTATTCTAAGCCAATACCCATCCTCCATTCAAATTTCATGGAAATCCCTTCAGTAGTTTTTGTGTAATCCTGCTGACAGGCCAACCAACATACAACCAAACAACCCACCAACATAACAACCAACCAACAAAACAACCAATCAACCAACATAACAACCAATCAACCAACATAACAACCAAGCAACCAACCAACATAACAACCAACCAACCAACCAACCAACCAACCAACCAACCAACAACAAAACAACCAATCAACCAACAAAACAACCAAGCACCAAAACAACATAACAACCAACCAACAAAACAACCAATCAACCAACATAACAACCAATCAACCAACATAACAACCAACCAACCAACATAACAACCAACCAAGCAACCAACCAACAAAACAACCAATCAACCAACAAAACAACCAAGCACCAAAACAACATAACAACCAACCAACAAAACAACCAATCAACCAACAAAACAACCAACCAACATAACAACCAACCAACAAAACAACCAACCAACATAACAACCAACCAACAAAACAACCAATCAACCAACAAAACAACCAATCAACCAACCAACATAACCACCAACTAACATAACAACCAACCAACAAAACAACCAGTCAACCAACAAAACAACCAATCAACCAACATAACAACCAACCAACCAACCAACATAACAACCAACCGACCAACAAAACAACCAATCAACTAACAAAACAACCAAGCAACCAACCAACATAACAACCAACCAACCAACAAAACAACCTATCAACCAACAAAACAACCAAGCAACCAACCAACATAACAACCAACCAACAAAACAACCAAGCAACCAACCAACATAACAACAATCAACAAAACAACCAACCAACCAACAAAACAACCAATCAACCAACAAAACAACCAATCAAACAACAAAACAACCAACCAACAAAACAACCAATCAACCAACATAACAACCAACCAACCAACCAACCAACCAATCAACCAACAAAACAACCAAGCAACCAACCAACATAACAACCAACTAACCAACCAACCAACAAAACAACCAATCAACCAACATAACAACCAACCAATTAACCAACAAAACAACCAAGCAACCAACATAACAACCAACCAACGAAACAACCAATCAACCAACAAAACAACCAAGCAACCAACCAACAAAACAACCAATCAACCAACATAACAACCAATTAACCAACAAAACAACCAAGCAACCAACATAACAACCAACCAACGAAACAACCAATCAACCAACAAAACAACCAAGCAACCAACCAAGCAACCAACCAACAAAACAACCAATTAACCAACCGACCGACCAACAAAACAAAAAATGAGCAAATGAACAAAATATGAACAACAACATTTAAGAATTGAATTAAGAGGCAGGGTTCCTTTTCAAAATGGATTCACAATTAACGAAAATAAGTAGTCCAAGTGATACGTAGTACACTTAGATATGGAGTACACTTGAGGATGTTGTGGCCCTGAGAAGTTTCCCATTTTGCCCAGTTGGTAATCCAGTCATGTGCAGTGTCAGACCACCAACATGTACTGACCACATACTTTCCTGCGTCCTTCATGTTGTTTAGCAAGACGACAGAACTCATCTCCAGGACTGTCGGATGTCAGCCATTGTTCAGACTTCTTCTGTTCTGCTTCGTCTGATGCAGTAAGCTTTTAGAAAACAAATACAAACTAAATTAACTCAGAGTGCAGACGGAGGGATCCATCTGTATCCGTATCGAATGTTGAGCCTAATGTGCCCCAACTTCTTCTTTCATTGCTGTCTTACTTCCTGTCTGTGGCTCTCAGCTCCAAGCCCATTGGTTCCTGCTGAAAACGTCAATCTTTAAAAACCCCTCGCAGATATATAGTTTAATTTCTGAGGCATCTTCTGAAACACTTGTTCTTTTATTCACACTAACCAACAGAAACACAGTAAACATGAGGCTCTGAGGGGCCCCTGGGCCGTGAGGCAGCTGCCCACTGTTCCTGATCGATAATCCATCAGACCAGACTCTGCTCTCTGCTCCTCTTCTTCCTGTTTCAGTCCTTCCAGGTTTTCATGCACTTTGCAGAGTTGTTGAAGGTAAAACCCTCTGAGGTCAGAAAACTGTACCCTCACAGACGTTAATGTGCATCACTTGTGAGCGTCGCTGTAAAGTTACCCGTGTACTTCAATAGTTTGAAAATCCATTTCTGACCGACAGCCTGAACCCACTTCACTCTGACTGTTCAGCTGAGGTGGTGACAAAGACCCCAAGGTTTGAAACTCTCTCTCTTTTGAAATGTTTTACACAACTACACAACTCAACCTGTTATACACAAAAAACACATACAACAGAAAAAAGAGAGACAAGAGGAGGAAGAAGAGTTTTTAATCTGAACACTGCAGTTATTTCATTCTTTTAAATGAAACATTAAATCATACATCAGTTCATCAGAAGTGAAATCATCTGTGATCTTAATGGCTTTGTTGTCTTAACTTTTTATATTATAAGTTTATAAAGGTAGAAAAGCGTGTGGGTGTTAATGTACAACAGAAAGTGTTGAGCAGTAAATCCTCGGAGCACTTGTCTCCTGCAGCCTCGTCTGTGAGATGGAGTTAATTAAGGTGAAAGTCGTGGAGGAAAGACGGTAAAGCCGCGGCTCTCTCAGCTTATCTGAGAGGTGTGAACAGGTATTTACTCCAGCTGGGAGAGACGCCAGCGCCGGAGCTACCATGCTAACGCCGGATTAGCGGCGGGGCTCTGTCAGCCCGTTTTCACCGCGTCAGGAGCCGACCTGTCGGGCGTGTTAATGTGCGAAGAGACCGTGAGTACTGCAGGTGAGGATGATCAAACAGAGGTCCTGTGGTTTCTTCATGAAGGTTTTACATTTGGTGTTTTAACTGTTTCTGGATCAGCTACATTTAAGACTTCATGTCATTTACAAATGTATATAAACATATTTCAGTTTAAACTTCATCGGCTTGAGATTACAGCCACCAGTACAGCATAATACTCCACAAGATGTAAGGTTGAGAAACTTCTCAGGTTGACGAACAAACTCGTACTGTAGTTATTATGTTTATTTTTTATTTTCTATTATACCTGCAGTGAACAGTTTGACCATAAAACTGAGCAAAAATCAGGATGTTTGAGTGAAGCTGTCCTGACTTCTGCATTAAAACACTTATTTATTTTAATTCTATATCCACATTTTATAGTTTAGTTTCCATCTAGACGATGGAGATGACGATGATGATGATGATGAAGCACAAATGTTTTAACAAATTTCAAGACAAGGCTTTTGAATGTGTTTCTGTCCACTGCCTTCATGTGATTATTAGGAGCCGATTCATCAGAAATAAACAGCTGGAGATAATTCTTTGTGAAATCATCACAGGAGAAGACACAGCGGCGATGGACGACCACGTGGAAAACATGATGAAGATGATGACATGTCGACCACTTCGAAAGAGGTCGACTTTAATAATCCCACAATGCATTTCTTTGTTAATTTTTTCCCCTATAAGTAATTTAATCTAGTCTCTTGAAGACACATTAAGCTCTAACATACTTTTGTATTACATTTATACTGTTATACTATTTTCTATTGTGTACATACATGCATTGATTGATATATGAACTTTTCCTGTTATGATGTTTTTTTAAAAAAAAAAAAAAAAAAAAAAAAAAAAAGGTTTTCATTCAGTGGTGTAGATTTGTTGGTCCAGATGTGTTTGATGGGATTTTGAGGGATGTCTGTCTGTGGTGTATCCTGATTGGGCCATGCAAGTCCACAACCCTACTGAAGACAGCCTCCCCCCCTTTGTCTTCTAAGATAACCTGATGAAGGTCTAAGTACAGAAACGTTGTTGTCATTACACTTAATTGTAAGTGAAGTGGACAGTGTGCAGGAGTCTTTTTTTCCGGCTTTAATCTCGAAATTTTGACTTTATTCTCCAACTTTTTTCTCAAAGTGCATAATAATTTCTCACCCCTGGTCCTGATACTCTTCTGTGGGCTTCACTTAAACAAAAGCATTAAGTTCATCTTCACCAGCTGTCATGTGACTTTTCTCAAGAAAGTAAAAGTCTTAAACTCAACTGACAGTAATTCATGTCATGTTTCCAAAAATGATTTGATTTTACTGTATTTTTACTTTATTGTCTCCTTATTTATTTTAAGGAGACTGGAAATTATCCATTTTTATAAAAACCCAACCGAATTTGAATCAATTTTGATTTAATTTGTAAAGAGAAGATATCATTTAAGATTAAAGATAAAAAAATAAATTAAATTTGCTCTAAAAATAGTTTTTACCGATTATATTGAACAATATTGAACGGTTATAAAATTATGTTGCAGAACCTTCAGTGTCAGGGCATTAATGATGTTGGTGACCACCCTGATGTCACCTCTAGCGCCTCCATCTGGCCAAACGTCCACTTGTACAAAAGAAACATCAAAATTAAAGTTATTGCTCCCCAGAGGATTTCTCAGATTTCTCAGCTCCCATCTTTCTGTGGTGCTGATTAAAAGTTTTCTGTCTCATTTAAAGCTCGGAGCTGCAGCCTGTGTGGAATAACAACCTGTAATCTGCAGAGGAAGTGGAGTCAGACTCTTGTGGTTTTATTTCCTGCAGACTGAAACTCTCTGCTGAGGCAATAATCAGCTCTGATTTACATGATGGACAGACTTCAAATAATGTCTGTCTTTGTCAATCAAGTGTCACCTTTAAAAAGAGCCTTCAATCACATTTCACTGACAGGGAGAATTAAGTGAAGAGGAGGATGAGAGGAGCTCAAAATGAAATTTCTTCCTCAGCGATATTATCATCCTGCCGAACGCTGTCGCTCCGCCGCTCCGAAGGCTGATAAGAGCGACTCCTGCCTTTTAAAGAGGCAAACTGACGGCAGAATATGCCGACACGACCGCTCTTAATTCTCATTTTATCTGCCGCCAGTCGTGGTTGGAATATTTGTGCGGCAGGGTTGCCTCTCCGTGTGTTTCTCTTTGCATGTAAGTCGCTGCCGAGGTCTTTGTGGAGGATTTTGTTAAATTATACAGCAGCTGATAAAGGCACTGTGAGTATCTGCAGCTTTAAGAAGTTAAAGAAGAAAAAGAGGATGGACTGGAGAGGCGGAGGAGGGGGGGCGAGGAGCAGAGTTGACTTTGAAGAGCAGCTGGAAGATTCAGTTAATCCACTCGGCAGATTTGGCGGCACAAAGAGAGAAGAGGACTTAAAGCCTCGCTCCTCTTCTTCCTGCTCTCCTTTCTGCCGTTTTTCTTTCTCTTTCTTCTCTCGGCACAGAACGATGCTCTGTCACAGTGATGTCGCTCTCTGCTTGAAGAGAGGTATTACTGAGGATTTCTTACCCACTCAAAGAGAAAAGAAAAATCACCACCTTAACAAGTCATTCAGTCGATTATTGAAGCCTGAATTCTGACGATTGTCTTAAAGCAAATGAAAAGAATCAGTTAAGAGGGTCGAGGAGAAGTTTAAAGACCCTGAAAACTTTCTTTTATAGATACCTGATACTTGATACTTGATAATTGATGATGTTTAGACGTATATTCAACTCTAGTCGCCTTTTAAGAGAACGTAAATAAAAATATACTTAGAATTGATTTTAAAACCCAAACCACACAGTTGATAGTACCTCTTTGACCCTGAGTAGTGTTTATTTGAGTTCAGTTTTTGAGTTTGTCTTGATTTGTTTGAATCCAACAAAGACACACAAATAAAAATGACTTAAATAACTGAAATTAATTTGCATGTTGAGGACAAAAGCCCCTAGTTGAACTGAAAGATTTGATCAGTAAGAAGACGATGTGAAACAGATGTCTTTAGTCAGCAGGTCTCAACCCAACTGAAAACCTGTGACGTGTTAAAGCTACTTTATACTATTTCTTTAACGCTGATCAAGCCAAAGTCCATCACAGACTGCAGCCCGACATCTCTGTGAGTCTTGTTGTTTTATATTAACATAAGGAGGAACAGTTAAATGCTCACTGACAAAGTATTTGATATTTTTCCACCAAAATGTCCTGCAGTACAACCTGATTTAAGTATTTGATGGTACTTCTCAGACGCTCTTCGTTAAAGATCATCTGGTTTAATACAAGAAAAGAGACAAAGTGTTTATCGACATTTGACCAAAACCCTATTTTTTTTGCCTAACCTGACCCACAGAACCACAGGAGTCACGGTCCTGCTGTCTGTGTGTCCGACCGCCTCCATACGACTGGTGTGGTTCATAAATCTACACTGACTGTTGACATTAAAGCAGCACTGACGTTACATTATTTAACAATGAACACATTTCAGATTGAAAGACAACCTGCATCAAAATAATGTCAGAACTTGGTACCAAATTCTTACAATCACGACACCTTACAGAGATATTTATTAGGCTGCCATCTGTATGTTTTAGGTCACATGAACAAAATCGCCAGAATAAACCACAAATATCTTAAAGTTGAACATTTCTTTGGGTTTAATTTTCTATTTAATGCTGTGAACACACTGTGCTTATAGTGTGGTTGGGTTTAGGCACAAAAACCACTTGGTTAGGGTGAGAAAAGATCATGATTCAGTTTAAAAAACCTGCTTCTGTCTCCACAAACACAGCTTGAAAATGCCTGGTCGTCTTGTTAAAAATATCCAGTGTTTCCACCCTTACACATGTTGACACAATCAGTGGTTTCAGGCTTACAGATGCAGAAAGGCTGTCTCAAACAGAAGAAAGACATGTACAAATTTAAACATTTCCGTGGTCTGTAAACAGCCTGAAACTCCTCTGAATTGTAGTGGAGTGGAAGTATCCGAAAATGAAAATAATGAAACATAAATCCGTGAATCCTGCCGTGTGTCCTGCTGGACCTCATGTCCACTTCGCAGTAGATTTATAGCTGTTATTGTTCTACATGTATGTTCACATGAGATAATTAAATATTTTTGATGATTGGATGTAAATGAAGAAGAGTTTCTGCTGCTTCACATCACTGATGAACACAAACACAGTTCGCTCTCGGAGGATCAGATCAGGCTTCATCACTTCTGGCTGCAGCCGTCGAGCCCCATCTGCAGCTTTTTTCACACTAAATTATTTAGTGTGATTATAGTGGCAGCACATGTTGGAGTCGGGAGGTTTTGGAAGCCGTTTGGCACGGAGTCGGTTTCCCCCGGTGAGCCCGGCGACTAATGTGGCAGAAAGAGAGCAGGGTGGAGGAGGTGGAGGGGTGGAGAGGAGGAGGGTGGTGCTGGTTAGCAGCATCGCCTCCGCCAGCCAAAGTCTCGTCCACATCAGTGATGATGAAAGCTTAACGGGCAGCATACGGACACAGAGACACATGAGAGGCTGTGATTGGTCACTGATCTGTCATCAACCCAAGGTGTGTGTGTTAGTGTGTGTGTGTGTGGCATCCTACTGAACCAAATTAAAGCCTTAAAAAATGGAAAATGAAGACACTGATCACTGTACTGATATTTTCTGGCTGATAACTTCCTGTGCACACAATCACATTTTGATATTTCATTATATTTTGTTTTATTTATTGATTTTGTTGGCGCACACACACGCACACGCACGCACACACACACACACACACACACACACACACACACACACACACACACACACACACACAAGCTTTAAAAGCTCCTTTCCTGCAAGATTTATCTCTGCAGGTGTTTTTCCCTCCCTGCTCTTGTGTTCATGCTGGTTTCTTGATGCATATTTCGGTGATCAATTTTTAAAAACGTTTAAACAAACACTTTCATTTGTTCATTTCACTTTAAAGTAGATCTTGAAACACATTATCGAGAATGAAGTTTGTTTGTAGTATATATTAATCTATACTTTTCTATCAGTTAAGCCCGTTGGCTCCTACTGAAGACTGAATCTTCACTTCACAAATATAGTTTCATTTTTAAACAAATCATTTCTATCAAACGTTGCTCAATCAGGAGGAAATAGTCCATTTGTTGGGGACTATTTTCAGCAGCGGATGAATACACATTCGGTGCTCTAATGAGTATCTGTGGCTGTGTATCTGTGTGTGTGTGTGTGTGTGTGTGTTCATGGTGATGAAGGAAAATGTCACCCAGTGCAGCAGTCTGATGTACTGATGTGGTTTTAATAGTTTTTGGACAACAGTGGAGCTCTGTGGCACAGGAAGGAGATAAACCAGGCTGTGACACACACACACACACACACACACACACACACACACACACACACACACACACACACACAGTACTTGTTAGGAGATACACTCACTGTTGAGTCTGAACATCAGGTTTGATGATGAGACTAAAAATATAGAATATCATCGTCCAGACGACTGTTTGAACTTCTGTCAGCGTGAAATAAGGTGGCTTCAATAATACATCTAATCTCTACGAAGGTCTGTATCTGATTTTTATTCAGGCAATCGGCGATAACTAAATAACTTCATCAATTAATTAACGTCACTTCTCTCCCATCTTACGTCTTCAGTAGGTATTTACTAGAAAAAGCTGCAGTAAAACTAATTGGGGACCTGTTGTACAAAAACATGGTTCAGTCTGCTGATAATAATTTGAGGAGATTTCTTGAAAAAATCATTTTTAATATCTGTAGAAATGAATGAGATTGAGAATATTTTAGCGGAGAGCCTCACCAGATTAATATACGAGATTAGACTCTGTTTCTGACTCACACATATTCGTACAACTACACTTGAACTAGTTGTTGAAACTATGTACGAGAAAAAACACATATTTTGTGTATCTGCAAGGCTGACGGTAAATTCTCAGATGTAATGCTCTCACTGTCTCCAGCAGCTAACATCACTGCGATATCAGCAAAAAGAAACAAGGCACATTAAAAACCACATTCATATGGACCGGACCGTCGATAACAAGCCACCGATTATTTTCAACATCTGTAAGGGTGAAACCGATGGATATTTTCAAGGAGACATCAGGACATTTTCCAGCCATGATCGTGTGAACAGAACCAGGTGTTTTAAGACAAAACATGATGTTTTCCTGACCCTAACCAAGTGTTTTTTGTGTACAGAACATTTTCTGATTCTTCAGTATCCACAGTTTGTTGAAACAACATTTAATTCTGGTGATAGAGTTTGAACTAAAGATGTTACAACACCTTTTTCTCCTCAATAAATCTGTTTTGTGAAACACGGGAACATCTTTTATAATCAACCAGACAAAAGAAGTTTTTCTTCCTTCATTGGATGATGAACAATGAAACATTAATATGAAGTATAAAAGCACCACAGCAATGTAGTCTCATGTCTTCGTTATTGCTTTTAGTCTTTTCATTGCATTGTTCTTATTCTTTTTATCTGTATACAATAACCTGCCTCTCATGATCTATTTATTTGTATTTATTTATTTTTGTGAACTGAAAACTCTTTTTTCTTCCTTGTCTCTGAACAAGCTCAGAGATTCTGGTAACTATTATAAGTCTGAGCATTATAATTGTATTTAATCGGATTTTCAGCGTTTTTCTGACTGGACCCTGGTGGTGTGCGTCCTCTCTGCTGCTGCAGCCTCGTGCAGATATAAATTACATCCATTGAATTATAAAAATATCCATGTTTCTTAGCCGACAGACTTTTTTCTTTTTTCTCCCCCTCCAACACAATTAATATGACGACTTTGAAATAGTAACCAGCGTCTGACTTTCTTCCTTTTTAATATATTTTTTTATGAGTCCATGTCTGATGTCACCGGTCCATTTTCGTCCGAGTTTCGTCGTCGCTTCCGTCCATTCGCAGCAGAAGAATTAGCTGCGGGACTCTGAAATATGAGTCCTGTAATCACTGCGAGGGAGGAATGAGGCCGCAGAGTTCACAGCTTCTTAATTAGTTTGCAGTATATGTGTAATTATTCCTGCATTTTTAAATTCACTTAAGGCGCCGTTCCCCTTTTTCCTCTCTTCATTTTTAAGGATCTGGTTCAAGGATGTCCTGCAGTTACGAATCAATCCCACATTAAGGCCCAGAAAGCTCCATGTAATTACACTCTTTTGTTTTTTTTCTTCCACTGAGGAATGGACGGACGTATGGATTTAAAACCAGACGCCATTTTTAGATTTTCTCACTTTCTTTCTCCTCATCAGTTAAAGGATGGCTGAGAGTCTCTGGACACGCTGCAGAGCTCGGCTCTGGACAGTTTAACACAAGACTGTGTGGTTAACATGTTCTTTAAACGACCAGCATGAAAAAACAAGCAGAAAGTTTCTTGTATTCAGTTTAATATTAAGCTTTAATATTATTATTAAATATTATTTCCTTTGTTTCAGCAGATCAGGAGAGAAAAACGACAAGAATCACTGAACTAGAATTAAAGAAGATAACTGAAATAACTTGGTTTGTTTTGAATAATACAATCATTTTACAAGCTGAAGTTTTCAGTTGTAGAGAAATTTTCACTGAAAAGTGTCTTATCAAGGGATTTGGGGCTAAAAACAAGTCTGAACTTTTCTACATAAAACAAGTGAAAATCAATGTGTGTAAGATTATTATTACAACCTTGTACAAAAATCATGTTTATAGAAAAAGAGAAATGAGGATGTGTGCCATGAATGAAGGTTAATCAGAGCTTTAAAAACATTTTTTTCATTTACATTCTCACATTGTTATTATGTGTTCAGATGAGATTTGCTTTGTGGAAACAACACTTATGGAAAAATCACATGTAAAAGCAAAAGCAGCAGATGTTTATTCCTCAGATTTTACATCAGACACACAGACTGAACTTTGTTTTATTGACATGAAGAAATCAGAGAGCAAATGTTACATTTGTCTCCTCGTCTTCATCCTGCATCTTCCTCATTCTCTTCATCATCATCCTTCTCTCTCATGTGTCCTTTAAATCACATTTAAATCTCACATTTCCCACTTTCTATTTCTCTTTCCTTCTTTCTTTCTTTCTTTCTTTCTTTCTTTCTTTCTTTCTTTCTTTCTTTCTTTCTGTCTTTCTTTCTTCTTTTCTTTCTTTCTTTCTTTCTTTCTTTCTTCTTTTCTTGCTTCTTTCCTTCTTTCTTTCCTTACTCCCTTCCTTCCTTTCTTCCTACTTTCCTTCTTTCATTCCATCCTTTCTTGGCACCTCCTTGTTCTTCCTCTTCTGCCTTCTTCTCTTCGTTGTCCTCTCCTTCCCTCATTTTTTCTCTTCCTTTTCCTCTCTCTTTCTGTTCTTTCCCTACCTTCTCCTTTTCTCCCCTCACCTCTCTACTCTTCTTCTCTCCTCATAATCATCTCCTTTATTCTCCTTCCTACTCCTCCACCACTCCATCCCTCTCAACTCTCCTCCTCCTTTTCATCATCTGCTTTTACTCCACGTTTCTTCCTTCTCTTTTTGCTTTTCCTCTCCTCTCCTCTCCTCTCCTCTCCTCTCCTCTCCTCTCCTCTCCTCTCCTCTCCTCTCCTCTCCTCTCCTCTCTCCTCCTCTCCTCTCCTCTCCTCTCCTCTCCTCGCCTCGCCTCGCCTCTCCTCTCCTCTCCTCTCCTCCCCTCTCCTCTCTCTCCTCTCCTCCTCTCCTCTCTCGCCTCGCCTCGCCTCGCCTCTCCTCTCCTCTCCTCTCCTCTCCTCTCCTCTCCTCTCCTCTCTCCTCCTCTCCTCTCCTCTCCTCTCCTCTCCTCGCCTCGCCTCGCCTCTCCTCTCCTCTCCTCTCCTCTCCTCTCCTCTCCTCCCCTCTCCTCTCTCTCCTCTCCTCCTCTCCTCTCTCGCCTCGCCTCGCCTCGCCTCTCCTCTCCTCTCCTCTCCTCTCCTCTCCTCTCCTCTCTCTCCTCTCCTCTCCTCTCCTCTCCTCTCCTCTCCTCTCTCTCCTCTCCTCTCCTCTCCTCTCCTCTCCTCTCCTCTCCTCTCCTCTCCTCTCCTCTGTGTTTCTGTGAGTGGTGGTGGTGGTGTTTGTGGTGGTGGATGTGCGAGTGGCGCGGAGCTTTGAATTGTTTGCTTTCCTGTTTATCAGATTCTCACCTGTTGTCTTCACCTGTCCTATATGCATGATCAGGTAAGCTTTTTGATACTTGTGCTGAGTGTTGATCGAGTGATCAGTGGTTTTGTCTGGTGGTTTTTGGGAGGGATGGCGTCCGCCGAGACGCCACCTCCATCTATCCGGCAGGGAGTGAGGATAGTCCCGCCGGATTGTAACGTTAGTGTGGAGGAGGTGTTGTTGGCTGCTGGTGAGCAGGTGGGACACAACAAACTCTGTTTTGCATCGCGGATGAACAAAGCAGTGGTTGTGTTCGTAAAAGACGAGCCTCTGGTTCATCAGCTGATACAGAGTGGAGTGTTTGTCAGAGATCTGTTTGTGCAGGTGTCCCTGCTGTCCGCTCCCTCCACACGGATCACCGTATCCGGTGTCCCGCCGTTTATTCCCAACGAGAATGAACTGCGGAGGTTCGGGAAGTTTGCCAGCGGGTTTAGAACTGAGTCAGATACCATCTCTGTTGGTTAAACGTCCACTAAGACCACAGATCTCTACTCTCTTGAGGACATAAATTAGTTTCTGGATGAAACGTTCAAAAAGTCGGTGAGAGTGAGTGACTATTTCAGTGATACTGATAAGTTCATCAGATATGTTGGTGTCCTGGAAAGATTAGTTGGTTTTGACCTATTGGACAAAAAGAAACGCTTTCGCCTTTAAAAAGATATAACAACTTTGAGGAAAGCAACAAAAGGCAAAACTGTCAGAAGAAGGACCAGGAAGTAAAACATGATCATGCGTCACATGCTGGGTTTCTCTCTTCACTGTTCTCCGCTTGCTTTTTCCTGTCTGTTTCTTTTTTCAAACCTCTTCATGCAGTCTTAAAATAGGATCTCTAAACAATAATGGGGGGAGAGACAGACAAAAGAGGGCTCTAATTTCAGAAGTTTCCACACTAAAAAATACAGATGTGTGGTTTCTGCAGGAGACACATTCAAATCAAGCAGATATAGTAGACTGGAGCTTATGGTGGCAGGGTCCATGTGTCCTCAGTCATGGCACTAACTTCAGTGCAGGAGTAGCTGTTTTGTTTAGAACAAAAGCAAATCACGCATCACACACCTGGATCTGTTAGACACATGGAGGGTCAAACATCCACAGTCCAGACAATATACATGGGTGAGGGTCAGTAACAACAGGGTATTGCTGCACGACTAGACAGGATCTACATTTCCCAAAACCTAAGCTCCAGACTAATTCACTGCCACATAAACCCAGTTGGTTTTACTGACCACCATTTTGTTAACCTACATTTGAACTTCTCGCCAGGTGAAAGGGTTAAGTCCTACTGGCTTTTTAACAACAAGCTCCTGCAAGACAGCACATTTTGCCAACACTTTCAGTGTTTGTGGCAACGTTGGAAACTTCAGAAAGCAAACTTCAGTTCTCTGAAGCTGTGAGGGGACTTGGGTAAGGCACAGATTCATGTCTTTTGCCAGCAGTACACCTCCCATTCAACTGCTAAGATCAAGGCAACAGTTCAGGAGCTTGAAGCGAGCATAAAGAGCATGGAAGAGGAGTTACAGGGAGACTCAGATCCAACTAAAGGCCATCTGCTGAAGGAGAAGAGGTTGGCTTTGAGCTCCTTCCTACGGGAGAGAGTGAAGGGGGCTCTCGTCTGCCTGGAGGACTTGAGAGGGGGAAAGAGGGACTGAAGGTGTTGGGAGTTTTTTTGGGCGCTGAGGGTTTTCAGAGAAAGAATTGGGAGGGAGTGAAGGAGAAAGTGTGTGCTCGGTTGTCTAAATGGAAATGGTTGCTACCCCAGCTGTCATATAGGGGAAGAGTTCTGGTTGCCAATAATTTGGTTGCCTCGACCCTCTGGCACAAATTAATCGCACTGACACCACCAAGAGGCCTGATAGAGGACATTCAGAGAGCCATCCTGGACTTTTTTTGGTCTGGCAAAGACAAGATCCGGGCATCTGCCCTTTATCTACCTGTGGCTGAAGGGGGACAGGGACTGATCAACATTCAGTCAAAGATCTGAGGTGTCTGCTGTTAGATGCAGCATATTAATATGAGTATTTGGAAAACATATTGGAATGTTAGTTGCTGTTGGGGCCTTCCTGACCTGGAGATGATTTGGTCAGGGGTAAGAGGTTGATGACATTGTAAACAGGTTGGACCTGCTGATGGCTTGCTCAGCTTGATTGCTGTCACGGGATGGGACAGAAGTAAAGGGGTGCCTCTCTTCTTGCCTCTCTTCTTATCTCTCTTGTTATCTGTCCCTTCCTTTTGATTTGAACAATATGTGGTCAAGGTAACAGGTATAAAATGTTAAGTTTAGCAGAGTCACGGAAGTCCTGGGTCAGAGGTGAAGAGGCCTCTCTTCTTATCTGTCCCTCTTTGATGTGAATCATGTGTGGTAATTAAGTTTTTGACCAAAACAAGCTCGGTATATAAGGAGCTGTCTGCATATCTTCGAGAGAGTTTTCATTATTCGGCTGGAGACTCTCCAAGTAACGTGTTACTTGTTTACGATACTGAACTTATTGTAATAAATTTGTTATACAATTAAGACAGTGTCGGCGGAGCTTTTCTTCAAACATCTTCATCAGCATCGCCACAGAATATACGACAGATCGCCTCGTTTAGACTCAGGATTGCACAAAAACTGCTTTATGACTGTGTCCGAAGCTGGTGTGACACAGCTCGATTGCTGCTAAGGAGAGCTGGACGGCTGGACTATGACAAACACCTGTTCCTCCTACAACCCGAGGACATGGACCTAAGTGGATTGGCTCCTTTCTATACCTCGGTTCTGTAGGCTTGGCAGATGTTCAAGGTCAAACGTGACACTGAAGAGACTCCGGGCCTGTGGTTGTTTGAGGAACCTCTGTTCTTCAACAGCTTCATCGGGACTCGAACTCTGCAGTCTGCCAGCCTGCGAGCCAATCTCAGAGGAGCTGGCTGCACCAAACTGGGCCATCTGATGAAGATGACGGCGACATCTGTGGACACTCTGAGAAACACCAGCAACATCACCTCTATCAGGCTGATCAATAAAGTGGTGGAGGAAGTCTGTGCTGCCCTGCCTCAAAACCTGAGAACGACTGCAGAAGATTGCCTGCTGTGTGATCAGTGGAGTGAAGAGTGTGAATACAGCTTCCCCTCTCTACACCTGCTAAGAAGAAGTCTGTCCACACACTGGTGAACTTTATATCTGGTTCTGCAAAGTTGGCCATCTGGCTGACCCGCAGAAATCAAGCTCAAACTGTGGGCAGTGTGGAGCCGGTGTCAGTTCTGAAAGGAGTGCTGAAGGCCCAACTGCGGGTTGAGTATGCTTACTATAGAATGATGGACACTTTGCAGGCCTACACATGTATATGGGCTGTTGGGGAGGTTTTGTGCTCTTTGGGGGAGGACGGGGAGTTAGATATACATTTCTGAAACACTCTTTGTGCTGTTGGTGTTGGTGTTGTTGTTTTTGTTGTTGTTATCCTGAAGCAAGTGAAAGAGTGATTTTGTTTGCTCCTTGAAGTGGCTCAATAAAGGGACTTTTAAAAACCTAAAACCTCTCTGTGTTGTTCATTAATAACCAGCTCAGAGTCCAGCGGCTGTTTGAATCCTGCAGCTTCAACGACACAAACAGCAAAACACAAACTCTTATTATCAAGTGCTGTGTGTGTGTGTGTGTGTGTGTGTGTGTGTGTCTGATGTAAAATGGTGATATGTGATGTAAAATTACACAAAAAGGATAAATTACTGTCAACCACAGAGTACCACACGTTGAGCTGAAGAAGAGTCAAATTATGTGACGCCATGTTGGAAGAAAGAGCTTCTCCTCTAAGTTTGTGACCCTAAATCTTGTTAAACATTTTAAATCCTGCATTAACTTGGAAAATAGTCATTTTCAGACAAGTTTAAATATAAATGTCATTAAAAATGTGACCTGAAAGTCACGCTTTAAGTTCATAAACATATATAACTGAGAAAAGCAGTACAACAATCTGTCAGCTGTAAGTTATGCTGTCCTTTATTTTAATTTATTTTCAGCTGCTGCTCTGTTTGTATGAGGGGATTTTTTTCCAGCTTCATGTTTGAAATGTGAAAATGACAGACTGATGATTCTGTTCAGGGTCTTCCTGAGCGCCTGACAAACACCTGAACCTTGGACGTCTTTGTCTCCTCTCATCTCGACACGCCAACTGTAATGATGCTGTCGTTCATCTTTTCATCTCAGGAATGGAAAAAATCATCGACAGACACAAACAGGAAGGAGAGAGCGGCGTTTCTGCTGCGCTCACACAAACCTGCAGTTCTTTGTGTCGCTGTGAAGACATCGATCATCAATCTGAGGACTGTCCTCAAACTGAAACATGTCCCGATGTTTCCACCACAAATCAATTTGTTTTCCAGAGCTGAATTTATTATTTTCTCTTTTTTTTAAAGACATTCAGTATTTAAGACAATTTCTATTGTTTCAAACCATAAAACTTCAACATTTCTGAAGCACAGTAGTGTTTTTGCATCTGAGCCAATTTACTGGAAGAGAGGTTTTATCAGAATAAAAGGCACCAACAAATTTATATTTTTCATTTCCATTCTTCCAAACAATGAAGACTGATGGACCGGATTTCAGGCTTGACTCTGTGATCCTCCACTGATGTGCGAGGATGTTACTTGGACGTCGATACCGTCACAAAAATTGTTCGACAAAGACATAACAGTCGTGTTTTACTCAGTAAAGTCGCATCCAGGCAGATAAATAATGACCTGTTCATCATCACTATCAGTGAGTCTGTTCAGTCAAGTGAGTAAAAACGTTTCAAGTCGCTGACGTCTTTGCACACTTCGATTTTCTCCACTTCACCCGAGTTTCACTGTGGAACAACCTCCATCATCAGCACTCAGTCGTCCTCTGGTTTCAGGCTGCACGCTGAGTTTTTCACTTCAGTGTGGTGAATTTATTTCAGCAGCAGGGAAGACGAGTTTACCCGTGCAACAAACAAAATCAATTCCACAATCAATTCGAAAGTGGTTTAGAGAAATAAAATGCATTAAAATTTAAGAAAAATTCATAAAAATTTAAGACGACACCGAGACAGAAGCAGTTTTTCTCCACAACAGCAACAACTGTTTTTTTTACCCTGGTGCCAAACAGCTGGAGGTGAAACACAGCTTCAACATGAATTCACAATTCACAAGGAATATTTCATGTTTTACAAGTCTGATGTTGTCTAAATGTCCCCATCAGCCTAACGATATCACCACGTCCCCCAAAACTGTCTCCAGGGGCTCGAGGACAATGACAAGAAGCAGATGGTGGAGAAGAGACGAAGAAGCGATTAGACTGAAACAGAAGAGATGTGTTTATTTACAGACTGGATTTACTGTACGGAGGACAAAGACTGTGTGTCTTGGTTAAGAGACACAGTGTTTTTTACACAAAGACAGAAAGAAGTTCATGTAGAACATTTGCTGAATTTACAAGAAGGAACAAATAATGAAGAATTAGTCAGAGATAGTGTTTCACAAAGTTTATAAAGTGTCTCCTAACCCAGCAACTCACTAAACTGAGACATTTGTTAAGGGAGTCTGGGGACTTTCTCCACAGGGACAAAGAAGTAGCCTATATTGGTTACTGTTTAGTGTATAGTAAAATGTGACATGTTCAGCGTCAATAAAATGTTTCTTCTTTCATAAATTGAGTGTAAATGGTGAAATCAGTGTAAACAGTGTGTTCAAACAGCTGCCAAATCTTGGCAGGTAAGACTTTAGCACTTTAGACACAGAAGCAGACAGGCTGGTACAGCCATGCTGCCACAAACTGACACTTTTTACAAGGAAACAAACAACTTCAGGATTTCATTTAATGCTGAATTTACAAGAAGGAGACAATAATTTAGAATCTGTCAGAGACAGAGTTTCACAACGGTTATAAAACTTTACGCTACTCAACAACTCCTATAATTAGCTGATTTGTTAAGGGAGTCTTATGAAATTGTGGATGATAGTTGGCTTCATGTATTACATTTAATGCTGAATTTACAAGAAGGCACCAATGACTTAGACTTTGTCGTAGCTGTTTCACAAAGTTTGTTAAGTTTCTCCTCACTAACAATCTTCTCAAAATTGAGCGTTTTTAAAGGGAGTCTGGTGATGTTGTGGTTACAAGTTTTAATGAAAAAGACAGTGTGTTCACAAACATCTGCTGCTCACACTGGCAGGTTAACAGAGACCAAACATATTATTAACACTACTTCACTGTTTATACTTCCCCTCACTTCCTCCTTTGCTGCTGTAATAATTACCACGGCCACTCGAGGTCACCACGTAGCAAAACTTATAAATATGGGTTGTATAATTTCATCCACAGACTACCAGAGCCAATCTGTGATACAATAACAGCTAACTGAACAGAGGATTTTAATTTTTTGGTATATAATTTTAGATGAATGAATAAAAACATGGTTTATGATTCATCTCGACTGTAGTGAGTCAGATTTAAAGGGTTATAACTGAGTCACAACTGAGAACATATGAACAGATTCACCTTTCTGATGAGTAAACAGTCACAGCTCAACATCTAAAGTAGAAGTAAACAGGATTTTATGATTCATTATTGAGTTGGCAGTAAACAGATGTGTTGTTGGAGCAGAACAGCTCCACAATAAACCGGCTTCACAACATCATCACCTGTTCCTGAGTCTCTCGGTCTCATGTTGTTCACCAGGTGGATGTGTCCCTGTATTTGTACCTAAAATGCTAATGTGTGTGCATATGGAGCTGCCGACTGACAGACGGTGAGTCTGATATTCTGCAGCAGATGAGAATGTCGACGCCTCGCCGCGAGATCTGTGTGTGTGTGTGTGTGTGTGTGTGTGTGTGTGTGTGTGTGTGTGTTTTATCCAATCCTGCCATCACCTCCAACAACAAATAATACCTGAGCCTCGGCCACATCAGCAGCAGCAGCAGCAGCCAGCAAATCTCATTAAGTCAGAGATGGGAGAGGCAGCAATTGTTTTTTATGTTGTCCCCCCTCCTCACACACACACACACACACACACACACACACACACACACACACACACACACACACACACACCTTGCCTCATTTTTCCCTTCTCTGCAATGTCGGAGCATAAAAATAAAAGCCGGTCGAACCTCCTCCTCCTCCTCCACCTCCTCCTCCTGTGCCGCCTCTAGCTCTGCGACGGGACGTTCTCATCAAATCATTACTTTTATTAACGGTCAGATGGCTTTTTAATAGAATCGCTTTATTATGTCGTTTCTCATTCTCACCCTCACGGTGAAATTTCATCCCCCTGTTTTTGTTGATGTTGTTCTTTTCCCGTTCATATTTTCTGGCGTTTATGGCTGCAGGGTGTCGACGCCGCCGAGAGAAATTTTTACATTTTGGAGGAGGAGGAGGAGGAGGAGGAGGAGGGAGCAGGTTATTGGTTTCTGTTTGTTTCTGATAATTTGTTTTTAGGGAACACCCAGTCCTCTCCCCGCTCCCTGTGTTCACACTGAAGCTGAGAAGTTTCTTTTTCCCTCATGTGATCAGCTCAGAAAGCACAAACACCTGAACAGGTAGGCTGGCTGGGACGCACCATGATGGAAGGTAACATTCAATCTAAAGAAGACCAGGATCCTCAGACGCAGCGTCAGGAACACGTGCAGAGAAGAATCTGAACATGTCTGCAGCATGTTGTCCTTGTTTCACCCACACACGTGTTTCCACTTGTTTTACCTGATTAGCGCTCCTCTCAGGACTGCAGGAGTACATCTCCCTCGCTCCCACACTCATTTTTTCCATGTTTCTTAATAATTAGTTTGGTGATGGAGGGTCCCTCCAGAGCTTTACTTGAGCTGAAGTTAAATTAGCCAAATGAAAACACGTTCACGTGCAGCGTCTTTCAAACAGGTGACCCGTGTTCATGTCTCAGACTGTAACTTCTCACTCAGCAGTAAATCCTGATGTCTGTAGAAAAAGACACCACTATCACTATAAACCTAATTTTCACTTTGATTTTCACTGTGACTCCGGGTTAAATTACGGCACCAAGAAAGTGCATCTGCCATTATATAACCAAAACAGGAAGAGGAATTGTTTTCCGCGGTCACTATCCCTGGGTAACAACTGGAATAAGTTAATATTGGTTTTAGTTTGGGTCAGTAGCCAGGCTGCTAGTGGTAGCCATGTTGCTAACACTGTGTCTGTGACAGCAGTAATATAAAAGTCGTCATCATGAATCTGCTGAGGCAGAATACATCAAGATATTTACATGTTGAGTAGATTTACTCAAGCTGTGTATGTAAGCACAGTTTTGAGGTACTTGTCTCTTCAGCGGTTAGGTTTAGGAAAACATGCTGTGGGTTAAAATAACTATGTTGACTTCAGTTGCGTTACAACATTATGAATATAAACTTCAGTCTGTCTCACTTCGGCAGTTAGGGGGAGAAATGTGAGACTATTAGCTTGTGATTAGCTGAAAACTCGCTACGATGTGGCATAAAAAGTGTTTCAAATCAGCGTCTTTGTCCTGTTTTCTTGTTTGTCTCAGCTGTACTAACATTTACATATGTTCCTCCTGCTGTGTTGTAACCTCGTGTTACTGTTGTATTTCACTGCTCTTCTACAAACCTTATGAACAGTCAGACTTTTGTCCCATTGTCCTTCTTTGTTAAAAAGTCCAAAATATCTTCCAAAGTTTTGATCTGATGATGCACTGTAAACTGTTGTCGAAGATGTCTGGAAATGTTTTTACCCTCGCAAGCAGTGTTACGCTAACACAGTTTTGGAAAAGTCATGCAAAAGTCTCACTTTGACCTTTAAACTTTAAACGAGAGTGGAGACATGTAGAATAAGCAGCTTAGCTTCAGTCACCTGATTGGTAACTTTAGGATCGGGCAATCGACTGATTCATATAATATTTAGATCAATTCAGGGGCCGCACGTCGATATACTTGCCAGGATTTTAAATCATTGGTTTGTAAATATAAGATGAATAATCTCATTTACTCTTATTCTTAAATCCAGTTATTTATTGGTAAAAAACGCTACATCAGATGGAGTGAAGCCAGGAAACAAACTATGAAGTCATTTTTCAGTGAAATTGGAGATTTTCTCTTGTTCCCATGCCTTTATTTTTTTGATGTGCTGAAACTAAGAACACATAAAACTAATTAGGATAAACATGAAGTGTATTTTACTTGTTATTACAGTTCTGTAGCAAGTTTTGGTCCAAAAACCCAGACCAACTCACTTAGTTCAAGACTTGTTGTCAGTTAAAATGATCGTACTGCATGAACAGATCATTTCACATGAATTCAGTCATTTTCTCTTCACATTCACTCTTTCTCTGCAGTCTATCGCCCCTAATATCTACAAAACAGATAATGAAGTTATTGTCTACAAGTGTAAAGGTTTGCTTGAAGGATAAGTTGAACTTTTAACCCTGTAATCTGTTGGGTTCATCCCCTGGGCTCCGTAAACAGCCACAGCAACTTTCATCAGTCTCACCAGCAGTTTGGACGAACTAAATAAAAGCTGAAACAAAATATTCAGTTTTGATTCCAGAGAAGAAAATAAATCTTTTTTTTCTCCAGCTCATCACAGAGAGACGCTTCATCTCCCAGCATCCTTTGAGACGACACTTTATTGTTTTTTTTTTGCCTCCAACATCGCCGACAACCCGGGTACATCCTCCTGACCTGAACATCCATCTGAGAGGAACAGGGTGACTTTCAACTCGTAAGCATCAATTGCAAGTCGAAGATTAACAGAAAATATATATTAAGTATAATTTTCATCGCTCTTCATTTGGTTTCAGTGAACAAACAATCGATGTCTTTGTCCTCGTCAGTCGGAGCGACGGCTCTAATTGGCTCTGGGCTGATTATCTGCGGCTGGAGTGCCGCGAGCGCGGAGGACAGAGACGGAGTGACTGTTAGCTGAACTGGCAGGTGGTAAAACAGCAATTATAAAACCAAACTTTGTTGCTTCTCAGAAAGCGTGTCTTATTTGTAACGAGTGAAGTGATAAAAGAGGAAAATAATTGGATTTTTTCCCTCTGCCGTTCTCGCCCTCCAAGTCTTAAATGTTTGGGGAAAAGGATCTTTGAACAAAGTTTATTTCATTCTAACCTTTGATTAACGCTTCCCCCACTCGAGGCCATGCTGCAAAAGAAGCAAATTATTCTCAAGATCAAGCTTTTAGCCATCTCATTATCTATTTGCCATCTCTCCTCCGTTTTTTTTTCTTCTTCGCTCTTCCAGACTCGAAATGATGTGCTGTCCTCTGAAAGTGGATGTGGTCGTGTCTCTTTGCTCATTTACAGTCTGATGTGAGTGTTTGTCTTCTCCGTCTGAACAACAACAAGGCTGCTGTTTTTCAGGAGGCCAATTAGAGGAAGGGACCGACCCCCGCTGACATGTCAGACACCGACCGACCCGCCTCGGTGTCTGTGTTTGGTCCGGTTTTAAAATGACCTCTGCTGGGAGGGACTTGAACCAGAGAACCAGGAGAAAAGTTTCAACTTAAGAGCCAAACGTCAGGCTGACACAGTGTGTTACTGTGATGAAAAGTTTGACTTGACTTTTATTGTCAGTGGCATGTAAAAGGAAGTTTTATCAATGAGCGGAGGACACCGACCAGAACCAGGGAGGTCATTAGTAAGTTTGTTGCCAGAATGGATCACTGTAGCCCTACAAGCGGAGAGGCGAGATTATTAAATTTGTGTTGTGGTCACCAAAACAGTAAAACTCAGTCATCATCTCCTCCCTCCATGCTGATGAAAGTCAGGTGAAGTCTCGTAGTCCACAAAACATTTCTGGAGCTTCACAGTAAAACAGAGTCGCAGCATTCTGCTAAACAACTGAAGTAGCTGGAGACTTGATTTAAAAAGGAAAAAACAAGAAAAATACCAAACAAACTCCAAAACACCATCAAAACTTTGCCGAATTAGCTATTAGCACTTAACATTTGCAGTGCACCTGTGGATGTACAGACAGCCATCACTGGATTACTGTAATACTGAAGAAAACTTAAAAACATGATGTTTCTAAGGCAAGTTCTGCACATGTGAGGAGCGTCTTTTTTGAGGATTTCCAAGCTGATTTATGGAGTCTTCATCTCCTCCCTCCATGCTGATATAAAGTCAGGTGAAGTCTCGTAGTCCACAAAACATTTCTGGAGCTTCACAGTAAAACAGAGTTGCAGCATTCTGCTAAACAACTGAAGTAGCTGGAGACTTGATTTAAAACATCAGATGTCTCCATACAGCTTGTCTGCTGTGATCACAGTCTGCAGGAGAGAAGAGATCACAACCTGATCTGACGAGACAACATTTACACCCTTTATTAAAGTGAAACTCTCGCCAAAATGCAACCTAGGCTTTTTTTGTGAAGGAACCCGAGTCAAACCTTCGTGTAAAAGCATAATTACGACGAAAAAGCCACCTTTAAAATTTACCGTATTTTCGTTTTCGGGTCAAAATCATTTTCAATGGCGTGCTAGGGGCAACATTACGGTAGCATCAAAATCACTATTTTTAAAACACTAAGACGACTCAACTCAACATGAAAATTTGCTCGTAGTATCACCAGGGTCTCTACACATGAACACGAGCATTGAGAATATTGTTTGTGTACACAGAGTTTACTAAGAAGGTTTTTGAACAACTCACGCTAGCAGTAGCTTGTTCCGCTCACCGCCGTCCTGCCAGTCGAGAAGCGTCGATCCCCGAGTGCGGCGTAACATGGAGGAGAGTAAAGGTGGAAAGCTCCATGTTTCCACCTTTACTCTCCTCCATGTTACGCCGCCTGGTGATACTACAGGCAAAGTTTCATGTTGTGTCGAGTCTTCTTAGTGTTTTAAAAATAGCAATTGAAGATGAAGTCTTCACTGGAGCTGCTGAGATAACAGTGTGTCTGGAAGTGGTGGGTGTGAATAATGATCTCTGGGCTCCTGGACATGTGAGGCAGCGACTTCTAGTGGGCGTACTAATTATGATGGCATCAAAGGAGGAAGTCAGGTAGTATAAAGAGCAGAAAACTATACGGAGACAGGACGTCAGGGTGGATGGTTGAGTCAAACAAACACAGGACTTTCACCGCTGTTCGTGTCTTCATGGCTTAAAAGTCAAAGGCAAGTTATTTTAACTTACTGACATATTTAAGTTACATCACATAAGTGCAGTTACAAAAGTAAAATACCAGATTGTTTTCCTAACCCTAACCAAACTGCTACTGTTTACATTTTAAATCAAGTCTCCAGCTACTTCAGTTGTTTAGCAGAATGCTGCAGCGCTGTTTTGCTGTGAAGCTCCAGAAATGTTTTGTGGACTACGAGACATCACCTCACTTTACACCTTAATACTTAAAGCCAAGGCAGGAACCTAGGAACAGGAGGAGCACACACACCGGAAACAAAACAGATGAACTGATGGAGAGAGAGGAAAACACATGGACTAAACACACGGGAGGCTCATCAGGGACAGGCAACACTAATCAGGTCAAACCAGCCAAAGGGCAGGAAGTAACACAACATGACATGTGATAATAAACCCTACAAAATAAAACAGGAAATAACTAAACCAAAACTCCAAACCATGACAAAACTGTATATCACTGCTCCCAAACATGACATGAGTGTTGAGCTGGACCTTCATCGTACAGTTTAGTCACTTAATGTACAGGACGTTATTTCACTACGTTAATAAGTAAAAATAACTCACTGTTGACTTTTGCTTTCACACTGGACATGAACAGCAGCCTCCTGGGTGAAAGTCCTGTACACCATCCAGCCCGACCTCCTTCGTATATGGACTTTGTTGCTCTTTAAACTACTTCACCAGACTTCCTCCTTTGCTGCCGTAATAATTACTACAGCCACTAGAGGTTGCCAGTACAAGAAACGTAAATATGCTTCATAATAGACTGTTTTACAGTCAATAATGACTGGATTTTTAGGTGAAGTGTTCCTTTAAAACCAGGAGTTTGAACGTCACGGTGGCGTTCGAAGATCATCAGAGTCATGAAGATCCTGGGAACCGTGAATGCCTCTAAAAATGTTGAGGTAATCCCTGCAGAAGATCTTAAGATGGCACAGAAGCCGTGACCATCTTGGTCTTGCATGAAAAAAAAGACGTTTGTCTGTCTTGTTCTTCAGCTCTGTGCAGACGTCAGCAGCTCTTTACCTCTCAGACAGTCAGACATCATACGATCAGTGCAACAGTGATGAATCAGGACTTTCTCATCAGAAGTCCTAACTGTGATCGTCTCTCTCCGCCTGAGCTTCAGCTCTGCAAACACTCGTCCATCTTTGTTTCCTGCGGCAGCTTTGCTCTGCTGCTGCCGATACCGGCCGGGTGTTCATCTCAGCTGCTCTTTAATATTTCATCCGCAGCGATATGATGTGCGAGGAGGCCCGGCCGCCTCACCTGCAGCTGCATGGAGAAACTCTGGAATATAGACATGAAGAGTTTTATTATTCTTATTATTTGGAGCGTTCTCACTGTGCCAGTTTCATCTCTGAATTATTAACACAGCTGTGACCTGCAGCGAGGTCTCCACCGATAAATATTCACCTCACATGCAGCCGCTCATTAATTAATCACAATGCCAGGCTCAGAATTATGGATTTTAATATTGTGAATAATTTATGTTGAAGCTTTATTTTAACCATCTACAAACAACTAATCAATATAAATCTTCACCATAAGAAAACATCCAAACTTTCAGTATCACTCGCTGCTCGTCTGTTTTCCAGTAACGAGCACCGTGTCGCGACCTTGTGGCTTAGCAAACGCGAGCTTTTAAAAACGGTCGACAAAGCCACAGCGTTTGACCCGAGCAATAACCGCAGTAATTATTTTCCTACTTTCTGAGCCGAGCGGAGAGAAAACAACATTCATGTCTCACAAACACAGAGCGAGGTCAGAGTCTCTTCATCTCCTCGGCAGCTCACAGTTCACAGATGGAGAGTTTATCTCGTCCGGATCAGCAGAATAAAAGTTATTGATCTGAGAGACACGGAAGATTTAAATGACTCTAAATACTGAGAGAGGATTCAGCTCCTCTGCTTGGTGGGGATCAAATGTTATCAACTGTGATAAAGTGTTTGAATACAACACAAAGTGTGAAGCTAAAACTAAAAGTTTATACTTTGAATTCTCTCCTCTTTGTGTTTGTAGCTGAGTTTCAGTGAACGTCCTGTTCCTGTTTCTGTGTTCAACATGGTGGCCTGGTAGGAAGCTTCCTCATACTAAAGAAAATATGTTCCTGAAACATTTAAAGTGAGGAATAGGCCCAGCAGGAACAGAATATAGATTCATATTGATCAGTGTTTCCTCATTTTTACAGTTTGATCAGAGTTTTGTGTTCAGATGTCACTTTCTTTTCACTCTCTCAAGCTTTGACTGAACAACACACACATTGTTATTCTGGCTCCAGTGACAGGACTGTACTTATATGTATTTTATCCTGTAACAAGGTATATATACAATATCTAAAATGTTGGAACATGCATTTAGTAACCTCATTTATTGTGCTAAGAAAATATGTTGTTTAAAACATTTTGTTTGGACGTGATGTTTTTATTCATTCACTCAAATTTGCATTTTTATAAAGTCAATAAAATTCAACAATGTCACACCGCGGTGAGGTTGGGCGGGACTTATTCGTCCTTCCTCGTCAGCAGCGGGGGCCGGATTTTTCTTTGTGGGGAAAAAGGACGGCTCTCTTAGGCCCTGTATCGATTACAGCCCCCTTAATGCTATCACTATTAAAAACCGTTACCCCCTGCCTCTCATGACATCAGTCTTCGACCAACTGCAACAAGCCAAGGTATTTACAAAACTAGATTTACGCAATGCTTACCATTTAATCAGGATCAGAGAGGGGGATGAATGGAAAACAGGGTTTAACACTCCTAGCGGCCACTATGAGTACTTGGTCATGCCTTTTGGACTCACTAATGCCCCATGACGTCGGCAACCGGGAGCTGTTGGCGGTCAAGCTGGCCCTGGAGGAGTGGAGGCACTGGCTTGAGGGAGCTGAGCACCCGTTTATCGTCTGGACTGACCATAAAAACTTGGAATACATACGTAAAGCCAAGAGACTAAATTCTCGCCAGGCAAGGTGGGGGCTTTTTTTTAACCGCTTCTCTTTCTCCCTCTCTTACAGGCCGGGGTCCCAGAACGTCAAACCCGACGCCCTGTCACGTCTCTACGACCCCGAGCCTGTTGCCAAAGAACCAGAGCCAATCCTTCCACGAACCTGTGTGGTTGGAGCGGTAATTTGGCAGATAGAAAAGGAGGTTAAGCAGGCAAACGGTGAGAGTCCGCCACCTAGTGGGTGCCCTGAAAATCGATTGTTTGTCCCGGTTGAGCTGCGCCCACAGGTGATCCACTGGGCTCACACCTCGCTGCTTTCCTGTCATCCGGGGGTTCGGCGGACTGTGTTCGCCATCTCTCGGAGGTTCTGGTGGCGGTCCATGGAAAGAGAGGTCCAGGAGTACGTCGAGGCTTGTTCGGTCTGCGCCAGGAATAAAACGTCCTCCGGGCCACGGATGGGGCTCCTACAACCGCTCCCCATCCCCTCCAGACCATGGGCCGACATCTCCATGGACTTTGTCACGGGGCTCCCGGTCTCCCAAGGTAACACCACGGTTCTTACGGTGGTGGACAGATTTTCTAAAATGACAAGATTCATAGCCTTGCCCAAATTACCTTCAGCCAAAGAGACAGCTGAAATTATGATTAACCATGTCTTCAGAATCCACGGTTTTCCTAGGGACATCGTTTCTGACCGGGGGCCCCAGTTCATATCATGCTTCTGGAAGGAGTTTTGTCGGCTCATCGGGGCCACGGCTAGTCTCACGTCAGGCTATCACCCGGAGGCCAACGGCCAGACCGAACGGCTCAACCAACAGCTGGAAACCGGTCTCAGATGTCTGGTGTCCCAAAACCCCTCGACCTGGAGCCGGCACTTGGTCTGGGTCGAATATGCCCACAACTCCCTCCCCACCTCAGCCACAGGTTTCTCACCTTTCAAATGTGTATATGGTTACGAGCCGCCTGTCTTCGCAGACCAGGAACCGGAGGTGTCGGTGCCCTCCGCCCATGCCATGATCCGCCGTTGCCAACGTGTCTGGGCGGCCGCCCGGCAGCTCCTCATCCGCCAGGGAGACCGGGTCAAGAGGGCCGCGGACCGGAGAAGACGACCCGCTCCGGCATACCAGCCGGGCCAGAGGGTGTGGCTCTCAGCCAAGAACCTCCACCTCAAAGCCCTCTCCCGGAAGCTGGCGCCGCGCTTCGTGGGACCTTTCCCCATCACCAAGATTATCGGACCCGCAGCGGTTCGCCTTCGTCTGCCCCGCTCTCTCCGTGTTCATCCCACCTTCCATGTCAGTCAGGTCAAACCGGTCAAGGAGAGCCCCATGGTCCCGACCCCCCCGCCCCCTCCTCCCCCTGAAGTGGTAGACGGGGGTCCCGTCTACAAAGTCAAGAGGCTACTGGCTGTGCGCAACCGGGGTCGGGGCAAGCAGTACCTGGTGGACTGGGAGGGGTACGGACCGGAGGAGCGACAATGGGTCCCCTCCCGGTTCATACTGGATCGGTCCCTCATAGAAGACTTCGTGAGGGCCCATCCTGAACTTCCTGGGCCGTCAGGAGTCGGCCCTTAGGGGGGGGGGTACTGTCACACCGCGGTGAGGTTGTCTCGTCTTGGGTTATTGTCTGGTCATTTCCTGTTTTATTTTGAAAATCTAACTCTCCTCTCGTTTCAGATCACTTGCCCTTCCTCTTGTGTCACCTGCCCGTCTCCCCTGATTCCTGATTGTGTCCACCTGTGTCCCTTTTCCCTCATGTGGTTAAAAGTCTGCGTTCCCCTTTGTCTTGTGCCAAAGTGTCTCGTTCCATGTCCGACCACAGAAGCCTACCATAGTCCTGAATCAAGCCAAAGCGTTTTCGTGAGTTTTTGTTGTTTCCTCGTGAGAGTGATTTTCTGTTAAAATTTTCATAGTTGTTAGTTCTGTCCTTTTGTCAGCCTCCTTCGTGAGTGATTTTCTGTTAAGTTTTCATAGTCGTTAGATTTGTTCTTTTGTCAGCCTCCTTCGTGAGTGATTTTCTGTTCATTGTGTTTATGGTTAATGTTTTGAAGCCTTTTTATTTCCTCCTTGTGAGTGATTTTGAATTTGATAGATTTTGTACTTCGAGTTTCCTCTTTGTGAGTGATTTTGATTTTGATAAATTTTGTACTTTGAGTTCCTCCTTAAGAGTGATTTTGAGTTAGATAGATTTTGTACTTCGAGTTCCTCCTTAAGAGCGATTTTGATTTAGATAGCCAGTTTTTCCTCCCTTGGAGTGAATTTTTGTTCTAGCCTAGTTTTTCCCTCCCGATAGACTCTCTTTGAGTAATTTTCATAGCAATATTGTTTTGAAATCACTCTCTCGAGAGCCTTGTCTAAAAACAATAAAAATTGCTCACTGACACCTCAGCAATTGAGTCCTGTATTGAGTCTCGGCCTGACAAACAAGTGTTGTAAAAAAGTATCCCAAAGTCATACTTAAAAGTAAAAATAAATATAAATATGAAATGTTAGTTTGGTAAAAAGGAAAGAGAAATAGTACTTGAGTATAAAAGTAGTGTTGCAGTGTTTAGTTCTCTTTTTTTGTATTTATATGTATGCATTAAAAAAGAAACTGCAAATCTGCAATTTTCTCTTATTTTAAGTTATACATCCTATTTTTTTACTCATCTGTGTGTGTATATCTATATATATATATATATATATATATATATATATATATATATATATATATATACATATATATATATATATATACATACATATACAGTATATATAGTTTTTTAACAGCAAAAGTTTCTTTTCATTCATTTCTTCTGTTTATGTACATGTCAGTTTCCAGTGCCAATAAAGCTTCTTTGAATGGCTTTAATACATTTAATATCAGATAGTTTAAGACTTTTAATTCAACATTATGTAGAAATTGGCATTTTGTGTGATTTGTCGCCCCCCACAGTCTCTGAGTGCAACACGCCTGTTGTAATACAAGTCCCAGGTGTCACAGTTTGTCAGACGTGATGTAGGTGCTGACTACAAACAAAACTCATGACATCATAATGTAATGTGTTGGAAACACACAATGATCCTCTCACTGAAGTTACACAGAGCAGAAACAAGAGACAGAGACGCCATCGAGACACTGAACCATCAGCACCACTCTGAAGCTGTTATTTTAAAGGTGTCAAATAAAGGTGTAATCTGTAAAGTAACTTGTAACTAAAGTTATCGTATAAATATAGAGGAGTACATGTTTCGCCTCCAAAATGTCGTGGAGTGGAAATTTAAATTAAAATAGAAATACTCAAGTAAAGTTCCTCAGAGTTACATCCGTCACTGACGGTTTATTAAAAGTTCAATGTTTTTCTGTGAAAAAACAATAATGTATACATACTTGAAGTACTGCTTGTATTCAGTCACTGTCCTCCTGTGTCTGCTTCACACTTCCTGCTCTCTGACCTTTAAACCCCACGGTCAGTCACATGGAGGAGCTGCTGTGCTTCTTCACCTCAGGTTGAGGCTGTGGCTCTTTTCCCTGGTCAGCTACAGTAACTGGTTCATGTTAGCGCCCCCTGGTGGCTCCTGTCAGCAGCTCTGTTCACTCACTGAGGCTGGCTGTATATGAAGCCTCCTCTGTCGTCTCTGCAGGGTAACGAGCTGCAGCCACGCGACATCAAACCTCTGACAGCGTCTCCGAGTCTGCCGCTTTGTTTAGACACAGAGCTTCAAAGAGGAAGTGCGACGGACAGCTGTCCTTCCTGTTACCCGCACGCTTTGAACTGTGGGTAATTGCTGTGGCTCTGTGTCGTCGGTGGAAAGCCTGAACAATCAGAGGCCAAAAGGCCGGCGGCTCCGAGGCTGCCGCCCACACATAATGACGGCAGCGAGCGTTCGTCTGGCGGCCGACACGAGTCGTGACCCGGCTCGCCGTCTGTCACAGCGATGACAAAAGCACACTTCCCCACCTGCTCCGTAATGAGAATTCTCATTATCCTCCGCTCTGTCTGCTCAACCTTTTGAAGGGAATCTGAACACAATCTGAACCCCGGTGGACCCCCGCTCCCCAGCCCCGGGCCCCGCCACTTCATACATCCCCGGCATGATTAAAACGGCTGGCGGTGTGGCGGGCGACTACAGCGAGCGTGACGTGCCTCACAGCGAGATTAAAAGGCCGTTTGACTCGGAGGAGCCCCGGCTGCCACCTCAGGTGTGTTTTTAAGGTGAGAGGCTGTCTGCGAGGTTTTCAGCTCGCTGTTTATCCTCCTCCGGCTCGATGAGAAGCCTGTCGAAGTGTCGCCTCGCTTGCAGCGGAGCGGGACAGCTCTCGAGTGTTTCTCTTAAAGTGAAAGCCAGAAAGCCTCACGTCATCTTCCACAGTTGGCAGCAGCTGCAGCGCCTCGGAGCAGAGAACTAAATCTGATTTTATTCTGTGTGTGTGTTTCACCATGACAAGACATGCACACCTGAACATGGCTGATTTTACCACCGAGTTCTTCTTCAGCCTTTAAAACTGTCAGTGTGTGTTTGTGGACTCGACTGACTGTATCTGTGAGTTTGTGCAGCTGTAACTGTGAAAATGACTAAATTAAAGCAGCAAGGAAGTCTGGCGCCCCCTGTGGACTGTAAACAGATGTTTGCATGAGCTTGCAGATTAATAATTGTACTCAAACAGTTGATCTTGTTTTACCGTCGTCATACTAAAGTTGATGTCTCCTACAGTTCAGAATCGATTCACAAATGTCTAAAATTAAATTTTCCAAAAAGCTGAGAGGGCAGCGCAGCCCCGGGACACATCGACAGCTTGCACACAATCTTTTAATTTATCTTCAAAAAGGCAAACGGTAACAAATAAGCTGCTAACGTCTCTCTGCTGCACTGTTAGCTCAGGGAACCACAGCAGCGTCCAAGAGGCTGAACAGGCGCAGACAAACAGTCGTGTTTCATCTTCATCACAAAAACATTATGTTTCTTCTTTCAGGCCGTCACTTTTTCCAAAAATCAACGTCGAACAAATTGGAAATTAAACGCAATTCATTCAAATGACTTTGAATACAGTATGCTGTATACAGTAGAAACTATTTTACGTTTTTTTTAAAAACTGGAAACTACCAAGACTGTTAATGGCTGACAAGACACAGACACCATGTGATACCAGCGGAGTTATCCAATTGGCTCATGAATCTTGTTAGAAGCTGAAACCAACTGTGCGGATTCTTGATGTTTTATTTTTAAAGAATAATGTATCTGTATAAAACTGTTATCAGTATGACCTTTAGCTTATTGTTTCCTACATGCCTGTCACTGCTGAAGCCACGTGTGATGAATAATATGCAGGCAAACAAGGTTGTACACTTGGCGCCACTCTGCCGTCTCAGTGAGGTGTTCAGCTTGCAGGTGAGTCTGCAGATTTGTTAAAGCGCAACACAGCTGCCTTTAAAACAGTTTTTTGTGACTTTACATTTTAGCAGACACTTTTGTCCAAAGCCTTGCATGGCAGTGCCAAGGCAGTGTATGAATGTATGAATGAATTACTGTAAGTTGCTGCCATGCAAGGAGCCGACCAGCACATCAGGAGCAGTTTTGGGGTTCAGTATCTTGCCCAAGGACACTTCGACATGCAGACCACAGGAATTAAACCAGCAACCTTCTGATAACAAAATGCTGGCTCTACCCCTGAGCCACAGCCGCCCTACAGACAAATCTAAAATACTTCCACATGCTGCTTCTCAGATGTTTTGGTGTCGTTACTGTCCTCTCAGGACGGCTCTGCTCGCTCTCGTCCTCCATTTTTATAGCCAAACAACTTAACATTAATGTTAGCTTAGGTTACTGATAGGTCAAGCTGCTCTACAACTACAACTAACAGCATAATGCACTTACAGGCTACATTTCAAACTGCTCCAATAGGAACTTTTCACCCAACAAAAGACAGACAACTTCCTTCTGTACTCACTGAAGTTCTCAAAGAGAAAGTAAAAACTTCCTCCACATTATCTGGAGAGGCTTTGGACGGGACACAGATGGAGCATGAAGCACTACAGCAGTACTGCATTCAGACTATTAGTGTCCATCATCAGCACACACAGACATCAGGAAGCTTCTGTCACTTCTTCAGTGTGAAAACTCATCTGACTTTAAACCTGACTGGAATTAGTGTGACAGCTTCAGCTTCAGTGTTACAGACGAGGGTCTGTTTGTAGTTCAGAGGCACTGAGAAACTTTAAAAAGATGTTTAAAACTAATCAGATTTATTATTTAAACTTAAATGTGTGTCTTAGTTGAAACACACGACAGGGAGGCAGAAACCTGACTGAACTGAGAGTGTTTCTGTTGTTTCTCTGCAGCACAGCTGATTCATTCACGGCCCTGTGGGCTGGTTGGCTGTGACCCCCCCCCCAACTCCACCTCCTCCTCCTCCTCCTCCTTCACCTCCTCCTCCTCCTCCTCCTCCTTCACCTCCTCCTCCACCTCCGCCTCCTCCTCCTCAGCTGATTATTGAAACTGTCCTCTGGGTGAGAACGTAAAGCAATAACACACAAAAGCTAATTCAGTTAACCAACAAGCACATTGGCCTCCATACAAGAGAAAGGGCAAAATCTAATAGTCAGGTGGCAATATCTGAGCAGAATTACAGCATTAGTTTTCATCAGTGTCCCCCCAGCAGCTAGGTGGGGTTGCAAAACACGTCTGCCCAAATCTAATTGTGAAAAACTGCATTAACTCCGGGATTGTTTGCAGTTTTTTTATTTCTTTTCTTTTTTCTTTCGCTACAAAACTTCTGGATCGTGTTTTGAGAGAATGAGCAAGCGAGCCCCGGCGTGAGACTGTGATATGAGAAACTGGATGATGATGTGACAGAGTCGTGTCTGTAGTAACATTCATCACAACAACCGTTTGATTATGTTATTACAGACGTGACGATGGAAACAAACACAAAACAAAAGCCTCACAGAACTCCCTTTAAAAAACAGCGATTTTAAGAGATTCTGTTCATCAACTTTGCTGCGGTGTGTTTTTTAACACTCATCATTCATGTGTGGTGAGAGTCAGATATCGACAGTGTTGTTGGCTCTTCCAGTGAGGGCTGATTTGCTTCTGGGGGAAAAACTGATATTCAGCAGTCAGAGAAAAGGGGAGAAAAAAAACAAAAAACGACACCAATTTCTCCTGCCCGCCATAATTGGCTGTAATGCCAGGCTTGGAAACCGAGCCCCAGTTGCTAGACAACCATCTCTAAAGCTTTCAATTTACAAGCCGTCCAGCAAATAGATTTTTAGACGGGATGTTTGGTGCTCACAGAGTGAAAGGCAGCCAAATGTTTGTTAACTCCTGTTTCATTTTTCATTTTAGTTTTTTATTTCTGTGTGTGCCGGCAGCAGAATAGATGGACTCCTGGACCGGAGGGTTGTGTTTCTGCAGAGACGGGCGAGGTCTCTGTGGAGCTGCAAACAACACAGCAATCCAAGCAACAAATACAAACATCTGTCACCTCTGCAGAGACACTCTGCTTGTCGGATGACCTGTCTGGTCAATTACAAATAATAAGGTGGACACACTTTCATATTTTGTATGTTTGGTCAAATAATAGGATAGGACATAGGATGAGCCTGACATTCAGGTGTCGTCTTCCAAAAAGATGCTACAAAGCCCCACAGTTAGCTCGGAGCAACAGCCGACAGGGTTACACTTTATACAGGTCCACAAATTTCAGGGCGAGGAGGTGGAAATTACCAAGTAACAGATTTGAAATGTCTTTGTTTATTTGACAGGGACAGTCACAGCTTCTTAGCAGAGTTAGCTATAAGCTAATTAACAGACAACATGTACAGTAAATACCTGGTAAGTTCACTAATATACATAACTTCTCCTCAGCGGAGGAATAAAACATTAAAACATATTATTATGACTCAAACTGAAACTTTTAAAATGAAAAGTTAGTAACAATTGAAGAAAAATTTTACAAAGTTTGACTGACCCTCCTGAAATGATAGAAATTGGTGAAAATGTAATTGACAGTTGGAGGCTATAACATGCTAACAGACAAAGCAAAGCTGCAACAAAGGCAGTCAAGAAGAAGAACGGCAGCAAGTGTTAACAATGCAGGAACTAAATATTTAAAAAGTTCTTCTATGAGAGAGGAAATGCTTTCAACAGGTTTGTTAGACCTAGATGAACCTTTGAGCCGAAATGTTTCCTGTAAATCTATCAAAGAATTATCTATCTAAATTTGGGGGTAATTTCAAATAAATCTCCAACATGTTCTTTGGTAATTACAGCCTGTGAATTTGCATTTGGACCTGTAAACTGACATGCTTGAAGTCATTTTTATTTGGCTCTGTTGAGCTGACACATATTAAAGGTTTAAGTCATTCTTCTACTATTTGAATTCGTATAAATCATTTTAAAATGTTTGATAAGAATATTTCCTGTATGACACTCTAAAATTGATCCTGGAGGATTCTTCCACGAACCTGTTGGTGTTTCTACAACCTCTTCTTCACTTTGGTTTTGTTCTGCTGTCATCACATCAATATATTGATTATGTTTGACTATAATAATGATAAACTTGTCTCATGGGTCCAGTAATCATTCAAACACTCAGAACAGAGTGAGAACGGAATCTGTAAATATTCATCAGATCAGAGACGAGTTGAACTGAGACAAAATCCTGAAAGTCCATTCAACTCTTTCAACTCAGCTTAGTGTTGTTGTTGTTGTTGTTTTTAAATAATTATGAATACAAATATGAATAAAAAGCAGAATTAAGAGAATAATTCACTGTGTGTTTTAAATCCACTCCTGGACTTTTTTCTGTCCCTCATATTACAGTGGCCTTTTGTCAATAAAGCACACACACAAACACACACACACACACACACACACACACACACACACACACACACACACACACACACAATGGCCCTGTTCAAAGTCATGGTTTGGGCCCAGAGGCAGGTCACCGGAAACTGCTCTGTTCAATAAGTTATTAATACTTGATGCTGGTGGCCAGTGTGCATTATTTAACAATAATGATAACGTCTGTTCCATTATAGATTAAAGGACCCCTCCTCCCTCCCCCTCCCCCTCTTTCTTTTTTTAATCAGGCCTTTCAAAAGACAAAAAATAGCCGGCCGGCTGCTGCGAGGCCGTCTGACTGTGACACTCAGTGTGATGAGGACATGGAGATGCCCAGAGGCTCAGATACAGAGAGAGGCTGCAGCACAGAGGGAGAGAGTGGTATATAAATACATATCAGTCATATACTACAGTTAACTATGAACTAAATACAAAACAGACATGTGTGCATGATCGGGCAGATGTGAGGCAACAAGAAGTAAAAGATCCTGTCTGGCAGACCTGGAAACATACTGCTACCACTGCTGCTACAACCAGATATTAAGAGGCGTCTGTAAACACACTGTACATCCTCACTGGACCTCCAATCAGCTGCTGAGTCAACAAGAAATAAAAAAGAAAAAGTACCAAATATACATTGTCCGCTTCATTGAGAAAGAAAACATGCAGTACTCTTCAGCATCTGCCAGAAAATGCTGGCACCAAAATAATATCATCCTAAAGACATTGCATACCCAAGCTAATGTCCTCACAACCAAGTCAGATGACCAAGAACCAAACAGCAACCGAGTGGTGCCAAAGAAACCCTCTGAACAACAATACTACGTTCCTGCAGTAGTGGAGGCTGCAGGTTCAGGAGTAATAAAGAGTAAAGATCAACAGATCATTGGTCGTCCGTCTGACAAACTCAATTTCAAAGTTAGAGGTGTTTTACAACAACAGTATGACTTTATCCTGGAGGCTTTTTGACAAGTTCAAGCAATTACATTCAGCAAAATAAAACAACAAACACCAGACTTCAGTGATTCAACGAGGAATGACCAAAGATAGAAATTCAGTTTGTGTCTCTTCACAAACAAATCAATAAAGGATCTCTGAAACATGTCAGGCGCTGTCAGAGTTTCCTCTGGTAACAGTCAGCTGATCGTCTTCATCACACAGGAGAAGAGGCTGGAGGTGAAGATACAGGCTAACACTAAGCTAGCTCCACGCTAACGCTAAGCCAATGATACTTTTGAACTTTGATGGAAATAGGAGGCTTATTTTCAAGCAATTTTTGATTTAGGAACAAAATTGCGACAGCCTGCTAGCCATGTATCAACAGGAGCAACCAAGTCTGGAAACCAGTAAAATGGTTGCTGTTTTTCACCTTGATGTTAGCGTCACAACACCTGCTGACATCCTACCAACCACTACAACCAGCTGAGCAACTGAATGGCCACCCAGCAACTCATTTACCACTGAGGTTGAGAGGTCAGTTGTTTTTATTTAGTTTTTTTAATTTATTTTTTTTTATTGAATTTTATTTGACTGTAACACTTGTTGTTATCAAGGAATCAACTGGTATTAAGAGAAAAATGTCTTGTAGAGTTATTTGCAGTGAATGCTTTGTATTAAAAAGTAATACTGTACTTTTTTACTGTACAATGTCATTTCTGATCCCACCAGACATAAATACTGACCCGTACACCTTCTAATCCCCCGCTGACCCTCTGTTGAGTGTGAGGTGTTGAGCCGTGATGAAGTCGAGCTCAGCAGCCCTGCAGCTCCGCTCAGAAAGATGATGAGCAGGAAATATGAAATGATTCTGATATCTTCTTCAAAGAGAAAATGGCTCTCCTCCTCCTCAGCGGTGAAGTGTCACAGATAGCAGACAGAGCCGGCAGACTGCTAATGCTCTCTCTTAAGGCCAGATAGGCTCATTACACAGCAGCTGGGCGAGGAGGGAAAAAAGGGGCGAAGAAAGAAAAAAGCATGTCAGGTCTGGCAGACATGTTGGCTCTGTCCCTTTGTGAAGGTAAAACCCAGTCGCTTCCTCTCACCTCTTTTAACCTCACATGAAAAAAAAGCACCTGGAGCTGGTGCAGACCCTCAGCAGCCGTGTGGACGTACAGTAATTGGCCTTCATGAGAGGTGGGCGTCCTGCTAGCGTGAGGCTAATGTCAGCTTGGCCCTGATTTGTTCACAGTTTTATTCCACCACAGGCTGGGAAGAGGAATCTGCGCCCGCCTCGCCACTAAAAACTGTTTCTGTGAGGATGAACTGCTGCTGGCTTCTTTATTAAAGCCTCCGTTGTCACTCTGAAGCTGGGACTGTTCAACTTATTAAAACTCAGGACATTTCTTTATAACACCAGTGAACTGTGAACAAACAGGTACACACACACACACACACACACACACACACACACATAGTACTGCAGACTGTTTGTTCACTGAAAAATACTTTTATTTTAAACTTCTTGTCCAGAATAAACTGCAGTTGTCTTCGGCTGTATTCTGTTCACAGAGTCGATCACTGAAGTGTTGTGAATACAAAACACTTCCTCCTCATCAGAAACAGCAGCTCTGTGGGCTGCAGCTTCACACTGAAGCCCTGCCGACCACTCGAGAGTCAGTTTTACAAGTGAAGGACTCCTTGGGTGGGTCAGTGACATGCATCGTCTGGTTTGACTTTCAAAATAAAGCTCGCTGACAAATGACTTTTGAACTGTTGTTAACATAAAATGGTCACAGCTTTAGGTTCACTCACATAATGTAAATGACATACGTAACATAACTAAAAAAACAGATCACTCCTGACTCTTGTGAACCCGGTCTTCAGAGGGAAAGTCCAGCTTTGACCCATTCAACTACACCAGCCGCTCCCTGACTCAAACTTCTCTCTCTCTTTATACTATTGCACAAGAGCAGCACATAAAGAAGTGACGTTAACTTCAGCACCAAACTCAGAAGCGTAGTGCCACCGACCAAGCTGCTGTGTCTGATGAGGACGTGAGAACCAGTCGGTGTTGTTTCAGGACCATCATTTCATTTCAACGTACAAAATAGTGACATATCTGAAGCAAGTCGTTGGAGCTGAGTTCACTGTTTTTCTATTTTTTCTTCCCACGTTTGGGTGACAAGTTTAAGAAAAGATGGTTTGGGTCAAAATAAACCCTTTCAAATTATTTTTCAGGTCTCAATTCTGTGCAACACAGATTTTAAAGTTCAGTTGAAGCTTGAAACATGTTGCAGTGGAGGAAACATGAACACCTTCCACGACCTAACAATGCACTGCGTGGACCTCACTGACCGTCTAGCTGCTGTCAGGAGGCAGGTTTGAAACATATTTATCGCTCAAACTCATACGGTATAAAACAAACAGTCACATAAATATCTTCTTACATATAGTTGTTACACATATAGATACCTGTTGGTGTGGACATGTGTCAGGAACAGGTGAGATAATGAAATTCAACTTTTTTTTCTGCATCAAGTATCAAAAACATGAATTAGTCTGACCGAGTCTGAAATGTGAGACTCAAGGCAGGCAAAACTGAGAAAACAACCAAGAACTAAGGAAAGCCCAACTGAACTTAAACCCAAAACCATGACAGAGACAGTTCACTGGAGTCAAGACAAAGAAAAGATGGTGAGCGATTTGTTCCTCGACTCCAACTGACAAGTTCAAATGTCCAACATTTTTCTATGCACTCTTCATGAACTGACATGTCTCTAACTTGTGAGATGCCCATCCAGAACTGTAAGTGTTTGAGTTGTTGTGAGGTTTATGTTTTCACTCCTGACGCCAGACTTTGTGTAAAGATGACAGAATCATGTCCTGGATCTGTCGTACTCTGCACACACTGAGATAAACCACATCCTCTCATGTAATTCTGTTAAAAATAATGATTTCCCGAAAATGTCGTTTGACTGTTTCTCCTGAAATATAACCATCAGTACACATGGACAGTGATTCAGGGGATGTAACTCCCCCTTACATCCTCCTCTTTGATCAGTCCAACAGCATTAAAAGCTTTAATAAACGTGAACGGGAGGTAAAGGCTTCGCTGGAGGTTTTTCAGTCCACTTGTGAGAAGCAGCGAGTCATTCCTGCTGCTGCTGCATTATTAATGCAATGATCATTTGAGCACCACTGAACTCACTGTATGTTTTTTTATCAAGCCACTTTAACACAGTGAACATTAACAGTGACCGCTCCTACAGTAGCTGCTGTAGTAATTATAGAGCAAACAGCACACAGGCCTTTAATGGAAGAACTGGCCGCACTCAAGTTGAACAGAGAATTACTGCTCGACGTGTTCCTGCACAGTCGAGGGGTTCTTACGGTTTTATTCACTGGGCGGTTCATAAAATGAACTCGTGGATTATTCCACTATTAGTCCAATATCAGCTGACAGCAGGAGAGAACAATCACACTGAAGCTCTGCATGGAGGCCTTATTATATCTCTGCTGTGATTGCGCTGCTCTTCACATTCATCGTCTGTTGTGTTGTTTCATCTGCAAAATCTTCAAACTACATCCAAGAGCAAACACATGATCGGGTTTAAAACATGTCATTGAACTACTCCACAGTACGGACAACAGTTTGTTCAGACAGCGACGTTCATCATTGCCTCCATTAAAAACTAGAAATTCAACTAGAAAATTAATTTCCTGAATACTTGCTAGAAATGCAGGAATTGCCTCACACTGCCTTAACAGTTTAATTTAAACTGGTGATGTTGCAGTCCAGTGCATGAACATGCACTCTTTGCTCAAATCTCTTGGACACTGAGCTGGACAGCAATGTGTAAATAAATAAAAGTCAGTAGGTATGAAGGATGTGGAATATTTATTTGTTTTCTCTGTTGCTACTACTGCCACTTGTAGTAGTATAAAGGATGTAGCAGCAGTAGTAGCAGTAGTATAAAGGCTGTAGCAGCAGTAGTAGCAGTAGTATAAAGGCTGTAGTATTAGTAGTAGTAGTATAAAGGCTGTAGTATTAGTAGTAGTAGTATAAAGGATATAGCAGCAGTAGTATAAAAGCTGTAGTAGTAGCAGCAGTAGTAGCAGTAGTATAAAGGCTATAGAAGCAGTAGTAGCAGTAGTAGTAGTAGTAGCAGTAGTATAAAGGCTCTAGAAGCAGTAGTAGCAGTCATATAAAGGCTGTAGAAGCAGTAGTAGCAGTAGTGTAAAGGCTGTAGAAGCAGTAGTAGCAGTAGTGTAAAGGCTGTAGAAGCAGTAGTAGCAGTCGTATAAAGGCTGTAGAAGCAGTAGTAGCAGTAGTGTAAAGGCTGTAGAAGCAGTAGTGTAAAGGCTGTAGAAGCAGTAGTAGCAGTAGTAGTAGCAGTAGCAGTAGTATAAAGGCTGTAGAAGCAGTAGTAGCAGTCGTATAAAGGCTGTAGAAGCAGTAGTAGCAGTAGTATAAAGGCTGTAGAAGCAGTAGTAGCAGTAGTGTAAATGCTGTAGAAGCAGTAGTAGCAGTCGTATAAAGGCTGTGGAAGCAGTAGTAGCAGTAGTGTAAAGGCTGTAGAAGCAGTAGTATAAAGGCTGTAGAAGCAGTAGTAGCAGTAGTAGTAGTAGTAGCAGTAGTATAAAGGCTCTAGAAGCAGTAGTAGCAGTCGTATAAAGGCTGTAGAAGCAGTAGTAGCAGTAGTGTAAAGGCTGTAGAAGCAGTAGTAGCAGTCGTATAAAGGCTGTAGAAGCAGTAGTAGCAGTAGTGTAAAGGCTGTAGAAGCAGTAGTAGCAGTCGTGTAAAGGCTGTAGAAGCAGTAGTAGCAGTAGTGTAAAGGCTGTAGAAGCAGTAGTGTAAAGGCTGTAGAAGCAGTAGTAGCAGTAGTGTAAAGGCTGTAGAAGCAGTAGTAGCAGTAGTATAAAGGCTGTAGAAGCAGTAGTAGCAGTAGTAGTAGTAGTAGCAGTAGTGTAAAGGCTGTAGAAGCAGTAGTAGCAGTAGTGTAAAGGCTGTAGAAGCAGTAGTAGCAGTCGTATAAAGGCTGTAGAAGCAGTAGTAGCAGTAGTGTAAAGGCTGTAGAAGCAGTAGTAGCGGTAGTGTAAAGGCTGTAGAAGCAGTAGTAGCAGTCGTGTAAAGGCTGTAGAAGCAGTAGTAGCAATAGTATAAAGGCTGTAGTAGCAGTAGTATAAAGGCTGTAGTAGCAGACTTAGCAGTAGTAGTAGTAGTAGTAGCAGTAGTAGTAGTAGAAGCAGTAGCAGTAGTAGTAGTAGCAGTAGTAGCAATAGTATAAAGGCTGTAGTAGCAGTAGTAGCAGTAGTATAAAGGCTGTAGTAGTAGTAGTAGTGGTAGTAGCAGGAGTCGGGATTCCAACCACCAACCTTGGGACCGTGTGTCTCCCATTCATTTCTGTAGTGCAGCGAAGCGCAGTGCAGCGTAGCTTAGCGTTGCGTAGCGTAGTAGTTTTGGTTCCAGACTTATAAGTTTCCACCAACAGAGTAAATACCAACAGAGTACCAACAGAATAAATGAGAAGTTCACTTGGGGAACTGGAGCTGTTAGAACAGTGGATGGTCAGAGTTGAACACATGAGGCGACAGGCTCACCTTGATAAAGCTGAGTGCTGCTCTGATTTGTTCATCTTCTGAATCTGAAATAGTTTTTGTTTCATTGCTAAATCAAAGTGGTGACATCAGTGTTGTGGAGCGGCAGGTTGAGATGAATGAAGCTTGTTGTCTGCTCTGGTTTCATCTGAAGTGAAGGTCAGTTCAACATGAATAAAAACTCCCATTAGCTAAACTCTTCCCCTGTGTACTCACTGTTTAAATGCCCTCTTCATCCTGAAACCTCCTCTTTAATGAAGGATGTGTGTAATTTTTCTGCTCACCTCTGCCTCCTCGCTCTTGTCATCAGCAATTAATGTACTGAACTGAATGAATCAAAAAGAAAAAAGCTCACAATAAAAACCCTGCGGGCAGGAGAGTCGCTATTTAATCTACGACAAAAGATTATTTCATCCCGTTTGTTTATCTGACCGCAGCTTTTTTTCTCTGTCCGCCTGTCGCCCGCAGCCATTCACACCGCAGAGGAAAAATATAATCATCGAACAAAAAAACAAAAGGCCGAGCGGAGTTTGATTAAATCACCACTGAATGGGATTCAGCGAGCGGCCATTGTTGGAGGCTGTTTAGAGAAGGTGTGTTTGTATGTGTGCGTTTAGGTGTGTAATGAGCCTGCTGTTTAATTCATTAGTGCAGCCATATCTGACACACACACACACACACACACACACACACACACACACACACACACACACACACGTGAAATGTACCAAATAATATGCATGCGTGTTTTTTCTGAAAGTTAAAAGGAACAGTTCGCCCAAACAGTCAAACTCAGTCATCATCTCCTCCCTCCGTGCTGATATAAAGTCAGGTGAAGTCTCGTAGTCCACAAAACATTTCTGGAGCTTCACTGTAAAACAGAGTTGCAGCATTCTGCTAAACAACTGAAGTAGCTGGAGACTTGTTTCAAAATTAAAATTAAAATGTCTCCATACAGCTTGTCTGCTGTAATCCAAGTCAGCAGAAGCCCCGAGATCACAAACTGATCTGAGGAGATGATATTTACATCTTTGACGTACGGTCGAGCTCGTGCACCCACTTCAGACGATATGCATGCTAACACTTAGCGTATAGCTCAGCAGTTCCAGTGAAGATTTTGGCCTTAAAAAGAAATTGTGTAAACAACGTCTTTTCAAATCAATTTGGGATCTCATGGCTTCACATGACTTTGCATCAGCATGAGATGAGATTACTAAAATGTCCTTTTGGTGAACTTTTTCTTTAAATATCCTCATAAAGACAAAGAAAGAAAGTGGCTAACCTTAGCTTCATTTCTCCAATATCCTGGAGCAGCTCCCACACAGTGAAGCTGAATAAATTAATACAAATTATTTTATCTTTTTGGGTTAACTCCTCCTTTACATTACATTTAAGTTTGTAATTATAGAAAGGATTTGTCTGCTATAATTTTGTTTTTCATTTTTGTGTTTTTTTACACCACATCTTTACAATGTTAAATATTTAGCATCAGCAGAACTGCTATAATGCTCTGAACTGTAATATACACACAAAGCTCAAACATTATAAAAAGGCACTGAACGCCTTAAAAACAAGTCTGGTTTAAGGTGTGGCTCCGCCCCTCCTGATCTCACCTGATTCTGATTATGTAATCATCAAAGTAATCTGTCAGGAGGAACTGGCAGTGATGGCATTCAGCCTCCCAATAATCCCACTGCATGCTGGGAAAAGATGAGAGCAGCTCCAGACAGACCTGGACACCTGCCCTGCTCTCCAGGGTCCTTAATCACAGGGCCACACCCGCCCTCCTGATGGGCCACCGTATGTTCTGAGAGGAGGATCTTCAGTCCTCTAACTTCATGTTAGATGTCATTCAATTTAATTCAGTATTGTAATACTCTGTGATCTGTGATTAAATGGCATCATCATGAAGTCATACAACGTCCTCCTTCCTCCAACCTTATCCCCACACCAAATGTTGGTATAATGCGTCTGCAACACATGAATATGTTAAATGTGTTTCATATGATGAGGATAAGTTCAAACATTTTTTTACGTCTCAGTTCATGTTGTGACTAAGTGCTGATGGTCTGATTTGGTTTAGGCACAAAAAACAATCAGGAAAATCTTAAAATACCTGGTTTTGGTGCTGCAAACAGCTAGAAAATGTTCTGAGGGCTCCTTAAAATTAACAGATTATCACGTCAGGGGATCACCAAAGTCAGCAGGACTCATCCTTTGGGGAACATGAATGCCTCCAATAAATTTCCTGGATATTCACAGAGTCCTGGTTGAGATATTTCAGTCTGAAATGCTTTAAAAACATTTGAAGAGAAGTCAACTACGACGCTAAACGTGTATTTTTGCTCGACTCTTTTTCAGTTTGGTTGTTTGGATAAAGTTAAAGTTTCCTATTTGAGGAAAAGCTGAGAGAAATTAATCAGTTTAAATCAGTTTATTTTCTGTTTCTGGATGAGTTTTAGAAAAACCTGATGCCATGTTTCGTTTCCAAAATACAACCATTAAGTGTTTTGAACTTGCTCCAGCTCTGATTCGCGCCTCTGACTGCTTCCTCGACTCAGAAACAAAGTCCAGACTATTCAAATTGATGGTCACGACATAAATTGCCAGTGTAGTTGAATGATCTCGGAGGCTCCCGTGTTTCTCTGCTGGGGAACTTTAATAGATCATTAAAAGAAAACAACTAAATGAATTTGTTTAACTGTTTAAACTTTCAGTGAGTAGATGGACTCAGCCTCCCTGAGGAGCACAAAAACTTGAACAAAACACAGCCAACTTTATAAGTACTTTCATTGGAGACACAGACATCAACACACTCTCCTCCCTCAGCAGTGATCCAGATCCCATAATTGTGTTTGGCTGCATTTGTTGTTAAAAAAAAAAAAAAACACTCTCTAGTCTTTATTTCTGCTCATCTGCTGCTTTCTGCCGTCAGCATCGCCCTTCATTAACTCGCCTCCAAAGTCATCAACAAGTCACAAAAGGCAGAATGCCCGTTTCCATCATGGCTGAATAGACCTTAACTGAAGAAAGAAGTACTTTAAACTGCAAAGACAAACAGGAAGTGTCTGAACACAGCCCAAACAGCTGCTCGTTTGTGTCTTCCTGCCTCTCCGTCAGCGCTGTCAGGAGTAATTGTTGTGTTTATGGTGAATCTTTTTCATTGGATTTATTCTTTAACCCTGCAGCTCTGATTGGGCTTTCACTGTCTGACTCCCCCAACGATGAAAAAGGGAAACTGGAGAGGTCTTTCTGCTCATGCTGAAAACACTCTTAAGGGTTTCTTTTCATTGAGAGCGTCGGCGTCTCCTCGCCTCTTTTCTGTTCGATTGAAGACAAAGACTTCTCTGCTTTCACACAGACGCCATCTTCTCCTTTCAGCGCTATCAAAGGCACTTTGAGATTTGGTATTTTTTAACTGTCTTGTTGTCAAACTGAACACCAGCCTTGTCAAGTTTCAAGAGCTACACCTGTACACAATCGGCTGCGTCTGTAGATGTTCTTTGGTCATCGGTCCCACACTAATGTAAAGAGACAAATATCTTCAGAAAGGGACGGAGACAAAACACAATCTCATGATACATTTCAACCAGCAGCTCAAAGTATTTCTTGAACACTTGAATTATTAATGAACTATGACAGAGTTCATATCAACCTCTACTGTGCTAAGAGCAAATGCTAATGCTAACAAACATTCTACACATTCTACATTCTACTTTGTGTAAACCCTGTTGATTCAGTTCAGTTCATTTGTTTAACTAACTAAAGTTGAATGAACTCCTTTAATGAACTGAACTTCTCCCTTAAAATCATCTGCTGGTTGTTGTCTCTGGTTTTGGCTCTGGACAGAGCCAGGCTAGCTTTCCCTCCTGCTTTCACTCTTTATGCTAAGCTAAGCTAAGCTAAGCTAACCTTGTCCTGACTGCAGCTCTGTAATGAACACACAGACAAGAGATTGATTTCAATCTGAACATCCTACTCTGTGAAAGAAAGAGGATTTATGTTTAAAAAGTTGAACTGTTCCTTTAAGTGGAAACTCATTAAAACAGCTGTTCTGTCTGAAACATAATGTACCGTCTAACACTGGTCTCATGTTTAATGGGTTTTGTATGTTGTGCGACACTAACATGTGGTGTTCACATTAATCACGTGTGAGTCACCGTCGGCTCGTCCTTTGTGCGTCTCCTGCAGCTGCCTGTGAAGTGGACTCATTGTATCCACGGCAGCTTTCTCTCATCTGGCTGAATTTTAATTACCGCCACATTCTTGAAGATCCACATTTTAATGAACAAAAACCTTGTGCATGTCGCCGCTGCGCCTATCGCTCCCGCCGATCACGCATTAGAAAAGGAAACTTAATTAAAAAGATATCACAAAAGGCTGTCGGGCTAAACTCGCCTTTTCAATTACACTTTCTTTGTAGGTTTAAAGCTCTCAATCAGCAAATATCCCAACGGCCGCCTCATCCTGAACGCTCGCTATCCGTGTTTTCCTGCTGATGGTTCAATGACCACAGATCTGCAGGTCTGAGCTGTAGTCTGTATAATACAGTGTAATAACATGTGATCACCCTGACGGTGTTCAGTGATCAACTTTTATCTGTTTTCACATGTTGAAGGTGTTGTGTGTTTTCACATCAAACAGATTCAAACATAAGACAAACGGGAGAAATTCTGCTCGAATATTATCTTTTTTCAGCTTAAAAACAATCGACGGATGCTACTGAAGCCGTGCATCATTAACGCAAACTGGTGTTTGATGACCTGGAAATGAGACTCAGCTTCAGGGTTTTAGAGGCAGGTAGCAGAAACAAAAGAGGAGCTCTGTGAATCAAGCTGAACCCAAATAATAAAAGGCGACAGCAAAAGCAAGAAACTAAACTCAGCACAAACCAGGAGGACAAGAGGAACACAAGCAGCGGGTGAAGAAAAGAAACAGGACAATGAAAAGGCAGATGAACCGACAACCAGTGAGGCAACACACCTGGAATAAATCCACATGGATTCATTAACTTATGAGACACAGGTGAACACAGACAGGAAGTGAAAAGCAAAACCTTCAAAATAAACAGGAAACAACTAAACTGAAACCTAAAACCATGTTAGTAACAATCACCTGAATTTCTCCACCCTGCAATTCAAATTCTGTCATGTTTATTACTTTATATTACTCTATGATCTATCCCTGGTAATAATGTCTGGGCAGTCCACATAAAGATTGGAAACTTTCTCAAACTCTAAAGGACGTAAATATTCATCAGATGTGTGTTTATATACTAATATATGTTTTTACCTTTTTCTCTATCATCATCTTTAAGAAACTTTTAAGATTATATTCCCAGATTTATTCATGTAATAAAAGACAGGTCGGTCATCTTTATCTTCCTTTTTATGAAACCAAACATGGCCACCACTCCCTCAGTATTTCTATGTTTTTATTGGATCATTGTGCTTCTGTTTCTGTTCGTTGTGTGTGTTTTTTGTTGTTTAGTTTTTGCTGTATTTTCTATGGAGCCCCTAAAGGGACATGGGGAAAAAAAAAAACTTAAACGTTTCTCATGCTCACGAGAAATGTTTAAGTTTTTTTTCTTCACATGCCCAAATTATGCACGACAATCAGTGGTATCCCTCAGCCTGGGATATCATTTGAAAATGGAAGCTTGATAGGTGAACACTATTTATTCAGTGGGTGTAGTTAAGGTGAACTCGGACTGCATCATGATCAGGACTCACAATGAGGATATGGAGTGTAACGATTCTGTGACAGCTGTCACTGACTTTATTTACAGGCTTTCATAAATCATACAATCCATATTAGCAGGTGGAGAGGATGATCCAGATGAGCTGACCGGAGAAGGCAAAGAGTGTGTGCAGAGACTGCGCTGTCTCCAGTGTGCTCTGTGTGCTGTCTCCAGTGTGCTCTGTGTGCTGTCTCCAGTGTGCTCTGTGTGCTGTCTCCAGTGTGCTCTGTGTGCTGTCTCCAGTGTGCTCTGTGTGCTGTCTCCAGTGTGCTCTGTGTGCTGTCTCCAGTGTGCTCTGTGTGCTGTCTCCAGTGCGCTCTATGCACAGTCTCCAGTGCGCTCTATGCGCAGTCTCCAGTGCGCTCTATGCGCAGTCTCCAGTGCGCTCTATGCGCAGTCTCCAGTGCGCTCTATGCGCAGTCTCCAGTGCGCTCTGTGCGCAGTCTCCAGTGCGCTCTGTGCGCAGTCTCCAGTGCGCTCTGTGCGCAGTCTCCAGTGCGCTCTGTGCACAGTCTCCAGTGCGCGGTGTGCGCTGTCTCCAGTGCGCTCTATGCGCTGTCTCCAGTGTGCGGTGTACGCCCGACAGCACAGTTGTGTCCACTGCAGTGATTTCACACACAAACTACATGAAAACTAAAATCGTATTTGGTGAAACATGAACAGTAGGCTATTCATTTGTTAATGCTTTTTGATTTAATCTTGGATTTCTACCATCGATTATGATTACTGGATCAGTTAGTTCCAAAGAGTCCGGCCCTCTCCGCTGCGCTCCAGGACAGGGAATGATGGCACAGCACTCAATGGGGAAATATTGATTTAAGATTTGTGTTGGCTGATATTTTTACAACTGAAAGGTGTTCATGAAATAATTATTACACTTCACTTCACAATAAGTAATGTTCACCTATCAAACTTCCATTTTCAGCGTTTCTTGTGCTCACGTTTAAGTTGTTTTTTTCTTCCCCATGTCTCTTTAGGGGCTCCGTAAATTTCTCAATTTATGTGATGTGGGGAGGTCTGTAAAATGAGCCTGATGGCTTCTGGCCTCTCCTGACACTTGTATTTTTAAAAGTGTGTAAGTATGAAGCAAATTTGTTTGACTGCAGGAACATTTGTAATTGTTCGGTCAGAATGAAACAAGAATATCTTACTCTACATTTGACGTTAGCTAGCGAGCAACAGCAGGCACCTAGTGTGTGTTCACCTACTTCTGTCTCTGACTGAACTCAGCACTCTCCAGAGGCCTCTTCTTTTTACTCTCTCCACTCTGTTCTCATGAAGTGAAGTGTTTTGTCTCCAGTCAGCAGTCAACAAGGATGAAAACATTACACTGAAAGAATCCAGGTGTCCTTGCAGGTGTTTATTCCTCCAGAAGCCTCAGATCTGCCCCTAGGTGTCTCCTGCAGAGCTCCACAGCTCTCAGCAGCTGATCAGCGACTGGTGCATTGTTTTTATTATAGTTAAATATTTTTAACCTGTGCAAATATGTTGTGCACAGACTTTTTATGCACTTGAATAATTTTGGTTTGAACACAAAGGAACTTCAGCAGATCTTCAGACTAACTTTACATGATAAAACAGACATCAGGTGCACGTGTCATGTTTCTCTGAGTTAATTTGGATTCATTCATTTCATGAAACAGACAAGTGATGAACATTAAAAATGCTCCAGAAACACATTTTCTCTTTATTAAACCAAAAAGGTTATGAATATACATGTGGACCTTCTGGCTGTGCAGATGTTCCACAGAGGATTGTGGATGTGGTTGAAGTGGTTAAGGAGATATTTTTAAGAGAAATTGAGTGTTTGAGAGGTAAAAATATCTCTTCTTAAAGCCACACACACACACACACACCATGTTTGATAAGGGCCTTTTCCAGAGACAAATTAACGAATCAAGACAGGCCACTTCCTTTAGCCGACAACAGCCACGTCTCTTTATTTCATTTTATTTTTTGGAGTAATAAAACACCTGCAGTGTGACATTAAAGTGATATTCTAATAAGAAGCAGGAGCAGCGGAGGGAAGAGGAAGATTGGAAGCTGCGGAGTGAAAGCTGATTTGCGGAGGATGCCTCGCAGCGGTGATCCTTCCTCCTCCTCCTCCTCCTCCTCCTCTGCAGCTCGTCAGGGTTTGATGTGGCGGAGCGAGTCGAGCGGCGGCGTTCAGCCTCTCTGAGAGCAGACAGAGAGAGAGAGGAGCTCATTTCAGGGCCGACTAATTTCTCCATTATAGGTGCACAATTATCCCAGTGTGACTGCGAACACAGATAGGAGGATATCAGAGAGGTAAGAAGAAGGGACGAGTGAGGCCTTGTTACTGAGAGAGAGAGAGAGAGAGATGAAGTGAAGGAAGAGCGCTTTAGAAGTTTCTCATCTCTTAATTGCGATCAGCGAGGAGAGTTTAGCAGATTAATCTGCTCAAGGACACAAACCGAGGTGGCTGTTTGTGAGACTCAAACACCCTCCGACTGTCTGTCTCTGAGCGGCGCCGCCAAGAACACAGCCAGACTTTAAAAAAGGTGGAAATACTCAACTCAAACTGTTATTACTGGAGAGAACAGAGCAGCAAAAGTTTACAGTCGAGATCAACTTTAATAAAGACGTAGACGAATAATAGACATAGAACAGACAAAGCACACAGATGGAAAGTAAGTGGTTGTGATTTTCATCTTTGTTTCTACCTTATCTGAGGCGAGGCGGCGGCCATGTTGGTATTGGTGATGTTCACTGAGCACTTTAACACAAAGCTACATGAGATTTTACTTAAATCATGACAAACAGAGACTTTATTAAGTAGAAAAATTATCTTCTGAAGTGACAAACATCATCACTGATGTATTTATCTCTCCTTGTGACTTCAGCTCTCGATCAGGTGTTATTACTAACTTGACCTCGGAGCACTTCATCTGCAAACTGACTCTAGAGAGGAGGTGGAGTGTCATTGAAGTTTGATGAAGCAAAATCCACTTCTCTACTGTCCGTCTGCGAGCTCAGTTTAGTCGTATCTTTATTAATATTTTGCTACTGTTTGTTGAAGCCAAGAAAAGCACTTCACAGATAATTGCTGCCGTTCTTTGTTCAATAAATCTCACCTGAACAAACTGAATATTTTACCTTTAGTTGAAAACAAATCAGGATTCTTCCTCTGAAATATAATATTGCAACAACAGAATAAATAAAAAGACAGTGCTGTTTAGAAATATGTACATTTTTAATTGCTGGTGTAACATACGAGTCCTTAATGTCTTTTCTTTATATTCTGCATGTTTCAGTAGAAACCTGTGCGGCAGCTGATGGATGCAGCTCAGTGAAAAGATGTGATAGACGCAGGTTTAGATGTCGAGACAAACAGAAACTTCTCAGTCTGAGAAGGCAAAGAGCTCCGAGTTCTCACATTCAACACTCCCTCTGAAAATCGTTCAAGTCAGCACAAAAACACATCAAACTGTCCTGTAAAGTTTTACAAATGTGCTCTCAGTGCGAGCGACGCCCTGCAGCAGAGTGTCAGGCAGCAGCTTCATCAAACCACAACAGAACAGATTCTTATAAATGGACCACATCCACACGGCTATACGACATTACGCTGAGAACAATGAGCTCCGGCTGACTCCATTTAAATAACTGAAGCATTAAATAACAAGTGGAGCAGAGGGAAACTGCTGCTCTGCAATTATTCTCATGCTCTTTAATGGCTTAGATCAGAGAAGAGCCACCAGCTGACTGATGGATCTGCACTCACTTCATGTCTGTGGATTGTAAATATCCATCACAGTTTACAGAACAGCTTCTGCTACAACTTTGACCCTCTGTACTTACCATAGTTGTAGTTTTTTCATTACCTGACATTTCAGGTGTGACCGCCTCCAGTTTGACCTCAAAGAAAGTCGTTTATATCGACTGTTGGTTTCTTTCCAACCTTGTCCACTAACCAAGTGCGTAAAATGTTATTTTACTGATAAAAATGATGGAAAACTACGTAAATAAAATCCAAGTTGTAGTAAAAAAATAATCATTTTAGAATCCAATCCTTCTTTCCTCTCTGTTTTCTGTCTCCAGTAGGTCTGTGAGGTACCGCGCTTTGTTTAACCACAAATAAAATCAAACAAAACCCTATGACAGAAAAATCCAATTTAAAGGGATGTACTGGGATAAAATCTTAAACCAATTATGGATTAGTGGAGCACAGAGGAGAAGGCTTTACTGCAACACACACCTCCTTATCGAGGAGCTTTCTCGTTTATAGATGACAAAACAATAACACAACGTCTCAGAGGAGCGTTTTCTCACCCGCAGCTACTCTAGTTACTTTTTAATGCCCAGAGAAAGATCAGCAGTATTAAAAAAAAAATCAGTATTGATTGTTGGTAGGAGACAAGATACCAATCACAGCCTGCAGCGTCAATAGTCACCATCTGCCCTGACCTCCACCCTCACAAGTGCTGTAGCAACATCATGCTACATCCTCCTCTCGTTGCTGAAGGTGGGGATGCATATGACAACTCACGAGCTGATACTGAATCTGTTTTAGCCATCATTACTAATTTGCAATGCAACAATGCAACAAATGTGATGTGGTACTGCAGCTGTTTTGGTCCAATCCACGTCCCGTAGTTTTGCAAACGAAGTGTTAAAGTTAGCAATAATGCATATGTAACATCTGGTTAGACTTTCAAAAACTGACAGCAGATTTTGACTTCTGGACTATTTTTATTAAAGTTGTCAAACTGTCGTGGTTTGGTGACATTTAGGTACCAAAAATACTGAACTTATTTTTTCAGAGACATTCGGTACAATATCATCATCAACATCTTCATCAAAGATCCAAACTTCAGTCATTGTGTGCAGAAAACTGAAGTTGTTGGTCATGAATGAACTTTAAAGCTCAACTTAAACTGAAATCCAAATTTAAAATGTCAAAGTAACTACAGCAGTCAAATAAACGTAGTGAGAGCATGTTTCTCTCTGCGGCATGTGGCAGAAAGTACTTTAAACAGCCGGCCACGCCCCAATCAGTGATGTCACAGCAGGTATTCTGATCAATAAAACGCCCGTAGTGATATCGTTGATCTCGGATTGGCCAGAAGTGAAACTTGCTTGAAGAGTAACCGTTTAGAAAGCAGCGAAGCAGCAGTTTTGTTTGATAAAGTGTCTGCGGACTTTTACAACAGCGTGCGTGAATAAAAGAAATAAACGTCTGGATTACCTCTGCTGCGGTTTGACTCCTCACTTGTAGATTTTCAGGATTCACAGACTTCCTGTGGAAAAAAAACTGCTTTCTCTCTTTCTTCCCTCTGTTTCCTACTCCTCCTATTAGAGAACTCTCCCAGGATGCAATGCAACATTTGTCTCCATTAGTAATGTAGGTTATGAGGAGAGAGCCGTGCATTGTGGGTAAAGCCCCGATGAAAAACTTCTTGGAAGCCTCATACAGGGATCCAATTAAAAACTGGGAGCAGCCGAGTATGAGGGAGGGAAGCCGGAGAGAGAATCCCCTCGCCGCTCTGAAGGTGCTTGTTCTGCTGATTTCAGCAAACACTATAAATCACAGAGTCTGAGCATCGATTAGCCAGAGCCGCCATTATTCTGACTGCTGCTCGATGAGCGGGGCGGGGTTACATAATCAGCTCTGAGGAAACACAAAGCTCTTCACTTTCAGTCACAGTCTGAGCACTGAAGAGCTCTCTGCTGTTCGAGAGGCAGATAAACACAGCAAGTTACTTCCAAACAGGACGGAGACGGATGTGACATTTACGAAGCTGCCCTTTATTTTAGAGCCAGAGACAGAAGCAGCAGATGTGAAGCCACTGTTACTGTAATCACTGGTGGAATGTAACTAAATATATTTACTGGAGTACTGGAGACTACAGCAGTTTTTAGGTACTTGTACTTCAACTTTTCCTCCCAACCACATCACCTTTAATTGTTGGCTGTAATATACAGTATGTTGAAACTTTAAAAGGTGTCCTGTGGAGGTTTTCATGTCCACTAACAAAACTTCTCTTTACATTCATCCCCTACTTATCAAGTGTATTTGTATTTTTTAAATCCACTGTGGTGGTACTGGAAGGGAAATGCCTGAAAACCCAAACCACAGGCAAAAAAAAAAAAAAATAAAAAATAAAAAAAAAATGGGGAATGTGAACGGTCACAAATACTTCAATAATAATGAAATGAAATACTTCTTTTACCGCCTCCAAAGTCCCCAATGAAATGAACTGGTAACAAGCTGAAGGTGTATCGAGGGGCTCGGGTATTAAGTAGTTCAGTTATGATAAACAAACAAAAGAAACCTGCAGATGTCAGGCTACTGAGGCAGCAAAACGGACATACAAATATGCAGGCATGATGCGGGTAGCCTTGTTGAACAGTGACTTTTGATGGTCACCGCTCAACTCGGTTGTAGAGTTCTGACAATTTCCCTCAAACAGAAAGAAGGACAGTGAAGACATGTGAGCAGGACCTAAACAGCAGACTTTGTGTCTGACAGTCTGGCTGCAGCACAACTTGGCCTGTAACATCCACCTGTCAGAAGGGTTAATGTGAAACCACTGGTAGAGCTGTGCACGATATGAACAAAGCAGGGACTAACCCATACAGAAAAGTACTACTTGAGGTCAAAAACTTCACAAGGCACCTTTAATATGTTGAAACTTTACATTTCATTATGTGAAACTTTCATTTTATGTTGTGACAACGCTGTGTTTATGGTCTGGTTAGGTTTAGACACAAATACCACGTGGTTAGGGTGAGGAAGAGATCATGTTTTGGCTTAAAATACCTCTGGAAGGAGTCTTGACGTCTACTTAAAAAAATCCAGTGCTCTCATGCTTACTAATGTGGAAACATTTCCTTGAAACCTTACTTAGTCAGGTTTAGGAAAAGATCCTGTTTTCGGTTAAAATACATCTGGAAAAACCCCAACGTCTCGTTAAACATATCCAGTGGTTTCAGGCTTATAAATGTTAAAGTGCCACCTCAAACAGTGGTGTCTTGCTTTGGGGCCACCTCTGGTTAGGTTTAGGCACACAAACCACTTGGTTAGGGTTAGGAAAAGATCATGTTTAGGCTTAAAATACCTGGTTCTGTCCTGGTACTGTTGAAACACAGCATTGAACAGCGGTCTCTGGCTTGGCAGCCTTATTACCTCTCTTTACATTTCATACGTTTCATATGTAACCACTACGATATGTCATGTTCAGATTACAGCTGGGCGAGTTTCAACATTTACAAGCGTGAAACCACTGGATTTGTTTCAGCAAGACGTCGGGACATTTTCCAGCTGTGTTTGTGGAGACAGAACCAGGTGTTTTAAAGCCAAAGCATGATGTTTCCTGACACTAACCCGGTGTTTTTTTGGGACTATACCTAAGCAGAGCATAACTGTCACAACATAAAATGGAAACATGAAGTTCCAACATACAGAAATGTAAAGTTTCACATTTTGCTCTTAAAGCAACATAAAAATCTGTTATGAACTGATAGGGAGGACTTAAAGTGCATGCTGTTACTTTTCCAACAGAGTTTGTTAGTGTCATATTGTGTTCTGCCTGCCGAGTATGTATATGGATCGGACAATAAAGGTGTGTGCGTGTGTGTGTGTGGACCCCCTCCCCGTCCTGACAGACCGTTGTGTTGCTGCACCAGCTGACGGGTTCAGCTTCCCGCTCAAAGAAGAACCCTGAACAAGGACGAAGAGTCGTCCTGTTTTAATCCTCCCGCGTGCTATCAGTGATGAACAGATCTGCAGCGACGGCGTCACGGCGAGCTGCAGCCATGCGTGGACAATCCTCTCTGAAACATACTGTATGTTAGCATGCCAGTCTGAGGGATTATTGGGTCACTGTCATTGTTTGTCAAATATTTGTTCCTGCTGGTGGTTGGACTCAGAGACCCATCCATCAGACAGCACAGGGACAAAGAGACGAGACCGAGGCTCATTAAAGGAACGTTAGAGTTTCAAAAGAAAGTTATTATGGGAAAATGTACTTTTTAAATGATTAAATAATAAATAGTAACCTAGAATAGTTTCTTTCTCTTTTTCTAAAAGGGTTTATAGTTCTACGATCGTTCTCAGACCAAAGAAAAATATGTATAAAATAAATAACATGAGAGGGTTAGTGGTCGGAGATTAATCAATGAAAAGTACAGAATTAAAAATGTTCTGTAGAAACTGTCATTTGTCTCTCACATGAGATGATCCATTAGGTACACACTCCTGGTCCTATAGTTCACCTGTGATGACTGTTACAAAGAAATGCAGCTTCACAGTGTCCTCGGGTGGTGTGTGTGTGTGTGTGTGTGTGTGTGTGTGTGCACTGCTCTATAGTATTAGACCTCTGAGGAGCAAACAGGATGTATCAATCAGCAGAAACAGAGCTGAGTCGAGGCCGGTCGCCGCCCTCTTTCTGCTGCTGTCGCAGAGTGATGGTGCTGGTGGCGTGAACCCGTTGACAGGTCAATTATTCCCCCGGCTGAATTACAGCATGTAATATCTGACCCGGCAGAGGGAGCAGAGATGGAAACACCCCCTGGGTAAAATATGCCACTTCCTATATATTGAACCCCCCCCCCCCCCCCCCGACCCCAGAAACAACGACATTAAAGTTCACTCCTGGATATACCGTCTGACGGCGTGTTCCTCTCTGTGAAGAATGGTCCTCACGCTCCCATCAGTCAGCATTGTTGCTGTTGTTGTGTGTCATTTTTTCTCCTCTTATTTCAGGGACCGGAGGAGTGTCGGGTCGAGTCACAGCAGAGCTGAGCGGAGGTAATACTGCTGCAGATGATGATGATGGCTGCAGGTGGAGAGGGGTCAGAGGTCAGGAGAAAGTCTGTCAGAGGAAAACCAAGAAAGAAAAACTGATTTTTAGGAAACAGGGATGTTGGAGATCCGGCCGACTCTGCTGTGACAGAAGATACAGAAAACTGTAAATCATAAAAAAAATGAGAAAAAGGCAACAAAACTACAGTTCAGTTTGAGAGTTGTGTTAAAAACAGGCTGAGAACAGTAAATATTTATTCATGTTTTCACATTTATTAACATTTTTGGTTTCAAATGTTTCAATAATCAGTTTTTCTATATTTAAAGTGTATCAACAATAATTGAAAGGGTCACTCCTCCAAGATTTTAGTGATGGAGTTCACTTTACTGATTATGGCTCGCCCTCCTCATCCTGTGAAAACATGTAAATCTTTAGACGTTTAAACTCAATTGAATCTGAGCAAACTTTTGAAATTCACAAAAAACCTTTGTTCTAAAGAAGTCCTGTTTAACATTTTAGGGAATAAAAAGCTGAGTTATCGAACAGAATATGAAAAATAGGACATAATAGGACATAGCACAAAATAAAATACATCAAGTAAAGAAAACTATCTGACGTCAGCTCAAACACTTCGGGCTGAACTCTAAAACTCGTCCAAAGTCACCAGCAGTCGGTCCTGCAGTCGGTCCTGCAGCGCGGCGACTCGGCCCCTCTGACCGCTGACAGTTTGAGGGGTTCAGCATCGTTTCCCAGGTAGGACAGGGTGGAGGCGAGGAGGAGGCGGCCATGTTGGGGTCAACCTGGCCAGCTGGGAGGAGGATCTGCTGTCCAAGCAGCTAAAAAGTGCTTCAGATGGTGAATTACTAATATCATTATTTATTTATGCTTCCCGTCGCAACTGAACAGACAAGACAAATGAGAATGATCTGGAACAGTTACATCACAATAACATTATCACTTTATTAATAATTATTAATATAAATACGTTTCTCTAAAATCTGTTTTTAAATTTAGGAAATTACATTAGTATTTCATGTGGTCATAATGTATGGAGGACTGAAACTGACAAAATAAATAAACAGCTCAATAAATAAATGAATGCACCAAAAATCTGATTAAAAATAAATGTAGGTATTAATTAATTTATCAAGTGTGACATAAATTAACATACATTTGTATTTATTCACTTATTAATTTACTTCCCATTTAATTTTTCATTTTATTTATGAATTCATTTGTTTGCAAATGTATTTATTTACGTATTTATTTCTGTTTTTTAGTTTTTTAGTAGAAAATACAGTTGTTGTTGTTTTTTTTTGTTTTGTTTTTTTTTTTACAGTTTTTTAATAGTCAAGTCTCTGGACACCTTTCTGTTAATACAAAACGCCTTGAAAATGTCAAAATCACTTTATTTTTGGCTCATTAAGTTAATATTTTCATTTTTTCCATATATTTTTGTTCATTTGCATGTTGACATCACAGAGGTGTAGCACAGAAAATGTGACAGACAGCTCATGTATATATAAGACAGATAAAAAATAAATGTTCAACAATCTTTAAATCATTAAACAAACATGTCCTGAGGAGGATTTAAAAGATTTACTCTAGCCACAACACATCCAACTGATTCTGTTAAATCCTGGCATCATGTCGGAAGAGTTAAACCATTAAATAAGCAGGACTGTGGGATGTTTTGCGATTTGATATGACGTTTTAATATAAAATAATGTTAATATTGTTGTGGTACTTCCTGAGGAGGTGACAGATTGATGGAGAGAAGATGTGAAAAGAAGAAGAAGAAGGAGAAGAAGAGACGCTCCTCTCCTCTGATGCATCTCTTCATTACAGCCCGGCAGCGGTGGTGACAGAGCGGCAGTGATTTCCTCGCGGTTCAGTCCTGTCGGCATCTCTCTGCTTTAATAACTGTATTTATCAGCAGTGCTGCTCTCTGAACGGCTCCTTGTGAACTTCTGTGACTCCAAACAACGAAGATGTGTCGTTTTATCATCACGGAGTCTTCACCCCGTCAGGCAAACAAAGTGATTCTCCCATTAATAGGAAACACACAAACACACCTCCAGGCCACCGTACGTGTCAGAGCAGGGCGAAGTGATTAGCTCTGGTCTGTGTTAAAGTGAGAAGGAGGAGAAGGAGGAGGAGGACTGGAGCATCTCTACATGGTTGTCTGTTTGTTGGTGGCCTCAGCTGCCAGATGATTGTTTTCCGTGCTGAAGTCGTCACGCTCAGATCGCTGGTGACAAACGTGCTGATGCGGCAGATTGATCATCAGATTTACTGTAACTGTCAGGACACATGAGCAACAGAGCAGCTGTTAACATGGAGGCGGAGCGGCTGCATCCGAGCGCCAGGCGTGTTCACACTGAGGTTGTTACTCGTGCTCATGTTCCGGTTAGGTTCAGGCACAAACACCACTTGGTCAGGGTCAGGGTCAGGTTTCGGGTTAAAACACCAGGCTCTGTCTCCACAAACAGAGCTGGAAAATGTCCTGATGTCTCCTTGAAAATATTGAGCACGTTCTCACACCAAACTCAAACACAGCGGCTTGGTCAGCGGCCTTGAGCTTTAAACTAACTACTCTTCTTGTGTCAAGAGAGAAGGTCAAGTTAGCAATAATATGTAAAATGCAACGTACAGTTAGACTGAAGGCCTCTGCACGCTATCCGTTACGTTCACATTACTTTTACATACCTTGCACACTGAGTCCGATGTGCTAATTATTCCTACTGTGGCAAAAATGACAAAATAGAGTCATCAAGCAGTGAAGATGACTTTATGATACTTTCCAATCCAATCATCTGATATGAGCTTTTGCATCATACCGATCAGGTCCAGGTGTGTTTCAGGATGTCAGTGGTTCAGTTTGATACACTGCGAGCTGCACTGGGACCACACATTAAAAAGAAGACCACTTAGTGGAGGATTTTGAAGAAGGAGGATTTTGTAGTCGATGCAGGACTTGACGGGGAGCCAGTGGAGTTAAATGAGGGTGGGGTGATGTGCTGCCGAGGTCTGGTGCAGGTGAGAACCCTGGCAGCTGAGTTTTATGACATATTATGACTTTTGGCTGATGAATAACATTTCCAACCCCCGACTCAGACTTTCATTGCTCTTTACAGCGTCAAACTTATGTTTCCTCCAACATCTTCCAACAGTCAAACCATCACACCCTCTTTACGTAGCGATTCAATGAGTGCAACACCATCACTGTCCATGAAGGTGCTCATTCGTACAACTACAAAGACACCACAACACGAAGTTCTTTGTTCTTGGAGAGAGATCAGGGAGGCAGTGAGATGCAGCCTGGAGGCTGTTCACCCTGAACATGTTGAGACATTTTTGACTTCAGAAAAACGCAGCGATATCGGACTGAAGTTCACTGTCGGGCGGTTCAGGAGCCCTTCTCAGGGCAGCAGGAAGACCTGGGATCAAACTGGAACATGGTGTTGGACGAATGACAAAGAGCTGGGTAATTGAACTCGTATCCGCTGAAAGCAGACAGTTATTTTCTACTCTTCTTCTTCTTCTTCTGTGCCTGTTGGAGCGTCTTTTACCTCTAATCTTATCAAATCTGTTGAAGCTCTCAGTGAGTGTAAGACATCCATCTGCTTCACATTCACATGCCTGTAGGCGCTCTCTCCTCCACTCCAATGATTTTATTTTTTCTTACCTTAGTGCCGTCACCAAGGCCAGTCGAGGCAGAGATGTCTCCCCCGCCACCGAGTTCATTTAACTCTGGTCATGTTTTTAATCCTCCTTTAGAAAAGCTGTGTGAAAGCGCTGTGAACAGGCGGCGGTGAAAGGCTCAGATACTCTGCCAGTCATTTCAATGCACCCACATATTAAGGAGTGTGTGTGAATAACTAGCGGTGGCAGATGAAGTGGCTCCTCTTGTGCTCCTCTTTTCATCGCAAACACAAACCGAATGAATTCACTTCAATGACTCATTTTTGCGAAGTTCAGTTTAAGGTCTCCAAGGCTTTAAACTTCCACGTAGGACCTGCCGCTGCCGCTGATGTTCAGACGGACTGACAGCAGCGCTCGCAGACACACAGTCAAGTTTAGATTGGAGGTTTGGATGCACAACTCTGGTTACATTTTCTGACAAATAACCGAAACGTCACTCACTGTCTGAAGGCATGAACAGGTGGATCTGAAAATCATGCGAGCTGGAATGTATTTTGTCAGTCAACTCCTGACAGATGTTTGCAAGTCTTCATCCATCTGATTTAAACCTGCAACTGCTGACAAACCAAAACAGCTGAGAATAAAAACATCTCAAACATTCATATTCAAACACCTGTGGGTTGCCGAAACAGTGTCATCCTTTATTCAACCTATAATTTATTCCGCGTCTTATTTAAGATCCTTTTAATCAGGTAGCTAGGGTCTAGACCGAAACAGACCCTCTGGAGGAATAAACACCTGGAGTCTCTGATCCGGAGACGTTCACCGACAGGAGGAGAGCTCAGAGATTACTTTCTAACTTCTGGGATTAAAAAGTGGATTTATCTTCACTCCTGTTTATCAACCTGACTGCAGCAGTGATCCGGAGGTGACCTCCATTGTCGGGTGTTTCTGTTCTGTAATGTTGACTGCTGACTGGAGCTGGAGGGGAAATGTACTTTACTTCATGAACGTAACGTTACAGAGAGGAGAGGGGAAAAGAAGAGAGAGAACCAGAGTCTCTGTCTGTTTGCGTCACACTTTTATATCCTTCTACATTTTAGAAATGTATCACCAACCTTAACCTGTATTTCTGTTTTTTTTTTATTATCTTGGCCTCGTAGTGATCCCTTTGGATTTTTCAAGTACAGGTGAGTGTAGACAACCAGGTTCCTCTCTGTGTAAACATGAACTAGCACATCATGCATGTGAAGGACGCCACAGTGACAGTGTGATGAGTTAAATAATCATATTTCACGCATCTCCGTCCTGACACGCTGCATCACGAGTCGCTTTAAACGCAGTAAGGAGGGAAAAAAACTGAATCACACTGATGCTGCACTGACCCATTTATGTATTAATGTATTTATTTCCCTGCCACGGCGGTCACAAATGAAGATTAATGACACACAAACAGAGAAATATATTGTTACAGAGCAAACCTCCATCATTACAGCGCAGTGTGTGTGTGTGTGTGTGTGTGTGTGTGTGTGTGTCGGGTGAACGAGGATGGAGATAATGGTTGGAAACAAACAGCAGAACATTTCCACTCATCCAACGCACACAGACAGTATTAATCCAAAGACTTTACACTCTGTTCTTTATCTTTACACACATCTACACTGTAAAAAAACATCAACCACTTCAGTTCAGACACAGACGGTAACATTGTCTGCTTCTTTTTAATTTTATGTGACTGAACTCCAGGAGCATCAAGCATCAATAACTGTGTGTCACATGTGTGTTAGAAGCAGTTTTTCCTCTTTCTGTGAAATGCTTTGATGAGAATACAAACCATAGTATCCACAGTATCTATTCAAGGTATTTTATATCATATCAGTTGGCAAAAACAGAGCGCAGCCATGTAATTCATTTATTTCTCATCTACCAGCCCCTGATCGAACAAGGTGAGGGTGGAGGACAGTCAACACAAGGTTTTCTACTTGTTAGACTTTATAAGAGCCTTGCTTATGTAGCAGTATGAAGTTGTGTGGTGGATTTTAGCTGGGTGGCTCTTCCCAGCCAATGGCTGTGAGAGAGCACCTTATAAAAGGCAGGCAGAAGGCACCTGGTTGTCCTCTTGCCTGACGGATCCTGGGTCACATCACTTCCTGACGCCCTCCACTTCCGCATTCATTTGGTGGCAGGTAGGCTGGCGGCGGCGACTGCAGTCTTTTATCATGCTGTCCATCCAGTTGCTCATTCTGGTTATTTTATTTCAGAGGCTCGCTTGGGGGTTGCTGCTGGCTGCACGCTGCTAACCGCTAGCTGCAGGCTGCTCGCTGTTTGCTGCGCACTGCTCGCTGTGTGCTGCTCGCTGTCCACTGTTGGGTGCCCTCAGGTAGCCGAGCTTCCGCTCCGCGCCGCGCCGCGCCGTGCCGATTGGGATTGCCTGACCGGGTAAAAGATACCTGTGTAGCAGCAACCGCTAACCCGTCTGCAGGGAAATCACTGCTGCTTTGTTTTGCTGTGGCTTGACTGTTGCTCCGCATTGCTGCTGCTTGGCTTCGCTGTGCTTCGTCTCCTTGTTATTACGGCGCTGCCCACTGCTCGCCTACAGACTATTATTTGTAGGCTATTCCAGCGCTGTCTGCCTGGCTCCCGGCTGCTCACTACAGCTGGCTAAGCGCTAGCCCGGCTCCTTTGTCCAGGTCGTGTTGCGGTTCATTTTCGGACCTGCCGCATCTTAGTGTGTGTGTGTGTGTGTGTGAGAACAGTAGGAAAGTTTATTTTATTTTCTGTATGATTAGTTGCTCTTTATGGCATTTTCTGTTTCTTTTGTAATCATTGTTTCCACTGCAACCTGTAATTGTGACTCTTATTTTGGCTTTACGGTTATTTTGGTTGCAGGTAAATTTCATTTGTGCTAATATAGATTATGTTAATTCTATTTGATTTGTTATTGTGTTATTAGAGATCTTGTATAGTTAATTTCTTGATTTCTTATGTGCGTTTGGTGATGAGTTGTATCTAATTTCTTTTGTTTCTCACTTGCTGTCCCCCCCCCCTTCAGGTGCTGAGTCTAGGGTGGCGGATTGGTGTCCTGGTGGCGGTGTCCCTCCTTGTGTTAGCACTTTTGTTTGGGTTGATTTTGTTTCACTTTCATTTACTTCACGTGTGGTGTTCCTGGGATCCCCCTTTGTTTTGGACCCATCTGCCCAGTAAGTCTCAGCCCTGATGGGCTCCCCTTTTTGCCCCAGTGAGTGACTTTTTAACATTGGAGTTTTAAAAATGTTGAATAACAATTAATAAATATTTGTTTTGTAATCAGAAATGCTGTCTGTCTCAATTGTAAAACGGACCTGAGTGCCTTCGTTGGTTTAAAAATAGTCCTTTAAAAAAAGGGGTCCCTGGGTGAAACCCCCAGGGTGGCGTTGTTTGGCGTGAAAATTCATTCTTAATCAAAGTGCTGCCCAAAGCACAACTCTCTCACTCGCCACACTTAGATTCCAGAAAAGGTATTTCAGATGAGATGACTGAGAGAAAAAATACAACTTCAGGTATTCATGTGAAGCAGGAACCGAAAGCTTTGATTCAAAACATGGCTACCTACAGAACAATAGAAGGTCATCAGAGTACAAAATGATGGAGAAAGATAAAGCAATGTTAGCGATGTTGGAGATGAGTGTTACCAAAAAGAGAAAATAACCAAAACAACCATCAAAAGTACATCCATCACATGAACACAAACATATTCAATCCAATATTTAAATTATAGGACCTTCTATATAACTTCAAATGCATCTGTACAATAAAGGACCTGTATGTTTGACCCTCTCTATCTAATTTAATGTTTCCAGGATCGAGGTTGTAAACAGAAAAGGAATAAGAGATCAGTTATATTTGTCTACAACAATAGTCTTCATTTGAAAGAAAAGGCAGTCGATCATTCTCCTCATTTAAACGAGGTTACACTGAATCATCAAGCGGAAAAAGTTTCCCTTTGGAGAAGTTTATCGAGCTCTGCCTCTGATGGCCACCATTGCTAATTCTGAACCGTCTGTCCTCAATAAGGACTCATGACTATGATGTACATCTTTAAAGTGTTTGGCCGTGGGATAGTCGTCATTCTGCGTTTTGATTGCCTATTTGTGTTCTGAAGGTCCGTCCTTAAGGCGTCTCTAGATAATATAAAGACAGTCCTCAAGAACAAAACTACTTCTTTTTCATAGGCGGAGACCATTTATCAATCAAGGTCCCTTAAACTGATGCACTCAGAAAATACACTGAACTGAATTTCTATAAGGTTATATATGTCTATCTGAAGGCTTTTATTTCCAGATGGCTGCAGCTAATTATTATTTTCTTTGTTGATGAATCTGTTGATTATTGACTCAGTGAATCTATAAATTGATGGTGTTTTGTCCTCAAGTGTCTCTGCTGAGGAAATAAACCGAAACATTTAACATGCTAACAGCAGAGAATTAGGACTTTATTTTTTTAAATCACTCAAACTGATTATTTTGATTATCAAAAATAGTAAAAGATTAATTTAAAGATATTATATGTAACATTTCTGCATTAAAATGTCAAAAAGTGACTGCACCTTTCAATATATTTTGTTGAGTTGTGTACTTAGATTATCTAAGAAATCTTTAATTTCCAACTCGATCTCCAAATGTAAGTTTCCGCAAACATGACATATTTTGCAACTTTACATTTCTTTAGGTTAAACTTTTAGTTTTTTGTTATGACACTGTGCTCATGCTCTGGTTAGGTTGAGGCACAGAAGCCACTTGGTTAGGGTTTGGAAAACATTATGTTGTAAAATACCTGGATCTGTCACCACAGACACAGTTGGAAAACTTGCCAACATCTAGTGAAAATGATCCAGCGCTTTTTATACTTACAAATGTAAGAATGCAGTCTTGAACAGTGGTCTCTGGCTTGTTGCTTAGTGGTTTGCGTTAAATTAGCTGCCAACCTCTTCTTCATGTGTCTGCTGTTTTTACAGTGTAAAAATAACGTAGTCTAAAAATAGAAGACTTCTGGCCCTGCGCTGGTAAAACGCCTCCTTTAAGAGAAGTCATCTGGGAGGCCTCTTTCTGCTGCAGCGTGCATGAAGAACAAAAGAGGTCCATGACGAGCGATAAGGGACCTCCAGGAGCCGCGGCCTGCTGGGACTGGTCCCTGAATGCACTTGATGGGGGGTGGGGGGTTATGGGAAGAAATGTTTTTTTTTTTCCACCACAGCGAGGGTTGACGGCCAGCTGCTGAGAGCTGCAGCAGGAGTGAAGCGAGGTTTCTCTGGGAAAGAAGAAGTGGGAGAAGACTCTTCTGCCTTTTTTGGGGTCTGAGTGGAGAGGCCCAGTGCGAGCGTGTGTTTATGTGGGAGAATATAAATGAGCTTCTTCCCACGGGACGGGGAGCTGTGCCAATTATTTCTTCTTGGGAAAACACTCGCGGAAAGATCGAGAGACCGAAGAAGAGGGAGGGAGAGATGAAAGAGGACCAAATGTTGCCTTTTTGTTCCCACTGATTCACCGCAGAGAGAGGCTTTGTGTCGCAGCGGCCTGTTAGGAAACGGCAGCAGAAGACTCTTTGGTTTTATTACTCAGATGGAAGGACATGTTGTACTGACACACACTCACCCCCACCGCCCACTGAAGTGTCCTTGAGCAACACAATGACTCCCACCAGTACAAAGCTCCTGACCTCTGACCTCTGAGCTCCCCGTGTAGGAAGACGGATGAAAGTCCTTCCCTCCAGGGACACAGCTGGGGCTGCAGTGACGGTAGTAGGAATAATAATGATGATTCTATACCATGGATGTATTAATAGAGCTACCATCTGGCCAGTCAGCTCTGTTTCCAGGTTTTTTTTTATCCAGTAGCCAACAGCAGTAATGCAGCTCAAAGTCCCCATGTAGACCTCCATGATGAGAGAAGATATAAAACAGTTGACAGAACGCCTTCAACTGCAAACACAGTTTGACGATATGAGAAGGTTTTACACTTCTTAAAGTCCCCAGAGGGAAAAATCTGCTTCCACATATTTATGTTTCCTGTAAAATCTGTCGGGTAGGGAGAGATATTGATTGGTGTTTACAGCCAACAGAGTTAGCGTTGAATGTAAGTTACACCCTTTGCTATGCAGCTATCTCAGATGTCAAAGACGTGATAAGAGGGCTCGCCAAACACGACCCAAGTGGGACCAAACACAGCATCCAAAGTCAGTTTAACAACAGGGAATACTGGGTTTGCTTCTTGGCATCCTGGAGCTGAGTTTGCTAACATTAGCTGCATGGCTAAACGAGCTAATGGTAACAGCTTCATGCACTGACAACAGTCGGTCTCTGTGTACAGTACAGTAAGCCGTTACTTTAACAACAAGTAAAGCCATCTGTTCGTCAGAAAACTTTGGAAATCAGCGAGGGTTCAGGCAGAGCAGCCGGAGGACATTACATTTCTAGGTCTAGGGACAAAAATAACTTGGTTAGGGTCAGGAAAAGATCATGTTTTGGCTGAAAATACCTGGTTCTGTCACCAGTAACTAAATGTCCTGACGTCTTGTAAAAAATATCTCGTGGTTTCACGCTAACAAATGTAAGATCACTCTTGAACAGTTGGTCTCTGGTCTGGCAGGCCTCTGCTCAGAAGTCAAAAGTCTGCTCATGTATATGTAATGTGATGTGATGTGAAACCAGGGGTGAAAGTAAGCCGGTACGGTCCGGTACTGCGTACCACTAAAAGATTCAGTGGCGGTACGCAGTACCAGGAAGAGGGGGGAGAGCGGCTGCCTGCTGAAGCCCTCATTCAGAACCAGTCACGGCCGCACTTTGGGTCAGAAAATAGATCCGCTAGCAATATGCAGTCTCGAACACTACTATGTCTGTTTATAAATTGCTTTTAACTCATTCCGAATTGTTTCTGAACTATCCGTGCTGAGTTTTGGTCCATGCTGGACGGAGCCTTGGCCGGACATCTCCCTCTCTTCCTCACGGCTCTTGCCCTGCTTCTCTCCCCCTCCCCTCGGAGAGAGCCCGGTGCCTTCGAAACGTGCACTACGTTTAATGTCTTTCCGTTCGTTGTAAAATGTCCCAATTAAAATCAGTAGGAGAGTAAACAGTTGTGTTTCATGTTATTATATATTAAATTTCAACGACACAGAACAACTCGAAAAAAACTGCTTATGAGCTAACGACCAGAGTTTCGCTCAGCTGTACGTGAATGCGCATGCGCGTCTACTTCCGAAACAGAGCGGTTGCTATGGGTATGGGTGCGTTTGATTTAATGCACTGGGACGTTTTCCACAACTGGTCCACAGACGTCAAGAAACGCCGCTTGCGCCGGGACAGGACGAACAATAAATTACACCAACGAAATTCCACACATTCTTGTGGTTGGCTGAAACATTTTCAACAAGATTTAAATATCTGTCAGTTATCAAATACAGATATAAACCGGAGAGAAACACAACAGTCTAATTTTTTTTTGGTCAAACTAAAATTTGGAACAATGCAGAGAAAAATAACTTCTTTATTCAAAAGAAAAGACAGGGACACCGAAGATGGGTTACCACCACAGAAAATGAGAAAATCACCCAGTGATGAAGATTTTAACCAAGCTGAGGGTCAGGGTGAAGAGGAGGCACAATGTCAGGAAAAAGAAGCAGCTGTAGGATCCCCAGAAAAAAGCACAGATGATGATGCTAGGCCTCCTGCTTATCCTTCCATTTGGACAAAGGACCAATATGAACAATTTAAAAGTAAAAATGAATGGTTGTATGCCCAACATGGTAAACTGGGATGCACTCCATGCCACGATGTTAAGAGTCTAGGTCTCATGGCATCCCGTGGTGTCAGTATTGCCAGCCAGTGGGCTGAGGGAAAGATAGCCCCATTCGGTAATTCAAGAGATGTCCAGCTTTTATCGCTGCGCAAAAAAAATTCATGAGCACCGAAACTCCCAAGCACACAATGAAGCAGTTAAGATTCTTCAGACAGCAAAGAAAGACATTCTTCAGAACATGAACGCCACCAGTCAGGAGTCTGCATTTGAGTCCACTGCCAGGGTATTCAGGACAGCATATTATGTGGCCAAAAACAATAAGCCATTCACTGACTTTGAGAGTCTGATTGAACTGCAGCAAGCTAATTCTGCTGATTTAGGTCGTGTTTTGCACAGCAAAACTGTCTGTGTTGACATAATTGATCATGTGTCATCACAGATGAAGAAGGAACTCCTGAGGAAAATTATAGAAAATAGGTGTAAAATTACAGTACTAGCTGATGAGTCAACCACTGTGGGGCACAAGTCAACATTAATTGTGTTTTTGAAAGCCAGTGTTGATGGAGAGATGGAGCCCATTGCTTTTCCATTGGACCTTCTTGAGCTGGATAGCCTGTCTGCTGCTCATATCAAAGAACAGCTTATGAACTGCTTGCTCAAGAGTGGCTTCACCACTGAATTGCTGCAGGAAGTTTTCATTGGATTTTGCAGTGATGGGGCCAATGTGATGCTGGGAGTGAAGTCAGGTGTTGGGAAGCTGCTCCAGGATGACTTTCCAGGCATTGTACTGTGGCACTGCCTCAATCACAGACTGGAGCTGGCTGTGGACCAGGCACTGGAGGCAACAGGGGGAACAAAAGACTTCCAGGCCTTCCTTGACAGCCTATATTCATTGTATAGCCAGTCACCAAAAAACATGCGGGAGCTAAGTGAATGTGCTCACAATTTACACATCACACTCAGAAGAATTGGAAGAGTGTTCAGTGTTCGCTGGGTTGCTTCTTCATACAGGGCAGTCACTGCAGTTTGGCACTCTTATCCAGCACTGGCACAACATTTCCGTGAGGCATCAGAGGATGAGACAAGGGACAGCAGAGAGAGGGCTAAATTCAAAGGTCTGCTGTCTAAGCTGTGCTCTGTAAACTTCCTGAAAAGTCTTGCACCGATGGCAGATGTCCTGACTGAACTGAAGAACTTGTCAGAGTTTCTTCAGAACAGGAAGACCACACTCCCAAAGGCCCATGAGATCATGACGATGTATGTCAAACACATTGAAAGCCTTACTTCATACCCAGGGCAACATGCACTTGAAGCTAGCCAGGCAGAGGAAGAGATGAAATTCAAGAGAGAACAGTTAAGAGTTGTCAAGTCTCCCATCATTGACTCTGCACGGTTTATTCAAGCAGTGGCAGAGAGTATGAAAGACAGACTCTTCACCACCACAACTAACAGAGCACAGGCCAGTGTCACAGCCAACAGAAAAGAGACTTACAATAGGCTTCTAAATCAAATAACAGTCCTTAACCCTGACAAGTGGGACCATGACAATCCTCGATATGGAGAAGATGAGGTGAGGGCTTTGTGCCATGTCCTACATCTGAATGAACAAGAGGCACACCTTGGATTCATTGAGTACAAGGCCAGTGGAGGAAGAAGCATTCCTGACAAGATGAGGAAGTTGCTTGTGGCAGTGGATACATTGTCAGCAAGTAATGCAGACTGTGAGCGGGGGTTCAGTACCATGAACAACATCATCACTGAGTACAGGAGCAAACTGACAGCAAGGAATGCTGCAAACCTCCTCTTTGTCAGCTCAGTTGGACCACCATGCATGCAGTGGGACCCAATGCCTTATGTGAAGACCTGGCTGGGTAAAGGAAGAAGAGCAGCTCACACAACAAGTGGCATGGCTCGCCACCACTCAGAGGAGGATAACTACTTTAGGCCTCTGTGGAACATCTTTTAGGTGATGTATTTTGATGAGGGGTAGATCCACTTTGAGTTTTTGCTCATGACTACTGTTCTTAATCATTTATGTGATACTTAGTATGTCAGAAAGTCCAAAGACAGAGACTTGTTAACTGTTCAGGTATGAAATGAGGATGTTGAAAATGTTTTAAGTTCTGAAATTTTCACATAAGCCTGTTAAAAGAGACACTTTAAAATTTTTTTAATTTTTTTTCCAATTTTTATGTTTATTGAATATCAGTTGTGTTCACGGCAGAAAGTATTCTGGATGTTTATCAATGTTTCATACATGCCAGCACCTTAATAATTAAAAGAAATATTTTATCATATTGTCAAGTGTTTTTAATTTCTGCCTACTCCACACAGGTAGCCTACAGTAAAATATTGAAATGTTTTTATTTGTTTGGGTTTTGATTTTGCTTTTTTTAAAATGCATGAAGCGAGAGAGAGAACAATATGAGGCAATGAAGGTTTTGGTAATAGTACCGGCAAGAATTTAAATCTACTTTCACCCCTGTGTGAAACATATTATAGAAATGTCCTTTCCTCCAATGTAAAGGAGGAAAAAAAAAAAAATATATCCACATTTAAGAAGCTGGAATCAGAGAGGTTTGTTTCTCTCTTCAACTATTTTGATAATCGATTAACTGCTATAATAGTTGACAACTGATCAATTGATGGATTGATCTTTGCAGCTCTAATTAACAACAACCTGCACACCTTCAAACATCTCAGCCACACTTCAAGTCAGTCAACAAAGTATTTGGCGACTGTTATTGGGTATAAAGGGTGTAGCTTTGCTGCAAGCTAGCCTTATCAGAAGAGGATGTTAATGTCTGATTGGCTCAGTCGTGTCAGTGAAAACAAAACCAGAACTATCTACACTGAATAAAACTTTGTGAGATCCGTTTTTTTAATCTGCAAAATAACAAGTATCTTCACAGCTGACAGATACAAAAGTAGAATATCTCGTCTTCAAAATGTAGAACATCACGGAGCTGCAGTAATGTTGTTTTAGCGACTAGGGGGCGGAATCACTCCCAAACAAATTGTCACGGAGTAAGCCACCCCTCTTTAATGAGCACCTTCTCTCCCGGCGTCACCTGGTAATAATGCTCCACAGTCACAGTGAAGAAAACAGTGAATCAAACCTTAATGATAATGTGATTTCCTTGAAGAAAGTGTTTTATTGAAGCCAATGTAAATGTGATTTATGTGGTGCAGCGCAGTGAATATGATCCCACATCATTTATCTTCAAGTGTGACTATTTTCCATCCATTAATTTCGGAGGAATGAGAAAACAGTCTGAGAGCGAGGAATTAGATTGGGGGTTTTTCAGGAGGCAGCCGCAGCAGTAGGGGGTTCTGGGAAATAACATAGGAGCCAAAATGGTTCAATTAGCCTGTCAGTTTATGTCTTAAATCGGAATACATTTTTCATAATGTGCATAGATTATTAGGGTTTAATGCCTCTCCTGATGCGGCGTAACACGGAGGAGAAGTTACAGCATGAAGCAGAACGGCTGCACACGGAGCTGCTGCAGGACTGCAGGCGGTCTGCACACACAGGGGAGTCGACTCCACCGAGGATCACTAAATACTCCTCTTCTGAATCTACATTTTATCTGGAAGCCTCTTTTTATCCAGCCATAGTAGTAGGAACTGATGGGCTCGAAGCTGAGAGCCACAGACAGGAAGTCAGATGGGGTTGTGGGGTGTCTGGACTCACCCTGGAGGGAGCTCAGAGTAGATCCACTAGTGGAGCCAGTTCAGTTCATTAGGAGGTTTTCCGGGCACGTCCAACTGTTAGGAGACACTGGAAACACCTCGGGATCCCCCAGGAGGAGCTGGACAACAGTTTGCTGCCAGATATTAACCTCATAGTCACACCAGAAATACGCTAAAGTAGCTATTATTATCACATGACATATTTGTAGCAGATTGTTAAATCATCACATCAAAGCAGTTCTGCACCTGACTGCACTCTGAGTGGCGCCCTCTAGTCATCCACACCAACGTGAAGGATGCACGGAGCCCTGACGGTCATATCGTTTGAAACAGACATATTTTTCTACGTTAAGGAAACGTTAAGGAAACCTGAGCCTTTAAAAGTGCAATCTATAAGAAGCACGCACACTCACGGACGTCTTGCCTGTCTCACTTCCGCTCCCCTACAGCGTCAACAGTGTGCAACACCAGCTAACATTAGCTTAGAAATCTGTCCGCCAACCTCAACAAACAACCACCACCCGTTAGCTACTGCAAAGCATGTCAAATATATTGTGGTTTTGGCTGGCTAATGTTAGCTATCCTTAGCTTACTTGCTAATGTGGACAAATTGCAAACAAACTACTGTCTTGAATGGGTAACATCAAGGAATGTACTGTATCCAGCTAACCTTAGCTTGCTTGTTAACATTATCTATATATATATATATATATACAGTATGTGTTAGTTGGCTAACTTGCCAAATTACCTCACCGGCTAATGTGATATACGATACTAAGCTGTCTATTTGGACAACAGGTGTTCATCTTACTCTAGAATTCCACTGGATGCATGTGCGTTGCAGAACGGCTCCGGTACAGTTTTGCTCCGGCGTCCGGCATCCGTCTTTCCGCAACCCCCACCGGCTGCGTTTTGAGCTGGAGTTGCGAGACAGAGGAGTTCTTGCGATAATTACATAATCACGCGCGACCGCAGTTATACGTATGTGTTATAAACACAACAACACAAAGTGTTCCCAACTGAAGGATTAGAAGAAGTGCTTGGATTTGTCTCTTTTTTGAGGTTTTTGTGCTGGCTTCAACACGGGGTGTTTTATTATGAAGATTGACCAGATGTCATGTTGTTGTTTCTGTGTCTGACTTCCTGTCTGCTCTGTGCTGAATTTGGCTGAATTGTTGCGCCTTGCTCCGGCATCCTGCAGAAATTGAAGCCCTGCGTATCTGCTACAGAAGGGTCCGGACTGCTGGAGCTGCAATGGAGCAGATAAGCAATGCAGCGGAGCCAGTGGAAGTAAACACAGACTAGAGTGAAACCTATGAGCGCCGCTGCCGTGACGGAGCGGAGCCGGACCGGATTCTGGTGGAATTTAGGGGTCAGGCAACAAACAAGCAGACAAATATATATTATCAAGATTTGGGACTTCAAAAAATGGTGCAACCAGACAGTCCACTTTTTCTGAAAACTGTCAATATTTGATTTTATTTACATGGAAATGCTAAAACTGGTGGACTCCAGACAATTTATCAGCAAAACCCAATATCAATTCAATATCAGAACAGAGAGGTTGGTGTACATGTTTCTTCTCTGTGTGCAGTTTGACATGTAACCCTCCTGCATGATCACTCCTGCCTTCACTGGTGCACTCTGCAGCCAGGCCCACACACTCACACACAGCACAGTGGAAATTATTATATCACATTGCTAATTTATTGTCCGGGCTTTTAAAAGTTTGAGAAGCTTTTTATACTTACAAGTGGTACATAGTGTTGGCAAACAGCCTCCACACGCACACACACGCTGAACTTTACCACATATTATTACTAATTTATCAGTGTTCGAGCTGCTGCTTTTAAAAGTTTGAAAAGCTTCTTTTTTGAAGGTATTGTGTGTTTTGTGAGCGGCAGCAGCAGCCTCAGGCTTCACTTTGTAAAACAAGCTGCTCCCTCTGCGACCTCAACCTGCAATATTTACCCAGAATGCATCGAGTTCGCCACAATAATAAAAGTAATCTCAATCCAAATGTCAGAGGCGGCAGGCGCAGAGGAGAGGCTTTTAAACGGAGGAAATGGTTGTCGGAGCCCGAGGCGAATGTTTGTGGCGCTGAGGATCGGTGCGAGGGGAGCAGGAAGTGAGACGCGTGTCACCTTTAATGAAATGATGCTTTCTCATTATCTCGACGTCTAAAAGGTAACAGGAGCCTCTTTCTGCAGGTAACACCACTTCAAACTAACTCACAGCCTGGTTTTTTCTCTCAGCAGCAGAGAAACAAACATCAGCTGTGATTTTAAAGCTGTGAACAAACCTGAAAACATCCAGACTGCAGGTGAACGGTTCTGTTTGTTTTACCGCAGTGTGATCACAGAGAAGAGATGTTTTCTTTTCTGATTATCTCACACTGACAGCTGACATTAAACTATTCTTAAAATGACATGTCAGCATAATCACCAGAGTAAATGTTGCAAACGTACAGGTATGTTCAAACTTTGTGTTTCTTTAGGTTCAGTTTTCAGTTTTATGTTGTGACAGCATTGTGCTTATGGTCCGGTTAGGTTTAGGCACAAAAACCACTTGGTTAGGATAACATCAGGTCTTATCTGTAATCTAGTTCTGACCAGTCAAAACTGAGAACAGGCTCTGAAATGTACTCAGAGTATCAGAGTAAAACGTCTCCCTCTGAAGGACATTTGTAGTCAAAGCTAACTGAAGCTCACGTCATATTAATATAATTCAAAGACTATTAAAGTTAAAGGTAGAGTCAGTAGGATTTTGTCCCAGCTGTTCCTGAACGCACCACAAAGATAGTTGATTGTTGAGTCTCATTCCCAGGACGTCAAATAGCCACATTTTGTGTTGGTAAAGCGTCCCGAGCAGCAACAAAGGGAGAAAATAAGAAAATCTCTGCAGATACGAGACACTAACACGCCTTTTCTCCACATTCCAGTCTCCCTCTCTGTCTGTTTACGTCTTCTTACGTCTTTGTTTCGTCTCGCTGCGTCTGCCGTGCGTGATGCGCTCTGATAGGCTGAAATCAGTCTTGTGTTGTTGGGAAGGCGGCGTGCGATGACGCCAAATAAAAATAATCCGTAATTCCCCTCAAATGCATCAAACTGAAGTAACGAGCCTGTTTTGAAAATGTGAGGAGGAGAAAGTTCAGATGTTTGTGTTCAGATGTAGAGAGGGAAAGTCAAAGAGATACTCAAGTACAGTACAGATACCTGAAACATCTACTCAAGTACAGTAATGAAGTATTTGTATTTTGTTACTTCCCAGATACACATAACATGAACCCCTGCAGACACAAAGTATAATTTTGGTTTCACACAGAGGGTTGGCTGCTTATCTAGAAGTTTTGTTGTTCCTGTCTTTCACTGATCACCGATGTTACCAGGAGAAGTTTGTTTACATTGTGTGTTGGCGCCGCTGTCAATCAAACACCGACCCGCCCACTCAGCCTTTCTGATATTTGTCCAAAATATTTATATTATTGTAATTAGACACCAACGTTCACTGTCAGAGTTTGATTCTGTTTTTGTTCAGCTGCTCACTTTAGTTCTCTGAACGTGACGCCAATCAGTGATGACTTTCACACATACAGATGGTGATAATGATGGAAAAGTTTTATTTATGTGAGTCAGTTCTGGTAGAATAACAGCAGCGTTATCTGATTATTACTCTGAAACTCTTCACACGATAATTAACAGCAAACACACGTCAGCAGAGCTAAATGAAAGCTCAGTGGAACATCGTGAAGAACGTAACTGTTTCTGCCTTTGAAACTAAACTGACTAATTAAAAAAAAGTTCAATATTTAAACTGAATAAATGTTTCAAAAAACAGGAAAAGATTTATTACATCCTCGGCGATGTTTTGACTTGTTTGGTGGCAGCTCACTGAGGCTGGTGTCACCTTTTTTTCTTTATTTGTCTTGTTGCTTTTGGGCATTTTATCTCATTAACAAACACAAAACCCACAGAGACACAAAACAAAGAAGAGGAGGATTTAGAGAAACAACAACTTGAGTGTGTAGACACAAGAAGTTTAAATATATGTATGTGTACTGTACCTGCTGCTCTTCTTTTATTTCACTTCTGTAATGTTTCTTTATAGATGGGTTTTAATACGTCCTGTTTTGGGTGTCATTTGTTATGTTTTCAATATTTTGCACATATTTTCTTTTCTATGATCTGAAAACTGGAGTTGGACCTGCTAAATATTTGGTATTCTGGGTTTTTCCAGTTAGAAATGATTTTTGAGTTCTCACTGTTTCTCCACATTTTAGTTGCCATGATATTGTAAAATTTAAGGAAGACTGAAAAGAGGAACACTGGTTATATTCAGTTGAGTTTTTCTTTTTTAAAGCAGCGTTGTGTAAAAATGTATATTTTGTTTGATTTGTCTCTGAGTGTAACTCAACTGTCTTCAATACAAATCACAGGTTCCTGTAACACTTCGTCTGATGTAATGTCCTCGTCAGTCTCTCCACCTCTGTCATGATGTCTGTCTCCAGCTCGCCCGGCTCCGGGTCTAACCCCAGACCCTAAAAACCTCCTCCTCCTGTGACAGGTTGCTTTCAGGAAACTCTGCAAATCACAGAGAGTTGAGGCAGAGCAGCCAGAGGACTTCAGAGGGAAAACCAGAAAACATTTTCTCCAGAAAATATGATCCAGTTCAACCCAAATCATTGATAGTTGGTGCTGTGAGTGATTTATTACTGTCAAGTGTACCGCACTGTCATCCTACCTGCTGATTGAGGTTACAGAGTGCAGAGACAAGTGATGGAGGGTTGAAGTGGCTGAGACAGAGACAGACACACCACTCACAGTTATAAGACACCTACCATCACAATGATTATTGTTATTTTAAAAAGGTAAAAAAGTTATGCTTTAATGTTAAAAATCTGTGTAAGAGAAAGGAAAAGTTTCCAGGATATATTTCTTTCTCTTCTATATTTCCCAGTCTCCCGGTAAAGTCAGGAGGATTGGGATGTATGACATCATTAGAGGGAATTAATATCTGATTAATATCATATACAGCAGACTTGATGCGTCAGCAGTGATATTTGGTGAAACTGAAAATATGTTTTTTCACAAACATTCAGTTGTAGTTTCCAAAAATCAGTCCTAAAATGTGCAGTCGTTGAGCGCACACACACACACACACACACGCACGCGCACACACGTGCGGTCAGGTAATCCCTGGGCTCTGCTCTGAGCTCTCAGTCTAATCGTGGACGAAGCCTCGCTGTGTGTCCACACCTCCACGGCTGGTTGAATCCTATTGGCTCAGGCAGCCAGAGCAAATAACCGTTTAACACACTCACACTGCTGCTGCTGTGTTTGTGTGTGTGTGTGTGTGTGTGTGTGTGTGTGTGTGTGTGCATCAGCGCCATCGCAATGTGACCAAACAATTGTCTCTTTTTATTTACTGGGAGGATGTGTTGATGTTAAAAGGCCATTCGCCAGCTGCCATGCTGCTTCTCGTTTGACTCGCTCTTTATACAACGACCCCCGCCGCAGCCGCCCCGCCCGCCCGCCGTCGCCTCCGACTCTCTGCCTCTTTAGAGTCGGTGGGTGGTTTGATTGAGTTTTACTGGCGATGCTGAAAGCATGCAGCTCTGCTTTCCCTCTCAATGTGACAGCAGAGCGAAGCGTTGCTGTACGCTCGCTGCTGATACAGCGACTTCCTCACAGCGCTGAGAGAGACCTGACACTGTGGCACGCTCGGCCGCCGCTGGCAGGATGACACTTCTGAGGGCAGAGAGCAGCGAGGAGGGTCAGAGAGGTGGAGGAGGAGGAGGAGGCCCCGAGGAAGGAAAGAGGGAAGGAAAAGAAATGTCAGGCTGCAGGACGAGGAGGAGGAGGACGAGGAACGTCCTGAGGGATACACAGGAACGTGTTGGCAGAGGATGCTGGGAAATATCCTTTATCTGACATTTTAAGACTTTTTCTGTCTTAATCCTTTTTTCCATGTTAGCCAGACTCAGATGAGAAGATGGATCACTTTCATCTGTGTGCGTCCAGCAGCCTTCAGGGCAACGACATTTTAGGCCTAGCTTAGCACAAACACTGAGCCTAGACTAACAAAAGACCTCCCAACAACCTCCAGACTGTTTGATTTACATGTATTATTGTATCAATTGTTCTTTAAAGCTGTGGTTTGTAAGTGTGGAGAAACCATAACCAAAATCTAAGACAATATATAGTCTCATATCATGATAATGATATATATAACGTATATATTGCCCAGCCCTAAAATAATCTAATAAAATGTGGAGACATCAACATGTCTGAGAAGGAAAATAAAACAGAAAAATAGTAAAAACTATTTCTAAAAAGATGAAATGTTAAATCTCCAAAAGCCTCCAAAAACAGTTTAAGTGAGAGGTAAAAATAACCCGATCAATTGTGAAGTTATCTCCCATAATGCACTTGACAGCCTCTAATCGCCATTCAGTAAGTAATTGAAAGTACTTTTCTCTTCTTCCTGTTATCTCGCCGCTCGATGTGATCTGAGGTTCAAACCTTCGCCGAGACGCAGAGGAAAGGAGGCGGCGTTCCACTTTAAATGACACGGTCCTCAAAACCCCCAGCGCCGTCTGTCAGGCAGGAGAACAGCCCGTACAGCAGTCGGCGCTTGTTCGTGTCACGGCGGCAGCTCGCGGTAACACGTCGGGCCGGCGTGGAAGGGGTGGAGGCTGACTGCGCCGCAAATACCAGCTGCCAATCGCCCGAGCCGTGACCTTTTCTGTGATTCTTCTGCCTCTGAGGAGAGAGACTCACAGAGCTGCTGGCAGGTGGTGAAACAATGCAGCGCTGTTCAGAAACACTCCTCACTGCTACTCACACAGTCAAGTGCAGTAAAGTGCAGGAGAGCTGGGAGCTTTAACGCCACCGAGGAGGAGAATTCATTTATCTGCATTTTCTGCAAAACAACAGTGATGACTGAAGTTTACTGAAGAAGAGTTGAAATATGTAAAGACTGAGAATGCATGAAAATCATATTTTTCCTCCCCCTCACTTTTATAGTTTCAGGAGGATCTTCATACTAAAACCTTTTTCCAAACATTGTCCTTGTTATGGATAAAAATGTTGATGTATTCATCCGAGTTAACTTTTTTAATTACCACACACTCAGAGCAATGAGCTCAACAAGCAGCAGCGAGTGCTTGGTGGGCTTCTGTTGGTCCAGAGGTTTACAGGTCGGAGAGAAACACCTGCAGGGGAAATTAAAAAGGTGCCGCAGACTTTGTCAGTTATTTTTTTTTTCTAGCTGTGGAAATGTCTTGATTCTTAGATGCTTCGCATGCGGACATGAAGTTGCAGAGTTTGCAGCCTACAAAAAATTATAGCCTTTAATCGTTGATCTTTATGTACGTATGATCTTGACATAACATTCGGCTAATGTTACTTTTATATGCTAGGAGATAGAGCAGAGGGAGGCAGCCAGTATTTTGAAAGCTGACATCTGGCTACATTTCAAATTTTACAAACTTTTAGGACACTGGACAAGACCAACACATCTTCAAACCTAAATGACAGAACAGATCTATTGCCTGTGACTCACAAAGTGACATATCACCGACTCCCAAAACAACATGATCTAAGGCTCAGGCAAGAAAGTCATTTCTCACTGGAAATGATCAGCAGTCTGCTGGGTGAAAGTCCTGTACACGTTTGACCCGACCATCCGTCCCTGTCTTCCTCTTTACATTTCACCTGACTTCCTCCTTTGCTGCCGCAATAATTGCTATGACCACTAGAGGCCCAACAAGAAACATAAATATGGGTCGTAATAAGCTGCTTTCACAGACGACCTACCTGATTGTTTTTCCGATGAGGATTAACTGTTTACAGCTTTCATGTCACTTGTTGTAGCTGCCTGTTGAGCCATGCAGCTAACGTTAGCAGTCCCATTTGCTGATTCAGCTCCAGGGTGCAAGAAGCCAAACCATGTCGTCCATCTCGGGTGCTGTATTTGGTCTCACTGGGGCTGTGTTTGGTGAGACCTGTTATCACTTATGCCATTTTTCCACCACATCCCCCAGCCTGGTTCTACTCAGTTTGACTTGGCGCTGCTGGGATTTTGCATTTCCACCACAACTGGGCTTCCTGCTTGAAGGCGTGTCTTTAACTAGACACTAGTCCTGATACCTGCAGTACTATCGAAGAATCACCGCTAACAAAGAGGCTCCGCTAATTCAGTTACAAACACATTTCATTTCCTATAACTTCTTCACAATAAAAGCCCCACGTTATTTAGTCATTTAAAAGCTTTCATTATGAAGCAGCACCACAGGAAACATTGTGTTTTCAGCAGCAGTAACTAAACAGACTCCTGAACCAGCTGAAAGTGAACACGATGAAGCAGTAAAACACAGCAGATGTTTGAAAGAACAAACAGGACGAGAGAAACTAAAGAGATTCAGTAAGAAGCTACAGAAGTACTGAGAGCTGAACACACTGATTTTTAAAAACCTCTTTCTCTCAGGTTTCCTGCACAGACATGTGTTGAGTATTGATTTTAAGTGGAGACGGGTGCTTGTTTTGAGTCGTCACCGTGGCCCATAGCTTGGCCCTACTCTAGAGTAGGTCGGCTCAAGTCGGCGCAGTAAAAATTTTGATGGAAAAGCAGGTTTGACTTCTTAACAGCATTAGCCGACTACCTGATCAGAAGGTACCAGTGAAGACGGTCGATTATGGTCAGTAGCTGCATGGCGTGGGACTTAACTGACACTGTTGGCAGTATTCTGATTGACAAGTTCCTCCCTACTTGACTGTCTTTAGAAGAAACGTGTAAATATGAGGAAGCAAATATCACAGGCTTCTGTTTTATCTGGACTTTGTTGTGCTGCAGAGGGTTCTTAGCGGTCTTTTTTTGGCCCTGAGTCTTGCAGGTCTGAAAGTGTACCTGTAGACAAAACTCAGGGTTCAATAAAAGCTGCTGCAGACTTTGTTTTTCAGTTAATTGGTAGATTAACACTACTGATGTCTACATCACATTTTTTGTTATGCTTCCATAGTTGTCTTTAATTTGCTGGATTGTTTTGATTCATATAATGCACAACATGATATTAATGCCCTTTTTTTGCATTTATTCACATATCTGCAGCCCCTCAGTGTAAATATGTTCCAGTCTGGATGTGATTCGTTTTAAAACTGGCAACAAGAAAGAAAAACTTGAATCATGATGCACAGTTTATACACAAGGGAAATATTATATGCTTCACAGAGAAGATCAGTAAACAAACATGCATGCATATGCATATATGATGCGTTAACAAACTCAAGTGATTAATGATTAAGTATGATTAAAATATAATGCCAAGAAAAACAGGAAAACAATCAAATTAACATTTTCTGTGTTTTAACTGTAACAACTAAAAGCAGCTTCAGCAGCGTTTGACATAAGAAGGACGGTCGCTGAGGAAAACTGGAGCCACACGGGACTTTATACAGTTTCATGATCCAACTGTCAAACCATAAAAGGCTTATTTTTTCTAATGTTTTTCTCTGAACGCGTCCTGAGAGACCGGAGGTACGTACAGTAAGACGTCTGTTTTATCCACAGCATGCAGGGCGTAAGTGACAGAAGGTTGTGTTGTGTTTGGCCTCCTGATGGCGCTGTGGTCTCACTATCACTGTGAATAAATCTATAATGACATGACAGGGAGTTTTTTTTTTTTTAAGGTATCATGAAACGGCCAACCCACAATGCCCGCACCCCCATATAACCCTAAATCACACATTAATAGAATGAATACAAGGAATTTGAAATAAATACATAAAAAACACAAAATGCACCAAAGAAGTGATCAAAAGTCCAAATCTAAAATTTACATCACCAATAAGAGTGAAATTTGGGACGTGTTTAATCCATTTTCATTGGCAAATGGAGCAGAGGACCAGCCTCTGGGTTGGGTCGCCTGGTATCACGACACCTATTCCACACGGGAAAACAGAAATGACTGTTTGATTTGTATCATGATGAAATCAGGAGACCTCCAGGAAAATCTGCTTTTTAAGGCATGTGGAGGATTTCAAGATACCAGTCAAGTCCAACAGAAGTTACTGATGAGGAAAACCTCATGTAGTCACCTCAACTACTCAAACATACCGCTCTAAACCTGTGAGATTTTACACCTTGTGAGAAAAACTACGATGAGAGTTTCATTGTTTCAGGAAAAGCACGGACTTCAGCTGTTGTAGACATGGCCGGAGAAAAGAAAAACTGGTGCCGCAACTTCCAAAAGCTGACGGATGCTCAAAGTCTGTCCAGAGATCTGTCCGACCACGTTTAGCTGCAAAACCTAGCCAGAGGTTTGTAGGAATATCTGTGCATCAGTAACACTGCGACTGTGTTGTACCTGTGAGTGATCACCTGTGCATGGAGCGTGGAGGATACAGGGGAGCTGAACACAGCTGCTGTGCTCACTGTCGCTGGTTGACATGAAGCTGGAGGTGGTGAATGAGCGTTCAGTGTGATGAGAGTCGGTTTAACAATAAATAGTGAGCGGAGAATTAGCTTTTTATTAGCTTTTATCAGGGGGAACATTTACGTAAGTCATATGTGGGCGATGTGACCCCGCCTTCAATTAAAAAAAAGTCTGAAAACATTTAGAACTGTTGCACAGAACAAGTTTATATGGACAAACGTTACATTTCTGGTTCTATCAGGTTTCATTAGTTTCATTAGATCTCATTAAACTTTATTATTATTATTTTATGCCTTTATTTCCAGAGCAGAGATGTTCTTATCCATCTGTTATTCCTCTCTTTCTTTTCCTTCTTCTGGGATTTTCTAGAACAGAAAAACTCTGACAATATACAGAGACAAATGATCTTTTGTCAGAGCCTCTGAACGCCTCACGGCAGTGAACACCTCCTTCCTGAACTGTGAGCAGGAAGCCCAGGTGGCGGGCGTCTCGAGCCTCTCGCTGTGATATCAGTCTTCCTCCCTCCCTCTCTCCCCCTCGATCGCTCTTCCTCCTGTTGTGGAGAAATAAAACCAACTGTGACTAACGAAGTAAACTTCTCACCTGAGTCGACGGGCCCTCCTGAGCGCCGAGCTTCATCCATCCAGAGCCGGACGTCACCAGGACAAACAAGACGGAGAGCGATGCTTCAGCTGCTGCGTGACAGGCATGACCGATGACGGACGAGTGGACGCTCCGAGGATCCTCGTTCTTACCTCGCACAAACACAGCTCAGATCTTTTCTTCCTCTCCGACGATGAATGGATGTAATTTGTTCAGAAAACATTAGAAAAGTTGGTGAGATGAGGAAAGTTGTCGGAGTGTGAAGCACCGCAGGGATTTCTCTTCTACCTTTACTTCCCTTTTTTTTGTTTTAGCTGTCAATCAAATACGAGCTGGAGGTGAGTGGGGCGGGAATCTTCTTCTTCTTTGGTTTGCATCCAACACAAACAACAGCAGCTCTCCATAGATCTGAGAGCGTCTCAGGGGAATAAAAAAACAAAGGGAGTTGGGTGCAGACGCCCTTCGGCCTTGTCAAGAAACCAACCTGCTGAATCAACAATCACAGGACACACAAAATCTGGTTTCTGTCCCCGTCCGACTCGCCTCCAGGTGTTTACAGCCCGGATCACACACAGCTGCACCGAGCTGTTTGCTTTGCTTTACATCACTGTGGATATCAACAGCCTGTCTGTGAGTCACTGATGGAAACTGAAGTTTATCTGGATGTTTTTAAATCTTAATATTGTGTTTTTTTCACTGCTGTGTCTATAATGCTGCTTTCACTATATTGTTAAACATAAATACACCAGATTGCATCCAAGGAAGTTTTAGTGTTGTTGAATTGTTTTGGTGTCAGCAGCAGGTCTGTTTACATTCATACATCTGATCATAATCCTGAAACAGTTAGCTGACAGGTAACGTCCACAGGGCAGCTTTGAGTTCTGCAACGCTGTTGCGATCAAAGTTTCCTGGATTTGGCGTAAACTCCGACCCAACTGCCAGAATAAATGTATGTTTCTGCAGACCAAGAATATGTTGGATTTAATTTCTTCATTGTTTCTTCACGCTGTGCTGTTTGTCTTGTTAGTTATAGGAACAAAAACCTTTACGATTAGAGAAGATCAGGTTTGGTTTATAATACCTGGATCTGTCACCACAAAACATGCTGGAACATCATCATCAAGATGTTCGGTTTTGTTTGCCGAAAACACCCATGAAAAATGTCCAGACATCTCGTCAAAATGTCTGGAGGTCTCGTAACAAAATAACAGGTTTTGTTTCTAAAAGAAAAGACTTGACGTCTTGTCAAAATGTCCTGATCTTTTCAAAACTACCAGGTTTTGTCGCCATAAAACTGTCTGGAAAATGTCCCGACATCTTGTCAAAAATATCCGGTTTTGCTTCTACAAAACACGCCTGGAGAATGACCTGACATCTCATCAAAATGTCTTTACATCTCGTACATGATATCAGATTTTGTTGCCACAAAATGCCTGGAAAATGTCCTGATGTCTCATTTAAAAATAGTTTTGTTGCCATGAACACAGCTGGAAAATGTAGTGACGTCTGGTTAAAGATATCCAATGAAACACAGTTGTAAGCAGTGGTCTCTGGCTTGATGGCGTTGTTCAGCTGTCATCACGATTTTCTCCACCTCATGACAATCAGCTCATACACATTTGTTATGTGAACTTGATTTGACTCTTACTGTAGAAATGTCAATACGATACGTACGACACATACAAATCTGAACCTGTCGGTGTTTTTTGCAGGAACGTTAACTGCAAACTTATTCTGCTGACGATAAAATCTGAAGTTTGTTCCCCTTTTCACTCTGAAACCTGCAGCGTAGAAACACTTTAAATGGATCTGTTGTGTTTGAGAACAAACGGTTTTATTTTTGCTCATGAACACACACACACACACACACACACACACACACACACACACACACACACACACACACACACAGGTAAAGTAGAAAACTCCTGGCTGCCATTGTTCCACCTTCAGCTTGTCACAGTCTCATCACGGCTCATTGTGTGGAAGACAAAACCATCGAGCCCATTGATCTGTAAATCAGATTTCTGTACTGCACGCTGCAAACACAGATCCATTGTTTGTTGGAACAATATGGCAGTGAATGATGAGCTGTGTTACTGATAGCAGCAGCACTGATAAACAACAGTCTGCATAACAATGGCGCTCGCAGTCACAGCGGATTGAAGGAGAAACTCCTCAGTCACACAACAAAACGCTGGAAAGTTTCTGAGGAGGAATTAGCAGTCAGAGTGCAACATTATAATTAACTAAATACTCAGAGGCCATAAAAATTCCATTCTCAACCTCTGCAAAAATAATTGCAGTATTATTTTCAGCCCTAATTAAGTGGCTAAGGCTTCTTACAAGGGTAAAAAATTAATCCCTTTTCTAAATCCTATATAATTTAATGTGAGAGAAATCAAATAAATAAGAGGCTGTGGCTCTTCTGTGAGAGGGTTTGATATGGGTGATTAGGTGAGCGCGGCGTGAAGAAGCCCATTAGGATTGTATGGTGTCATCACAGCAGCTCCGGGCGGCAGCCCTAATCCACTCCTCAACCCGCCGCTGCCGCCACCGCCACCACCGCCGCCGCAGCTCGCCATTTTCTCTCCCACTGCAGCAGCGAGGCAAAGACGAGCAGCCATTGATTGATTTTTATCCCGTTAAGGAGATGGGAGGCAGATAAATGCCGAGGTAATGAGGGGCAATTACCAGCCGTGATAAGCTTTATTATGGAGTGAAAGTGTCCTCGTGTCAGCGATGCAACGAGGGGAGCAGAAAGCTGAGAGTTTTCAGGATAATGAGTGATCACAGTGTTAGTGTACAGGTTAAATCTCAGACAAACTCACTGAATATATTTCCTTTAAAGACTCTAGTTTGAGTTTTAAATATAGCTGAGTTTATAGGAGTGGAAGCAGTTGAAAGAAGATTGACTGCACACGTGCAGCCGCTGACAGCAGGGTGCTCCTCGTGCATGTCACCTCAAAAACACTGCAAAAATCTTTCATATGAAGTTTCCAGATGTGGAAAACAAAAACAAACAAACCATAAACATTGAATTTTAAAGCTGAACGGAGGAAATCAGATATCTAAAACTTGATATGCAGAATGTTACTTTGTGTACATGGTTAGTTCATTACATTTCATTTTCTTAAAGATATAATATGTCAGATTTCTTCTATAAAAGACTCGAGTTCACTGAAGGTAACAGTGTCATGATACTCCACCAGCACTACAACACCTGATACCACTGCAATGTTTCCTGTGAAGCTGCTGTGGAGGTGCAGGTGAAAAAGACAACTTAGTGATCACATTGTGCTTTGAGAGCCTTTGCATCTGTTTCCTTAAAGACTGAACAGGTTGAAATATAAAGTTGTTGATTGACACATGGATTGCAATTTTCTTGGCCGATTCCAGTTTCCTTCTTAAGAGCTGTAACTATTATTATAACTACATTTTGTATGTTCATAAAAAACACTGACCATTATATAGACTCTTCCTAAGATTGTTCAGGTTACAGAAACAAACTCTCACTGAGTACAAAGTGAGAGGCTTTAAGTACAAAAAACATCCAACTGAACATAAACTGCAGTATATCCCACTTTATCCAACATGTTGTGAAGTGGTCGAAGGGAATTTAAGTTCCCCTTGATAAACATGTTCATAGTGTATCCAGGACTCTTATTGTCAATGTTTTACTGAACCTGTGCATGTGTGTGTGAATCTGACCGACACAGAATCAGATATATGTGACGCTGATCAGCTGGTCGTCGGTTGTCGCTGGTCAGTCTTGAACCCTGGGCTGCTGCAGCGAGGACACGTGCTCCACTGAGCTACCTGGGCGCCCCATGTTAACAATTTTATGCTGCAGTTATGAAATGATAATAGCATAATAAATAATAAGTACCCCCTTTCAAAGAGCAGTGAAGATGTCCTTGAGTTCTGACGAGGTAAAACTTTCCAATATTTCACAAGCGAATTTGGTGAAAAGTCACTAAAAACACACTAAAATCTTTGTGAGGCACAACTTCTCCTTTCCTTCTTTCCTAGTTTGACCCTCAGGTAAATATTTTGAACAGTACCGACCCCTGCAGCCGTCCCATCCATCACCAGAACTCCTCCACAGATCCCCACTGACTTCATGTTTGTGAGTCGTCTCTGGTGAAGCTCACTGACTCGACCGCCTGCAGCTGTACTGTACATACAGACGGAAATCAGAGGAGCTGCTGGGATGTACACACTGTTATTACTGCTGTTATCTGATTCCCTCAGGAGACGAAGCTGGTGAGGGATTTATGAAGAAAAAGAATCTTGAAAAGAATTCTTAACATGACTGCATCAAAACGAGCATGAAACCTCAAAAGCACTTTTGATCAGACGGTTAAAAGTTTGATCAGAAGTCTTTGTCGTCTGATGAGCCGGGGGAAGAGAGAATAACAGAACATTTTGATCCGGCAAATGAATAAAAGGTGGATAATAAATAAGGACAGCGTTTCTTCATGATATAAAAGAAGGATTGTGTCTTCACGTCTCTGAAGTTTAGGATGTTTCTTTAATCCGTTGGCTCTGGTTCCAGGTGTTACCCTGAAATGTGAATACATGAATAAATCAGGTTTGCGTGTGAGGTGTAACACATCTTTGACTAGACAGGAGGAGTGAAAATGGCAGCTTTAATTGGCACATCCAACTGTTTTCGTTCTGGATTGGCAGTCGAGCCTGATGAAGTAGAAACTGTCTGACATGATGATCAGTTGATGTGAAGCCGGCGGCAGTCAGACTGGGAGCTCGGTCCATTACTGCTGCAGCTCGGAGACAAACTGCTGCTGTCAGGTGAACAAAAAACCTCGACCGCATCAATCCTCTCCTCGGAAACCTTCACCCAGTTTATGGTTCCGACCGCTGGTTTATGAAGCTCTTAAAGGTCCGACTGCACTGTGGACATCTGACAAGAACTCAGCAGATCTGTTTGGTCAGCAGTGACTCACCTCCTGCACCTCCACACAGCCCGGGGTGAAGACATTTGGCTGCAAGTCTTCCCTTTTGGTTGGAAAGAGAAACGACAACATCACAAACTGTTCCAGCTCTTTATCGAAGCTGCGTCTCAAATTGCACTATAATAAAACACTCTCCTCTTGTGACAACGCCCTCCACTCGTTTGTTCAGGAGTCAAAATAGCAACAAAGAGAAGTGAACAGTGGTCGCCCAATCATAGCTTAGCAACCATGACAAAGCCTGGCATTAGATGGTGTGCACAAGGCAAAAAGATTCACTCAGGAGACGAAGAGTTCAAAGCTGTTGGGGCACCAAACAGCAGACAGACAGCTCGAGACCAGCTGCTGAACAACGTGGGACATCTAGCAGATAGAGATGATTTAAGATGATGGAGACCAACTCACAGCTGAAGGAGAGGAAATATTCCAACAACACTCCTCCAACTCGAACTCCTGCAGGTCAAACGAGAGGTGCCATCTTGTTCCAAAACTCGTGATGGGAATTACGTTTCTGTACTTGAGCCGTTAACTCATCGATGTTTTCTCTTTACTTAACTGGGTTTATCTGCTGAATAATCGCGAGGATAATGATGAAATATGATTTGGATCAGGAGGTTTAGCAGCATTTAAATTACTCGTACATTTAATTACAAGAAAATAATTAACAGTAAAACAACATAAAAAATAACAATACTTTGTGCAAAGGCCAATACTGCCTGCTTTTAACTCTCTGTCATGTGATTGGCTGCACGCACACATACACGTCAACACAACGTCCAGTCAGTGCATGGAGTGAGCGTGGTCGACATGATGTAGGTAGCTATAGATATGTTACATACGTGATGTTAGGCCTGGGCGATCAGTGATAGACGTCATCAATAGCAGGAAGAAAATAGTTTGATTTGCATTAAATGCAAACCAACTTGACAGTACGAATGAATACACTCTGACTAATGAGAAAATGAGCGCTAACAGAGGAAACTGTGAATAACAATGGACGGAGACAAAGCTCACTGCTCACTGGTGTGGCAGCTTTTTGGACCGTTAAAAATGATCAATAATCATCTCTAGCGACTGATCTATCATGATAGACTTTGCAGCTCAATATCAACCATATGACGTTACTTCACTACGTTAGTAAGTTAAAATAACTCACCATTGACTGCCCATCTGACATTGGGCGATGGCGGGGTACACCCTGGACGAGTTGCCAGTTCATCACAGGGACAAACAACCATTCACGCTCACAATCACACCTACGGACAATTCAGAGGAACTGATTAACCAAACATTTGCATGTTTTTGGATTGTGGGAGGAACCAGAGTACCCGGAGCAAACCCATGCAGGCACAGGGAGAACATGCAAACTGCACAGAATGGCCCGGCCCGGCCTCGAACCCAGGTCCTTCTTGATGTGGGGCAACAGCACTAACCACTGTGCCGCCGTGCTGCCCTTCCACTGACTGCCTCCTATTCTGCTGTCATAATTACTACGGCCACTAGAGGTCGCCGTCTGACAAGAAACGCAAATATTGGTCGTAATTAGCGGCTTCCAGTTAGCTCGGTCGTTTTCCCGAAGAGGACGGGCCGATCTGACTGTGACACGGATAACAGTTAACTATATCAGCAGGCTGATATCGGAGGAGCCTCTTCTTACCTTCAGTAAATATGAAATCAGTTTTGAACACCCGGCTATGAAGGTTTGTTTTTACCCATTAGACCTAAAAACAGTTTGCTTGTGCTCTGATTTTCCTCTTCTTTGAGTAAACCTGTGTGTGGTTAAAGTGCTTGTGTTAGGCAATTTAAAAACTGCTTTTGTGCAAAATTGCGCTCTACAAATAAAGTTGAAATTGAACTTGAACACCTCATATCTGTGGGAAAAAATACATTTTTTTAGTTGCTTTGCTGAAAGGAGGAACACAGCAGCTATTTTCTCTGATATGTGTTTTGGAAGTGATACAGGGAAAAATGATCGGGTGTCAGAAAACTGATTCAACAGCGAGACAACAACAACTGAGCCTTTCACTTCATGGGGAAAAAATGAGAGGCGCAGGTGTGTGTGTGTGTGTGTGTGTGTGTGTGTGTGTGTGTTTGTGTTTTGTTTTTCTCTTCTGATGCTTTATATGTTTTCATCCACCGCTGATCCCGACTCAAGGTGATAAACATGGAAATAAAAACCTGCCTTTGTATGTTTTCATTTCCTGTTTGGAAGCGGCGCAGGTTCTTTTCTGTGAAAACCAAGGGCACCTCGCACAATAACACCACCGCTCAAAGTGTGTCTGACATCCCACTAATGGCTAGAAAGCCTTTATTATCCACAACTAGAATTTTAATAAACTTTTGATGGGGAGGAGTTTGAAATAAAAAGGTGATTCATACTCGGGGACATCTTTTCAAGGTTTTTTCTCATTTCAAGCTGCCGCCTCGATCAGCGCTCTGTAATTAAAAGCAGCAGCAGATAAAAAGTCGGTTCTGATGTTGTGAAAGACAAACAACAAACATACGGTGACATGCAGTATGCTTATAATACACACCTGTCGCACCTGTCGTGCCCGCCACTGATGGCTGCCGGTTCAAACTTCTTGCAAACTTTCAGCAAAACAACAAACAAACAAAACCTGTACTACAAACATCCTTCAGTTTACTGACTGTTCTTATAAATATTAGAACAATGGTAACTACGTGGCCAAAAGTATGTAGACGCCTGGATGTCGGCAGTAATTTGGAAGGATTTCAGTCTCCAGAGCGTCAGTGAGGTCCAGCACTGATGTTGGTTATCAAATCTGGCTCACAGTGTGTGTTTCCGTTCATCCCAGAGGTGTTGATGTGGCTGAATTCAGGGTTCTGTGCAGAGCGGTCGAGTTCTTCCCCACCAAACCGTTTTTGACACAAAGTTGGAGGAAGGCTATTGTCTGAAATCTCATTGTATTTTGTAGCATAACATTTACCTGCAGTGCTCCTGTGGTCTAATGGTGTCTCATAACCCCATATTTGACTCCCAGCTGGGGGGCTTCTGTTGAATGTCATCCATCTCCCATGTTTTCTGTCTCACTCTCTACACTGACCATCAAATACAAAAGCCAAAAAGAAAAAGAAAGGACGTTTTTATTCAACACATCCTCAGACCTAAAAGACTGAATCAGCTGATTGTTAATGACTCCAAAAACAACATGACTGTTGTTACCAGCGACAGACGTACCGGACCGTCGTTATACGCTCGCAGTTTGGTTAGGTTCAGGAAAACATTGTGGTTTGGGTTAAAATAACTACATTTCTTAACCAACTTAAGTTATGAATGTACCGATGTTTCATACCATCAGTGTGTGCTTCCACTTTTGTATTTTGTATATTTATATGTTTGTATTTTTTCCTCTTTGACTGATGTTATACAAGCAGTACTAAATGTCTACATACTTCCAAAAATATTCAAAAAATATTGTTTGAATGTTCTACATTTCTAGATTCATGCATTTAAGCTAACAAATAATTCAAGCAACTAATGCTTATTATTATTATTGATTAATCAATTAGGTGTTTGTTCTATAAAATGTGATAAAATGTTGATAAATGTCAATCGGTGTTTCGTCCTCTAATGTCTCGTTTTGTCCACAACACAAAGATCTTCAGTTTACTGTCAGAGGAGGAAAGAAACCAGAAAATATTCACATTTAACAGGCTGACATCACAGATTTGTAGACTTTTCCATTAAAATATTACTCCCATTAAGCGCCAATTTATTTATGAGATGACAACTTAAAGATTCATTGTTGAAGCTTTACTAAAAAAACAGACACCTGATCACAGTGAAGAGACAACAGACAACACAAACAGGCATCTCAACCCATCAGATATTAAAGAAACATGAATAAACCAGCCTCTGAACATCAGATTAAGCTGCACCTAACCACAGAGACCACTTCATTAAAGACTCACCAGAACCACAGTCACACACCACATCCAAAAAATCCAACAGACAGACAGTTCATTTCCAGCATCCAGCTGAGCAGCAGCCGCTCTGGCTTCCAGCTCCTCTCACATTATTTTATGGCGCTCGCCTCGACGGGGAGCAGAAAGCCTCAGAGCCAAACTGTACCTACTGCTGGATGAATTTCCAGCTCCGAAAATATTACATTTCCTGTGCGCAGAGATGGAAATCAGTATTCTAACCCAAAGCAAAAATATGATTAATTGCTCCCTGCCTGAGTCCAGGCGTGAGGGTAATAAGCACGACTGGAGGAGTTTCTCTTTTCAAGCTATTCAGCTGTGCTCGCGTATGTGCAAATACATTTTTTTTAATGTATGCACTACATTAGAAATATCCACAGAAAATTGAATTTGGATAGTTACATGTGTAAGTACCAAACTCATTTCAGATGAGGCTAAATGAGAGCAGAGAGAAGAAGAAAAGGGGGAAACTGTCTGATACGGTGAACAAATAGCTCCCATTCCTCTCCCTCCTGCTCTTTACACACAGTCTCAAATGCCAAAGTCAGGGAATCTTTTCATTAGTTTTGGGCTCCGACACAAGCTGAAATAAATGCACCTTTTTTTCATTGTAATGTGCCTTAAATATTTTAGAGATTTCCAGACCCTTTCACAGAGTGAGGGAGGGAGATGGAGGGCAGGCAGGATGGAGAGTGCTGCTGTAATGTCGGCGTCAGAAAGAAAAGAAAATGCTGAGGCGAGAGGTTGATCTGCTCGGCTGGATATTTTCCTCATTGTGTTATCAGAAAGTGGATAATGTGTCGGTGTGTTTGTCTGTCAGTGGAGCTGCAGAGCTGCACGTTCGCTTCAGGCCTCCTGAAGACAGATTACACTGAAGGAAACTGCTGCTGCTGCTGCCGAGCTGTCGTCTGGTTTAGCTTTGAGGATCTAAACCATCAGAACCAGCAGCTGCTTCTGGGTTCTGAGTATAAAGACTGATAACGGCACATTATGAGCTTTGAGTTGAGAACCTGCGAATGATTCAGCTGTAGCTTGTTCCAGGAATGATGCTTTAAAGGGGAAGCCTGCTTGTTTCCTCCTCAGTGTGTGTTTCCAGGTGTTGAGGAGTTTCTGCAGCTGATGTTTTAAAGTATAAAGCCTTTAGTGTCTCTAGAGGGAGCCATGTGAAGCCTGTGCCATTATGAACTATATTTCCTGTGCCCTCAGTTTGGATTTGAGTGGGTATGTCTGCTCACAACGTACTCTGTACTTTGTCAGGTAGTGGAGCTTCAATAATAATCGCCATGGTCTCAGATATTACACATCCATTCTTGATTAAAAGCTGTTTATGCTGTCCATTTCCTCACACTGTTGTCTCTTGTCCTTGTGTGCATCTGTCTGAATCCTTACTACAGAGATTTGATTGGCTGAGTAGCGTCATGTGACAGGATTTACAACGCATGCATTTAGTCTGAGTTTCATGAGCTGCAAGTGACACAAAGGCTAGAAAATCTGCAAAAAAACAAACACTGTTAAAATGTAATAATTCTCAATTAGTTATGAGTTACAGGTCCACGTCTGTAGGATGGAGAGGGATGGCAGGGTAACAAGGGGGACCCTGGTTATCTGCATGTAATAGGGGAACTTGTTATATTTGGTTAATTGGGTGTGATAGTTCACACATAATTGTTACAATAGTCACATGTGATAAAGATGTGCAGACTGCTCTATGTCAAAAAAAGGGTATAAAGTACCAATTATAGATGATAACGGTAACATAGTAATTATAAGACTTTCAGATTCAGAATCAGAAATACTTTAATGATCCTCGAGGGGGAAGTGACCCACCCTGACCCCCTTAGTTACTGTTGCTAGGTGGGACAAGCTTGACAGTAAGAAACATGGCGACTCTGATCCTCATGTAGCTGCAGTGTTTAACAGTCTCTGGGAGTCAGTTGGTACAGCTTCAGGAAGTCGACAGCCAGGACTACAACGATGCAAACTGAGGCCGAGTCATTCAAGTATGAATGAAATGAGAGGCGGCTCGACTGCAGTCCTGATCCAGTCTTTACATCGGGAAAAAATATATCTTCAGTTTTGGAAATGGAATAAACATAACAGCTTCCACACGGTCAGGGTGTATGGTGTTGCTTTTAGTAGCCCTCCAGCAACATCTTCAAAATCTCCTAAACATCGGGAGAGTTGTCTGAGGTTTCTCCAGGTTCTGAGCTCGGTCAGCTGTGAGTGAAAATGAAGGGGGACTGAGGAAAGGTCCGATGAGATGTTACAGTTCAGCTCATAGAATAAAAATGTCACAGCATAGAGAAAGTGTAAGAAAAGAAATAAAGAATAGATAATAATATGTAATATGACAACTATAAATATGTAAAGATATGTTCCTCATACTACACTACAGACATGATATATACTGGGTAATATTGAAATAGGTAATGATTAACAATAATTTACAATATAAAGCTGATGTGTACTGTACACAGCAGTATGTGTAAAGTGGTTTGGTGTATATTTTGGGTCACAGGATGAAGTGGGTTTACTTGTTTATCTGGTTAAATGAGTCAATTGTACAATGAGTGTAATATTTTTGATATGTGAGTATTACAGTGTATAAATGTCAGTAAAACAGATTCACTGGTGTCTTTTTTACTCATTGACAGTTTGAATATTTATAAAAAGGGAAAGGTCTTCCTGCACGTGTGTGTGTGCTGGAAGTGTCTGGATATCAGCCATCGGTGCAGCGCTGGATTATTCACACATTCGACCTCCAACCCAGAACAACAACAAACAGCTGAGCGCTCGCTGCTCGCTCCGCCTGGCCCTCTGCAGATTGGACGATTACGGGTTGTGACCCCGAAGGTTTGGCACTAACGTTCATCTCACATCTCCTCCGAGGTCAGAAAATAGACTCCATCATCTGAGCGATTCCTCCCATATCCAGAATATTTGACATTTCCCTCTCACTCCGGTTCGCTGTCTTTTTTAAGATTACTTTTTATTACACGGTCCAGAGTACAGAGGGACAGGTGAGAGAGAGGAGAGTGATGAGAACGCCGGAGAGAAGAAGAAAAATAACAGGTAGACGGATCAAAGTGAAGGTTTCTTTATGTTTGCTGTGAAGGATTATCTCCCTCCGTTCAGACTGAATAAGAATGAGCGCAGGGTCACACAAACAAACAAGAGGCCTCAACTGTTCGCTGATGCTCACTGTGTCTGTGTGGTCACAGGTCAACAACAGGTCAAAAGATTTCTGGAGAAACTTCCAGAGTTTATGGCTCGTGCAGCACTTTTTAAAAACACAACACATGATATAACAAAGGGACCACGAGAGTCAAGAGTCACCTGCTGAGACAAGACATTGTTCAGATGGGAGGTAGCCAGTCGTTTCTGTATCTTCCTGTGTACAGTAGATGGCTGCCATGATCCCACGGCGAGCCTCGCTGGCAAGTTGAAAAAGCTGAACCATCATCAACTCGAGCAGCGGCGGTAAACAGAAGCGCATGTTCAGGAGAGCAGAGATTTACATTGCTGCACCTTTAATCTTGTTTTTCACCGTCTAAGTAAAAATATGACAGTAAAGTTCATCCATACAGTCAGAAAATGGAGGAGTGTATATGTGTGCAGCAAAGTTGAAGTGGGGATTTTGCAGTAAACTCCAGCAGCCGTGCACGAACACAAACTTCAGCAGGAGGACGAGGGGCGTCGCAGGAGCAGATCAAAGCGGCCGAGTGTTTCTCTGACGTCGACCTGGAAGCCCTGAGAACATCAACATCAGACGAAGAGCGAGAAGACATGTGAGAGGAAAAGACGTCAAAGACCATCCGTCACCCAACACCTCCCCCACTACACACATATATACATACTGTAGAGGGTCAGGACGGTGTGTGTGTGTGTGTGTGTGTTTTCAGTTTAACCCATCAGGAGTTCAGTTCAGTACTTTGAGCAGAGATTCACTGATAAACATCTGAGTTTTTAGTTCTCCATCATCAGCAGTCAATAATTCACCTAATGTGTACAAAACTGTTTTCTTAAAACGAGTGGAGAGAAAGAAAGCTGAGGAGGTGCTGCAGTGCTGCAGCAATATCAATAATAATACTTCCTCCTCCGGCTTTTTTTTTTCTTCTACTCTTAAAAAACACTTTTATGGAATAAAGTGGAAACTTTGTAATTTGTCACTATCCACTAAAAAACATGCATCTCCATAATGTTGAGTTTTCATGGAGTAAGGAGAGAGAGCTGTTTAAAGCTTCATGACTTTACATAATTTACTTTTACATAATTTAAGCTAAAGTTCCTGCTTCAGATGTAGGAATGTAGAATTTTCTCAGCACATAAAGGAACATTAAGTTCATTTGTTTAAAAAAAACCAACATTCAGATCCGTGCTGACCGCCACTCATTCTGCATAACGGTCCGAGCTCCTGTTACAAGAAAGAAACTGGATTTCTGTCCAGAGGATGAAGATGAGTGCGAGTGTGTCCAACACTTTAATCCTGATGAAGATTTCTGCACAACTACCAGTCTGAGAAACTACGTGTGATGATCCACAGAGGAGGATTCCTGATTATATCCTGATGTTGACCCCTGACCTCTGCACAGGTACCATACAGCAGCTTGATCAGTGGCCTTATTCTTCACACTGATGCTCTACCTACTCCTCTGGTTTCAGTTTTGAAGGGCTCAGCAGTCATGTCAGCAGTAATACGTCATCAGAGGTGTAGTGCAATTTATTACATGCATGTTACGTTATGGCTCGTTTCAAAGGTCAAGCAACCACTGATCCTGCAGAGGCAGTACACACAGCCGATTATAACTGACCACATGATTACTTGAGTAAATGTACTCAGCTACAGTCCAACACTATTAGCTGGCAGGCACAAGCAGACGCCAACCTGTTAGGATCTGCTGCTGAGTACGAACTTTTACCTTTGTAGACATTTTTCAAAAAAATGACAGGATGTTGCTCTGCCTTTTCATCGTTACTAGTTAATGTGTCGTTCAGCAGTATAAAGTCTTCAGCGTGTCCACAGGGAGCTGTGTGACATCTGATAAATGTCTTCAAGTGACGTCACTCCAGTCGACATCAGTTGGAGACTACAAGTTTGAAAATGCTCCTCGTCTGCACGCTACATTAGCTGCTACTAGAATAACACACAAAGACGATATCTTTAGTTCTGCTGCATCGATGTCATCATTTTTGTTTTCAATTTTTCACTGCGAGTCCAACAATGTTACAGAGTCGTTGAGCTGTGAAGAAGTCACGTCGTACATCTCTGCTACTTCCTCGTTTGCAGCCTGGTATTAAAACTATATTCTGACACAGCGGCTTAAGATGAGGTCACGACGCAGCCTGTTATTATTCTATAATCCCAACAATTAATTAAAGTAATACAAACAAAATTAACCTTAAGGTCAGGGCCTCTGGAGCAGATAATCCAGCCCTGTGTTCAGCAAATATGCACATTTGTGATGGATGGAGTCCGGAGGGGATGAACACACACTGAGTACAGTACAGTACAAATACTCACTTACAGTAATAATACTCGCACTGTGCACCAACACCTTGTGTTTCATTGTGCCTCCATCCACCCGTCCCCTCTCCTCTCTCTCTGTTCACAACCTTATCTGCTCTCCACCAGGTTATTAGTTCCCTTTGCCATCGCCATGGCAACAAAGCGCTGTGCCTGCCTTACTGCCGTCCATTATGTTTCAGAAGAGAGAGAGAGGGGCGAGAGAGAGCGAGCGAGAGAGATGTAGTGGAGAGGAGGATCAAAGCAGCTCGGTCACTACAGCGACGGGCGAGGATGAAACCAACAGTGAGTCTCTTTCTACTCCAAACCATAGTGGACCCCCTCTGTGTGTGTGTATGTGTGTGTGTGTGTGTGTGTGTGTTTGATGGAACGGAGCGAGCTTGAAATTTGAAGTGTGTGTGTGACAGAGGTGTGTGAAACTGAGGTTGTGTATAAAATAAGTGTTGCTGAGTGTGTTTGTGTCTATTCTGCAGCGGTTGTGACTCACTGAAGTCTAAAATGTAGCGACGGACTCAACGGCAGAAGAGCTCCATTATTAGACTTAGTGAAAATAAGTCCGGTGTTTGTTTATGTTACGTTAAGACTTCTGAAGGTCGTCACTGAACAATAAACGTCGGTATCTGTTGAAATACGCTGCTTGAACAGACAATCTACGATATGTTCACTTTCCAGGAGTTGAACCGACAACTCTCCTGGCATCAGTCCACACTGCAGTTTCATCAGAAATCGCACAGGGTGATTGCCGAAAGTTGTCGCTACTTTCAGACTTCACACAGGTCGACCCCTGTGTGTTGTACTGGTTGAACGAAAGGCACCTTGGAGGATCAGCCACCTCAACCGGCTCCTTTCTCTGCTGAGGAGCAGCGGTTCTGTTCTGAACTCCTCACCCCGTCTCAGGCTGAGCCCGGACACCCTGCAGAGGAAACTTGTTTGAGATGTGTGTGTCCACGATCATGTGAGGACTGGAAGGTAGATCTGAGATTTTAGACAACAGTGTTCCTCCAACTTTGTGTCAACAGTTTCTCTTCATGTTGTGCCCCCGATGAAAATATTCAACTTCATGAAAAAATGTCTTCCAGTTTGCTTTGGACAAAACTGACTTGACCAACAGAAAGCCCTCATAAGTTTAACCCATATCTGATAAAAACACTCCATTAAAGTTTGAAAAAAACAATAGCTCGCAATAAACAACTCATTAAGTGCAAATAAAATAAGACACTGAATCCAAACATTATAAACTTGCTTTCATAATTTCACAGAAATGCTTCAACAGATGTGGAGCTCCACTGTTTTCCTGACCTCATACTTCAGACTGCATAAGATACAAGTTTCTTATGATTAAAAGTAATTATATATTTGCAAAAGACAAAACATAAAAGACCACATAAAGCATCTTTGATGAGTTCGTTGAGAAGACACAGATTTTTTCTACAAACAAAGAGGAAGAAAACTTCAGTGTGATAGCTTCTTGCACTTGTGTCATATGAAACAATAAAGCCTGTCATCAACACACTCTTTACAAAACACAGTTTCTGCAGGCTGCAACAGGTAAGGATCATCTACAGGTACGGATCATCTACAGGTACAGATCATCTACAGGTACGGATCATCTACAGGTACAGATCATTCACAGGTACGGCTCATCTCACGGAAAATCTTTATGTTTGTTCATTATCCACGTCAAGTCTCAGGTCAATTAAAGATGAGCTGCGAATCAAGTCAGAGTCGACTTTCAGAAAGTGAGACTCCAACTGGAGCGTCCGTCTCTGGTTGGTGTCCTGGCTCTTCGGCACACTTCATGTCCGCCGCTCACAAGCTCAATAATCTACTTTTCCCCGAGCAAGAACTCCAGACAGGGAAGCCACAAATCCCATCCTGCACTGTCTTTGATACACATTACACTGCTGATGGTCCTGTACGCTGTGTTCAGATGTAATATGCTCTTACTGTGCGATTCATATAGATTTTATGATTATGTGTGTGGGCTTCACATTGTGAACTGCAGGATGTTTTCTAATGCATCAGCCAAAAGCTTCCTCCTCCTCCTCCTCAGGCTGTCCTGCAGAGCTCGGTCTGTGACTCCTCACTTTCTGCTCAACACAATTATTATCCAAAAAAGGAACAAAAAAGAGCCAGAACATGAGAGAGCTGAAAACACTCAGTCCTCATCAGATCTGACCTCATGATCCTGCAGTAAACACAATTTCAGGTGCAGCTTGTTCTCAGCAAGCTGTTACTCAGCTGAGTGTCCAGAGGTGGAAGTGATTGCTCTGCAGCTGCTAACGTGCTAACACTGGGTCAGCTCATTCACGTTCTTCTGCAGATGATCATATCGCTTAATTTGTCCTCTGCTGAAACACACTGCATGTTTGTGTGAGCGCTAAGTGAACATCAAGCATCTAGCTTCTGATGCTACGAATTAATCTATCAGAAGAAGGACTACAAAGTATGTTATGTTAGCTAGCTATCAGGCAAAAGGCTAATGTTAGCCTGTAGAACTTATTATGCTAATGTAGCTTGATATTTAAAATACAGTTTGCCATTTTGAGAAACACATGTAGTCAATTTATTGTTGAGAGTTATGTCATGTCTGTTAATAAATAGTAAGCTAAAGCGAAGAGACATTTAGCTGAGCTTAGCAAAAACTAGAAACATGGGAAAATAGCAATCCTAACTTATGTTTACACAACAGATTTTGTACAAATAATATACTAAGCTAACTAACTGTTAGCGAACTGTTAGCCTTGTACAGTCAGTTAGCTCTAAAAATGCAGAAATGTCACTGTGTCACACCAGTATTCACTCTCAATAGGCAGCAAATGTCATTACTGAGCTAGTTGTTGTTGTTTAAAAAAGGCGCAATAGGTAGGAGTAACCTCTAACTGCTGCTGACTGTAGCTGCTGTTAGCCAGGTCAGCTCAGACAAAAGTGCAGCTAGCGGTCTGGACAGGGAGCTTAAAGCACAGAGAGACCGTGTTTACACTGCTAGCACAAGAGCCTTGGACCAGGATGGGCCGGGGCGAGCTGGTAATCATGCAGCCCTCACCCCTGGTATCCATGAGGCGCGTGTCTATGGCGTTACGTGTGCGACGCCATTTTGCTGCGATCTCCATGCGACTGCATATTTCACCGAGAGCGTTACAGAAGCAGAGCATGCTGCCGGCTGATACAGTAGATCTCCTGAGAGTTTCTACGTAGTAGGCTACGTACTTAAATATAACTGTACTTAAACGTTTGATGTAGTAAAGTGGAACATGATACGGTACAGTGTGTTTTACTTTGAAAATTGACCGGATGCACTATGCTGTTCCTGTGTGTGACTTCCTGCCCGGCATGATCTGCTCTGCTCAGCTTGACGTGACTGCGGTCCGCCTCCGTAAAAAATAGACTCGCTGGGTATTCTCCAAGGAGCAGAGCATTGACTAGAACAGCCACGATCAGCTGCGGCGACCGTATTGTGGTAGTGACGGTCCCGGTGGAATGTAGGGGTTGGTAGATATCTCTGCAACTTGATATGTCGATGTCGTAAAGTCAAAAATTTTATTTTTCACAGTCAACTGATAATGATGGGGACAAACTATAGAACTGGATTTATTCTGTAATTCCAAGTGTGTGGCATCGTCTTCTTCATCTTCACCACTGTAACACGAAAATTCGATGAACTGATGACTCAGTCAGTGTTTTTTAGAATTGGCTAGTATGGTTTATTATCTTGCGCCACCTACTGGCACAGAAAGTGAAAAAACACGTGTAATTACTCTGATCAGAGGTGGATACAACGCAGCCGAACCAGGGATAAAAAATGAATAACCACGGTAGGATATCAAACGCAGAGGGGGGCTCAGACTTTTCTGTTGAAAACTGTTGAAACTTCCTGTCGAAAAATGATGCAATTAGACTTTTACATTTACAGAGCGGGAAAGAAGGGATGAGGAGCGAGAAGTCGAAGTGCAGGTACAAGATAAAGAGAAAGATGAAGGAGGAAACTTAAGAAACGGACTCAGAAGCAGCAGAGGAGTCGGGAACGAAATTCTACCTCACAGGTCAAAGTTATAGCAGCAGCAGCAGGCAAAAACAAACGTGTGGACCCACGAGCACAGTTCAAACAGATCTGAACCTGCTATAAAATTACTGACAGATCTTTTAATGCAGGACACAAACACTACATAACCACTACATCTGAATTATTGTTGCATTTTTAGTAATATGCGCAAGAACATTAGTAAAGAAACTCTAAATGTTCATCTACAGTCAGTTGTGAATACGATGCAGCCTTGTCGTGTTGACTGTGTTGGTGTTGTGAGCGAGGAGGATTCCCGCCGTCTCCCCTGTGCCTCCGTGTCGCACGACACGATGCCTCTGCAGATCAGAAGGCTCTCTGAAACGCGAGAAGGTTCAGCAAAGTTCAGTGCGAGGAGGAAACAGATTAGTAAGCAACATTAAGAAAATATATCAAGCGTATGAACCGTGTCAGTTAGAGAGGAAAGTGGGGGGAAAAAATCTGGAAAGCTACTTAGAGCGGAGCTGCGGCACTTAGGCCCAATTAGAATGCATATTTTAAGTGGAGTTAAACCTGGTGAAATATTCATGATGTGCCCCACTGCTGCAGGAGGAGGAGGTGGAGGAGGAGGAGGAGGTGATGAGGTGGAAGGATCTGCCTCCAGGGGGCGCCATGCTCCCATCGAGTGGCGTGAAGAGGAGAGCTGCTGCTGCTGCTGCTGCTGCCCACTCAGCCTGCTGCAGAGAGCAGTGAGGATGAAAGAGGAGGCAGGTATGATGGACAGACGGACGAGAGGGGGGCTGTGCTGCCGTCTGATCCTCTGTGGGTTACTGTACACAACATACAGAAACACAGAGTCGCTGCTCGACGACACACTGCGGCCTCCAGTCGCTGCTCAGCAGAACGACGGCGGGACAGAATCCCCACTGATTCGCTTCAGTTTGTACACGCGTGTCAATCCACAACAACCACCAGAGATGACTGACAACACAGTCTGTCAGCCGACTGTAATTAGTGAAGTGTGAAGCTCAGAGGCAGATAGAGAAATGGACAGATGGATGAATCACAATCAAACCAAAACGACACGAGACAACTCAAAAAACATGAAAATAAAAAAATACTAGAACCAAAGGCTTCGTTTCAACACGTGCAGCAGGAGACGAGGAACTTTCAAACACAGTTTCCTGTATTCTGGTGAATTTTTATGTGCCTTTTCTGCATCAATTTATGGCCGAAATATCAATTAAAAATATGGAAGATAATAAGGCTGTCGGGCAAAGAGCGCTTAAAAATAAAAATCCTCAGGCGGGGACAAATGGACGGGCTCTAATTATTGAGGGGGACACCCATAACTCTGGTAAGAGTGGAAATCACTCATATGTATAATACTTCATGCTTTGACACTTTTACGTAAGTAAAAGTCAAATTACACATAGAAACATGCATGTAAACTGTGTGTCGGCCAGTTATCAGAGGGACAGATTGTGAATCAGTGTTCTGATGCAACATGTACACATCTTTACTTACTTTAGTTTGATGCATTTGAGGGGAATTATGGATTTTTTTTTTTTGCCATCATCACACGCCGCCTTCCCAACATCACAAGACTGATTTCAACCTATCAGAGCACATCACGCACGGCAGACGCAGCGAGACGAAACAAAGACGTAAAATACAAATTTCTGTTTTATGATGACCTGGACAATTTTCTGGGTACTCGCCTCACATGCCTGATGCCACAGAAAACACTTTGGGAAATGGAGATTAGCAGAGCATTTTTTACAGTTCTGACATAAGCATAACTTCGGGAAATTGGTGTGAAAGTCCGAACCTTCAAAATAATGTTTTCACACTAGAAACGAGCCGAACATGGTTCAGTTTGATCTGGGCCAAGACTACTGCTTCCGGTCGGACCGAGGCTCAGACCGTGGTGGTTTGATGCTGACAAAGACCCTCTTTGTTTCGAACAACAATTTGACATTCAACACTTTTGTTTGCTTTCTGATCATTTTCAGGTTTAAGGACAAAATCAGAGATTTTCAAATTGATCTCAAGCCAGGAGGTGATTACAGCAGAACCAGAGAGTCAGTGGGGTCTAAAAGTGGAAGTATAAATCCAGTGTTTAGCATTTAGCAGCGTCTTTTCATCTTGTTAGTTCATTCTAATATGAATCACCATCAGGCACAGTACAGTTTCCTGGAGTCTCTACTGTAATATATACTACAGGCTTTATACAGTTTATAGATGTCAGTATGTTGAAGGCAGACAGATTTCATCCCAGACAGTCTGACTGATTTCCATTCAGATCATCGTTGGCGGATCATTTGTGTCTCTGACCCTGTATACTGAGCATGCTCGCTGACCAGACCTGGACACGATGTGCTCTTTAAACCTGCTCTCTGAAGCCTCTTTGTGTTTCTGCTTGAGGGTTTTGATGGCGTGGAGGCTGCCGGGGGCGTTGACCTCGCTGTGGCAGGTGTCTTCTGCCGTGTGGAGGAAGAGCCGCTGAGCGCAGACAAGGGCAAAGTCTCTGAAAACTCCACAAACCTGCGAGCTTTGAGAACTTTTCAAGGTTCCCTGTTAAAAGTGTTTATTTTGCCGTCTGAGTGACTGCAGATCGCTCTCACATTAAGACCGCTAACCAGCTTGTCCTTGACCTCCTTCTGTGCAGGAAATGGCAGCCTGTAAAGAAAACTCAGGAATTCAGATAAGACTGTGTTTTAATCCTTCTTTTATTTTTTAACTTTTCACATCACAGTGGGACTAAAATTACTTCAGGGGCAGTGAAAGAAAACAGAAAGACCTAAACAGAAGAGACAGACAGGTCTGTAGCTACACCATTCAAGATCATTTTACATTTTAAAGGTTGACTATGTTTAACATGATGAACGCCTTCATGATCGTCCTCCTGCAGCCTGCTCATATTACACATACGGATATTAACTACGATGTTGGTCCACACAGACATTGAGCACAAAAAAATAAAACTTCTGACGTCTAATTTATTCACTTTTCATAGACAAAGGAAGGTTGTATGATCCCATAGTTTGTTGTGTGAGGATTAAAAATACTGTGAACGACACCTTTCCTTAAACTGGCAATAGATAACTTTTACTTTGACATATTCTGGAGTAAATGCTGATGTCACAGTGTGTTGGCTGTGTAAAAATGCCACCATCCTCGTATAGATTGGTTCAATATAAAAGCTCACTTTCACTGTGATATTCAGTCTGACACCAGGCTGGATTCCCGGATGACAGGAAGGCCGTTGCCCAACCAAAACCGTAGAAGACATCGTTTTCCCCGGTCACAACCCTCAGGTAGACTGGAACAACTGGAATAACCGTGGAAACTCTACACTGCAAAATAGAGATAGAATAGAGAATAGGGAATATGAATTATTTTTATCTTGTCACAACAGTTGTCCATTTATGTTTTCAGTGATAGTGTCCAGACCCTATAGAAAATACCTTTGGAAACAGTTCTTCTAGGTAATTAGTTGCACAGAGACTCAAACACATAAAGAAGTTATCAGTGTATAAATTTAGGCCCCGACTGACAGCTGCAAATGTGCTATACCTCCTCCGACAGCGCCTTGAGGAGAGTTTACATCAGGACACACGTGTTTCTGAGTCGGTGTCTTTGTAAACTCCTCACAGGCTGTGAGCTCGGTCCGTTTGCCAAGAACAGAAACTCTCTCTGCAGGTGAAACAGCAGACAGTTTAGAGCCGAGCGTGTCGAGCTGCAGAGAGCAGAAACAGGCCAGTTAGAACAAATGGAAACATGTTGTGTACCGAGGACAACCCAGACCTTTGGACTCGAACACCGGGAGCTGCTGCAGGGCTGAGAGAGGGAGACAGACGGGGAGGGGGACGCTCAGGGCTAGGAGACAGGTAGACAATCATATGTGTCATAGGCTACATACTGACATTCAAACAAGATATCTCATGAACATGTAATGTGACGCGATGACACAATTTTCATATCTGGAGGTGGAGAGAATGGTGGTGGAGTTACTGGTCTCGTCACCAGTAACTGTTGGCATTCCAACATTTGCAAGCAGGTTCGTGTTGGTGGTGACAACCGTTTGTGACAAACACAACAACAGATATTTTTCACAGGAAGTCGGGACATGCTAGCAAAACCATTCTATTTGATTGGGACGTCGGGACATTTTCAGTCATGTTTGTGGCGACTGAAAACAGATATTTTTAACAGGAAGTCGAGACATGTCCAGCTGTGCTTGTGGCAACAAAACTGAGTGACACAGAGACCTCAAGACAATTTACAGCCGTGGTTGTGGCGTCAAAAGTTGGGATATTTCCAGATGTGACTGTGGCGACCAAACCGGATATTTTTGACGGCAAGTCAGGACATGTCCAGCTGTGTTTGTGGCGACATTAACAGGTTTTTTAAAGCCACAACAGGATCTTTTACTAGCCCTAACTGAGTCGTTTTTGTGCCTAAACCTAACCAGACTACAAGCACAGCGTTGTCACAACATAAAATTAAAACTAACCCTAAAGAAACGTAAAGGTTCCAAGTACACTGGCAACATTTTTTCTGGAGATTTGGTTGAGGGAGAAACACCAGGCGCTGCTGAAGAGCTGAGCGAGCGACAAGGAAAGAGAGTAATACAGGACGGAGTAAAGACAGACATGTTGTTGTTGAAACACAATACAAGGTAAAGTTTCACACTGTGCATCTGTGCAGCAGAAGGCTCCATGTAGATTCTGTTAGCTGCTCGTGTCCACAAGCATCCTCTCTCAAAATGTACGACTGCACACCGAGTTCATCATTTTGATTTATGGTGCACGAGTACAGAACGTCTGCTCAGAAACTCAATGAACTGTAGTATTTACACATTGGCTGCCGTCTGGGTCCAGGTCAGTTTAGAGAACATGAGGGCTGGAAGGCAGAGAGACATGCAGGTGGTCAGGTGTGGATTAAAAGCAGGCAGTAAAACAGTAGTATAGTGTAGAGGTGAGACAATCAGTGAGACAGACAGACAGACAGACAGGCAGGCAGCCATGGCGGCTCCACATGTTAGCTGGAAGAGGCCATTTAATCATGTTTCAGCAGCAGTTGGTGGCGAGCGAGCAGCAGATGCCTCGCCATCCGATGGCGATTAATCCTCCCACTGGTCGTGAGCCGGCCGCCCTGAGCCTGCGCCATCACCACGGCGACGGGCGGTGGGAACACACGGACGAGGTGAAGGTGGGACGGAGACGCGGGGAATGGTGGTCGCTCCACCGGAGGGTGTCTCCCTCCATTTCCCCCCGCCGGCCGTCTGTTTTCCTCTGCTCGTCCTCTCCGCACACGGCAGGACGACCAGCTGGGTTCCTCTGTCTCCATGTGTGTTTGTGCGTGTGTGTGTGTGTGTGTGTGTGTTTACTCCCGACTGTTATGTTAGGATGTGATGAATCAGCAGTAAACCTGAGTGTTTGTTGAAACATTGAGGAAAAAAACGAAATGACTTCCTGTCAGGATTTTTACATTTTCTGTAATTTATTGAAGTGAAACTTTTTTGGGAAAAAAAAATAAACCACTGAAAGTCTTTGTCTCCTCATTAGATTCCAGCAGCGGCAGCTCTGTTTCTTCTTCTGTCTAACCTCCTGCCACAAAAACAGTAAATGACAGAAAAGCTGATAAACAGATAATCCATCAGATCGTCTTAATAATGTGTGAGAATAAGCTGCTTCTGTTTCATCACAATATAAACTAAAAATCTTGTTGGTCGGCTGAATTAACAATTTAAAGAATCACTTTAATTTTGAAGTTTTAAATATAGCAGGGAGATTTTTGTAACAACCTTAACACAAAGACTCATTTATACACTTATATGGATATGGTTGGAGTCCTTGTACGGAGCTGAACTATGACCATGAAACATATTACGAAAAAGAAAATGCAGAGTAGGCACGTTTGCATCAACCCGTTTGGAGCAAATAAAACTAGGCTACACCAACTGTAATTTCGTCAGAAGGTGGCAGCATTGGCTGAGTTAGACACGATTATAATAAAGAGAGTCGAAGAAGTGGAGGTTACAAACAGGAAACAATACCAGTCGTGTTGGCCATCTACGACACATCCTCATACTTTTATTACTGACGAATCGCCAAAACATGCATCACTGTTCCAAAAATATCGTACTGGACCTTTTGGGTTAGTATTTGTACGTTAGTAACGTAAGTTCACTTTCGTACGTGAACGTAAAATGACTCACGATCGACTTCTGTCCACCCTGTCATCCTCCTCCTCCTCCTTTGCTGCTTTAATACCACTTCGCCTTCCTTCTTTGCTGCTGTAATAATCACTACATCCACTAGAGGTCGCTGCCTGACAACAAACATAAGTATGGGTTGTAAACTGCTTGCACATTCGACCTCTATAGGAATATCCAAGAGGACCACGACAACAGACAGCTTCATCTTCTTCTCTCTGAGCAGAAACAGCTGATCAGTCATGTGAGTTACATGTTCGCTCCTCCAGAACTTATTTCGAAAAGGTGTTTTCATCTTCCATCGACAGCATTAGGACACAATTAACACTTTTTTGCTGTTTGTCAGCCTTATTTTTAAGTCAAAATGTGAATAAAAACACACTGACAGCTTTTAAATGGTAGTTCTCCTCTCAGATATGAGACAGCAGCAAGATGTCTCACTCTTTAGCTACTTCCTTTATCAGCTCTAGAAAAAGCAACATGTCTGATTCACTGGTGAAGACCTTTTAAATAAAGTTTTAACGTCCTCTGGCTTAAGTCTGCTGACGTTCATGATCTGCTGCCTTCAACTGTTCCCTGGTTTTCTGGCACGTTCGTGGTGACAAATGTGATACACAGAAAACATTTGAAAAGGAGTAAATCAGCTCTGTTTAGGAGGTTAACCCACGTATATGTGCTAATTTTGGTATAAAAGTGGCATTAGTGATAAACATGTTGCTGCCTCACAGTGAGATCCTCCCACAGCTCTGCTGGCTGGAAACCTTTAATGTGACGCAGAATCAGTGGGAAATGTTTCACAGTAGTGGTATCTGATGAGGCTGCGGGCCCTGATCAGTAAACAGTAAAATAAAGATATGAGAGTCTGAACAGCAAAATACTGCAGGAGTGAAACTGAACTCCAAACCACAGACACTCAGTGTACTGATGCAGTTCAACCAGTCAGTCTGGAGCGGTGACGTGGCTCTGGTGTGTCATGTGTTGATCTGTGTTGACTGTGGTCTGTCTCCTGCTGTGAGGACAGTGATCACAGCTTCCCACAGCTCGGTGAAAAACGAGCCAAAGCAAATATACCCCTCACTCTGTAAAAAACATGTTGCTTTTCAAAAATATGTCTCAGCTTTTCCATAAAACTCTTGAAAATGTTGGATGATTCTGTATATTTCTATTTTGCTTGTAACCACCATGATTTTATCCACACAGTGTATAAATTCTTTGAATATTTGACAGAGTTTGTGTTTTTGAGACGTCCACCACCTCCTCCTCCTCCTCCTCCTCAAAAAGCATATTTATGTAGCATCCTGTGGCTCAGCTGGATGCTAATTGTGTCCTGGCAGCAGCGGGGCTTCCTGGCTGCAGAGGCTGCTCCTCATACTGTCAGTCAGGTGATGCATGTTCTGCATCGCTGCCGTGTAATGGGATGCAGAACAAGCCTGCGCACGGAGGCCCCGATACACACTAAGACAAATATCCACAGCCGATCATGTTGCATGTCATTACGGCGGCGGCAGCATCTGGAGGGTTGCAGAGGTGGTAATCTGTCGACATACATATGTATGGACGGATATTTGTAATGTTTCAATGTCTGAGAGAAGCAGCTGCTGTCTGACTGCTGCTGTTAATTCACTTCATCGATGCTGGAGAACAAACACTCTGCTCACAGCGTCCGCCGGGTCACAGCGGAGCATGCTGGGACATTTTTTATTGAGGTTTAGGCTGCGGTCGCACCTCCCCTGAACGGTGGGGTTAAATGAACTCTAGTGTGTTCGTCCATTCAGTTCGGTTCATTTAGACTGGGTTAGGTTCATTTAGGTTAGGACAAACACAGCTCTGATGTTTAAAGGGATACGACAGCTTTTAACTCCAGAACATTCTACAAAAGTAAACTTTAGAGCAAAATCTGTCGAGGACTGCCAACATGTTCATTTTTCATATCTTTTATAAATTCAATCATTGACGGACTCTTCCAGTAGTTACAATAATGCAAAGTTGTATCTTTAAACTGCTTATTGTAAGTTTTCTTAATAGATTTGAGTCTGTCGAGCTCTTCTTTCATTCTTTACACGACTACTCGAGTCACTTTTCATGTGAACATCTGTGTGCGACACCACAGATGTCTTTTAAGTGCCCTCCCTAAGCCTCATCGTGTGTCGTTCCTCTCTGGCAGCAGGCCTTCAGGTGGCTCTTCAGAAAAATTACCAGCTCTTTTGCCTTCATACACGGCTGGACAACATTTATTATGAACCAGCTCATTCTGAGTGCATGGCGGCCTTCACCAGCGTCAGCTAGACGGCCTCCTTTCATTACATCATTTGCATTTCTTTAGCCATGCTAGTAGCTTTGTTCTGGTGAGAAGATGCCAGAGAAGCAGCTCCAGACTGCATGATAATATGAAGACGTTTTGACTGGCGAAAATCTCTCAAATGCTTCTTCAATGATGAGCTATACCTCTCTGACCTCTCTTAAGCCTTCAGGAAAGGGTGTCACCTTACCCTGATTGGTCCTGAGGAGACTGCCCCAAGTCTCCAACAACCTGCACAACAGGTGATCTGAATCTGCTCCAATCAGTACAGAGAGATTCTGACATTTAGCTGAAATAAAAAAGACAGCAAGGATCAAATAATGGACCTGTACTGATCAGGATGGCCACGGCATGACTCCAGGGAAGACTAACATCAAGAATCAGGTTATTGTCAGGTAGATTTACACGCGTGAGGACTTTATCTTAGTTTTTCAGTGTTTAACAATATACATAGTAAGCAGAAAAAACAAAAAGACAGATAAAAGCAAGCTCTCCAGTCTGAAAATATAAAAACAATATGTAGAATTGAAGGCCGAACACAGATTAACCTCATACTGTATTGGATTAACCCTTCAAATACTTGGAATTCTGATTTGGTTGACCGTTCCTTTAAACTTTTCCGTATCGGGGGTCGTTTTTTTCTCTGTGCAATGAAATGCACCATTATACCTGTGAAACATCAGCATGTCAGCGTTCACTCAGGTCAGTGAATCCTTCCCACTTCTAATTGATCGCCCCCTCCCCTCTCCTCCAGCCTGTGCTGGATTAGCTCCTGATTAGGGAGGTTATTTAAGAGGGTATGAGTCTTTGTATTGTTTGACTCCGACACACAATGAATCGTGAGTCTTTTAATGAAAGTGTCTGAATCTGTGTGCTCCAGTCAACCTCGGACTTTGTACCTGAAGTTTTTTCTTGTCACAAAAAAGTCCTGCACTGAGAGCAGCGTACAGTCTACAGCTCCATGTGAAGCAGCTGAGAGGCGTTAAACTCCCTCTGTTGTCTCTAACTGAAGGTCTGAGCAGGTAGTAAACAGGGTTTATCAGAGCTGCTGCTGCTGCTGCTGGAAACACTGAGACTGAACCAGAGAGGGAGTGTGCCACCAAACCAAAACTAAGATCTGAAAGAGGCTAAAAGTGAAACGCACTCATCTAACGTAATCTCACTACACTCAGTGGGTCAAATGTGATCAACCGGTGAGATTTCTCAATCACATCCAGCTGTTGCATAGATGAACAGTCACACACACTGACTTCAATGAACACACACACACACAGATTGAGACGGTGTAATTCAGCAGCAGATCGACGGTCAGAAAGTGATTTCACCTCTCGAGTCTCCCTGTGTTTTTTTTTTAAAGACTCAATTACCCAGCAATCCCATTGGCTGTTAATCCTTGAAGCTCCATTCATTCAGTTTAGGTTGAGAGCGCCGAGGATCAATACTGAACTATAGAGGCTCAGCCCGCTCCCATTCAGCTCTGAGTGCACAATGAGCACTTATCTCACGGTGTGTGTGTGTGTGTGTGTGTGTGTGTGTGTGTGTGTGTGTGTGTGTGTCTAAATCATACTCGGTCTTTATGCCCCACATACCATCCTAAGAAAGAAAAAAACTAAATGAGTTAATTGTCTGAGAGTTAATTAGTTTGACCACAACAATCCAAAAATAACAGCCCAGTTGGCAGAATTAAATATTTCACATTCCTCCAATACGTTGTGTCACGTTCACAGTATATTTACCTGAGGTGTCATGGTGGGATGGTGTTCAAGATTCTGTGTCTGTGACGCAATGTGGAGGACATTTTACAACCATGTTTGTAGCAATGAAAACGGATGTGAAAAGGCCAACAAGTCTGCAGCCTAAATGACAAAATAGGTTTTTGGCTATCTGATATGGACAGCACCCAGAGGAAAATGGTTTCAGGGTGGTGGACAGGAAGTCACACTGATGTTTCTTTGGAGATAGACATGCAGAAAAACGTCATCAAGAAGTCACAAGTTGATCACATGTAACATCAGCACACAGAGGTGGGATCATTCTTCTAGTAGTAGTAGTTTTAAAATGAATAATGATAAAATGGGTCATTCGGTCATATTCAGTGCACTGAAACTGAGCTGGCAACAAGTGAAATGAAAACACAACCCCATCACCAGGATAAATGTTGGTCATTTACATTTCCGTTGGTACAAATTGTGATAACTCTGTGCTTTGTCTGGTTTAGGCACAAAAAACACTTGGTTAAGGTTAGGAAAACATTGTGTTTTGGTTTAATTAAAATACATGGTTCTGTCACCACAAACATGGATGGAAAGTCTCTTGACATCTGGTCAAAATGTCCGTACACCTCGTAAAAAAAAATCTGGTTTTGTTGCCACAAGCATGCTGAGAAATTGTCCTGACGTCTCGTTAAAAAGATCCAGTGGTTTCATACTTACAAATGTTGAGACGCAATCTCGAATAGTGGTCTCTGGCTTGGCAGCTGTCTCGTATAGTTGCAACTCAACATATCTCTAAATGCCAAAAATTGGAGGTGTTGATGTTGAAAAATGCAAAGCAGAAGCTGGAGGCTGGATGGATTTGTGCGTTGGAGGAATTAAGATTTAATCCTGATGTCTTCAGTAATGTTTGGATGGTTTCGTGTCTCATGTAAGCAGATTTATGCCCACGGTTTATAATGATCATGTATGGGCACTGGCACTGACAGGGGGCCCAAAAAATTTGGTTAAAAAACTCCAATATTAAATCATGAACCCTTCATAATTAATAGAATATTTGACTCAAAATATAGAAATAAAACTAACGATCTCTTTGTCTTTACTTGTGTTTGGCAAAACGTAAACATCCATATTGACCCACCCCCCTGTATCTGCATGAAATGGTACTGTCCTGGCCAAAGCGGTGCTTGCTAGCAGATAGTAGTAGGAGTTTCGCAAGAGGAGCACCGCGGTCGTGCTCCCTCAAAGGAAATCTGGTTTCCAAAAAAAATGAACCTGTTAGCTTAATGTCCACACCACAGTGAGATAAGCTACATTTCACAGTTACATCTCACTCCTTTCTAACATTTAGCAAGCTAATTATACTAAATCCTACCAGACTCATCAACAGACCCCAACCCAATGAACCATCTGAAGAAGGTGAGCAGCTTTGTGTTGAATGACAGGTCAGGGTCTGTGTGAATGTATCCCTCTTTTCTCACTATTATGAAAAAAGAAAAAATCGTTTTCAATCAAACACTGTAATTATTTTTAGGCTTTAGAACAGACTGAGAACAAGATGTCTGTCATTGCCATGAACCTCGTTGTGCACAATCAAGACAATATTTGTTGAGCTGTTTTGTTCTTATTCATACTAAGTGACCCTCCTTTTCAATTTGATGTTACTGATACCAGTTATGGCCATATTTTAAAACTCATTTTCCACTCAATAATTGTGCAATAAAAATTACATTTAGACTGCTGAAGATGGCCTTTAGCACATTTCTCATAGAGCATATTAGTCTTGCATCAAATAGTGAATTCCACTGTATGAATACTGTTGCATGTATGTCTGCACAGTGTTATATTTGCACAGCTCAATGTCAGTATTGGACTACAAGAGACAAGACGGTTGCAAAGGTAGAGTTATGTAAAGCTTTGAATGGGTCGATTGGGTCCTGGAGGTGTGGTTACAGCAGATTCACGTGATTTTTGATCCGTCAGATTGAAATAAAAATGTGTTTTTTCAAACCTAAAAGCAACTTAAGAGTGAGACAGAAGGCAGAACGTGTATGTGGAGACCACATTAACGCTCTGTATGTACAGGCAGGACTGTGTGTGTGTGTTTCTATAGTTCGAGCTGAGCCGGCAGTCTGCCGCTGCCTCCTCTCCTCCTCCAGCACATTCAGCAGCTAACCAGGTTACGCCTGAATCGGATTATCAATTTCTGGGCTAAGTTGAAATCTACAGATTGCTGGCAGGAGCGGGAGTGACGGGCTAAGGAGCGCGCTGTCAGGACAGATTGATGGAGCTACTCATTCACAGCGACACGGGGCCCATTTATAAAGCAGTAATTGCTGCTGTGATATCGACACTCTTCCTGCTTCGACCTTAACCCCTGCCACCCTCCTGCCTCTCCTCCGCTCGCTCCGTGCATTCACACGCTCATCCAGCTCACATAATGGCTTCATCTTGTCCGAGAGCAGCATTTTATAAATCAAACTGTTGATTTTCTTTCTCCTCCTGAGTGTTCCCTGAGCTGCTTGTTAGCTCTGCACGGCTAAAAATGTCCGACTTAACAGCTCATTTTGTCCGTTATTGAGCCCTTAAAGACTTATTTCAAACAAGTGAAAGAAATCAGCCGATAAAATGAGGGTAATTCCTTTTTCCTCTCTAGTTTCTCTGTCTATTGAAAATAGTGTTTGCATGTTGAATGAGGAAGACAGATCACCAGAGTGAAGACACGGACATTTGCAGATTTCTATCAGTCAGGTTCAATAATGTTGCCTCGATGGACGATTTCTTTCACTTGTTTGAACAAAATGATGTTAAGAACTCATTAATAAATGACACATCTGTTTTAAAAAGGATTCTGTCATTATAACAATGACAAAATTACAGAGTAGACTGATAATGATGGGCTTAAATGTTATTATGGACTTGAAAATAATCATTAAGCCTGATTCAGTCAGTTAACTAACAGGACATCATTAACTGTAAATTTTATATTTGAGGCATCGTCTGACTGAACTGTAACTCTTGTTTTCCTGTGTTATTTGATCTTATTGTATTTTATAGGCTTTATATTATGGTACTTTTTATAATAAGAATTAGTTAATAGGTAATAAGGCCCTTATAAGTCAATATAGGATGCTTATTAACATTAATATAGAGTAGAGTATATTAGTGTTAATAATAGCAAAATGAACACATTTAATGTAAGGTTATGAGATGGTGTAAGCACTTGCAAGAAGATTGTTAATAGTTAATGAATATTAATAAAAGCCTTATGAGTGATTTTAACTAACTTATCTATGATGCCATTGTTGAACCTTTGAAATTAAAATTCATAAACTCCTTCATGCTTCACAAAAACACAACATACAGTTATTTATATACAGCTATAGTGTATTTTTTTAATTTGCATGATGTATTTATAACTCTGTACTTAATAACAGTGAACTCTGGTTTCTGCAGCTATAAAAATAATCTTTGAAAGAACTGATGATGAATGCATAATAAGAGATTTAATAACCCTTGAGCTAGTTAAGTCACAGTGCACAGGTAACAGTAAATACATGCATAATAAAGTATAATAAATCTTAATTCAACATAAAAATAAATGCTGTTATAAACAATCCTATAAGCTTACATTACATTAACGTTGTTAAGCATCTATAAAGTATTAACAAGTTTCTCACGAGTGCTTATAAATGTCTTATACAACAAACATGTTTATTACACTGATACTATCATCGATACATCTTATTAATGTTAATAAGCATTTTATAAGTACGTATGCATTTACAAGCAACTAACTATGGTTTATAAAATTAATCTGTTCTAATCTGCTTTTGTAAACATTTCTAAATGTGGATAAACTGTTGACAAGTTTATTATAAGGGCTGATAAATGTCTTATAATCTAACAATAAACATGTCTGTTACACTAACATGTCGATATAGTCTTATTAATGTTAATAAGCATCTTATAAAGACGTATTAAGGCTTTATTACCTTTTATGAAGTAACATTTATTACAAGGACCTGAATGTAAAGTGTCTTGTAAAGCTCTTTCTCTGTTGCCACTAATGTTTAGTGAAAATGACCAGTGAAGGTTGAGACAGCTAAAGTCATCTGATAATGTAAAGATTTCTATTTTCTGAATCAAACCTGACATATTGGTTCTGCTGCTGCGACTGCTTTATTTCACTCTCATGATTAACTGAAAGAGACAGAAATGTTTTCATCTGGCAAAATGCACCTTTATGATTCAAGAACTATATGATATGAAAGTCAGATTATCCAAAACAGCCCACCCTCCTGTCTGACCCACTGATAATCTCCACACTCTTTTTAATAATTAAAAAAAAAGGTTTTGAGGACTCAATAACAGTCTGATTGGTTAAAATGGCCATTTTCTGCAGGGTGTCTGAAGCAGCGGAGGAGATGTGAGTCAGAGGAGGAGGGAGGAACAAGGGGGGAGGATGGTGAGAGATTACCTAGCTTGGGTTGGCAGCGCAGTGCTGTTCCTCAGAGCGACACACAGGCTCACACATTTAGTATTCTGACTCCACGCTGGCTCAGATCAGATGTGTTATCACACGCTGGAGTGCAGGAGATGGGATGCTAATTTAAACCTGCAGAGGGAGGAGGAGGAGGAGGGGGAGGATGGGGGAGGATGGGAGAGCTGAGCAGCCATTAGAAAGAGCCAGCCAACATGAATTAAAAAGGTGAATTATATCCTGAAAAAACACAAAAAAAACGTCCGTTTCCAGCACTGACTCCAGAGCTGTGATGTTTTTCATTTCTGATAAATTATTACCACATGAGAAGCATGATGGGATTTAGGTGGAAAGCAAACTGGATTTAACATCGTTTGGATTTTTTTTCTTTTTAATCAATACAAAAAACTGTGTTTAATGTGGTTAAATAACATTTTCATTTCAATAATAAAATGCATGAGCTCCTGGGAGAGATTAGACAGAGATTATACACCCGCAGTGAGAGGGGAAGGTGTGACAACACAACAGCTTGATAACATATCAATACACAAAATCTTTGTTTAGAGTGAAGTCAGACAGCAGCAGGATGGAAAACAGTTTACAACATGCATTTATATCTGAAATCTTAACTCTATAATATTAACTTGCACTGTGGACGAACAATGCACTACAGTGACGAATGTCTCAAACGGACCCTTGATAGAAACTAAATGGAACCAAATGAGTGTAATGTGGTTTAATCAGTTAGTTAGATGAATAAAAAGATCTGATGACACAGCTGGAGGATCACCAGAGTCATGGTGATTCAGCATCATCACACTCACATGAAAAAATGGACCCCTCAGTCAATGATACAAATTCGCATGTGTACAGATTTACTTCACCTCACTAGCTGAAGAGAATCCACTACACTTACTGTGATTTTGGTCTGAAATGCTGATGTGACCGTGTCCTCAGAGAGCATAGAAACACATTTCCCAGAACAGCTTCTACCAGCATTCAGAGGTCTCAGCCACCACAAATCACCTCCATCCAGTTGAGTTAGGGTCACGATCAGGACGCTGGTACAAATGTTTGAGGCTCTGGACTACATCTGGTCCTCCTGCTGTAGTCGAGCGTCTCAGAATTAGAATAACTATTCTAATTCATGTTTTTTCTGTCTTTTTCAGTCTCTTCTTCTTTCTTTCTCTTTCAGCTGTGCCTGTTGAGCTCGGCTGCCACTTTTCATCCTCTTTCATTACTCCCTCCCATTATTCCCTAATTTCCTTCCCCTCGCTCTTCGGGCACCTTTTGCACAAAGCAATCAGCCAGCAGTTAATGGCTGGGACTATCCCGCTCTGAGTGTCTGGGTTTTTTTTTTTCTTTTTTTCTTTTTTGGTTTTTCTGAGGAAATGAGAGGAGACAAAAGCAGAAGCAGCTTTCGCCACCTTGGCCCTCGTCCTCGCCATGATCGCTCAGAAATGAGTCTGTCGAGTGGATGCTTTAGTTGAAGTTGTTTTGTCGAGCTCACAGAGTAATGAGTGTGTTTGTCTTCCCAGAGAGCCCCGGCGCTCGCTTCCTCCTCACTACGTGTTTGATTCGGTCGCTCTGCCGCAGACAGGAAGCAGCAGGTGGTCGGCGTGACGATCGAGGGACGAGTACAGGAGAATAAAAACAAATTTAGCTTAAGAGACAATTTATGTTTGGAAAAAATTCAAGGAAACGAGCTGCAGAGAAAAAGTTTAACCACCATCTCACCAACCAGTGTTTAAATCTAGTAGTTATTATGGTATTCAACACTGCAGGTAACCATGGAAACGGCACTTGTTAATCAACCTGTAAGGGTCACCAAGGACTCTCAGGTGTCTGCAGCAGAAAATGATAATGAATAATAACTCAGTGAAGTGCAGGCGGGTTGGTCACCTTGCTTACACAGTGCGACCACCGTCTGTTTAACACATAATGTACACAAGGTCGTCTGTGTTTGAAACAAGAGATCAAGATTAAATAACAAGAAATGAAATAAAACCAATGAGCATAATGTGAAGTCTTATTTTTAATATTCAACGCAGCCTTAAAAGCAGCTTAACTTTAATTATTTTATTATGTTTATTTATAATATTTTGAACAACACATTCACAGGTCAGTGATCACAACAGCAGTGCTTCTGAAGTCTGGAACCGAGCCTGTTGTATCTATATTGAAAAAAAAAAAAAAAAAAAAGGTCACACTAATACACCAACGAGTAACCCAGGGCCTCATGCTACAGTACAGTTAGTAACATGCAGCCTTCAGCCAATAACAATCCAGTATTTTCTGCAGTCTAATTAAAGCTGCCATTAAACATGGCACCACTGCCTTTTATCATGTGTTCTTTCAATGCTCTAAAGTTTATCCACTAGGGGGCACATTAGGTCCGAATCATCCCTGACCGACACCAGAATGTCTTTCTTGAGAACTTCTGAATCAGCAACACGTATGTTCTGATGAGTCCCCCGAAGAAGGTACATGTGAGCCCAACCACAGATATCAGTACCGGCAGATATGAAAACGTTTTTTTTTCAAATACTAAAATAAAGGCAAAGCACTGCCGTCTAAAATAATTATTATCAAATATAATCATAACCATAAACTAACTTATTACAAATATCTGGTTTCACTGCAGTTCTGCACGTGGTTTGTCCAAGCTGTTTTGCCGTACCTAGCAGTCCAACATGTCAGACGGACGGCTGATACCTTGACGCCACATGCTTCTCAGACTGGATGGTGGCAGGTACAACAATGACAATTTAGCAGAACAACTTTCCACAACAAATAAATGAATCATATTCATAAAAGTGTGAGAAACAGTTTTATCGTCTTCACCGACTCTAACTCACGTCACCCATACAACACAGATCATTCAGTGGAGGACGTGATCAGGATCAGCCGCTCGGTGCACCTTGTATTTGAACCAAACAAATGGCTCATTATAGTGAAACCTTCACCTTCACAACGTCTGGCTGGAAGTTTTGGGTCTGAACGATCAGAATTGAGTCTGTTTTTTATAGATCAAACAACTCTGAGATGCATGAAGACTCTCAGAGGCACATTAATGATGAGTAACTTTTATTTTCTTCTTTCTGTTGTGATGGTTGTGTTGACAGAGCTGCTGGGCTTCATGTGATCACAGCAGAGCGATGATGTTTCCAACTCAGCTGGTTTGAATTTCACACTGTGGTTATTAATAACACCATTAGTCCTCTGGAAGCCTGTCGCTTTGACCTAATGATCCGGGCCGAGTTGTCGACGGTTGATCCCCGGCTTCGTCTTCATCTTCACCTGCATCTTCTGAGGAGGAATTCGATCTCATCATTCCGCTGCATTAACCCGCGAGGAATCTTCCACATCACACAGGATCTAATTGCAAAAGGCATTTGTCATTATTATCTTTCTCTTTTCACCTTCTTCTCCTCCTGAACCCCTCCCCACCTCGTCTCTCTCACACAGTCCCGTTCTAATCCTCAGCGTTATTGTCGGCACATTTTCATTATCTTTGAGAGGCTCGGCGCTCACTGTGCTTTGATGAGTTTATGAACAGTGGCACCTCTAATCCGAAGGAAGATGCTCTTGAGAACGCAGTGATCAGCGCACATCACAGCCGCCAGCAGCCAGGGGACGAGCTGATGTAATTTTACATTTGTAATAATAATCTGGGAAGTCTTTAATGCGATTCAAAGACAGGCTTGTCAACAATAATATTGTGGAGTTTATATGAGGTGATGGACTGTGGAGGGAGGGAGAAATGTACATTCAGTTGATTGGAAGTGTGCTGGAGGTAATTGAGGGCTTTGTTGTTGCCTTGTACACAAATGGATTTCTCATTAAAGTGAATGCAGCAGCATGTTCTCTGCAGTAAATGGTTGCCATAGGAGCTGTAATAACACGTAATGCTGCATGACCCTCGGCTGGTTGCAGGCACTTTTAAGAGCTGTCAGAGCATGCACGCAATTAGACCGCCATTTCCAATACAGATATTAGTTCACTACCACCAGGGCTGGAGGAAGGAGACAGATCTTACCTGAAACACCTTCAGGACGAAAGGGTTTGTGTTCAGAACTGAACCGATGATCACTGTAACAGACTGTGTCTTCTCATGCTGTTACCATAGGTAAGGTAATAGGTAATTTATTTGTCATTATACAACACAGGGTTGTGTAACGAAATGAATGTTTGTAAACTCCTTCATGCTACACATGTTACAGAACATACATAGTTATTATATATAGTGTTCGTTTCAATCACCAAAGACAAATATGACGGTTAAAATCCGAGAGGACACAGTAAACCCTGCCGTTGGGGGATGCATAGTTTTTTTTTTTCCCTGATAATGTCAGCTAAAAAATCTGTTACTGAGTCGCAGGTTGGCAGCAGGGTCTTCAGGTGTGTTTGGCTAATGGAGCTAAAAGCTAAAGGAGCTAAACGCACAGCAGGACTGAGAGCTTCTGTTCAGAGGATCGCGAAGCATTACACACTGAACTGCTCACTTCTTCTTGGATCTCTAATGGCAGTTTGCAAACCAACTTATTACTAATAGGTACATCAGCACCACCTACTTGACCTGTGTGCAAACACAACGAAATTCTGATTGATTAATTAGATGCAGACTCGTCATCATGTCTTTTATTTCTCAGTGTAATACTGTTTTCCATCATTTTGTACTTTTTTTATTTTAGTGTGTGCATATAAATCAGTAGGATGCTTAACTATTCATATTCAACAGCAAGCTTATAGTGAATAAATCTACGCAAATACTTCACTGAAGTACAGTATTGTGGTAAAAGTACTTTGCATGCTCGAACTTCTAATGAACAACTATAGATTACAAAGTGAAGACTAAAACTCCAAAATTTGAGGCCACCCCCTGAAAATAATTCATCATATGAGTTTGAAAATGAATAGAAGATATAGTGAAGACATTAAAAGGTTATAAATTATGATTTTTATTTGAAATAATATGTTTTTCTTTCAAGAATCTTCTATTTGCAGCAGTTACAGCCTCGCAGACCTTTCGGCCTTCTAGCTGTCAGTTTGTTGAGGTAATCTGACTGTATGTCACTCCACGCTGCAGCAGCTCCCACAGCACTTCTTAGGTACCATACAGTCAAGCTGCTCCTTTAACAGCTCCATCGTACACCGCTGTGAGAGATCATTAGTTTCTTGGCAGTTTCTAGCATGGAATAGCCTTCATTTCTCAGAACAAGAATAGACACCGTCATCAGTGACCAGCGGAGCCTGTTCAGTGAAAGACTGCTCCTTCCCAAGTGTAGGACCAACAGACTTAAGAACTCCTTTGTCCCTCATGCCATCAGGCTGTACAACTCCTCACTTGGGGGGAGGAGGAGGAAATAGGAGGAAACAAATAACCGGCGATACTGCAATACTGTGATTTCACTGTGCAACAACTTATTTATCTATTTATCTATTTATTCACATACATACCTGGACACTCTCACTTTCGTGCAATAATTTCTGTACAATAACAAATATACAGTCCTACATTCACATTTATTTTATTTTATTTTATTTTATTTATCCTATTTTATTTTAATCTATTTTTATTGTATTCTATTGTATTTTGTTCTATTCCTATCTTTATTTTCTATTTTTGCTAAGAGTCTATTTTCTCGTGAACTGTATGCTGCTGGAAATTCAATTTCCCTGAGGGAGTCATCCCAACGGGATCAATAAAGTGAAGTCTAAGTCTAAGTCTAAGTCTAGACTAAGTTTCTTTTTCCTGGCCATCAAACCCATAAATGCTGATGCTCCAGACACTCAACTAGCCTAAGAAAGGCCAATTTTATTGGTTCTTTAATCACAAGCACAACAGTTTGCAGCTGTGCAAACATAAATGGTTGGTGAAAGGGCTTTCTAATGATCAATTAACCTTTTAACACAACAGTTAATGTCATCTAATCCACAACTTGAATAAACTGATGTTGGACAACAGGATCATTTTGCTGTGTACATCTATGTAGATATTCTCTTAAAAATCTCTTTTCAACATTGTCTCTGATGAATTTAATGTTATTTTAAGTGAAAAAAGTGCTTCTCTTTCAAAAAATAAGTTCATTTTCTAAGTGACCCCCAACTTTTGAGTGGTAGTGTTCTGTACATGTATGTGTGCTCATGAAGAATCAACACTGTGCTGTTTGCTTTTTCTTCTGATGCTGCCGCTGTGTTTCTCTCTCTCTGCAGCGATGTACTTCTAAACGCCATAAATAGCCGAATCAAAACACTTGTCAACAAGCCCAGCGACATAACCCCCTCTCCTTTGACTCACCGCTTTCATCAATTCTTTCACTTTCCTGCCAAATAAACACTTTTCTCACAAATTACCCTGCATAATCAAATGTGTCTGAGTGCAGTAATCAGAGAGGGAGAGGAATGAGATGGCGTTCTCTTTGGCGGTCCACAGGTCTTATCTGTGGATGTTCAGGGCCGCTCTAATCTCCCCTCGCTCTGTTATTGTACGTACGTAGAGACGAAGCAGCAAGGTCTACGAGCCGGTGCTCTCTCCTGTCTGCCATGTGCTGTTTTTGTTGCCATCTGTCCTCTTAACATTTCATGAGCGATACTCTTTCTGAAGGCAGAGAGCAGAGAGAGCTTGTTGAAATCTATAATTCACGTCATCACAATTTGTCCCAACGAGTTGCCGTAGCGTGTTCGCCCTCCTCCTGCTTCCTCTCACAATTACAGAACAAACGCTCTTTGAATGGCTCGCTGTCTCTGGTTGCTAATTCATCCCTCCGGTTTTTTTCTTCCTCCTCTTTGTTTCTTCGCTGGGTGCAGCTGTTCGCGCTGACTGTTGGTGGGCCGACTACAGTAATTAAGCACCAATTAGCCCACCTTCAGAGCTGTATTAACGAGGCTCGACAGCCAGCGGCTGGGGCAACAGGCTATAATCACCCAGCGGCCCCTCAGCAGGATAATGGTACGGCCGTGAACCAGTACTTACCCACTCGAGTCAGCGCCACATCAGATGAGCTGCGTGACTTCGAGCACGCTGTTGATCTTCTTACCTCCAGTCAGACTGTTGAAGCCTGCTGACTCCTCAGTAAATAAGCTCTTTGATCCTCTTTCTGTTCTCTGCTTGTACTTTTGTTTGCTCTGGCGGCCCATAATTAGCGCTCTGAAAGTGTTCGCTCGAGGCTCGCGCTTTTGTGATGATGCAAAAGCAGCTCGTACCAGTGAGGCCAGTCTGCACATTTCAGTGCAACCGAACGCAACAAAAGCTCATATCACCAGTTTTAACAGTCTCATTTGGTGCTCAATTAATAATCCTATTAACAGGCAAATGTTGAAAAAAAACCCAGTCTGACTCACTGAGAGTATCTCTTTATTCAGTGTGTTCAGATTAAAGTACATAAAATATTAATAATGTTATATAAATCCATATAAAAGCACAGAACACAATCATAGAAATAAGGATTAAGAGCAGTTTTTGAAACTCTTTCATTAGAGACTCTACCGATGACCACCAGTTTGGAAAAAGAGCTGCAGACCATCCCAACTAAAAAAATCACTTTAAAAACTTCCAGGCCTCTGCACACTTTGTGATGACGTCCTGACCTTTTCTTTAAGTCTGTCGCACCTAAACCACGTCCACAGCTGCCAGTAGTTCCTCAAAGGACGCTGATCAGATCAAGCACTCTGTTTGGCCACAAGCTTGAAGCCTGGCGAGATGGATTTGGGAGATCACATGATGATGTGAATCTAACTACCTCGCAAGGTAAACAGAATTATAGATTTTTAGGGAAACATACTTTAGATTGGGTGCATGCTAACACTTCTAGCTCAGCAGCTCCAGTGAAGACTTCATCTTAATAAAGGTGTAAATATGGTCTCCTCAGATCAGGTTGTGATCTCTTCTCTCCTGCAGACTGTGATCACAGCAGACGAGCTGTATGGAGACATCTGATGTTTTAAATCAAGTCTCCAGCTACTTCAGTTGTTTAGCAGAATGCTGCAACTCTGTTTTACTGTGAAGCTCCAGAAATGTTTTGTGGACTACAAGACTTCACCTGACTTTATATCAGCATGGAGGGAGGAGATGGTGACTGAGTTTACAGTCTTTGGTGAGCATATCCTTCAAGGCCCTGCAGTACAGTATCTCTGAATCATCTGTATGCTACTTCTTCTGTACTCTGAGTTGTGTTGTGAGCTGTATCGTCCAGGAGGCTGCCTGAAGGGCTTCACACTGTTGTTTTGCAGGTTTCTAAACATGTAATTTAAAGGATCATTTATCATCTAACCCTCGGGGTCGAGGTATTTGTGGGTGAAACCTGTTCGGTCTGCGAGCCACCTCAGGCGTTGTGACAGACACAGATTTGCTCCTGGTGAAAAGTGCGATGAGGTCAAGCCTGCGGCGGCGCTGAAACACCGAGCTCTCCACCACCTGTCTCCACCTGGCAGGAAAGAACGGCTCCAGCGAGAGAAGGAAAAAAGAGGCTTTTATCCCTTTGGAGGCGCAGGTGACCGAGGTCCGCCCCTGACAGCCAGGCAGCGTCTGTTTATGGAAGCGGCGACCTCCGACCCTGCAGATTGCATGCTTTCTGGGAGTGATTATTTGCCGATGGAGACATGCTTTTACATCCTCCCTGCCCCCATCAGCCGGGAGGACAGACAGCGGCTGACAGACGGGGTCGACCCCGTCCGCTGAAATGATGCAGTCCTGGAGAGATAATTGGCGAGCAGCGGGGTCATGTTTGATGGAAACACACTTTGCAAATTTATCTGGGGGCTGGGATGTCAGAGCGGCAGCAGTGTCGCAGTCAAACACTGTATTTAGATCTCTCTTTCTTCTCTCTTCCTCTTCTCTCTGCCGAGGCCTGATACGCCGGAGCAGAACAAATCCCCCCTGCTTTGATTATGACAGCGCTCAGAAAATCCTCCAGCACACTGGCTGAAGATATTATTCAGTCCACATTAAACAGCATATGGTCAGTACTTCTATATACACACAGCATAAATACAATATATCTTTGACTTTTTCTACATTTTTCTTCAGTGACCATGTGACCCTGGTGGGTGGAATTTGTTTTCAGTGTAACATAGTCACCAGTGAGAGTTCACGCTGTTAGCAATATCACATATAACCTTATATAATAAAACACAACCTTGAGGTCAGTCATTGATTGTGATTTAATGAGAGTTTTTTCTGGTTCAAATTCCAGCCACAGTGGTTTAGTTTAGAGCAGCGCTGAACAAAGACACGACCGGACTGTGTCTCACAGAGTTCAGCCTGTGAATCGAGGCAACATGTCTACATGTTTGGCCTCAACGCAGCACCAGAGGAAGGTTCCGCCTAAAATGGAAAGAGACAACTTTTAAGCTTCAACTCTTTATTAAGTAAATACTGATTCACAGTGTAATGGCTAAAAAAACCCAGACACCATCTGTGCTTCGTTTGGTTTAATATACGTCAGCAATGCTTTCACTATGCAACTGGAAAAATGAAGGCTGGATTATGGCATGAAGGAAGCATGTGTGTCATTGTGCAACCAAACCATGAACAGGATTTGTTTTCCTCGGTCACTATCCCCAGGTAACAGTGAAACAACCACTGCAAAAGACATGTATACGAGCTGTACTTTCATGTCAGAAGGTGGAGTGGATGGTGATGTGACAGAAAAAAGGCAAGACAGCTGCTTAGCCGGAGATGACGGATGTTTCTGACGAAATGTCGGAACATTTTCCAGCCGTGTTTGTGGCAACAGAAGCAGGTATTTCAAGCCAAAATCTTTTCCTAATCCTGATGTAACCCACATAAAAAATCAGGTCACTAACCCTGTATATGTAATTTAGACACTCTCAGTGCATCTCCTGTAGGGGGCAGTGTTTTCCCGTGAGCCTAAGTCAGGTATTGCATGAAAAAGTCTGCACCTGTGTGTGACGCAGTTCCCTCTAAAACCACGAAGCAGACAGTAGCAAACAGGGGGGTCGCGCAAGATGGCGACTGTAGCAGACGTGTTGTGCTAAGCTCTGTAACATTAAATGAGTATCTGATGGTAATTTGACGAGGCCAACGGTTTGAACGGCTTGTTAAACAGCTAGACATCAACCAAACAAGGATAGAAGAGTTTTGATGACTGGTTGAAGTCTCTGACGACCTACAGACATTAACTCTCCGACACGTGCGACAACTAAGTTACAAGCTAGCCTACGAAGCTAACATCAACACTGCACCAGTGATCCGAAATGACAAAGAGAGACGCAAAAAAGGTCACAAAAGGAAGTCTGGTGATGAACGTGGAGCCAGAGGAGAGCTTCTACGGCTTTTGTTCTCCTCTTCCCGAGACTCCCAGAGAAAGTCCAAACCCGAAGAAACTGTGCAGAGACAACAAGGAGAAGGACACGGTTTCTAACTCCGACATCCTCCAAGCCATATGTGAGTTAAAGCAGAGTTTTTCCAGCTTTGAGCAGCAAATGAAACAAAATACTGCGGACATTAAAGAGGCAAAAGAAGTGATGAAAGCTAAAGAAACGGAGGATAAAGTGATAACGTTGGATAAAAGAGTGGACGAACTGAAAGAAAAAACCGAAGAAGGGGAAAGATATAGCAGAAGATGGAATCTGCGTCTCATCAACCTCCCAGAAAAAGAAAATGAAGATGTGAGGCAAGAAGTCCTCAAAGTATTGAGCCAGATTGCACCGGATGAAAAAAGTAAGCTGGGATTCCTGGTTGACACGGTACACAGAGTGGGACGCCCTAGGGATGATAACAAACCGCGTCCAGTCATCATCCAGTTCAACATGCGGACCTTCAGGATCAGGATCTGGAGAGAGTCACGCAACGCTGACATCCTGAAGAAGATGAACCTCCGTATCGCCGAGGACCTAACCCCCTTTGAGAAAGCCTGCAGGAACAAACTGTGGCCTTTGGTCGAACAGGCACATAAGGATGGAAAGAAAACCAGATGGCAAGGGCCGATTGTCTTCATCGATGGGGTAAAATTCACTGCGTGAGAAGCCAGCTTTAAAGACTATGATACCTGTTAAAGACTAAGAAAGCTTATTACAAGCAATGTTATGGCCTCAAAACAGTTAATTTATACGCCTGATACTCATAATGTTCAGAGTATTTCTAACTTTTCCAAAGGTAGAGAGTTTTAATAAGCTCTTTTCTTCTTGTTGTTGTTTTCTTGTTTATTGTTCTAGTTAGTCGGCATCCAGATATTTTTTATTTTTTATTATGGTAACCAATAATTTCATTAACCTTAAAGTACTTTCTCTTAATGTCAATGGTATACGCAATATTACCGAAAGAAAGGCAATTTTTCTGTTTTGTAGAAGGTCTAATGCAGATTTATTTTTTTTACAAGAGACACACTCGTGTGATGACGATTGCAAGTTCTGGAAAAGTCAATGGGGAGACCAAGTTTATTTAAGTCATGCCTCTAATAACTCAGCAGGAGTAGCTATACTGTTTAATAAATTCAAAGGAGATGTTATAGAATCTCACTTATCTGAAGAAGGTAGATGGATTATTTTGGTGCTTAGAGTAAACAACGTGATTCTGGTGGTGAATAACATTTATGGTCATAATAACAATGCTCTAGCAAAAAAATATGATTGTCCAATTGACAGCAAAACTTATTAAGCTCAAAGAGAAATATAAAGAGGCTCATTTAATTATTGGCGGTGACCTAAATGATGCAGCTGATGACTTAATGGACAGATTGCCAGCAAGAATGCCTTCCAATTCAAGCTTTAAAGTTATATCATACTTATGTGAGCAACTTAATGTTATAGACGCCTGGTGATACATTCACCCTTACCAAAAAGAGTATACATGGAGTAACGCTAGTGGTTCTTTACAATCTCGAATAGACATGTGGTTAGTATCTTCTTACACTATGCAATATGTTTCCGGAACATCACATAGTTATGCCCCATTTTCAGATCACAAAATGATAGTCATTTCCTTTGCCAACCCTCTAGAACAAAAAGCAACGTTACGTGGTTATTGGAAAATAAATTGTAATTTACTGAAAGATGAAGATTTCTGTAACTCAGTCAAAGCAATTGCTGGGAATATTTTTAATGGAAAAGAACTTAGTAATGTACAAAAATGGGAATTCTTTAAATTTAAAATCAGAGAATCAGCCATTAGACACAGTAAAGAAATGAAAAAACGCAGCAATCTTAAAGAATCTGAAATTATGAAAGAACTAAATATCTTAGTAAACAAAAGTTCCCCTACTCTAGAGGAAGAAATTAAACTGATAAAATTGAAAGACGATCTAGATTGCTTATATATTAATATGACCAAGGGAGCCTTTGTACGCTCCAGAGCTAAATGGTTAGAGGAAGGTGAGAAGAATACAAGCTATTTCTTTGCCCTAGAAAAATTCATTTCTACTCTGATCTATACAGCTCTAATTATAACTCAATAAAAGGTGAAGAATTCATTAACAATGTTAAAGAATGTACTCCTCAAATATCGAACAATTTTAAATTGGATTGCGAAAAACCGATCTCTAAAGCTGAAATTCTTGAAGCTGTAAACAAAATGAAAAAAGGTAAATCTCCAGGAATGGACGGCCTTCCTGTCGAATTTTACCAGTGCTTTTGGAATATAATTGAAAGCCCTCTTTTTGAAATGCTGAAAGAATGTACAAATAATGAAGAAATGACCACAACCATGAAACAAGGTATAATAACATTGCTTCCCAAGCCAGACAAAGACCACCTTCTATTGGATAACTGGAGACCAATAACATTGCTAAATGTTGACTATAAAATACTCTCACTAATTTTCGCCAGGCGTTTGAGAAAAGGTTTAAGTGAAATCATAAATGAAACTCAAACTGGTTTTATGAATAATCGTCACATAAGCTGCAACATTAGGTTTATCCTTGATTTAATAGATTACTCTGAATATGTTGATTCAGACGCTTTAATTATATTCTTGGACTTCTATAAGGCATTCGACAGTGTAGAGCATCAATTTCTATTCAAATCGCTTCAAACCTTTGGTTTTGGTGAAAGGTTCGTCTCCTATATCAGAATGCTCTATAAAGATATTAGTAGTTGTGTCATGCTATTCCCAAATACTACAAAAAGATTTTCAGTTTGTAGGTCGGTCCGTCAAGGCTGTCCCTGCTCTCCATTTCTCTTTCTTATAGTTGTTGAATTGCTTTCAATACAAATTCGACAGAGCAATGCTTTTCGAGGTTTAAAGATATTTGAGAGAGAGATTAGGATAACTCAATTAGCAGATGATACAGTCTTATTTTTGGAAAATAAACAACAAATAGGGGCAGCACTTAGGATAATAGACACCTTTTCTAATGCATCAGGTCTATAACTTAATTTAACAAAATGTGAAATATTATGTCTCTACAACACAAATGAAACACTAATATGTAAGATACCAGTTAAAGAAAGCGTTAAATATCTCGGAATTCATATTTCTAAAAATCTTATTGAACGTCAAACAAAAAACTTTAAACCCAAAATACAAAAAACTAAAAGTAAAATTCAATATGTGGCTTCAAAGAGATTTGTCTCTATTAGGAAGAGTTCTTCTGAGTAAAGCAGATGGTATCTCTAGATTTGTATATCCTACTCTCTCTCTTTATGTTCAACAATCCCTTTGTAAAGAAATAAATAACACCCTAATTAGCTTTGTCTGGAAAAACAGATGGCATCATTTAAAAAAAGAGATCTTAGCAGGCCCGAGAGGTGATGGCGGCATGGAGCTGTTAGACTATACGGATATGAACTATACCTTTAAGACAAAATGGATAAAAGAATATTTGAAAAAGCCAGAATCTCTTTGGTACTTTATACCACGGAATATTTTTGGGAAAATTGGAGGGTTACCTTTTCTCCTAAATTGTGATTATGATGTTTCAAAGTTACCACTAAAATTATCTAAATTTCACCAACAAGCTCTTTCAGCAGCAAAATTGTGCTTTGTCCACAACTTCTCTCCGCATAAAACTATTATCTGGAACAACGAATTCATAACTAGGAAAAACAAATCACTATACCTAAAACATTGGATTGACAAGAAAATAATTTACCTTAAGGATTTACAAAATGATGAAGGTGAAATGTTTAGTTATGAAGAATTTCTTAGATCCAAAATCTTTCCTGTTACCTACAAAGAATATCAAATGGTGGTAAGAGCTATTCCTAGTGGAATTCTCCAATTGATAAAAGGTCATTTTGAAAGGCAAGAGACAGAGAAAGTTACTTTACCCTCTTTATTAATGGTATAAATATTATGAGTCACCATTGTAATAATAAACATATAAGGAATCATTTCTTCAGGAAAAGGAAAATTACGCCTAGAGGAAAATTTGTATGGTCCTCCTTCTTCTCTGACATTAATTGGAAAACAACATGGCTCCTTCCACATAAATGTGCTATCTCCAATAAAATCAAAGAAGTTCAATATAAAATTATACATAACATTTACCCCACTAACATATTTCTGTCAAGATTTGTCAATATTGACGTTAATTGTGTATTTTGCAATGCTGAAGTAGAAACAATTAAGCACCTTTTTTTTGAGTGTCAAATTTCCCAAATTTTTTGGAAAAAAATTGAAAACTACATCACCTCACACTCCAACCTTCCAATTAATTTGAAAGCCAAGGATGTACTATTATATTATAACAATAAAGAGAGGAAAAGTCAACACTTAATTAATCTAATTATTCTAATTAGAAAATTTGGCTTTAATGTATGTGGAATTTCGCAAAGGTCGACCTTTCTTTCCGTTTTTTGAAATTGAATTCAAGAACTACTTTGAATGTATAAAAAGAACTGATAATAAGAAATGTATACACACTGTTAACGTAATTCAAGAAATATTTGGAGAAATTTAATATGTCTTGCCTGTTTTTCCTCTTTCTTTTTTTATTTATTTACTTTAATTTTATTTATTTTTATTATTATGTTTAATTTATACCTATACTGACATACACACTTCATTCACTTCATGCCTCATATGTTTTTATTTATTTTCTTAATGTGAGATGCCAGAATTTGTTTTGTATTTTCCAAAGTCAATGTTCTGACTGTGATTGAAACTTGTTCAATAAAGTGTTTATTAAAAAAAAAAAAAAAAAAAAAGACAGTAGCAAACAGTAGCAGACAGCCACGGATAAATTCCGCAGGCAGAGACGGTAGTCACAGACAGATCCAGGCTTCGTCCGGATAAGCTGTGAGCCGAGGAGGATAAACCGCCTTTATGAGAATTTATGCTTGATGAACCTCTGGTGAGTTAGCAAACTGTTAGCTGGTTGTTTGCTAGCTGGCTGGAGGAAAATATGAATATATTGTGCTATTAACTCGGTTTAAGTTGGTCTACGTTACTTAATAGATGTCATAAGATGTTTTCCAATGTTTCCCCACGACTTTCGTGCACTTTATATTGTAGTTTATTGCTTGAAAAAAGATCGCTAGCTTTATGCTAACGCTAATCGCGACCGCGATATGCTAATCGCTAGCCCGAGTTGCTAATTGCTTTATTGGTCGTTGTGCTTAGCTCATGCTAATCGTTAAAAGCTAAGTTTACATGTTTTGCAATGAGAAGATGCATTTTATTATTTTTTTTATGCCATTTGAATTACTCATTTGTGTTAATAGCCACTGCAATGGGTAACAGTGCCATTAAGGTGTGGTATATTTCATGTTTGATTCAAGAAATTACACTATTGAGTATAAAAATTGTAATTCATCTGATGCTAAAGAGTTAAATATTAGAGAGGTGGATTAAAATAGCTAAAAATTGATGATATAAGTCAAATAGAGGTTAAAAATGGTGCATAAGTTATGTGTCTATTAAAAATAATACTGTTGTGGATGGTAATTCATGAATAATTGGTTACATTTATGGTTAAACTAATTCACAGTAATTCATTTTAGTGTGTGTATGTATTTCCTTGATATTTGGTAATATATTTCATGCCTAGAGCTGAGAAAATGTTGAGATCTCATAAGAAACTGAGACAGAATCAGATGAAGATCCTTACAACTTTGCACTTTCTGTGTAGGTTGGTTTTTTTTGTACTAGTCTGATCAACTGTCAGAGAAATAGAGAGAGACGATTAAGATGGCGAGCCCAGCCCAGCGATTCTGAGAGAGAGAGAGAGAGAGAGAGTTGCAGATGTGGTGTGGCCAGCCGCAGAACCTACCTTGAAGACTCCAGATCATCTGAATCACACATTCTGAGAACAGATAAGACACACACACTCTTCACCTACCCGGGTAGTAGAGATTGAGGATGAAGTACTTGAATGGACATTGATACAGAACATCCACACAATTGGATCCCTTTTTTAGAACTGAACTTCAATGGACTCTTATTTTATGTTTTTTTTTTTTTTTTGTGGCGCCTTATTTTGGTAAATAAAAGTACAGCTAAGCTGTCAATGTTATTATTGTTGTGCATTGATATTAAAATGTCACCTGTTCAAATTAAACCACACCCACTCCTTTTTGTGAGTAAATTCCTGGTGCAACTCCTACCGGACCTAGAGCGATGTGATGTCTCCTTAACCTAAAAGTCAGGACCAAAGGTCCTACACTGACAAAGTGGTTCTTGTGTCTAAACCTAACCAGACCAAGGACAGTGTTGTCACAACATAAAATTGAAAATTGAACCTAAAGAAATGTACATTTTCAAACATCTATTTGACCAACTCGGATGATCATAGCACTCAGATCAGGGCTTCTATTTCAAATTATGATTCTTGGAGTTGTTTCCTGCTCCGGTCGGTAGCCTGCTACCGCTAGCAGCCTGATAACGATACAGGAGCTGCAAGGAAGCCAGGAACAAAAGAAACAACGCTGCTGGTGTTAGTGATTCACTCGACTCTCCTCCTGGTCACATCCTTACTTGAGAAAACATTGTCACCCAGACTGTCTGTAAAAAACATCCATCACAGTTTACTTGTAGTTTCATTTCTTGTTTCCAAACCTACTTATGGTTCCAGTGGTCTCTAAACACCCCAGCGTCTATTATTAACATTTATCTTTCAAGAGTCTCAGAGCTCAGTGAGAAGGAGAGACGTCTTGATTTTAACACTTTCTCCTGATACTAAATCCAAATATATGTTTTTTTTTTGTTTATCTTGTTTACTGTTCTGAAATATTCCTCCTCTTTCACCTTGCTGACAGGTATGAGAGGATGTTTAATGTGTTTGTGCTCAGAGGGCCGTTGTCTCACAATCCGTCGATGCTCAGTGTTTACAGTTGATGAGAGAAATACAGTGTTTGGCTTGAATCTTTCATATTTTGTTGTGTCTTGTGAATTATGTCTCATTATTTCACCCCTGAGGATCTGCTGATGTGTGTTTTTTAAGAATACAGGTGAAATAACACAATTAAAGGCAGGAAAATGTAAAAGAGTAAAGAGAAATCCTGTGTGGATTTGTCCTGAAAGCCTTTAAATCTTCAGCTCCTGTCCTCTGCTCCGGCTTCAGCCGCCGCTGCCTGTTAAATATCTTATCTCACCATTTCCATTCACACTCGGTGGTTTCCATTGAAGTAGAGAATCCATTCCCATACTGTGGTATTGTGTCATTGTGCTAGATGAATATAAATTGCATCAATTTCCAGTGATAAATGCAGAGACATTGTGCTGTGGATGCAGCATTAGTGAATAATTGGGAGGAAATGTCAGGGACACATTACAATATGCAGCGGTATACTAATGTGTTTATGTCTTGGTGTTGTGTCGGAGGCTGGATGCTTTTTTTCTTCTTCTTGTTTTTTTCTTTTTTCTTTCTGCTGCAGTCTGGAGAAGGTTTTCTATTTCAGATGGACATTGTTAGGCTGAACAGGAGATGATCGACAGCTCTCTTCTTCACTCAGATGTCGACATACACAACGTCCATCCCCTTCATTTCATCACCTCGCAGATTAATCTGGTCATGACTCACTGGATTGTCATTTTGTTTTACTTTATTACTTCTTTATTATTTCTGCATTTAATGTCTATAAACAACTGGACCTTTGTCTATCATTTGTTGAGTCATGCACTTATCATAAATTATCCCAAATGTTTCCAATGATCTTCAAACCAGAGAAATCCACAAGTTTACTCAAGGTAACGGTGTGTTATGTTTGGTTGCCTCGCACTATAATCCCAGAAGAGAGTCTGAGAGGGAGAAAGGAAGTTGTAGTATTCTCCCAAAACAGCTGATTTACTTTACTGTACATTAGCTGTAAGCTAGCTGTTCAGGTTTTCTGTGGACCCAAATGCAGAGATCGGAGACGGTACTTTTCAGGTAGCAAAAGATTTATTTTTGCAGAGTTCAGTTCGGGTGGTGGCGAGAGTGAGGTGACCAGGCTGGCAGGTGGACAGGCAGGCAGGCGGGCAGGACGGTAGGCAGGTAGGCAAGTAGGCAGGCAGGCGGTGTGGACCGGAGCCGGCAAGGAGGAACTCGGAGGAGCTGGCGAGCAGGAACAGAGCCAAATGCCGCTAACGGTTTCTGCAGGGCGAGCCAACAAACAGGAGCATAAGCACAAATAGAAAACACGAGAGCAAGAAATACTACGTTTACAGGACTAAATTCTGAAGCACAATGTAATACTGCACGGGACGAAATTATCTGGCGCTGAAGCAGTGAAGAGACCAGGCGGAGGTTGATGGGCTGATGAGAATCAGGTGCGCCACTTTGCTGCTGCTGCCGCCACGCCCACAGACACACACACTGGAAAGGAGCAGGTGAGGGAGAAAATGGAGGGGAAGAAGGTAGACGGGGAAAAAACAGAAACAGGACAAGGCAACCTGTGACACTAGCAGGCAAAACAGCACTCAGCAGAGACGTTACGTTCATGAAGTAAAGTACATTTCCCCTCCAGCTCCAGTCAGCAGTCAACATTACAGAACAGAAACACCCAACAATGGAGGTCACCTCCGGATCACTGCTGCAGTCAGGTTGATAAACAGGAGTGAAGATAAATCCACTTTATAATCTCTGAGCTCTCCTCCCCTCGGTAAATGGCTCCGGATCAGAAAAGAATCTGATGAGGTGTTTATTCCTCCCGAAGGTCTGGATCCTCCTCAACACAAACACTCAGACAGACATCTTTTGTTTTGAGAGAGACCTCTAGAGGCAGAAGTAGGTTGACTAACAACAACTGGCACAGCAGCCATTCTTGTAATTTTGTAACCATTTTCTGACTCTGGCACACAAAGATCTGATTGGCTTGGTTGTTTATTCCAGCTGGGTAACGGCCTCCAATGAGCACAAACACCAGACACATTTAAATCACTGACGTCTGCAGTGATTTAAAGGTGTGGAACCAGTACCCAGTCTGGAAACACTGGGTCAGTCATTATAAACTCCGGCTGTCCAGCCAATTGTATCCAAACTCAAACATTTATTTAAATTCTAGTGGAGATCTCAAAGTCCTCGAAAAGTGGATAACGACACACTTGTCAGGTCGTTCTGAAACAACATTATCAAAGAGTTACATGTTGTTCTGATCTGTGACTGTTTGGTTCAGGTTTTGTTACGTTGATGCAAAGAAACTACTTGCATAAAGTTCTGGAAAGATCCCAGTCGTGGTTATCAGAGAGGAGCAGTTTTAATGTAAAGCTAAACACTTGTAATCCTCCCTCCCAGCGGGGACATTTCCCCACTTCTGACTGTGTTAATTGCAATGCCATGATTAAGGGTTCTCACTTTTTACTCCCACACAGATGTAAGAAGTCAACTCGAGTGGGGATTAGATGAGCATGTTAACTACATACAGTATGTGATGTATGAACTGATTAAAGCCACAGTTTCCTTCCTGTCAATAAATCCATGTGCAGGACCGAACCAACAGAAGACAGTTGGACTTCATGTCCTTCACGATCCAGGATCTGTGTGTGACGTTAACAAGGCACAGAGCCGAGGTTTCTGCTCCAGCTGATTCCTGTGGCCGGCTCCACGCTGTCCACGCTACACTCGGAGGGATTAAAACCATTAACACAATTTAAATCAAACCTCCACCATCAGGCCGATCATATTCCCTTATTCCACCACCACCCTCCCCCCTTCTCTCTCCCTTTACTCCATCCCTCCATCCCTCCCTGTGTCCACAGATAATCTAATTGAGGCCGTGGCTGTGGGCGGAGGATCGTTACCGCTCGGATGCTTCTGGACGCAGCCGAATCAGAGCTTCATTAGAATAAGATGGATTGACATTCCAGAGGAAAAAAATAAAATAAATTAAAAATATTAAAGGAGGAGGGAGCTTGCCGCGGGGATGAGGATGGTGGTGGTATGTGTGTGTGGAACAAATCAGCTTGGATTGGGTGGAAGGTCAGTGAACTGTTGGAGAGCGTTTGCCAACGAGCCTCTTCTCGTCAGTGTGTCCGAGCGGAACAGACAGGCCTCCATGTTGGAGAGGGGCGAGGAAGAAGAAGGAGGGAGGCACGCCATGATGGTGGTCACTGGACCCCAAGTTTCTCCCGATGCACAGGCCTGGACAGGACCGACGGGTGGAAGTTCTATATTGAGTAAATGCAGTCCATTTACCATGGGTGGGGAGGGGGCCAGGGTTTTGGAGGGGGGTCACACATGAAACGAACCAAATGAACTAAGAGATGTGCGAGCCTCTCATTAAAATTAAAGTGCTCATTAAAGCTAATTGCCAATTTAAGGAATCTGGAGAATCTATCCGGCTGACTCCCCGCTCTCTATCTCACCGCCTGTCAATCACAACAGGCAGAGAGAGCCCCAACACCTCATCCCCCCAGACCAGGCATGAGACACTCTTCTTCTTCTTCTTCTTCTTCTTCTTCTTCTTCTTCTTCTTCTTCTTCTTCTTCCCCTTCCTTATTCCTTCTTCTTCCTTCTTCCTCTTCTTCTTCCTCTTCTTCTTTCCTCTTCTTCCTCTTCTTCTTTTTTCTTCTTCCTCTTTCCTCTTCTTCTTCTCTTCCCCTTTTTCCTTCTTCTTCCTCTTCTTGTTCTTCTTGTTCTTGTTCTTGTTCTTCTTGTTCTTGTTCTTCTTCCTCCTCCAAACACATTAATTTCAATTCAGTCTTAAATTATCTTCATCTTATTGTAAAATTGAGTTGAGGTGTTTGGGGCCACTGGAACCTTAAAAAAGGTGTCAGGTCCGTAATCACCATTAATTAAATTAAAACTTGGAGCTGTAACGACCGATTCATCATCGACTAACCTGCTGATTGTTGTCTCTTTTAATCAATTTGTATATAAAATGTCAGAAAAGGTCCAAATGTCTCAGCCTTTGTCCAATTATTTCAACATCACAAGTTAATAACTGCGACATCACAAGATAACTACAAATGTTTCCTGTTGATAACAGGTTAAAAATATCCAGAGGTCACTGGCTTGCGAGCCTCATCACCTGTAACTCCAATAGCATCCCCTCCACCTCCCGATATGAAAGTCCGTTAACCAACCTGTAACGTAAACGTGATATGAGAACAATGTATAGAAATGTAAATATGTTACGTAGCCTATGACACGTACAAGTCTGTGTGAATTGGTTGTTTGTAGAAATGTTAGCTGCCAACATTTTATCTGACTGCACTGTTAACAAATGTCATGTCTTTGTGTAAACTGTACACAAAGTGTTGAAGAAGGTCACGTTGCAGAGCTGCATCTTTAGTCTTTTGCGTTTTAAAGATTTAGACGTTTTCCAGTTCTGGAACAAACCCTGGAGGCTCTAGTTTGACTTTGCCTTTCCATCAGGATACATCTCTGAGAAGGAAGCCCCTCTGGTGTCCCCTGTACAACTTCTGGATGGATTTCTTCGAGACTTTCAAGTAGTTGAGCTGAAAGGATCATCAGGTCGAGGATGAAAGTGTTGGTCAGGTGTACATCCTGACCTGATGCTGGAGCTGAAGGGAAAGTCAGAGGCTCCTGAATATTCACAGCACACTTCACGGCCTGTAGCTGTAAACATATCCATAAAAACATACATCATCCAGTAAAATAAATCATAAATCAGCCGTGATGTGTCTGCAGGTCTTCTGTTCGGCTCAGAGTAAAGTTTTTTTTTCTTAAATCTGACTGTGAATCGGAGGCGGTTTCGACCTCCGGCGAGCCATCAGCCCGTTGATGATGTGTTCTGGATCGATGCGCGGTGGCGGTGCCAGGGGAGACGTGTTGGTCGGTTTGTTCCTGCAGGTCGACCTCGCTGACACCATCTTGAATGCTTGTTCACAACCAGCCGGCGGCTTGTTTTTCGCTGAGCACTAAACTGATCCAGGGTGTGTGTTTCACACGCCATTGATATTCTGCCCCTGCCTCAGGTGTGTGTGTGTGTGTGAGGTATATACTGTATGTGCGTCCTCTGTGTGTCTGTAAGCAAATAGTTTGCCTCGAGGAACTCTGCTAAAATTAATGACTCTCTGTCCTGTGGATGCTGGAGGCCCCTCACCCTCCTTCTCCTCCTCCTCCTCCTCCTGGTGGTTTGGATGTCAGCTGGTTGAGTTGCCCTCACTCCTGTCAGATCAGCTCATGTTGCCTTCTCATGAGGAAGGAAGGAAGTCCAATATGATTAATGTTTTCCGAATTCATGGGTTTTTTGAATGGGTTTTAAGTTAAATGCCTAAAATAAGGTGTGGTTAACGAGACGTCTGGACAAATTCTAGCTGTGTTTTTGGCGAGCAGAACCGGTATCTTGAGCCAAAACATGATGTTTTCCTAACTCTAACCATGACTGTTGCAGGTAAGTCCACAGAGGGAGGATGAGAGGATATGTTATTCACTTCATGTTCTCTTATTTTAATCATGACAACAAGGGCCCCCTCACCTCGAAGTTGTCTTAACCAACCATTAATGTCTGTAATAAAACTTCATGGTGTTGAAAAGGACTTTGTTAACCCGTAAGCAAAAATAACAGCAAAGATAAAACCCAACTTGCCTCATCTTGGGTTATCTCTGGAGGAGTTAGTCTTTCCAGTGTTTCTATTGTGCATTTCTCCGAAAAAAGAGATGATCTTCCATCATTAAAACTTTTCTCCATTTTGAAGTCATTTTAAATAGATTTTTGTTGAATTCTGATAAACAGATTCGCCATGAAAATAAATGTGGTGAGTGTCATATTTAAAATCATCATCAGCATCAACCATCATTAACTGCACTTGTTTAAATACCAGTTAACAAAGCCCGTAAACCTGTGTGAAGATGAACGGCCTGATGCTGCCTGATCCACTTCCTGCTCTGACAGGATGATCCGGTTGCTGCAGGATCTCTTTAACCACAGAAGAAGAGCGGGGGTGAGCAGGAGGAGAAAAAAAATGTGGTGTCAGATGTTAAACGGGCAGAGAGCGACAGGGGATTTTAAAAATGACGATACTTTATCCTTAAATTGTTTTGAGAGCCTCCTGCCAGCCGGGTCATGAATCAGCCTGTCCGGCGGTCCTTTTGGCGTTTCTGGGGACGCCGACGGGGGCGGCGGGGGCCGAGACAGGTGAGCCGTCCCTGCTGCTCGAGCACGGCCCCACTCTTCATCATTTAACATTTAACCGGCGCTGCCACCTGTCCCGACTCTCGCCACAGCACCCTTCCTTCCCCTTCATTCATCTCTCACAGCCGGAGCAGCTGAAGAAGAGCAGAGAGAAGGAAAAAAAAGCTGCTTCCTCTTCTGTGATGGTTTCTCCGGTGATCAGGTGCAGCAGGGATATCAGTCTACCTGTCAAAACAAAGAGCAGGAGGACATCAGCCTGAGTCCATATCTGAAGTGTGAGGAGCAGCTGGTGTGACGTCTCACCTGGGAATGGCTCTTCACATGTGGTTTTACTGATCCAAGCCAAGACGATATATGCCAGCTGCAGTCTTATTTTGATATGTAACAAGTAGTAGAAACACTAGTAGAGTAGAGAGTTGAAATAATGCTCAACACTCATCATTTGCTGAGGTTGAGCTGCAGGGATGAAGTGTTTTGATTTTAAATCTCTGGAGGTATCACGGTCACATGGCTTCAACGTCACCACCGCTGAGCTTCCTGCTACACTTAACAATACACCAGAGGTCTCAAACTCAAGTTAGCTCGGGGCCACTGCCAGTGTTATCATCTCATAGGAGGGCCACTGGAGCGTTCAAGTCCTACAAGAAGTCGCAATATTTCTGAGAATGTAGTTTCCATTATTAACATAATATTACAAAATCTGCAAACAGCAGTTTGAATACATTTTTATATGATTAGTTTTCATCAGTTAGTGCAGATCTTTTTCTCTTCTCTACTATAACTTGGGATACTTTACTTGAGTATTTATGTTTCCTGCTACTTTATTCTTCCACTCCACTACATTTTTTTGATAACTTAAGTTACTAGTTACATTTCAAATTGCAGATTGCCAAATGAGTGTATTATTAAATTAACAAAAACAGACAAAAACAACAAAAAATAAAACACTGATCCGATCAGAATCATGATGAAGTGAATATTGGATCTGAAGGCGGGCCACGCTGATAATCAGTCGACCCATATCATACAACATTTACATACAGGTAAAACTGTTTAATTGAATGTTACTTGTACTTTTGATACTTAAGTAGTTATAATATCAGATACTTTAAAACTTTTACTCAAGTATTACTTGTATGGGTGACTTTAACTTTTACCAAAGTAATATTTTAACAGATATTTTTACTTTTACACAAGTGTGAGGTTTCTGTACTTTATACAAGACTGGAATCATCCTAAATTAGATGTAACTGTGACTGTGGTCAGGTTTAAATCTCTCATGATAAACAGAAACATGAACTCAAGATGAGCTACTGACCTGTTGACACACAGTAGGAATCTCATCATCGTCTAAAATATTGTCTGCTGTAACACAAAGATTAGGAGCTAAAGGGCCTGGACCGGAGATAAACCAGTGCTCTCGGTCATGTTCTCAAATAAAAAATCTGTCTTGACCTGCAGCATTCAGCCTCCCTCTGTCTGACCTTTCACTGCAGATAATAAACAGGAAACAGCGGTTATAGATTTCAGTCGTGCGCGGGCCAGACAGATCGATACGTCATACTAATAAGTAAAATCTGCAAGCGCCAATTATTGCGTGTCATGTTTACCCGCCCGAGTGAGTAATCGTCCAATTTAGTGAAAGCTCACCAAGGTAAGCGGAGCTGCCGGGAGCTCGTTATAAATCGCTCGTCCTCACACACCGACGAGTAATTAAGATCCCAAAACACACATGTTAATATTGCTCCAAGCCTATTAGGCCTGCAGGGCCTGTACGTGAGTGAGTGTGTGTTTGAGTGTGTACGTGCAGGTGTAGAAGGAGGTTTTGCTGACTTGTTTCCCAGAATGCCGTTCATATTTCCAGCACAGGAGCTTCAATAAACTACATCACTCACTGGAGACTGAGAGCAGACGCCATCTTTAATCCCTGAAAGAGGAGCATCACGATAAACAAGACCAAACTGTATCACAGATGGGAAACATATTTCATACTAACACTGTAAAGCTTATTTATAATATAGAGACAGTGCACAAACAAGAAATTAACCGTAAGCTGATTTTTATTCTCTGGAGATGGATTTTAGTGCTGATTAAATGAAAGGCTGGAATCAAATAATGAAGCTCAGGCTGCAGACATGCCGACTCACCACCGGCTGCCTGGACTCTGCCACAGCCATGAAATGTGTTCGAGCGTGTTGGACGTCATCCAGTTTTATACGTCATGCTGCCTCGACAGAAATGATGCAGAACATGCACATCATCAAACACTTTTTCAGGAGCTGTTTTCAGGAGCGTCATGTCCAAACATCATCTTCCTCCATCACTGTAGTTCAGGTCAACACAATCCATGAATTCTACATGCTGCCATTTTTTTATGTTTTGTCCAAATACGCTGACAGGATTATATTCAGAGCAACTTTTTGCGAGAGTGAAGCTGTACAGTTATCTGCCACTGCAGAGTCGTAGGGAGGTGATTAGGGTGGATGCTGGATGTACAGAGAATAGGAGAATAAAAAATGCAGCTAGCACAGATGTATCAATACTGAAAAAAATGGTATAGGAACGCTTTAAAATATTCAGAATAGATATGTAGTCAACCTGCAACCAGGTACACGCAGGCCTCCACACATCAAACTCAAAGATAGAAAGTTGCAGTTGCTACAGGACTCAACAACAGTGCAGAAAATGTGGTGAGAAAAGTCAGTCAGGGTGGTTGGATGGGTCATACACTGGACTTTCCCTTTGGAGACCGAGGTTCATGTCCTTAGTGTGACCAAGAGTCAACAAAACAGAACCTCGACCGTTTGACTGCGTTAATAATATCCACAGGGGCACCCTTTGATGTGAGGCCATGTAAAGGGTTGACCAAAACAGACGACACCAGTCGGCAAACACACCAAAACTTACTGGCTGCACCTGATTTGACGAACGCCACTCATGAGCCACTGCTTCACAATTTCCAACAGTACCAACATGGTGACTTGGAAACATTCTCTTATGTTGCAAAAATAGTTCAGCAAAATCAGGAGAATAAAGTCATGCACCTGCAGAATCTGTCCTCATTTTAACCTGTCAGTGTTCAGTTTTTATAGTTATTCAAGAGTTTCCGGAGGCGGTGAGTCGCACCAGACGCTAATTTGTAGCCAAATTTCAACTTTATGCAAATTCAGAGCGGGCAACGTGAAGCCCAAGTGAACCAGGAAAGGCTCATGTCCTTCTGATATGAAATAAACAAAACAGTCTTTTACTTCTAGATCCCTGATTGTAACCCCCCCATCACCACCACCTCACAACTGTATTGCTTTCACTTTGAATCATGGGAAATATGTTCAAGTGTCTCATTCTACCATCTCTCACCTTTCCCTTCATCCAGTGTTCATCACCTCGTCCACCTCTGTGTTCACAAACACTTGAAAAATAGACGCTTTTGTCGACACGAAGCGACACAATATAATTTAATAATTTATTATCTTGATTTATACGACAGGTTCAATTGATTTTAATTAATTCGGCAGGCTGTGAACAAGCATTATTAAGGACACACATTACGCCGACAGAGATTTATGCCATAAATGAGGTGGCAGTCCTCATTATACAGATTTATAATCTATCACCTCTTTAAAATGCAATTATGCATTATTAGACTAATGGCAGAATACAATTCAGAGCAGAAAGAGAAAAAAGGGTAATCATTCTGAATGTGAAATCAAATGGATGGTGAATATGGTTAAAGAAACAAAAAAAACCTCACCAAAGTTTCCCATTACACATAAGTCTGACTTGGTAATTATATGTGGGTAATGAGTCGACATTCCTGCATGTTTTGATTATGTACGGAGGGAAAAAAAATTCACCTCCGCTCCATTTGTCTTCTCATTAGCTTTAAATCTCTGTTAGTACAGACTGACTTCCTTTCATAATTACACACACAGTCAGTCGGATCTGCTGCTGCGAGAAAATAACAACCGATGCATCACTGGAGTTTAAAGTTTTACTCAGCTGAACTTTAGTTCTGAGTTTTCTGAGGGATCTCGGTGAACTTTGACTCCTGGCATCCTGCTGGAACGATGCTGCAGTTTTTAACAAGTACAACCACCCTAACAATGAGTCTGTAAGGCTCATTACACACCAGAAAACAGAAATCTATTGATTGACCAAAAATGGAATAAGTCCTTTGCTGTTCTTAGCCACCTAGTGAAACAGGGATGTAAGTGGTGGTGCCAGAAGCTGGAGTCATTTTGTTATCTAAATCAAAAGGGTTTGTCCTCTGTACGGTGGATATTAGAGGGGAACTATGACTCAACTTGTCACACTAACTTCTGTCAGACTCTGGGTTGCTGTTGTTCCTCACAAATCATAATTAATGTTTTCCCAGGACCATCATTAAAACTGAAGACACTGTGTCAGAAAACAAACCCGGAGCTGTCGTGGATGTTTCTGCGTACACGACTCTCACTCAGCAGATGTGTAGAGTCCGTGTCCCGTTGGGAACATACAAATTCACTTGTTATTTCTGGTTTCTTTACAGTTTTCCATCACTGTTTGGTAAGTTTTAGGCAACAACAATGCTTCGGGTTAAACTCGACCCCTTCAGAATGTTTTTCAAGACTTGCCACCTAAAACTAAATGTAAATATGGGTTGTGATCATTGAAGGTGTCTTCAGAGAGCGGTGAAGCCATGACAGTGGACTGAACTATATGCAGATTCTACATTATTTGGTTTGTCCAAGTAGTTTGAGAGCTAATGCTAACTAGCCATACCTTTTTAAATATACAGTACAATTACAGGCTCACAAGTGTTGTAGTTGTACAAATGAAAAGGCAGAGACCTTTTTTTATTGATTTAGTTTACTGTACGTCAGTGTTTCTAAAACTTTTTACATCGTCCCTCACCCTCAAACAATACCAGTCTCTCCAAGTACCAACATTATGACCAACTTTAAAATACAGTAGCTCATGGCTAATCGTTGTTGACGTATACATGCCTAATGTGCAAGAACGTGACCGTGTAGCTACTGAAACAAAAATATTACAGGAGAAACAAAACTTATTTTAAATTACATTTCAGTTTAAATATTTTCATTTGGAGTTCTGCAGGATTTGAATAGAGTAAAATATTTTTAAGGTAACTTACGTTACTATGTGTACCACTAGAGGGAGCTTGTGTACCACCAGGGGTACGTGTACCATAATTAAGAAATAGTGGCTGTACGTTATCAATTATGTAACTTTGAATGTATGTTGCAGAAGTTAGAGTTTTAATCAACCCAGATTTTGTTTGTTTTCTCACATGTAGCTGTTTTCTACGCTCCTGGAGCTGCAGGGTAACTGTTGCTGTGGTCCAGAGGTGGAGCAGCATCGCTGACGGACCTGGGATCAGCCCGCTCTGCCTGTCACAGTCTGCTGACGGACAGACTGAACGCTGCACGATCCGATCTAATGAGCCTCCCCTGTAGAGAGAGAGAGAGGATCCAATGAGCCAGAGTGACCGTGACAACACAGCAGGTAGTACTTTCAATGCTGAAATAGTGTGTGTGTGTGTGTGTGTGTGTGTGTGTAACACAGCTGCCACGACAACATGACACCATAACCTACAGATTGTACTGACACATGCCTGTACGCTCTGTGTGTGTGTGTGTGTGTGTGTGTGTCCCTCGCTCTCCCAGAATGCCTTTCAGCAGCTCTTTGATGCGAGCTCGCAGACATGAAGGAGCTTTTCTGAAAAATGATCTCCTCCTATAGCCTCTCTGCGGGTGAGGGGCAGCGGGTGGGGGTGGGCGGGGCCGCTCAAACCATCGCCACAGCAGCAGCTTGCTATCATCCTCCGCCCCCGCCCTCTGGCTTTAATGTCCATGACGGACATGTTCTCCAGCGCCTCTTGGATGAGAGGTGAAAGTCTAGTTGCCTACGATACAGCACTTAGAATGACATTACTTACGTACTTACGTAGTTCTTCCAGCCCAGAGTCTGATCTGTTCCTGAACGTAACCAAGTAGTTCTGGTGACTAAACCAAACCATTATCGTTGCGCAACGTTAATAACAGTCCACAAGTCAGAATATGTGAACCGTTGGTCAGCAAGTTTTGTTTTGAAAGTCTAACAGGACGCTGCATGCCAATGTGTTATTGCTAACTTGAGTGTGGAAGCTTCAGACCACTGACAAGCTGCTGTGGACGAGTTGTGTCGTAGAAAACTCGTCTGTTAGTTTCATGTGAGCACAAAGAAATCATTTCATCTTCATGTCTTTTTTTCATTTTTAAATGTTTTCCTTGAGCCTGACTGTAACAGGTGTAGTTTACACAGCAGATACATGACTGGATGACATGTTGACGTTAAACTGAGACTCAGACAGTTTGTCATGTGGAGGCAGCAGCTTCAAAACTGTTTTTTTTTTTTTGTATTTATGCTGATCAAAATGAAACATGTTATACATGAGTCACGGTGAATAATCGCTGTAATGAGTCTATTTTCTGTGTCTGTGTGTTCAGTCTGAATAAAGGAGTTAATTAGCCTGGCTGTCATATAGTTTCACAGGGAGTTGCTTCAGTATGATGCTGCGATCAGTTTCAGAAAGTGTTTTACTAACGGTCTGTTTACTGTCACTGTTTATATAATCATTTCTGTGAGAGAGGCTACATGTATCTGGGTCTTTAATGAAAAGTTAGAATTGCAAGACGGTGGAGTAGAAGTCAACAACGACTCCAGAGATCCAATCATATCCTGTCGTTTAAGGCTGAGATATGATGTAAAGATTAAACCTTGTAGTATGTTTTTATTGCTTCCACTTAAATTTCTATTTCATCTTTATTGTCATTATAGTGTTTCTTCAGTTTTCTAAATCGCATCAGTAACAGCTGAGGGAAGATGTTCCTCTGAACCATCAGACGCCACACAGCTCTGACTCCAGACACTCGTTCATCCTTTTTCTGGATCAAATCACCATGCTGGTAATAATATCACTATAATGTGTCTGTATGTGATGCACTGAGGCCTCTTAGCCACCTCAGGCTGTGACAAACCACCAGGTACGATCACAGGTGGCGTCCCAGAAGTCCCTGCAGGCACAGTGTGGACCCATGCAGCTGTAATCTGGTTTTCATGGCATTACTGGATATTGAAAACTCAATATGTGGTTTACAGTGTGCTTCCTGTTAAGTGCCAAAGACTAGCCGGCCATTTACACCTCGGAGGTAGCCATTGACCTGCGTTAATGTACAGGAAGTGGATTTATCAAACGCAGGTGGGAAAAAAGAGGAAGAAAGGCCCGACGGGCAGGGATAAGTTGATTTGTGTAGCAGGATTGATTACAGTGTAATGTCTGTTTCTTTGCTGAACGCATTAATGTCCCGAGCTCCTCAAGTGGCTCAGCTTCCAGACGAGCACTTGTGTATTGATTTATTATGTTGTCTCGGTCTAATTACTGGGGAGGGAGGGCAGCGGCTGAAGGAAAAAGAGGAAGAAGAAGCTGTTCGGAGAGCAGAACAAACCTCCGACAGACTTCAGTCTAATGTGAACAGATGAAACCACAAGGAGGGAAAAGTTACATGATGTTTTCTGTTTTTTTTTGCGAGAATCTGAGTGTGTTGTCATTAAAGGAGCAATTTCATGTTTTGGGGAATCCAAACTGGGTCTCACCTAGTGAAGCTACGGTGATCCACAGCGTCAAAAGTATTAGATTCACAATAATGGCTCTAAAATTGTGATATTATTTATTTCCTGCCTATTCTTTTCTACTGAAACAAGTAAAAACAAAAGAAATGGGACAGTTCTTTTATTCTCAGTGGAAAATGCAATAATTCAGCATCTGATAATCTCTCTCACAAGAAACAGATGTTGTAAGTTTGTAAGTTTGCTAGTTATGACAAAGATTTTTTCCAGGACTAGTTCAAATGCAAGCTTTCTATTGTTGCTATGGTGGTTGCTATGGATTCTGGTATCACTGAGATCACCTGACTTGCACGTTTAAATAAAAATGTATCTGAGCCAGGTACACATCAGTTTTTGGTAAAATTGTTGTTATGACATGTTATTCATGGTCTATAGATATAGATAATGTACATTTTGAATATTGAACAAAGTTTTCTAATTCTATTTTTACGACAGGTGATATTGTTGTAATGCAGTTCAGCATGCTCGTGCACATAAGTTTGGAAAATGTGTTGATAATCAGAAGTCAGTTGAGGTATGGATCTATATACGTTTTTAAAGATGATGTAATGGATATGGAGTGAATCAGAGCATGAAGCCAGTAATGGACCAGACTGAAATGTACGGTGGATAACCTGCTGTGACGCTGTGATTAATATTCAGTAACTCCTCGTTTGAGTTACCTGCCTCGTTGGAGGGTGGATACTCAAGAAGGAATTAAATCAAATGGATCAGTGGGAACAACATACTCAGACTGTGGTGTGGCCCAACATGGAGCATGATAAAAACAACCTCTACAGTACTTGTGTGATGCTCTTTCAACATAAAACAAAGATTTAAGGGCTCAGATCAGCTTCAAAATCCATCGTATCTCCTGGATTCTCCCAGTGATGATGAATTTCTTCTTCTTTGGTTTTCACCAGGCTACCGCAGTGCTGTCTCGTAGAAGTTTCCTTTTAATGACGTCTCACCTAAAGTGTCCTTGATTATTCAACAAAATGTAAGGATTGGTTAATATCGTGCCAGTGTATCTTCATTATTATTTCTGCTTTCATTCTGACAAATAAAGTATTTTTGTGTCAGTTTTGGATAGCAGAAAGCTTCTGCTGCCAAGCTGGTCCATTTTGCCTTGGCTGTTAAAAAACCACAATTGATTTTTGATTGATTTTATGTATGAACTTAAATGAGTTTGATGCTGTTTATGTGGCCGTGGTTAAAAGATTTGATGCAGGTTGGTTTAAGGAGGCAGAGAGGAAACAGTGAATGGACAGTTTGCCTCCGTGGACACTCCTGTGATGGACAACACACGGTAAAGTGCTCTCTATTGTACACAGTGGCAAAGTGTGTGAGATAGTGTGATGTAGTGTCCTCCTGGGTGCCCTCCCAGTGCAGGAAACATGATGCAGTGACATCGAGGCCTCACCACACGCTACAAATGAAAGTCATGTGAAGCCGTAAGTTCACTGTTGCTTTTTGTCTCTTTGGGGAATTCTTGATTAAAACATATAAAACCTTCATCCTGTAAGAAAACGATATAATAACAGATGTGCTGGTGAGTGAGTGTCTGGTGATGTGTTCGTCTCTCAGGTGTTGGAGTCCGGAGAGAAATTTGACAACATGCAGCTAATTAAACGCTGATGCTAATACGATTTAGCACAGCGAAGGATTAGCTGCCCACAGCCTCGCTCACAGATGCCCCGTCATGGATGAGCTGCTTTGATGGATGTGTGGAGCGAGAACTGTAGCCTCTGTACATGTATGTTCATGTACAACACACACACACACACACACACACACACACACACACACCCACCCACACACACACACACACACACACACACACACACACACACACACACACACACACACACACACACACACACAGATGTATAAAAGGACCTTCACAGTTTTCCTCACTCATCTACCTCCAGCCAGCTGTGACTCAAACACTGAAGCACATGTAATCACTGCTCCTTCACTCCTTCAGACTGGATTATGATTTTTCCTCACAGCAACTAATTACTTTCATTCAAACACCTACTTTCATTGAATTAATCATCAGATATTTTCCCAAATAATCAATAAACATTTAGACTAAAGAAGAAAAATCCTATTAGAAAAGCTGGAACCAGAAACTGTTTGGTGTTTTTTGCTGAGAATCATTAAATAGTTGATTTATTTTCTGTATCAATGAATCCATTGACCCATCCCACTTACTGTTACTACGCCTGTCAAGCTTTTAAGTCTAACAGTGTGTGGGAGATCACTGATATTAATTTTAATAATAAAAAAAGTTTCCTAAATAGACAGAAGCAGTCTCTCATTGTGGTTGGTGGCAGTAGCGTAGGCAGAAGTTTTATTTTAGGTCGGAGGTGTAAAAGTGGGTGACTTTTTAAAAACTACAACTTTTAAAAAAAGGATAAAAAACAAACTGAAAAACAGGGAATTTATACTCGAAGACATTCTGCAGTGAAAAGGCAATACCAGCAGAGTATTGCATTTACAACATGCTCAACCAACACAGCTCATCCTCTAAAGGCTGTGCACAACACAAATATATTGCACCAGCAGTATCGTCTCCAGCACTGTCAAGTAACCGCTTTGTTGCACAAGGTGGAAGTTAAACATAAACTCTAATTAATGTTGTTTTTTTTTTACAACTGCAGTTTGATCAGGAATCAGCTGCCCTGCACAGCAGCAGCAAAAAGTAACCCCTCATGGAGTCTAGATACTGGTGGTGATGGTTTGACTCTTCTGAGATGAAGCTGGTGAAGCTGTGAAGATGATGGGTAGGAGGTGGGGAGGTGGAGGTGGGGAGGTGGAGGGCGCGCCCAAACAAGCAGCGTGAATGAACTAAAGGCAGGTGTTTAAAAAGACAGCAGCAAGATGATTGGTCAACAGTGAAGGTGTCGCTGTGATAGCTGATGGGAGCAGCTGATTTCAATTTACAGCCCAAGTTATTATGAGTGAGGAGTGAATGAAATGAGAAACAAACTAAAGACATGGACATCCCAAAATGTGGAGATGGAAAGTTTCAAGGCTTTTAAGTCAGAATGGTTCCATTAAAGATCAGATATGTCAGAGACAACCAACAAATATAAAAATCTTCCTGGCATTCAAAACATGTCTTCACTCACAGTACAACTCACAGCAGACATTATATACATACAGAAGAAGAAGTCAGAGTGCAGAGTTGGTATGTGATGATCAGTTTATGTGGTGTCTGCTGAAGAGGTGACGCTGCTGCTGGTGTTTGTCGTCCATAACTCTAAGAAATGTCCTCACACCTGCTGAGCGATCTCATTTTCAAAGATAGATTTTCATACTTTCAGATAGGATTTATATTCTGCGTAGAAAACAAGGTTGTGATGACTCAGTGATACTAAATTTCTTGAGAATTGAGATTACTTGCAGTGTTTTGTACATTTCAGGCAGGAGAGAGTCGTTTTCTTTCTGCTGTTCTTCCCTCAAAACAATCAACAGCAAACAGCTTTGGACAGATGCAAATCACCTCATTAACTCTCTAACCTAAATCCATTCTGCAGCAGGAGAGATGAGCGAATGTGAGGAAGAGAAGGGAAGAGACGGGGAAGGGGAAAAAAAAGAGCAACACACAAAAAAACGTCCTGATAAAACATCTGCTCGATTCGCCCATCTGTGCCAAGCCGAGCGAGCGAGGCCCGCTGTGAGAGGGAGGAGGAGGAGGAGAGAGAGGGAGAGATTGAGAGGTGGTGGGCGAAGAGAAAAGAAAGGAGGAGGAGATGGAGGCATGGTGCCCACGTCAACAAGTGCCAGGAATTGTTTTGGGGGGAAAATGCATCATAATGAAGGCGGGGGTTGGGCGAAAATCCACAGCTAACGCTAAATCCCCGAGGAAACAATTAAAGTGCCATTGTTTCTCACAGCCAGCTCAGATTCCTGACAATTTTTTTATTTCTCCCTCTCTGTTTTCACACCTCTTTTCAGATGATATTCTCTCCTCGCTGTTTTCTTCTTTGACTCTCTTTCAGAGGGATTTAGCGATTGATACGCCCCAGGCTCGGCTCTGTTGATCAGATGTGTGTGTCTCCGGCGGTACCGCTCCTCCACCTCACTTTTATTTTATCCGAGTGCTTAGCTAAAGAAGAGGGAGGCTTCTGGGTCAGCAGAGGACAAGATGTCTGCCTGATTATGGTTGAATTGGAAGAGATTATCCTCATGCTAAAAAGAGATTACTGCATTCTGCCTGCGCGCCGCGTGTAAAGACTACAGGCCGAGGTTTTAAAGTGAATACAGCAACAAACAGACAAAGACATCAGCAGCTGTGAGGACATTTACAGCTCCAATCCCAACTTAAGATGACAATATAGCAAACATCATGTCAGCCGAAGTTAGAGTAAACCTCCGCAGAGGGAAGAACTGGTGGTGTTTAATCCAACTGTGTGAGTCAGGAAGCACTCTCAGGATGATGTGTGCGTTTTTTAAAAACTGGATTACCGACTGGAGCCCGGAGCCCCTGAAGGCCTCATGTTCACCATATGTCAGAGTGTTTGAGATCATTTCATCAACGGATAATCTGTCTCAGAATATGCATTTTATGAAACTATTGATTTCCCCTGACAGGATTAAACTGATGTTGTTATATATTTTTTATTAATGTCAAGAAATCCTATTAAAAGAAAAACTAAGATAATCATATCTTAGCAACTGTGAGCAGCCACAGCAGGTCTGTGGAGCCTGAACATGTTGAAACTGTGTGTGGGGCTGTGAGAGGAGAGATGAAGAGTTTTCTCCAACTTTCAAAAACTAAAAACACAAAATCAAACTTTAACAACTGTTTTATCTGCTTTAACCTCAGCTGCTAATGCCTCCATGTCAAGCTAGTTAACTTACTTACAAAATCTTGTCCTGGTGCCCCTTTAAAACCTTGAGTCTGCCTCCTGACAGGTCTCTGCTCAGATCTAATCATCTCTTTCACATCACAGTCATTTGATCCACCGTTATTATAAAAAGTATTGATCAGAGCAGCTTTCAGAGCGCTGCCTGACTAACTGTAGTGTGCTGCAGCCCACCTGTGGTACTGATACGATGACAAAGAGCCTAACTGACAGGTGTGGGCATGTTGTGTTTATATCCAGACTCACATTACCAGGATGCATCTGCTCGTTTGGGTTTTGTTCACATTGTTCCATCTCGGACAGACTATCTGCTGGACGCTCGAGGCATTTTTCACATTTTTCACCATTCTTGCATCTACGGCGGTGTAATTAATCTGGCTGACAGGTGTCTGCTGCGCAGGTACAAACAGCCAAATAATAGGGTCTGTTCAGGATGTGACGGCTCCCGCTGCTCCGTGCAGGAAAAAAACAGACCAGCAGGTGTTTACTAAAAATGAAACGGAGTGGAATCAGCAGTTTACAGCAGTTCATTCAGCAGCGGCAGATAGACTGAGCACCGGGAGTTTTTACTGATTATTCTTATCCTGCCTCTGTTTTATTGAGCAGCACAGCTGAGGCCTGCTTTATCTTCAGACTGAGAGTGCAAATCCACCTGATGTCAGAGCTTTAAGAGCTGCAGTATCAGGAGTGACACATAAATACAACATCAGGTTAAAGTGACACGTTGTTCATCAGTGTCCAGCGTGAGCAGCAGAGCAGCTGCAACTTCTGGTTCTCTGCAGCAACTTACTCAACCTCATGTGGAGAGCATGGCACAAACAGCTGCCCCTCGTTTCTTACCTGTTTCTTTTTCTTTTTGGCTCTATGTCTGGCTACAACAAACACCACAGGACCTGCAGGTCGACCTTTGTCTTTACCTGTCGGTCGGTCGGTTGGTCAGTCCAAAACACTTTCTCCACCCTTTGGCAGACATAGCTTTCACCCCAGGAAGCTAAAATCTGGCATGGAGGACATCTGTGTGTTATGTGTGTGTGTGTGTGTGTGTGTGTGTGTGTGTGTGTGTGTGTGTGTTTGTGCTCGTGCCAGTTGTATAAAAGTGGGCAGGACAGTTGGAGGGACCTATTATTATAAAGAGGTACATAACCATCGCGCCCTCATCAGAAAAGCGAACATGTAGGTCGACTGTAAAAACAGCTTGTTACCACCCATATTTCTGTGTCTTGTTAGGCGGCGACCTCTAGTGGCCATAGTGAATATTACAAACCCAATCGCCAGAATAAAGATACGAGATAAGTACGTTTCTGCAAAACCACAGATTAGTTCAAAGTGAACGTTTCTTTATTTCTTTATGTTGTAACTTTACGTTTGTTTAGGTTGGAAACATCATGGTTTAGCTTAAAATACCTGCGTTGGTCCATATGTTCACGGATGGAGATATATAGCCAGCCTTTGTCTGCACAAAAACAAATGATTCTGAAGATCTCCTAAAAAAACATACGCTTTTGACGCCATAAATATGGCTGGACACATCCCCAGCTGTCATTAAAAATCTCCACTGGTGTTACCGGTGTGTTGGCTGTAATATCGCAGCCTCCGTCCCTTCGACCTCCAGATGTGACAGTCAGCTGATAAGATTATAATGTGAACCTGATATACCACGTTTGGTACAAATGTCAACCTTGGACGTATCTGTGTTTTGCAGAGACGTTAACTGTTAGCATTATATCCTGGAGACCGGGTTGCTGTTACGGTAGCAAAGGAAGGAGGAAGTCAGGTGAAGGGAGGACTTTCACCTTCATGTCCATTCACGTGGCAACGGGCAACGGTGTTATTTTGACATAGACTTTAATCATTGTATGTACACACAAAGCAACTTAAGTTACATACGTGACTTTTTTCAACACAAACCACAGTGTTTTTCCTCAACCTAAACAAACTGCGTTTGCACAATGATGCATCACTCATCCTGCAATAGTCATGTGGTAAAGGGAACAGTTATATATGCTTTGATTTATTGTAGTTTTCACCGGCAATCAATCTTTTTAATCATTTAGTATAGGGTTTAAGAATATGAAAAAATATAGACATAAATAAACATTATCTTATGACACTTTCTTAATACTTAGAAGAGGTAGGTGGGTAAGAGTCAATATACAGCTACAACAGCAATGATAGTGTTATACTAATATAATTTTGATATCAGGTGGGGGTTGTTGCTACTGTAAAGAGAGGTCCAGTCAGATCAGTCAGAGAGACTGATCTAAAAGAGCTCCATCAGTAGAAAATAAAGAGCTGTGACTTACATCATGATCTGCAGCAGGATGTTAATCTCGCCTGGTTTCACCTGCTGACCTCGATTACTCTGAGAGGACGCTGCTGCCGGATAACATCAGACATGAACAACTGTACATAGAACTGATGTATAACTCCTCTATAGACTGATGAGAAACTCCATCAACACTTTATGGAGGGAATTAACACGAGTGTGGTGTGTGTGTGTGTGTGTGTTTAAGCTGCTAACTCAGGTCAGAGGGAGTCAGCAGAGACCAGAGCAGCAGCTGTAAAAATAGTTTATAGGAGGAATTAGAGCTGATCATCATTAACCCGGGTCCAACAAGGAGCGATAAAAGACCAGCGGAGAACCTGCACACAAGCTTTTTAACAGTGGTGAAGACCCGGCTGCTGGGCTGCTGGGCTGCTGGGGTTCATGACGGAGGGAAGCATCTGAGGTAGCTGCAGCCTGAGAGGAAGAAATACACGTCTGCAGCTGCAGTATCTGTGTTTGATAATCCCGACCAGAACATTAGTATAATGTGAATCAACATTTATCTACATTTATGAAAATGTGTTGCACAAAAATGAATTGCACTTATCAGTGTTGAATTGAATTAGCTCCTGTTCTTGGTTCTGCAGCACCTTCCTGTCAGATTCAGAGTTTCCAGCAGCTGCTTCCATCATACAGCTCTAATAAACCCTCTGTACTCTACCTCTTCATACAGTTAGAGACTAGCTGGTGAACGTTTAGCAGCTAAAAAAACAGATGTTTCCCTCAGGAGCTGCTGGAGACCAAAAACAGAGCTAAAAGAGAGAATATTGGACTTACATTCATGAGGTGAAACAAACATGACTCTTATCGGATGATCATGTTCCACAAAATCACCAGAATAAATGCTTGAAATGTTCATTTCTGCAAAACCATGTGGCAATTTAAGGTGACAACGCTGTGCTGATGGTCTGGTTAGGTTTAGGCACCAGAGCCACTTGGTTAGGGTTAGAAAAAGATGTTGTTGGCTTGAAATACTTGTTTTTTTTGTTCTCCATGGGGAGAAGATTCAAACTTTTAAACTGTTGTGTGATTTTAAGTGAGTCTCATGAGTGTGAATGTTTTTTTCATTTCGTTTGAGCCCTAATTGAAGGTGATGTCCTGTCACTATGTGAGTGACAATTAAGTTTCTTGAATCTTGAAACATTACCTCATCTCAGTCACGTCAGGTAGATTTTCATGGTGGTCGATGAAGACAACAACTCCCATGATCCTACACTACTTACATCCTGTTTTTTTTTTGATGGAGAGACCAGCGAAACTGCTGCCAGTGGGAAAAGATTTTTTGCACTAGTTTCACTTAAGATCAATTTTTTTTCCAAATTGAATTACTTAAATAAATAAATTGTGGTATCTCGGGCGATTCTGGCTTCTGTAATATGAAATATTTTCCAAATATTTTGTTCAGCTGCTGAAATCTCCGGCAGGGTGAACGACTCTGAGTCTGCAGGTTGGACATGAAGCAGGAAGTTGTTCTCTGTTCCTGCAGAGGAAGAAAGAAAGCCCAGTGTCTGTAAAGGCACATATAAAGCTGCTGATTAGCTGCCTGGCTGTTAATTTCTGCTGACACTGTATCAGGGTTATTTGCAGCAGCCGCTCAGGCCTGCAATGACCGTACCTCACACAATGAGGAAGTGACAGTTTAATGTGGCGGATAGATCAAAACGGCTAATGTTTTATTAGCGGCCTGCCATCGGCTGCAGGTGAAAGCTGCTTTTATTGGAGCCCCTTCCCTCTTCTCTCAGCACAGAAATAAATGAAGGTATTAACATTAAGCACCTCTCCCATCAAGGCAGCGGGTCCCTTTGCGCCCGCCGTTATGTCCTCCAGCCAGAATTTACCCACACAGCCGCCGCTCACCTGCCATTTCCACAGGCCTCAGCCAGGTGAACCAAATCACTCCTCAGTTCCAGTTACAGCTGTTCTCATTTCTGGATGCTGTTGTTAAAATGAATGTGAGGTGATGTTCAGGACGTGTCAGCTCGGTGCTGTTATCAGCTCGGCAGCCTGCTGAACCGTTCCCGTGTTTTCAGGGGAAAGTGAAGAGAACAAAACAAAGAGAATGAAGGACGAGTGTGAACTCAGCAGGAGTCTCCCTGTCAGAACTCACACACCGCTGCTTTTTCATCTTGTATTACGTACACACACACACACACTCACACCTTCAGGAGTCATTGACCATGGGTGTGTTTCCACTCGTTCGGTTCGTTTAGGCTGCCGTTAAATCAGTAAAAGTGATCCAGACTGCATGTGTGCACTGAGAGACAGAACCGGAGAGAAGTGTGTTTTAACTTTACGATGGCTATAAATGTACTTTATTGATATCCTGATGGCTAGCTAAGCAAGCTAGCGCAGACGCTAACCAGATAAACAATGTAAATTGAATGATTTTGTGCAGCCGACTCCTGATCACAACTGACTGCACATCAGCCTCTTTTGTGAAGCATTCAGAGGGTGAAACAGACAAAAATGTGATACTTCATACTCTGATACTTTCTAGCTCTTCTTGTACCTCAAATGTCAGTTCAGTGTGTTTACTATAGGTCAACAGCATGAATATTGGGTGCTGAAGTGCATAGAAGTTGAATATAAGCTAAAACTTTCCAGATATTTTCTTCAACATGCTCATTTCAATGATTCCCGGTAGAGTTTGTGACGCCGAATATGTTATGCAGCTGTTCATTTATGAGTGGATTCCCATTTTGTTTGCTTAAATGTGTCATATTGTAGAATGAAAGATTTTCCATTTCCTTTATCATAATAATGTAGATATAAGTGCTAAAAAAAATGGGAATGATAATGAGTTTTTGCTCTGAAGGACCATGGATGAAAACAATTGCAGATTTAAACTTCAAATACTAAGAAAGGCTGCTTTACAGATGTTTTATTAGAAATGAAATGCATTCAACATGTATGTTAGAGCTCAAAGATAGACACAATGCTTTTTGATGCGTGGATTAGTGGGTTTGTATACTGTTGTGCAAATTTAATCATGTGATTTAAAGAAACGAGGGTCCCAGAACTAATGACCCTTTCCTGGGGGCGCTGATGAAATCTGCAGCAGCAGCCTGAGTTTCCTGAAGTCTCCACAGTTTATTAGATGAGCTCCAGGTTGCCCAGACAGCCTGTCTCATATTGTTTCAGCGTATGGGGCTTGTAAACACTGTCGATAGCTGCAACTAAAACCCAGCAGGGGTGGAATCACAGCGCTCCGCCTCCAAACTGTTCACCACCCGCCCAGCTGTGGAACGGATGTAAATATGTGAAGAGCAGAAGAAGAACGGCTGCTTATCTGCAAACTAATTATACATGTGTACATACAAGACACTGTCTATAGTGTGCACTAAACAGCTTAAATGTTAAATAAATGAACTCCAGGTTGATCATTTTCAAAGTCACTTTTGTGTCTCTTGAATCAAAGTTTTCTTTCCTTGAATTAGATGAATTAGTTTCTTCTGGTTGTCTCTTTTTGTCCTGCTGTTGAGCACAAATGATCTTGTAATGTGATCTGCTCACAGACTCGTCAGGGCCGTGACGATAACATTTCGATCAAACATTTTTAATATAAAAAATCTGGATGATTACATCTGTACTTTCCCAGCTGGACCGCAACAACCAATAACAGAGGCGTCCTGGAGCAGTGGACGGTGCTGCCAAGCAACGATAAACATTGTAGCCCTTGAGGCTAACGCTAGCTAGCATACCACTGTTGACAGAAACTTAAAATCTCACCTCCAGTTCTCGCTAAAGAAGAACGTTGACTGTATCTCTCCACTCATCCAGACTCTCAACCTTCTGCTTTTGTTTTTACTTTGTTTTTTTTATTCTCCATTTGTTTACGTCTGCTTCCCCATGAGGTCACGTGTGACCCCAGCTTCAGTCTGCTGAGCCATGAAGCCAGAGAGCTGACACCACACCCCAGCTGCTGCACAGATGCTGTTCGCTGTTTATTCAAAGTGTATTTATATTGAATGTGTTACGAGTCAAAACTGCTCCAAACTCCACACTGCTCAGCAACAAACCCGCCAGGTGAACACTTTTTGCTCAGCTGTGATCTTATTGTGCTTATGTTTGTGTTTTTACTCTTGTGGGACAATAAAGACGTGAATTAAACTGAAGTGAATGTTCCTTTTTGTGTGCATCAGTCTGGTGTGGCTCTGCTGTAGTAACGAGACGGAGGTGTAATCATCCAGGAACGATCCCGCTGGCTCTAATGGCTGATTTAAGATAATTGTAAATATGCTTCACTTGTTTTAATATGCAGATTGTTATTGTATCGTAACTGCTCCCCCACATATGACTCTTTAACCCACCCCGACGCCATTAGTTCTGTTTGGTTTATCAAAAGGAGTATGCTTACTGTTAATGTTACACCGAGAAAAGAAAAGAAAAGAAAAGAAAAGAAAAGAAAAGAAAAGAAAAGAAAAGAAAAGAAAAGAAAAGAAAAGAAAAAAGAAAAGAAAAGAACAGCTGAGCATCATTGACTTATTACAAGTTTCTACTTTCACGGTCAGATTTTGTGGCCAGTGAGCTACAGTTTAATGTTTCCTACCTTTTAAAATGGATGACGCAGTGTAGCTTTTAATACATACCAACCTATGACCTCCATCTTAGGATTTAGTCGACCATTTGACCCCTGGTACATCCTGTATGTAAGACTAAGACCTGGTGTCAACAACTGTCCTGAGTGATCCACTCACAAGTGGACAGCTCTCAGTACAAGTGTGAATGAACAGAAGACAGATTGAGGACGCATTTGAGATCCAATCCTTGGTCCTGGGCCACACTGAAGGACCACCTACTCAACTGATGTCCTCTGTGGAAGACGAAGATGAAGACGAAGATGAAGACGAAGATGAAGACGAAGACGAAAACGAAGACGAAGAAGAAACAATAACATGACATGTTTGGTCTCTGTTAACTTGTCAATGTTAGCAGCAGATGTTTGTGAACACACCGTCTGTTTCAACTGATCCAACCACCGAACCAGTAACCACAATATCACCAGACTCCCTTAACAAATGTAGTGATTTTAAGAGTTGTTTCATGAGGAGAAACTTTATAAACTCTGTGAAACGCTGAATATAGTAAATTCTGTCATTGTCTCCTTCTTGTGAATTCAGCATTAAATGAACACCTGAAGTTGTTTGTCTCCTTGTAAAAAGTGTCAGTTTGTGGCAGCATGGCTGTACCAGCCTGTCTGCTTCTGTGTCTAAAGTGCTAAAGTCTTACCTGCCAACATTTAGCAGCTGTTTGAACGCACTGTTTACACTGATTTCCCCATTTACACTTTATTGATGCTAAACATGTCACATTTTACAAATACACTAAACAGTAACCAATATAGGCTACTTCTTTGTCCCTGTGGAGAAAGTCCCCAGACTCCCTTAAAAAATGTCCCAATTTAGTGAGTTGTTGAGTTGGAGACACTTTATAAACTTTGTGAAACGCTGTCTGACTAATTCTTCATTATTTGGGCCTTCTTGTAAATTCAGCAAATGTTCTACATGAACTTCTGTTTTTTTGGGGGTGTAAAAAAACATTGTGTCTGTGATGAACATTTGCATAAAGAGCGAGGAAGTGAGACGTGATCATGGTCACTCTATGAGTTGGTTTCGCTCTGATCTGTGGACTCTCTTCAGCCTCTCACTGTCAAAAAAAGGTCCTTTGTCCTGCCAGTTGAAACCATAAGTCCAAAACTCAGTTTTAAAATTCTTCATATTTGGTCTTAATAAGCGCTGAATTTATCATTAAATTTCAGCAGGCACCTCGGTGCAGTTAAATAAAGGGCTGAGTGAGCGTCCAGATGTGAGGCGCGTCTGACTCCGGCTGCTGACGGCGGCCTTCTTGTGTTGTGAATCTCACGCTGGCGCTGCAGATGCCTTTTGTTGTCGCCTCTTAACTCGACACACCAGGAGCCTGACACTTAACAATCTGGAGCTCATAATGTGTGGCGAGGAGGAGCACTCGTCTCCCAACATGCGCTCCTTGTTCTCTCCTGCTCCGGTCCGTGCCCTGGAGGGACGGGATTCTTAAAAAGAGTCGTGTTGAGGGTTCTGTTTTTTATCTCCTTCAGAGCTGAACTCCGGCTCCTGATAATGTGTCGGGAGGCTTCTCTTCGCTTGGTTGCGCGTTTCTTTTAGATTTGTAAAGGCGTCAAGGAAGTTTTTTAAGTTTGACGACAGGAAGAGGAACAAGAAGAAAAAAAAACATGTCCAGAGTTGCAGCTGAATTGCTGAATCAGTCAGAAATTTTTATTATGGTTTGCTGTATTGTGCAGCATGATGGAAACTTTGGTGTCTCCACATTTTACAGTTTTTTCTCCGGGCAGCATGAAATGGCACATTTCATCTGCGAGGCTTTGTATCAGTGCAGATGTGCTGAGGTTTGAGTCACTCTAACGCTCCCCAACAGAGAGGAGAAAAAATGAAAAGTGTTCTGCCTCTGAAAAGTTGATGACATGTTCGGCTCCGCTTGTCTGAGAGAATGGCAGCTTGCGAATTTGAAGCTGTCAGGTTGTTCTTTGACGACGAGTCAAAACTCTGGGAGAGGCCTGGTTTGATTTCCTCAGAGTTTAGATCACATCCCGTCACCTCGCCACTTACAGGTGTCAGCTTCTGTTTGGCTGCAGTCAGATGAAACGAGAGGAAGAAAATACAAGAAAACACAAGAAAATACAAGAAAACACTGCGACAACGGCTCCGACTGGTCTGAGAGCACTGAGGAGGAGAACATAACATGTATCATCAGGTTCAGTATTGATGTAAATATGTTTTCTTCATGTTCAGACTGAAACCAACAGTGAATGACTCTCCTAACAAGTGTTGCAACACTGATATGTTGATACTTTGTGTTCAATTGTGTTGTGACATCACTGCACATCCTCTCTGGTTAGGTTTAGTAGAAGATCATTTTTTTGATCATAAATACGTGTTTTGGGCACAAACATGGCTGCAGATGTCCTGACCTCCCATCAAAAATAAGATGTTTTTAAAGAACATCTCTCTGCTGGAGGAGTCTTTTCTTCTTCTATGGTTCAGCTGAGAGGTTTATTTAAATACAGAAGATATTGGAGTATCCTGAGATCTTCTGTGCTAAATGCAGCAGTTACATAAAGAGCAGAAATGCTGTGTGAGACGCTGCAGAGCCTCCTCACTCCTGACATTAATTCACTTCTATACAGAAAGCAGTTTAATGGGCTCTTAAAGACTCCCCGAAAACTGAGCGCAGTCACGTCCGCCGCAGACATTAATCCATAAACTTGTACAGTATGTAATTTTACGCTTCAGAGTCACTTCATGTCTCTGTGACTTTAATGGTTCCAACAGATAAACAAACGTGAACGCTGCTTTTCTCAGAGCTCATGAGGGTTTTGAGCCGTTTGTGGATACAAATTTAAATCCGAGACGTAACTTCTCACATAAAGAGCGATAAGACTGGAGGGATGATTAGGGATTTTCCTTTTTGGTAATTAAACCATCTCATTACTCTTAGGATCAGATTAAGCCGAGGACTTTTCACACCACTTCTGGGAATCTTTTGCATCCTGATACTGCCGCTGATTTGAGGCCGATCGTACAAACAGCAACCGCTCGCTGCTGATATCACTCTGTGTCGACGGTTCTCAGCTGCTACGAACAGTTTTTGTTGAGTTTTTCCTGGTTCTGTAGTTCTTCAAGCTACTTCTATTAAGTTGCTGGATGAGAGACAGATAAAATGAAAAGTGGTCCAAAGTGAAGTGGCAGAAGCTGAGAAATCCTGTTGAGTCCCTGATATCAGCCCGATTGTTTATGTTGCAACTTCACGTTTCTTTAAGATCAGTTTTTAATTTTCTGCTGTGACAGCGCTGTGCGTATGACGTGGTTAGGCGTAGCCACAGAAGCCACTTGGTTAGGGTTAGTAAAACATCATGATTTGTTTTTAAATACCTGCTTCTGTTGCCTCAAACATGTCTGGAAAATGTCCTCACATCCTGTTAAAAGAATGTATTGGTTTCATGTTTACAAATGTTGAAGCACAGTCTTGAACAGTGGTTTCTGGCAGCCATATTGCCACTTTTTGCCACTTTCACCGTTTACTAAAGGTTTTGAATGCAGGACTTGTATTGAGTATTTTTACTAGGGGTGGTTAATTGGCCCAATTTCCCGATTCGATTCGATTTCGATTATTGAAGTCTCGATTCGATTACAGACCGATTATCGATTATTAGCGATTATCGATTCGATTACCGACTGATTATCGATTATTAACGATTATCGATATGATTTTCGATTTATTACAGTTATAAAAACAGAACACAACACTGTGTACCTTCAGTGATCAAATAACACTGATCAATATTTATTGCTCTGGAACAACCAGCTCGCACACATTTTACTGTAGCCTTGTAGCTATACTGTACACAGTTATGAAAACACAACACACTGTGTAACTTCAACTTGAGTGATCAAATACTGATCAATTATTGCTCTGGAACAACCAGCTCACACACATTTTACTGTAGCCTTGTAGCTATACTGTACACAGTTATGAAAACACAACACACTGTGTAACTTCAACTTGAGTGATCAAATACTGATCAATTATTGCTCTGGAACAACCAGCTCGCACACATTTTACTGTAGCCTTGTAGCTATACTGTACACAGTTATGAAAACACAACACACTGTGTAACTTCAACTTGAGTGATCAAATACTGATCAATTATTGCTCTGGAACAACCAGCTCGCACACATTTTACTGTAGCCGTAACTATACTGTACACAGTTATAAAAAAAAAACAGAACACGCTGTGTAACTTTCAACTTGAGTGATCAAAAAAACTGAACAATATTCATTGCTCTGGAACAACCAAATTCTTATGGAGGAAGACCAGCTGGTCCACATGTTGTGGAGTGAGCATACTCCAAGATTTGGGATCGATTTAAGTGTGAAAAAGCTCCGGGATGGAATAACATATCTTGGCTCCAGACTATGGACCAAATAGCGGAAGCCCGTATTTTCCACCACGCTGTATGGTCTCATATCCTTCGCTATGAAGTAAGATATACACTTGGTGATTTTCTTTGCTCGCTCCGAGCCGGGCGCAAGCTTAGCCAGCTCGTGGAGAGTGCGCTGTTTTGGTTGGAAGACGGGCTTCGGGCGCTCGTTCTCAGCCCTGGCTGCCTCCCCTGGATGAAAGCGCGACACATGAGCCCTCATGTTGCTAGTATTGCCGCAGTACTTTAGCTTAGTGTGGCAAAGCTTGCAGACAACATACATTCTGTCGATATCTTTTGAAGACTTCCCATGAAAACCAAAATGTATCCACACGCTTGCTTTAAACCCAGGTGGAGCTGGGTGGATTAGTTGGTCGCCGGTTGTTGTTTTTTCTCCCTCCATTTTTCAGCCGTCGCACCCGCACCTCGCTCACCTCGGTTAGCACCTGGTTAGCGTTAGCGCCGACACACTTCCTCGCTGGCTCAGTTACACAGCATCTTGTTATGACAAACAGTTAACAGCTCCACCTTGTGGTTAAATCCTGTATGACAGCCAGTGACAGGAGGACTCGCCGTTGTAACAGTATTACATTTTGAAAAATATTAATAATCGATTTTTGGAAAATTCATAATCGATTCATAATCGGTCATTTCATAATCGCGATTAATCGATTATCGATTTTTTCCACCACCCCTAATTTTTACTGAAGTAAATGATCTGAATACTTAACATTGCAAAGTTTAGCAGTTTATGGAAGTTATAAAGTGCTGACAGATGGACTCATATGTTGTATGTTTAGGTCTGCACATAGGATTTTTGATCATAAAGAAACACAAGACTGACTGAAAACTTTCCTCTTCATTCATCGTGTTGGATCAGCTGACTGAACTGTTTTCAACAGACTCTTTTTAAGCAGTACAGTAAGCGTCCTGACGGCTGAGTTTACATCAGCTCATTCAGAATCCTTTCTCTGCTGCCAACATACTTTCTCATTCGGGGGTGAGATGACAGCTGGATTTTTACATAAAAATCTGGACGGGTGCAGCTTCAACAGACTGTCGGAGCTCAAAAAATAAAAGAATCGGCGCTTCTGGGCCCGTACACTCGCTGTGAAAGCGGGTCCGGCCAAACAGCTGCCGAGCCGGCGCGCCACGGCGTCTGAGGCCAGCTTCTCCATTAGCTCTGGATGTTAGTGAGGCGTAGCCGGCGGAGACGGCTGCTGTTGGCATCGCCATGTGTCCACTCACTGTTTCCCACACACACACGCGGGAAAACAGGAAATGCAACAGGGAGTAATGTGGAACAGATTCGACTAGTCTGCAGCCAGACACCTCGCTGCCAACCACAGCAGCCGACCGATGGAAGAAATTATAATAAAAAACCAAACAGATGAGAAAACACATTAGGTTTAAAGAACATACGAGACAACATGCTCATATACACATGTTTAGAAAGAAAGATTACATCTTTCCACCGATCCATTTATTTATGCCGTACTTTAGGATGCAGCCGCTAATTAAAGCTGGAGCGTTACAAACCAGCCGCTGACGATCAATACCAGCCTCACCAGCCTGCAGAGGGCCGAGCGAGGGCCGTACGGGGGAGGGAGAGAGTGAGAGAGGGGGGGGGTGTATGTCTGCCTTCATTTATTGAATTTCCACTTGCTTTACAACACGGTGCTAAGCAGAGGCACGAACAGACTGCAGCTGCTAGCTGCTAACCAGCAACACACAGACCACACACACTGTTATTCTCACTAGTGAGGGCTTCATATTGAATTACATTCATTTAGGTCACTTATCCTTATTTTAACCCTTAACCACAAAACAAGCCTCAAATACATTGATCACCTGGGAACAGTACAGGCCTCACACGTGAGGACGGAACAATACACATGCTTTCTATAAACAGTTCTCACTTATTAAAAATAGCATTCATGTATTAATGAAGTTAAATAATCCACACTTTCATGTCTCCACATTTGTAAGCATGAAGCTGCTGGATATTTGTGACATTTTCCAGATAAAACCAGGTATTTTCCGCTGAAACATGATCTTTTTCCTGACCCTAACAAGACCATAAGCACGGTGCTGTCACAACATAAAATTTAAATTGAACCTAAAGAAGCTGCAACATAAAGGATTGTGATATTCCAACACATCCGTGGTTTACAGAAATGTACATTGCTAACATTCATTCTGGCGGTGAGGTTAAAAACAGCCGCCTCTCTCAGAGCAATGAAATAGAAATGAGGACCTGAATTTTTTTACTACAACCTTCAAAAATTTGGTTTCATGCTCCCAACTTTTCACCCAATAAAGAAGTGAAAAGGCTTCATTTTCCCAAAAATGTATTCACTTCCTCACCCTCCTAAAATCGTCCCTACATGTAAAAATGCATTCATTTTCCCAGAAGTTCTCCAACATTTCAAATGGCCCCAACTTTCTAGAAATATCCCCTACTCTCCGCCTGTGGTTGGCCGATCGATGGCGATGGCAGCGGTGAAGGCGGCCGACCAATGGGCTGCCTGATCTGCAGGCTGCTCTCGGCACCTTCGTGCTCTCGGGCTCGGCCCCTGACAGCCGCCTCCATCACTGCTGATGTGAGCTTGTACAAAAATCGAGCCGGGCATGCTCGTGGCTCTGATGCTTTGATTACCCCGAGGCCTGCAGCTGCCGCTCTGTCCAATTAGTGTTATGGATGAGCTTCATCTCATCAGCGCCTCCCCTCCCTCCATCTACGTTGGCCCCTGGCCGGCCGCCTGGCCCCCAAGCAGGGGAGAGGGAGGCAGTCACCGGACCTCGGAGACCTTATCGCAGAATTCAGCCGGGGAAGGTGAATCTCTGAAGTCAGCCGTTTCTTCCAGGAAGTGAGACCTCGGAGGCATGTCGGAGTCAGACTGTAGACGTGTTGTTTTGGGAAGAAAATGGAATCGACACAACATCATGTTTCAACAGAAACATCTATCAAGAGCCAGCAGCTTCAGAGTCGATCTTATTAACCCAGTAATCCATCTGCTCTAAGAATCAGTAATCCATCTGTTCTGAGAACCATTACGACTGGATCACAGTTTCAGGTCACCAACACACACAAATAACAAAAACACAGAGTGCAAGAGGAAAATAATGTACCACAGGCTCTGATGGAGAACAATGATCCATCACTGAAATTCTACTAGATGAGATTTGTACCATGAAAAATTGTTTCAAATAAAAAATGAGTAGTGAAGAAGCAAATAGATCAGATAACTGGTTCTGCTTAAAAACTTTGCTGTGCTTGTGTTCAACCAGCCCTGTTTCTTCAACTATATACATCATCTCTTAAACGTATATTTAGTTTATTGCCTCAGCTAACCCCACAGAGATAGTGACCCGTGTCTGTTTACTCTCATAATTTAGACTGTAGTCCAGAAACATGGCAGCTCTCTCCTCAGAAAGATGTTGCTGTTGGGTGAGCTGTGGTAAATCACACACACACATATTGGTGGCATCTGATCCATGACAATTTGTTTTCTGTTCGAGCCCACAAACTGGCTGCCAGCACATAATGAATCAGTCGTGACTGTGCCTAAAACTGGAGTAGAACTTGGCCCCACAGCCGTACCGGTCATTTGGACCTGACCTGATTAAAACTGCAAAAATTTGAGCCTTGTAAGCGACCCAAGCTTTAAGTTTGATATATTTCATTTACTGGCTGCTAGTTTGAAGGCTAATGCAGTGCTAATGCTACTAGCTACACACTTTTACTGCTGAGTGTAGTGGTTTTGAAGTTTTTCTGTTTACCTCTCATCTTCCAGCTGTCTATTTCTATCCAGGGGCGACAGTCTGGTGTCAGCTTTGAAAGGGAACAACTACATGAAATTTCCTCGAGAGCAGTTCCTGAGGGGGGATGCCAAACGTGGTCCGGGGGGAGGGGATCAAAACATTGTGTGGTAAAAGACTGCTATTTCAATTCTTATTGATATTACATAGTTGTGTTTGCGGTGACATGTTGGGGTGCACAAACAATATTTTCGTCATTTCTATCTTCTGTAAGTTCTTGCTGTGTGTTTCAGTACACTGAGAGCAACTGATCACCACAGTCCAATTCCTGTGCGTCTTGTGGCCAATAAAGCTGATTCTGATCTACCTGGATGTATACCATCAGAGATTTTTTTTACTAAATTACATTAGAAAATAACCAAAACCAAACAGAGCCCGAAGCTTTATGCATTAAAATGTACGAGGATTCAGAGCTGTGGTGGAGGCAAACGTTAGCTTGTTGCACTCAAGAACATGCATGAAGTCACGTCCTTTGACTGGCACAGAAAATCCGACCCGAGTCCCTCACAAAAGAAATCCACAAACAGTCCAGCAGCTTTACACAACTTCAACAAATAATCAGAATTAGAATCAGAATCAGAATCAGAATCGCTTTTATTGCCAAGTAAGTTTGCACATACGAGGAATTTGCTGTGGTCTGTAGATGCAAAACAACAATCAATACTAAAAGTACTTCAAGGACAAAATAAAACTATAAAAATATAAATAGAGTGTAAATCATCCACAGGCTCGTAGAGGCAATTGTCGGGGAATGGCCAATAAAAACATGAATAAGGCACTACATACTGTTAGATCAAATTCAGCCAAATTGCGAAAGAAACAAACAATTATATATGAACAAAATGAACTGAATGAAACAGGTTTTACAAACTAAACATACTATAAATATGTTCAGGTCCAAAGGAGAGTGAGTTATGTACAACGAACAGGCTGTTTCTGTCATAACAGGTAAAAAAAAAATGACAGTAGGTGTTTTATGAATGTGACAGAAACAACTACATCAATCATCCAGCATGTCACCGTGTTATTATCAGTCTGTATGTTTCCATGTAAAGCTCGTCAGCGCTGCGTCTCCCCTGGGATCAAAGCTACAGAGCACATTTTACAGGCGTCTCTGAGCTCCTATACACTGATTTTACTCATCAGCTGGGAGAAACACATTTCAAAGTGAGGAAAAAAGGCGAGCAGTGTGGTTCAGATGCAGGAGGCGGATGCAGACCGATGTCACCAACATTAGCCCAGTTAGAGTCTGACAGCCTGTGGCTGACACGTCCTCCAGCATTTCCTCCTTCTATCTGCAGAAATAATCCCCGGTCCGATCCACCTGTCATACAAATGAACCCCCTCATGTTTTATTTATGAGTGTTTCATGAATAGATGTCCTCTGTGTTTCTGACACACTTAAATCGCAGCATATTCTGGGAGGCGTCGTTAGAGGAGCTCCAGCGTTGGTTTCGGAGGCGGAGGTCAGCCGCTGCAGAGGGAAACCGCGGTGACGCCAGACAATAAATAGGTGCGTGAAGTGAAAGTGAGAATATACGAGGAAATCTTCTGTTTTTTGCCCTTTTGTCACCCCGACAGGTATGACAGAGAAGAAATAGTCCTCGGCAGAAATGTGCGAAGTAATCTCACCGGAGCACCGTGTGAACACGAGGTCCAGGAAAGATGGAGGAAGGGGCAAAAAACAAGCTTATAGGTAGAAGGTGTGAACAAGAAAACAACCTGTGTTCACTGAACGCTCTGTCCATTAATGAAGTGTAATCTCTGTATTTTTATCTTCAGAGACAGAGTGCAGAGGAGTCATACAGGAAGGAAGAGGTTGAGAAAATGTCTCTTAACGAGTTCTTCTGTCATAAAATTGAGTCCAAATTTAGTTTTCTAAAGTCAAAGAAAACAACAGAGATTGTAGGCAGTGGTATTTATTCTGCTTTTCTCAATACACTGACTCGTGTTTGGAAAATCACAGAAAATGAAACAAAATTACAGATGAAGACGTCTCTCTGACCGTGTAACAACACTGAAGTGTTGAAAACTTCTGAGGTTCTGTTTTAATCCACTCTGGACGAGATGAATGTTTCAGAGACACTACACAGAGAGGAGAGGGAATGGATTGAGGTGGACATTTAAAGCAACACTACATGATGAAGGTCTGAAGAAAGACAGTCGATGAATCTCATTGTCAGGTCGTGAGCAGTAATCATTAGACAGCAGCAGACAGGATGATCCTGCGCTCTGCATGTTCACGATGACAACTGTTGGGATATCACACTTTCTTAACACTTACATTGATAAAAATATATCATTTACAGCAGCTTTAAGACAGAAGTGCTAATAAACAGTCTGTTCTGCAGCTTCACAGCTGTTGATGCGCAGAGCAGCCATCTTGGATTTTCAGGTCGGTGAGGTGCATCCCACTTTTCAAGTTGGAAATCCGTCTTCAACTGCTGTGTTTAACTCAAGATTAAGTGATTTTCACATTTTCTTCTGTTCAATTAATGCATTGATGAATTATAAAAGCATTTACGTGGTTGCTAACAAGTGTCTAAATGAGACTACAGAGGTTGTCGGGGACATTAAACGTCATCACAGTGAACACGGAGCCTCATCTACTTACTAGTCCATTACATTTTAAGTATAATAACAGAGTTTATTTTCTGCAATAACCCAAAATCCAGTTGAATAATCTCACAGGCTTTTTGTGGAGGGAACCAGGGCAATGCTGACTTCAGGGTTAGCCTGCAAAAATCCTGTCTTCCTGCGGCTCTCTGTACGTTGATGAAACGACTGTTGATCTTCGTATCAAACTCTGGGGATGACAGCCAACAGGAGACTCTGCCTTTAAATAACATATGGACACCTTACACGCATTATGAGAGCCAATTCTTTTGGGGTAACCTGAACAAAACAAAATATGAATAATTCAAATCCTCAGTAGTAAATAACTGTCCTCGCAGCAGAATACTGTTGTAGGATAAAGTGTAATTATAGGAACTGCCAAGGTGTGTCTGAGGCATATGGCTGTGTTTGTCGCTGGGTGACGGCTGTTTTTCCGCTGGGTTTCAGGGAAGAAGGACGCCCGTCTTTGTTCTGGGATTTGTGACAACAATATGTGATTACTGCTGTTTTATTTATGGCCGCCTGTTTTTCTTATTTTCCAGCTTCCATGTTTCTCTCTCCCCCGCAGAGGATTTCAGCTGCTGCCAAAGGCTCTGTCCCGGTCATTCATCATTTAAAAGGTGCCAGTCAATAAATTATATGAGTGAATGATTCATTCAGGCACTAAGTGCAAGCAAATACTGTGTAAGCTGCTGTCCGTGTTCATGTTCAAAAGAGGAGCATCCTCTTTAATTCATTAGGCCGTTTCTCACTGAAAACTCACAGGATTTCTCTCCATACGAGTACACTGTAAAAAAAAACGCTGCACATTCAGAGATGAAATCAACTCGTCTTGACGCTTGAACACAAGGTTTAAGCATCATTTCTGTTTATCGTATAATAATATTTCTTATTTTGTCCTGTTTCAGATTCATCTGTAGAATTAAACGAGGGGAAGCTGCACTGAAATCAAGTGAAACATCTGAACACAGGCTGATGTTTTTCCTCTCTTTCACACTCGTATCAGAAAATTAATTTGTCTCCAACCTTCAGGATCAATGACAACATCTCCTACAAAGAAAGAGAAAGAAAGATGGGGTCTGCATTGGTGGAAAGCAATGGTTAACTCGAGAGCTGAACTAAATTAGAAGGTTCAAGTACTTGTACCTTGAATACATGGATTGTATGTTGCCCTGCTTCTACTCCATCATGTCTCAAAGGAAAATACTGTTTTTCTTACTACACTACATTTACTTGACAGATATTCTTCATAGATTAACATTGAAAAAACACACAAATCTAAAAACTGACAGCCGTTATTTGGTCCGTGCTATTTTGTTCTGTTATCCGATCGTCAGAATCTCTCTGGACTGATCGCAGTGGATTCAGATCAGCTGTTGTGCAGGTTGTTGGAGACTGACTCCTTATTAACGATGGAGAGCAGCTTGGGACACTCTCATGACCCGTCAGGCCTTCTGTGAAATATACTTGTTGTTTTATCATCAATTTCTGACTCAAAACATGAACTTAAATGCAAAAAAATGCCAAATCATTCATCAGTGAACATCTTTGTCATCATTCCCATGTTGAGAATGGAAATAATCTGCCTGCACTGACCTTCAGTGTCCTCACACTGTTTTTGAGCCTTCATGAAGTATAGTTAAAATACCAGCATGATGACAAACAGTGCTGTTTTCACTCAACACACGGAGCTGCTTACAAATTTGGAAAAATATGAACACATTGGATGGTGCTAAAAATGGTTCTGCAGAAAACATCAACAGTTTCTTCCTGAGAAAACATTTAATGAGAAGTTTTGACAGTAGAAAGCGGCAGACTGGGTCAAAGTCAGGGTCGATGACATGAGCACAGAGCATGTACCGCACACATAATATAATATAGAGTGAGTATATGTATGGGAGTGGGACACAATAAACAACAGACAACACCTTTCACTGAAGCCTCGTCCTCATCTGTGATGGTTTACAGCCAGTTACATAACCCTCACTCCTCTGTTGTCTCACTTTTTTTAAGAGTGCAGGAGAGGAAGATTCATTTTCATCTGTCACGGTCTTAATATCTGCCGCTGAACGCTCTGCGGAGCGGCTCGGACGCGCCGCTCGGCGACAAGAGGCGACTTGTTTCGGTTCAGTGTTTATGGAATAAAAGCAACAGGAAGACAGACAGGCGCTCGCTACCCGAGGCCATAATTATCCTGTTTGTTTCAAGGCCGGCGTTTTTGTTTTATTCAAATCTCCGCAGGGCTGACGAGGCTCGGGAAAGGCTCATTTTACTGTCATGTCAGGTTTGTCAGCATGAAGACGCAGCTTTGCATTAAATATCCCGAGTCTTTTGTTATAGTGTGGAATGAACAGCAGGGAAACAAAAGTGTTGTAACAACCACATTACAGCTCATGAATCAGATGCAGATTCCTGCTGCAGACAGGACAGATGTTCACATCAACAGATGAAAGGATCACACTGACATTTCCACCTGTCCGTCACATGGACAGTTCAGTCCCAGTAAGAAAATGAGAGGTCATGACAAATATATTTGAACTGTTTAACACGTTATCATGGTGTAAAATGATTCCTGTGTCAGCATTTTCTACCTCTGAGTGAATGAACATCTCGTAACACAAGTACAGATTACTGCAACAGTATAAAAAAGCTGGATTTGCCCTCTTTCCTCCACTTCTTTAAGCTTTTAGCTCAGCATATCTGGGTCTAGCAGTCGTCTTAAGTGGCGGTACAGTGCCCTGTCTCGTCTAGTCCCCCTCCGTCCATAGTAAACCCCTGTCCCCGAGCTATGTGGTGTGAAGCGATGTCTGAAACTATCCCTACCTCTGCTCTGCACATCTACCTGAACAGGTATTTCAGGCCAAAACATGATCTTTTCCAAGTGTTTTTTGTGCCTGATCCAAACCAGAGACAGCTGCCAAGCTAGAGACCACTGTGTGATCTGCATTTTAACATCTGTAAGCGTGAAACCACCGGATAGTTTTAACGAGACAGAGGGACATTTTCCAGCTGTTTAAAAAAATAATAATAATTTAAATCATCTGCAGCCCACAGATGCACTGACAACATCTCCAACTGAGATAACAAAAAGAAGAGAGAGGGTCTCTTTGGTGGAGAGTAACGATTAACTCAACCTGAACTAAAGTAAAATTTTCAATGAGTTGCACCTTGCATATATCGACTGTATGCTACCCTGTACCGTACTCCATTACATTTCTTTGACAAATATATATATATTTCATATATACTTCATAGATTAATTGATTCGGTCCTTGCTGTCTTTTTATTCCAGCTTAACGTCAGAATCTCTCTGGATTGATTGCAATAGATTCACATCACTTGTTGTGCAGGTTGGTGGAGACTGACTCATAGTTAATGATGGAGAGCAGCTGGGGCGTCCTCCTCATAGCCAATCAGGGCATAACGATGCCCTTTCCTGAAGGCTTAAGAGAGTCCGTTGAACCGCCCCAAAAAAGTCACCTTTCAACCAGTATCAGGATCGTGCTTGTTGTCTGCAGGTCTCTTTGGTTTAATTCACTGAACTCTGTTATTTTCCAGCAGTGATTTGTGGCAAAAGAACCAGGAACATGATCTTTTCCAAACCCTAACAAAGAAGATTTAATACCTAAACCTATCCAGAGCATAAGCACAGCGTGTCACAATATAAAACTGAACATGAAGGAAAAAAAAATTCAGCATTTATTCTGGCACAATTCACCTTCTTCAGATTAAACTCCCATGAGTCTGCTTAGAAATAATAAAACTTCAGACCTGAAACTCAAACCACAAATGGCTGGAAGGCTCAGATGTCCACATACTTTTGTCAGTGTGTATTGTATGACATGCAGTGATTCAAACAGGCCATGAGCCGGTAAATACAGAGAATAAACACAGTTTGAGGCCACAAACAGACTGATTACCTGGTTAAGATGACACTTTATTACAGAGCGCTGTCTGAGTCGAGTAAAATAAGGTGAAATGTTGTTGCACATCTGCCAATAATTTATTTTTAGATCGGTTTATTTTTCAAAGCCACCTTCATCCATAATCATTCTGCTTTTTGCTTTCTTGGAATCCAGCAGCAGCTTTGCCCGCTTCACAAACTCTTTTACTTTCCATGCTGTGTGATTTGGAGCATTAAAGGCGCCGAAACACAGAAAACAGAGTCATCATCATCTCAGCACGGTACTGCGAGCGAACAGGGAGCGCCGAGCGAGGAGCAGGAGAAGAGGGGCAGGAAGAAAAGAGAGTGAGGCTCCACGGAAAATCATCTCCAAAGAAAAGTCATTACATGAAATAATCATGTCAGCAGCAGCAGGAGGAGGAAAGTTATTTCTTCTTTAGAGTTTTATTTCATCTGTGAACACAGTATTTATAGACCAAACACAGGCATCCAGGGATGTGCTGTCTGTCTTTGTCCTTTTTGTTTTCTCTCAAATTAAAGTTTGTTTAACCGACATCACTGTGAATAAACAGCAGCTTAAAAACCATTTACACTAAACCTCATGTACATGGTTAAAAAATGCCTATCCACCACCTACAGCTGCCCCACCATTTCTAACACGGCTACCTGATGGATGTCCCTTCATCTACACTGAAGTTCAGCCACAGTTTTCAGTCCATGTTTTGTGTCTTGTGCATTCAACATCCAGCTCGGTCACATTCCATGGTCGAGGTTCAAGATGATTTATTTGTAATAATGAAAGTTTGTGAACTCCGTCATGCACTGTCCCACATTATAACCACCTGCCTGATATTGTGTAGGTCCTCCTTTTTGCTTTGACCCATCAAGTCATGGAAAACCTCTGAAGCTGTGATGTGGTATCAGGCATCAGGACGTCAGCAGCAGATCCTTTAAATCCTGTAAGTTGCAAGGTGTGGCCTTCATGGATCGGACAAGTTTGTCCACACATCGCACAGATGCTCAATTGTTGTGATCAACAACTTGAACTGATCTTACTGGTCTGCATCAATGTTTGGGTAGGCGGTACATGTCAAAGTAACATCCACATGAACGGCAGGACCCGAGGTTTCCCAGCAGAACATCTCCTGAAGCATCACACTGCCTCCCAAGATTGTTTTCTTCCCATAGTGCATCCTGGTACCGTCTCTTCTCCAGGAAAGCGACGTACACACACCCGGCCATCCACATGATGTTAAAGATGATGTGATTCATCAGACCAGGTCGGTTCTGATGCTCACATGCCCATTTTAGATGCTTTCATTGGTGGACAGGAGTCTGTATTCTGAAACCTTTCTGTCAGAACCAGCATCAATTGTTTCAGCCATTTGTGTTCCAGTAGCTTGTCTGTGGGATCGGACAGTGAGCCTTGGGCAACCATGACCCTGTCACGGTTCACCAGTTTTGGTCGGTACTAACCACTGCACACTGGGAACACACAACAGGACCTATGGTTTTGGAGCTGCTCTGACCTGGTCGGCTTGCCATCACAGTTTGGCCCTTGTCAAAGTCGCTCAGATCCTTATTGTTGCCATCGTAACGAAATAATCAATGTTATTTACCTCACATGTCAGTGGTTATTGTATGGCTGATCGCTGTATAGTTTATTTTTAACAGCAGTTTCTATATATTTTTTAACTGGAGGAAATGGTGTATAAGGACTTTTGAGTATTGGTGGCAGTAGGATGCCGTGTGTGTGAGTGTGTGTGTGTTGATATACTGTATCTGTTATACACACAATACTTGTTACAAACAGAAAAGTGTAGGACATCATCAGTCTGATCCTTAAAGATATTTAACTATAAAGTCTCAGCTGACCGTCCTGAGTGTGAGGACGACTAGAACAGCATGAACCTCCGTCCTCCTCAGCAGCGGGCAGCGAGTGTCCCGTCCCGAACACAGCAGGTTCTCCCCCAGACAGGTGATCCATCAGCACCAGCAGGGCGGGGCTCTTCCTGCCTCTCGGTGCCGTGGAGAGCCAATCAGCTGCGAGATGAGCCCCCCCTCCCTCCTGCCGAGCCAAAAAGCAGCTGTCCCGGTGCGATGGGAGGGACAAGGGCAGCGAGGAAGCCCCAACGTGAGCCGGAGACGATTTTAGAAACAGTGAGCGGCGAGGCGGCCCGATATAGCAGCCGGGAGAGAACAGAACAGGAGAGGAGAGGACGGGGAGAACGGTCAGGACGCCAACACCAGCATGATGACTGCAAGGACACAAAGGGAGGGAGGGAGGACGGTGTGTTCCCAAGGACGAGCTGTGGCCCAGAGGAGGAGGAGCAGGTGGATGAGAAGGAGCCAGATGATAGGATCGGTTTGCTAAACTTTCCCGCTGCAGGACCTTCCTTCCTGATGTGGGTGGAGTTTCTGAAATGTGATGATGCAGCGTTTGACTTCAGCACAAAACTTTAACATCTCACCCAACTCCCTCTGACTCTACCTCGCTGAAATGATAACTGTTCCTGCTACACCTGTCCACAGACTTCTGGTTTATTCACTGTTTATATGTTGGGGGACAGTGATCATCGATCTGCAAATAAATTGTACAAATCAGAGTTAGGACGGCTTGTTTTCTTCTTTAAAGAAGAAAAACGGCAACATCATAGAATAATGCAGTTAATAATCACCAAATAAAGTTAGTTCAGTTCTCACTTGTGTGAACAAACGTGGAAAACATTTATCTTTAATTCCAAAATGAAAAAAAGATTATCCTTTCAAACTTTATTTGATCTGTTCTGGTTTGGATCAGACATGGAAAATGGATCACCAAAAAGTTTTTTTTTCAGGGCTTCTGAACTTTAAACATATCGAGGACATGAAAAGTTGAGCACAAGCAGCAAAACAGCTGTTTCCAGACACTGCGTTAGATGCAGGGAGTTGCCAGACACTGTCAGACAAACAAATTGATGCTGATGACTCGTCCCGTGCGAACGCTGTGTCACTGTTTGACTCTGCTACACCTGTAGCTGCTGACAACGCCGTGTTCGCAAACAGGCTAACTCTGTGTGTGTGTGTGTGTGTGTGTGTGTGTGTGTGTGTGTGTGTGTGTGTGTGTGTGTGTGTGTGGCAGGGCTGCTCGGACGGCGGCTCTCCACCTGTCAGCTCTACGAGACAGAACCAGAGGGGACTCCTTGTTTGAAGAGAAAACAAACCTGATTGGAACTTGCAAGGATGTCGCCAACGTAATTATGACTCCGGCGTGCACGGCAGCGGCCTGGCTCCCTGACAGTGAGGAGCATTGTGGGAATTATGTTCCCGTGTACAGCGGTATTAAACATTTAGAAGACGCTCGGACCGTCAGCAGCAGATAAAAATGACGGCGACAGGAAACAAAATCAGTATGTTGGAGGCGGCTAAAGTTCAAGTGACTGAAGGAGGAAGGTTAGCTGAGCGTTGCATGAATATTCACAGGAAACGTCCCCGGGGAGGACAGACCCAATTAACAAATCCCATTAATTACCAGACTATCACAACTGATTAGGATATGGCCGTCTGCTCTCGGCTCACTGTGGCCTACATTTTCTGCTTCATGGAAAATAAAAAAATAAAAATAAAACTACAGACTGCCATGTACAATCAGATGCTGCTTGAACGGCCTCGCTAACACGAGCTCGTTAATACAGAAACACCACAGACTGTGATGAGGGAGAGGACAGCGGGAGAGTAATACAAGAGAAAACTCAGCCAGCGAGGAGGAGAGGGGGGGAATCCATTTGTTCCCTCGGAAGCTCCCAGAAATCATCGAGACAAGAGTCACATCACACAGCTGTGACATGGATAATCTGAGATCTGAGAGAGATGACACCGATTTAATAATTTATTTATTTATTTAATGAACTGAAATAATAATAATTTCTTGAATGAAAACAATGTCCGTATTTAAATAAAGATATTTTCTTTTTATCATTTATTAAGCATTTTGGGGTGCATCTTTGCTTGAAATGTGTGGTATAATGTAGGTTATTTTTTATTATTTTGGTCCCAACAGTTACACATCATACTAGAAACAGTATCAAAAACTTTCACTTGGTACCAGCACTAGTTCTAGGTGAAAAAAATGAATATTTTTGCGTTCTCCTGAGAAATGTTTGCGTTCTTCACACAAAACTTTCGTCTTGTTTTTGCAAAACATTTCCAACAACTTGAGGGAGAAGAGAGTCGAGCCGCCATCATCGTCATCAATCGTAATGTTTCAGATGTTGTTCACGGTAAATTCCTCAGTTGCAATGTGAGCTAACTGAGCAATTCTATCCAAGTTACCTGCGTAAGTAATCAGTAACTCCCAGATGACACAAGGCGCAGGCTCGGATGAATTTCCAACCAGTCCACGTTGAAGTGGCAAAAAGAGCGTCTGAATGGTCGGTCAACAGTACACATGCCTCTATGATTTCTCCTCCTTCATCACAACCAATAAGAACTAGAGAAACGTTGGCAGGAAATAACCAGTGAACTTCAGCTGCCTGGTAATAATTACTGTTTTTTTTTTTTTTTTTTACGTTAGCTCGTTAGTTTGTTGATGCTGAGGGACAGAAAGAGAGAAGTGAAACACAAACCGATACAGAAGCCAGTGCTACAGAGAGGAAAATCACAACAGGCCGTTTCGATTTCAGTGTGAGCACATAACTCGTGAGCTTTGGCTTCGTAGATGATTAACTAATCTTTAGTCTTTCAGCTCATGATTGCTGGTGGAAGGATGTGCACAGTGTGGCTCCGAGCACATTGCAGAGGGAGTTTACATCTCCACGGTGCAGCTTGACAGCCTAGAAAACTGTTAAAGTCCTGGATTAGTTTATTACAACAAAACTTTAAGAAAAGACCAGAGTTATAACGGCTGTGAAACTTCAAAAAAGAGCATTTCAGGCATCTCACTTTGTCATGACAGCTTTCATCTTATTGTTTGCACGTTGAAGAAATTGAACACAACCAAACCCTTAAAGCTCGTGTCTCAAGGCTGTTTGTAATCCATGTCGGTTTCTTTTAACTGCTGACACAATCTTTCCCCGACCTCTTTACTTTCTGGGCCACAGATGAAACAAAGCCTTAGGTGGCAGATTATGAAACAGTCATGATTCATTTTTTGTCACGGTACTTGGACTTTGTAAGGCACTCACAAACAATGATGTCTCGCTATTACAGGCGCCTGATAAGGTGAAAATGAAAAGCCTCAAGGGCAGAGAGGTAAGTGAAGGAGCTGCCACAAGGTTTGTATGTTCGATGTGTGAAAGCGGCTCACATCAGGACATCTGGTTCACTAATTTAAATTTGTAGATTTAATTCCTTTTTGTCTTGTTTTGAATCACAACAGCTTTAATCAGCAGAGCGTTGAAAAAATAACCTGACAAAGAGCATCTCTCTATCGACATGCAGAACACATCTGTAACCTTCTTTTCTTCTCCTCTCGTCTGTTGGACTCCCGCCAGCTGCTGGAAGCTGATGACCATGATCCAATAGAAATCCCAGCAGCAGGTCTCAGTCGTCACATTTCAAACCCAGCAGAGACTGATGGTGCGATTTGGAGCGAGCCGTTTGTTCAGCGGGGGAGGATATTGGAGGCAGGAACAGCGTCCTTACTGAACATAACACACACCATAATTATCACGCCGGTGAGCCAATAAGAGCCGGAGTGTTTCTTTACTGAAGCTAAATCATTTTAATTATGAAGACAGTGGAAATCAATATGTTGTCTGTACATGCACTCACACGCTGCGGGACGTCAGATATCCAATTATGCTTATCTTATTGCAGTGATTAACAGTGAGCAGTTTGACCACACAGGAGGCTGTTGTACAGGCGGCTTGTTCACTGTAATAAAAACCTCCAGCCCCCGTCAGTCATCCAGAGAGAAAGTGGAGCCCCATTAACAAAAACAAGAGCACAGATTTCTAGTCCTCTAATTGATCGACTGAGCAGTTAATAGACTAGAGACTAGATGAGGACATGCAAGTTCTTAATCTGTCAGTTCATTTTTTTGGCGTTCAACATGCACTGATATGAAATTAAGTACAAAAAAGTGCAAAGAGTCTTAGCTTAGTGCCTCTTTGGGCCGTCGGCGAGCGACTCTGGTCCTAGTTTTGGCGGTGTGTCCGGCACTGTTGGCATTAGTCTCTTTGGATGATTAAGCATGTTGAATTGGCAGCACAGCCTATCACCTTAAACTCATTTGCAGCTTCTTATCAGACATATTCTGGATTAGAAGTGACTAGATGAGCCAGAGTGGTGCCGATAAACACCATTTTATTATGACGACTGGTCGTGCAGCTTCAGTCCTCGTCCATCGCCCCCTGGTGGTAAGGAGAGTTATTTCCTCTCACAGAAGCGCAGAAGGTAGGAGCTAGTTGACCACTGGCTGTAGTCTCTGTGGTGTGTTCAAGTGCAACTTTTAGCCGAGACACATAATGTTGGTTTGGTGTATTCTGACCCTTTTAACTCATACACACTGCCGTCATTTTGATCTAAAATAGCCAAAAATTGGTTGAATACCAGGAAGCAGAACATTTCTGGAGTTAAAATGTTTAAAGGAAGGATCCAGCTATGGCTCAATAAAGTTTGTATAAATTCAAGTGTCTTTATTTGTACCTTGCAGAAGAATACAAGCCGTCCATCCTGACCCACATTTTACAACACTGACAAAAAAACACGATACCGATGAGTAAACTTATCAGGACTTAAGAGAGTATTAACAGTAACTAAACAAAAAATAACGAATAAAGAGGCCTGTGTTTAATTCCAGTAGAAACATTAAATAAATAAATAGACAGTGCTTTTATAGCATCCGTCCAAATGTTGCTATCATCTGAGTGATAGCTGCTATTTTCATCCTGCTTTGTTTAATACCTCGGGCCTGTAAATGTCTGTCTAGAGAGAAGAGGCTGTAGTGCAAAAAGGCGACAGTCATCTCAATCTGTGAATTAACAGAAGTTTACTCCACAAGGAGTCATGAAGTAGTGACTCTGGTGAGAGCACCTGTATGTTTTAATAAACATACGAATGACAAGTGCATCAACAAGAGGAAGCGATGTGTCGTATTGATATTTTGTCCACTCAATAGAGTGTGAATGATCTTAGACCTTTTTGTTTGTCCAAATGCTTCGCCCCCAATATTTCAAAGGTGGAATGGCGTGAAATTGGAAAATTGCCCCTCATCAGTTGATGTTACACTTCATTAGTTTGTTGTTGTGTCCAATAAAAATCATCTTCTCTCTGGAATCAGGAATCAGTAACATTGATGAAAACCTCCATGGGCCCCACATGGGACAGTAACGGGAGCTCTTGGTCAATCAGCTGCTTGTACAGTTGGACTGTGCGGGTCTTTCGAGATCCTATGAGTGCGGCCCTGAGACAATCATCCTCCGTCCCCACTTCACTCATTTGTGTACGTGGAAGGTAAAGAGTGGAGCAAAACTGGGCCTCAAGTGGAAAATCTGTTGGTTACTATGTGGGTTAAAAAAGGGCTTAACATAGACCCTCTCTCCTCCATGTTTCTCTAAATCCCTGGACAATCCATTCAACTACTACTACTATATACAGGCTGGTGCTTAGGCACAGATACAGGCTCAGGCACAGATAAAGTGTGAGGTTCTATGGAAGAACTGAAACTGGCTCGGTCAAGGAAATCGGAACAGAAAACCAAGGCTTAAAACAGGAACAAGGAGACAGAGACAAATAGGTGAATACAGGAGTGGATCCAGCAGAGAGCCAGCTGCTCATTGTAGCAACCTGACCACCAGTTCACACCAAACAAGGTGAGTGAGGTGTGTCGAGTGACGGCATTACAAGTTTCTCCTCACTCGAATCGCGGGTCTAAGGACAGAGGATGTGATTGTGGTTTTGGGCTGTCTAAATAAAATTGATTCGATTACACAGGATGCACAGAAAGAACTTCTCCTCTTCCTCTCAACAGTGTGAGTCATAACCTCCCCCACCTGTCAGTGACTGAATGCCATTAGATGAGCGTTGTTGAGGTCAGCGTCTCTGTGAAAAAAAAACATTTCAAAGTTCAATTCAGATGAACTTGGGCCCTAAAACCTTGTTGATAGTCCGGGCAGCTCGTGCTGCTCTGCGCTGCTCTTTCAATTTAAAATAATGGCCCTGATCTGCTCAGTGTCACACTTGTACATCTACTGTGAAAGCGGGAAGCGCCTGAAGGACTAGACCGGCTGAGAATAGGGTACCTAATCAGCTGATTAAGTCGAGGGGAGGCAGCAGGCGGAGAAATCATAGAACCGGCCGACCCTGAAAAATCTGAGCTAACTGACCCAGTAACGGAAGAGCAGGTAAACAGGAAACTGTTACTCAGCAGTGGAGAGGCTAGAGGGCTGGGTTCGGACTGAAAGTAACCAGGGAGCAGACTGGAGGCTAATAAGGGAGCAGAGGGAGTCACAGTGGTTATAATGGCTGCAGTGAGTCAAACACACAGGACTAGTATATTACTTCTCAGTGACAGACACGGAGCCTGTGGAGCAAATTCACACTGCGGCCATTTTCCTCTGACGTCACACTCAGGCTGGGAAGGTCAAGTGTCTACATCTAGGCGCAACTTGCAATTTAATTTCTTTTCTTCCGTTAGACAATAGCTGACGTTAACATTCAACCACTCCTATCAAAATATCAACACACATCTAGGACACAGTGAATGTTGGCTAATGTTGGTTATCAAAGATGTTGTTCTTCCTCGAAATAATTCGATGTCACTCAGATTTTCACTATTCAACATCTTTTCAGTTGCTGATCAATGTGAAGGTGATGAAAGTATAACAACAACCTGAAACACAGCAGCATAACATTATCCCAGCATTTGAGCATCCCACCATGAGTGTGACATTAGAATATGATGTGAATTTGGTCTATTGACCTCTTTTATTACACATTTCCATAAAAATTCCTGAAGCAAAATGAAAACCAGTGGAATAAAGTCCCGAACCCAGAAAATATGGAGGTGGATTTCATGTTTCTGTAGTGACGCAGCTGTTTCTGCTCAGAGCCTCATTTAACTCCACAAAGTGACGCTGCCTGACCTCCATTCAGGAGCCCGAGGAGGGATTCTGCTCTGCTTTCATTCTGTCTTTGATTCTCCTCCGCTGACTGTACAGTACATTTGCATGTTTGACTAAATGCTGTGAGCAGAGTACAGTGCTGAATCCGGCTGCTGCCAGGCTCAGCATGGAGGCAGTAACGCTCCATGGTAAAATAATGGTAATCAGGCTGGCCGAGCTGACCGGCGCTCCGGCGGCTCGGTCCAGCCTAACAGGCAGAGAGGTAATACATTTTTAATTGCAAGTGTGATTATACGGCATGAGGAACCTGCACCGGCTGATTAAATGCATTTGGGTTAATATTAGAGGCCAATCATTCCCAGTGACAAAGCCTCTGGAGGAGGGAAGGTAATTGCGGGAGGACAATTATAATCCCTCATATTGTAATAACGGAAAATAATGTCCTCGAGGAGGCTTTTTTTTTTTTTTTTTTTTAACCAAGCACACAAAAGATAAATGATTGGATGGGTGTTCATATGAACTGCTGCCAGGAAACAAAAAAGGTGAGATTCATCAGAAACAATGATTGGATGCTAATATAGAGTGCTGGTGGTGGTGCTGGTTGTTTCAGACAAATAGAGGTGTGTCATCGTGGTTGATTCCAGTTTGTGTCAGTCATTTAGATCCTGTTCACACCTGGTATTTACATCTGCCCTCAGTGATCTGATCACAAGTGGAGAGCTCCAAGTACAGATGTGAATGAACGCAAGAGCTAGAAGCTAAATTTGCGATCCCATCACTCAGACTGCATTTGCAGCTATCTGTATGCACATTTGGCCACATTGACGGGCCGCCTAGTCACCCGACGTCCTCCGTGAAACAAGAGTGGTGGGAAAATAAATGAGAGGAGGGTTTTCATTATGCACTTCAAGAAAAAAGTCAATCTTCTGGTTCATCAAATCCAGTTAGCCGCCCAAGCCTCCGGTCTCTGCTGTTATTACATCCTTGGAGAGTAACGTTCTGTTGTAGTGTAACGATCTCTTCAAAGTCTTCATACTGACGAATACACTGTGATTATGAGCTGAAACAGAAATAATGTCTTTGTTACTGAAGCTGATTCTGAAGTAGTTTCACCAGTTCATCTACACAAGACATTTTGTTTGTGTGATGTAATCTCAAAAGTCGGGTTAGTCGTTGACTTTATTCTCCACATTTCAACTTTTTTCTTGAAGTGCAAAATGAAAAAAAAAACTGCACCTTTTTCCAGCACCCCTGGTTCTTATACTGTACTGTAACAAGCATCCACAACATCCGGCAGACTGGATCACACACAGTCTGATCTCCATGTGGTTCACTGTAATGTAAATGACATGTTCGGGCTCTCTTAACCTGCCACAGCAGATGTTTGTGAACACACCGTCTGTCTGTTTCAACTGATCCAAACACTGAACTAGTTCTTCACACTGATGGAACAAGCTGCCCGCTGACATCAGGACGGCAGAAACTCTCTCTTCAGACCGAAAACTCATCCGTTCAAACAGAACAACACAAACTCTTTCTCCTCTGGTTTCTAAATGTAGCACTGAAGCAGCTCAGCATATTTGATGAAGATAATGTACTTGCATGATTCTTCCATTTTTTTTGGGTTGTAGCCTCATGGTTCACTTACTGTAAGTCACCACGGTTAAAAGCATCAGCTCACCGGATTTCATGCAACGCAATCATACAGAAGAAAACAACTTTTGTAGCCTCGCCTCAGCTGAACTTTAGATGTGATGTCTGCACAGAATAAGGACTGTGGATTTTATCCCCCGTCGGTTACACAGAAAGAGCTTTTAGAGAGACGTTTCTTCAAGGCCAGAATTGACTGGTGCTACAGTTACAGCTACCATTGATGTTTTTTTACTGTACATATGGGCTTGTAGGTGTAGCCCGGGTGTAGAAATGAGGGGTTAAAATAAGTTAGTTCCTAAACAAGAGCAGTAATAAATCATTGAGACATCTAAACTAAAAGTAATTTGGTTTAATAAAGAGGAAAGATGGTTAACTCAGAGATTAATTTAAGTTAATTAATCATAAATGAGTGAGTGTAAATATTTGGAAGATAAGTCAAAAGGAACAGTAATGTAAACTGTGGAAAATAATACAGACTGTGCCTTTATTGTCATTTGTTTTAATTGATTGGTAACTGCATGTATCCATCAGTGTCACCTGCTGTAATTGGCCGTAGGTAAGGAAGAGCCCGGTAAGGGGCGGGGAAAAAAGGAAAGAGTGAGGAGAGAGGGGAGACAGACGCCGGAGTGAGAGGAGTGAGCCACGGAGCTGGAGAACGGATATATCAAACTTTTGGAAGTAGTTTTTTTAATGGTAAAAAGACGTTTCAGCATTGTCAGTTAGGGTTAAGGACAGTCACGCACATTCCTGGTGTAACCACGGTGGTTTAGACCAAGCGTTAGTGACAGCGGGACCTGAGCTAACTGAGCTAGCTGGCTAGCTGTTGGAGCAGCGGCCGCCAGTGTGTTGGACCTCCACGGTTTGGTGTTTTACTGAGGACCTAAAGAGGACTTCACCTCCGCTGCTGGGTTCATCTCATCTTCCTGTGAACTGTGTCTCTGCAAAGGACGTTACAGGGTGAGGTAAACTGTGTTTTTACCGTGTGGAAGAAGAAAGAGTTTATCGGCCGCGCCACACCCGAGCGACCCACAGGCCTGCCATGTTTTTGTTTTCCGCGCGCGCGCGTGTGTGTAAGTGTGTGTGTGGGGGCCCACTGTGTTTAAAGTCTAGCTAAGTAGGTTTAAGAAGTGTGTGAGACGTTGATATTGTTGTGATTATAATGTTTTGAGGGTAAAGAAAAGAAAGAAATAAGGAGTTTTTTCTGAAGGCGTATAAGCCAATGAGTTAAGCTATAGTTTGATATCATCTAGTTCATTTTTCATACTGTTGGTTATTATTTGCTACTTTTGGGTAAACAATATTTGTGTTTCCAACTGTTTACAAGCTAATTTAATTTTAAAGGTATATATTTGTTGTAGCTGTGGTTGTATTCTGTGAAGAATTTTATTTATTTGTTACATCTAATCTAAACAAAGCAGCAGTAAAATATTTTCTTTTCTTTAATGAAAGTCGTTGGGTCAGTCATTTTAAATGTGTATTTGAGGTAAAGAGAGGTGAATGCTAATTTGGTTTCTGATTATATTAATAGGGTATTGTATCACCCAAGATAGGTAAACCTTCGGGTAGCTACCTTTTTAAAACAACCCGAACCCAAAACACCCCATCATCCAAGTCTAAACTGATCCCAGTTACTTAGGCGTTTTTGTACAGGGTGGCGGGGTGCTACATAAGTATTTTCTCACACTTGATATACACAAAACTATAACTGGAATAAATGACTTCAAGTTCTTACTGTGCAGAAAAGGAGCAATTGGAAAACGATTCAAAAACCTAAAACAAAACTGGTTACTGTTCTTCATCCGGGCACGGAGACGAGCAGTTACTCCAGAACAGCTGGGAGGAGATTGGACGGTGGTGAATGAAAAGTGGAGGTCGGTGTGAGACTGATTTGACTCTGAGCGGTGCCCTCTAGTGGTTGTATTCAACATTCATGCCAAATAGACGGATGCATGGAAGTATGTGGCAATGGCGGTTATACTGTTTGAAACGGATGTATCTATTCCCGTACATAAAGGGAGCGTGATGAACCTTTTACACAATGCTTTTTTTGTTTGTCAAAATCATTCAAAATCATTCACTGAGGCGGCATTATGCTGCTGTTTTTAGTTCAGCGTAAAACAACAAAGGCGGCATAAAGATGGGTCTGTGTTGTGGCATTTATTGTGCAAACTCTGTGTAAAAATGGCTTTAATGTTTTAAACCTGTTTTTAAATTTGACCGGCACGTTTTTTTGTTTAGTTTTTTTCATGGACGATAGCGGTTGTTGGTAATTAAGGAGACCTGAAGTCAATATATTTGGAACCAGTTTTCATTAAAGAAGAAAAACTTGGGGTCAAAATTTAGATTAACTGGTGATCAATGTAACTACATACAATTTACTCAAGTACTGTTCATAAGTAGAATTTATGGTACTTGTACTTTACTTAAGTACTGTCTGCTACTCTTTACTTCCACTACTTTTTAGAGACAAATATTGTACTTTTTACTCTAGTAACTTTAGTTACTTTGTAGATAAATACTTTATAATTAATATTTTACTTGGCATTAGAGCCAGAGTAACACATTTTTTAAATGATTTCATTCAACAATCTGCCAAAAGAAAAAACCCAACTGGTACAATAACTGGGAAAATGCTGAATATTGTATCTGGTAATGAGTCAATCTCTATTTTAAATACAGCGTGTTTAAAGCAGGGTCATTGAAATGCTGCTGAAAGATGTTGAACCTGTGAAATAATGTTATAAAAAGTTCACTTCTCAAACAGAAGCTGCTCGGTTGAAACCTTCACTACAACAAGTTGATTTGTATCAGAATCAAAATGGCAGATTTGCTCCACAGAGATGAAAACATGGTGAAAACTCTGCGTGTTGATCAGAAACCAGAATCATATGTTTGCCTCTCAGGAGATGAACGAGCGGCTGCATCAACAACTCTGACCACTGACCCCCCCCCCCCGCCAACCCTGTGGCCCGTGGCGACAGTTGCTAAGTAACTGAACACTTGGGCCCGCTGCACACTGAGTCAGAGGTTAAACTGCAGAACAGGCAGGACGCCTCCAACAGCATGTCGAATATTACATGTTGCCCTCGTAATTAGGCTGCAGGATCAATACCGTCCACCGTCAGGCTCGTCCTCCTCATCAGCAGGATGTGCACGGCGCTGATGTGGGCGGCTGCGCTGAAAGCCATTTGAAACCAAATTTCTCCATCAAAGCTTTTAGCTGTTGATTCAGAGAAGATCCCAGCTGGGCCCTTTTATTCCTGAAGCTGCTGGAAGCCATGTTTGAATGAAAAGGTTAACTCCTGCTCATCAGAGGTGGATCAAGTATCCACGTCTCTTAGAAGTTAGAGCATCAACACAACGCTGTAAAAACCGCCAATAAAGGCTCTGCCTTCAAACTGCTTGTTAAAAGATCGTTCCAGCATGCCACAGCCTGGATCTTCCTTTCATCTGATCCTCTGTCCGCTTGTGTTTTCAACTTTGTTTCAGTGATATCACCGTGTTCCCAGATCTCATCTATTAACCAGATGAATGAGTATCATCACAACTTTATAATTAACACAAGTAATATATGAAAATTAGAACCAGATTGTAATCAACAGAAATTATTTGATCCTAAATGACTTTTGTCATTGTTTTACGTCAGCACTCATGCACTGCAGAGGATAAACACATGATGTTGTATTTAATATAATAAGAGCACTCTTTCTTTCAGGAGTCTCAGTATCAGTATCAGTAACTTAACTTAACATCCATATCTTTATTAAACGCGTGTTTTGTCAGCTGCTGTTCCCTCCTGGCCCACAGAATCCATGACTCACCACCATATATGTGTATTTTCTTAAGTGTATAACTCGAGTCATTAATGCCCCCACGCTGTTTTACAATGTCTCATGCCTCCAGATTCAAATGAGGTGTAAAATATGTGCCGGCGGCAGCTGCGTCATCATAAACGAGGCGGAAAAGCCCCATCGTACTGATTCACAACCATGAGACGATGCATCACCTGCTCCAAATCTGTAACGCTTCATTACGAAAACAACATAACCCAGAGGGCCGAGCTCGAGGCCCACCATCCGAATATCAACATTGTAAATACACACTCATTCACTTTACTGTGATGAGAGCAAGTACATGATCACAAGACGTTACTGCTGACGATGTAACATGATGTGACATATCAGTGATGACAGCATCATTATCTGTATGTATGAACTGCGGCTGAACCTTCAGTAGATTTCTGTCACATTGACCTTCATGACTAACAGGCTGAAGCAACACCAACGACTGTAACACCAGGCTGTGATGTTCAGAAGGTACCAGGAAACAAAATGGATGGATGAAAAATGTAGCCAAAGATTTTCACCGCAATAAGGTGTTCATTTTCATTAGTCATATAAACGGCGAGGAGTATTGTCTTTTTCAGAATAACTAATAATAATAATAAGCTGAATATTTTGTGCATGTCAGTGTTTTCATATATAAATCCAGCTCCATGAAGAAATGTTTTTTCCAGTCTTAAGTGAACTGCCCATGTATTTAGGATGACATGTTAAAGTATCGTGTGTGTGTCCTCATGTATTTAACAGTGAAGTGTTTAATCTTGTTGTTTTCAGGAGGCAAAGTGCTCCCGAGCATCGTATTCTGCTGTGTGACAGAAGCTCAGAGCACCGTCGCCATCGCTGGTGTCCTCAGAGGCCGAGAACCTGTTGGGCCTGTAGAGCAGCTCTGTAACCTGACAGCGGGAGAGGTACGACCTGACACCACCGGGCTGACCATGCGTGACGCTCACACTGTTCATATTGCCAGGGAGAGAATAATTGGACAAAGTCTTCATGTAAATTTCTCGGTGCCTCAGAATTTAAGGTGGGATCTGTGCATTCATGCAGATGACAAGTTGAGCTCCCGGTTGCTCTGGACTCCCTCTGAATAATCTGAAGGAGAAAGAGGCGACGCTGGAAAACCGGCCGGAGAAACAGGAAGGTGACAGGAATTAAAGAGCCACATGTTCACCTGAGAGAAAACAACAAACAGACGGCTTTAGAGAAGCTGCAGCTCCGAGACGAGCATGTCGAACCAAATCCGTGTTCAGCCAATAAAAATCAGACGTGTCCCGATGTCTGTGGCAGGCTGACAGGCAGAACAGAGGCGGACGTCGCCGTAGAGGATAAGATGAAGGAGTTGTTGAATTAGATATGCAACAGAAATGAAAGGGAATAATTAGGCAATCATCAAAAAGGGCACAATTTGTTCAAATTCTCGACACTAATGAAAAAAGGGTGATTGAAGCTGATTGTTTTGAGAGCCATGAAAGCTGCGAGACACAGGAAGATGAGAGGAAAATGGGAAATGGAAATGTTTGTGATGCTCAGACGGAGGCTGGCGTGTTGCTGCTGATAATTCACTCTGTCAGAACACTGCGGTCCACAAAAGAGGCGGATTTCTGAAAGTGAAACCGGTTCAAAGCTTTGGAATTTGTTTTTTCGTCTTAAGTGCTCCTCAGAGACGACAGCCAGCATTAACAAACCACAGAGGTGCAGCTGTCTGACTGTAACAGTCACCTGTTCGACTCTCAGAGGGTTTCACAATTAATTCTGAGAGTTTGGGGGTTTGTCAACACTTTAACGGCTGACATCTGGGAATATGTTGATGTCACTAAACTGAAGTAAGACAGGTAAGAAAAACATGAGCATTCAAAACATTACTCAATTATTCAAAGAAATTATGGAAAACTGCAACAATAAAACCAGAGTTGTAGTAATCCAAAATTATCTTTAGGTGCAGTCCCGAAGAAATAAAACTGTCCACTACTGCAGAAACAGAAACGTTTCACTTTGTTTCCTACCTTGTTAGTCAGATTTATCCACTGTCTTAATGTTCATTAAATCTCATGGTGTCTTGGTCCTCACCTCTCACAAATAACATTTTAAAAATAAAGCTAAATTCAGTATATTTGGGGCATGTTTGCGTTTTCATTGGACAATCGTTGGTTCCTCTTCTACTTCTTCTGTTGAGTTTTATGCCGGTTGGCATCCGATTGAGTTGCATTACTGCCACCTACTGGATCGAAAAGAAGTCCAGTGCCCGGTGCAAACTATTTACAGTGTTCCCATTCACAATGATGTTCATCCTATAACCCAGACCCAAATGTCTGAGTTGGTCCAAACTCTTCCCTCAGTGTATTTTCAACTGTAGATCCAGATATATCCACCAAGTTCAAATGAATGCCTAAAACCTTTCGTAAAAAAGAAACACAGGGAATAAAAGGAAAGGGGCAAGTATGACATGCTACAAGTGTCTCCGTTTTGTATGCATGTTGTTAGGCAGCAACCTCTAGGAGGACGTCGGGTAAAGTAGAATAAAGAGCAACAAGTCCATGTAGGGAGGAGGACGGGGAAGGCGGTCGGGTCAAAAACGCTGTTCATGTCCAGCATGAAACCAAAAGTCAACTGTGACTGATTTTAATTTACTAATGTAGTTAGCTCATGTCACGAACATAACTGAAGTTACGTATGTAACATAGGTTAATTATAAAATGTTATTAAAGTCATTTTAAGCCAAACCCCAATGTGTCCAAAACGTAACCATGAGTTTCATGTATAAATCTAACGTAACAATGAGCGGAGGAGATGTCATTCACATGTTGTTGGAGTTGCTGGCAATCGACCTATAGTCGTTAAGCTGTGAGGATGTGCTGCTTGTTTTGTACGATCAAAAGTCAAAAACCTGAAAAGATAGTCAGTTTCTCCTGAGAGAAAACTAAGAAAAAACAGCAGCTATTCTCATTTATAACCAGAGCAGAAGCTGAAGCTGGTGAATTCTGTGCATTTTTTATTCTTAACATGTTGAAAATGTACATTTCTTGAGATTCAGTTCTCAATTTTATCTTGTGCCCTCACTGTGCTTATAGTTTGGCAAGAAGCCAATGGGTTAGGGTTAGGAAAAGGATTTGGATTTGGCTTAAAATACCTGGTTCTGTCACTGAACATGTCCTGAAGTCTTGATGTAGACAGTAGTAGTAGTTGTTTGTTAACTACAGAACCTGCTTTGGGCCAAGAGTTGGTCAAAGGGAAATTTTGCCCTGATTATAGAAAAAGATAAAAAGAAATTCAGGTTGTCACATTGTCAAATTTGAATTCATCCTCAGGAGATCACAAATATTGACAGCAAAATTCATGACAATCTGTTGAGCAGCGCATGAGATATTTATGCAGAACAAAGTTTCCAACAAACTAAACTGACAGGAAGAGAAAACTGATGGAAAAGGAGGAGAAAAATGAGAGAATAATGAGGAGGAGAGAGATGGAAAACAACAAGGAGGTAGAGTTGAAGAAGAAAGAAGGCGGCTGTAAACACAGTCCTTCAACTGTTTGTCACATTAACACAGCGAGCAGACAGACGGCTCTAATGGCACACACGATGCTGATTGATCGACTGAGTGACAGATGGATTACCTGTCCGTTTCAGGTCGCAGCCTCATCTATTACAGCACCTTGTTAAGATGATAGTGCATTAAGCGTTTATTCAGAAATATGCCGGTGCGCGTCCTCTCCTCCCTCGGGGCGCGCTCATTACCGAGACGTGTCTTTGAGATCTGTTCTCTACTGGCAGGAAGTGGAGGAGGGAAGGACAAAAGGAAGGCCAGACCGTTAAAGTTAAAGGCGTTCATTGTTCCCTTTTCCTCCAGTTTTGCTGCATCTTTGAAAGGGTGGAAAAATGGGATTGTTTCTCACACAGACAATGTGTGAACATTAGAGCCCCGAGCTGCAGAGTGACGACTCATTAGGGCAACAGCTACAGAAATAAAATGCAATGGACGTCCAGCTTCCTTTTAGGCTGGAAGACTTGATTTGTTTGGAGCTTCTGCAGCACAAAAGCTTCAGTTAACTCAGTTGATTCCCCAGATCAGCTCCACATCTGACAGTCAATCACGGAATAAAAGGTGCTGGCTAGCAGCCTATCCCAGGCGTTTGTGTTAGCTAAAGCAGGATAATGACGACTTCATGTCAGCTACATCGCCTCGCCTTAACACAGAATTGCAGTCCCACAACAACAACAAACAAAACTGCAGACAGTTCTGACTGTAACAGTGAACAATAGCCAGCGGAGGCAAATAAGAAGAAAAATAATGCGAGGCAGTAAAAATGAAATGAAGAGAAATTGCCTCAAAAGGATACAAGACACGACGGAGCAGCCACTAAGCAGTAAACAAACCGCCGTGTGGCACAGGAAGACGGAAGTAACGAGGACAGGAGCAGAAGCTAATGGCTGAACGAGAGCTGCAGGACACGATGCTAATTGGAGCTCACTTGTAAATAACGCGTGGAGATAAAGTTTGAGAGTTTGTCTCTGCAAGGTTTCAGCAAGAGTAGCTGAGGAGGTCTAAAGATCAGGGACGAGGCTCTGCTAATCCACTGCTATTGTGTTCCTGTGGGAAGCCAAAACCTGGAAATGTTAACTCATCCAGGTGAACGCAGCGAACAAGAAAGTTTTGTCTGCTAAAAGTTACAACAGTAGTTAGTTCACTGCAGAAAAAAACTCATCAAAATGTCCTGAGAATCTTCTGGTGAAGCTTTGTGATGGCGGATTTAGAGCTGTGAATTTTGGCAGACTTTTGGAAAATAAACTGTTCACACTGAGCGTACAGATGGACGATGGAGAAGTGGATTATTAATGGTTTTAGAAGCTTCAATAGGGGGTTTATGAAGGCGTCTGTCTTAATAACTTCATAACTAATTAACTATACAATACATTGCTGTGAAGTTTTGACCACGACTTCTGACTGTGACTGAGGATGATCTGTAATAACTTTATCAAAGATCCACTGACTTTTCATCAGGTTCAAACTTTATGGCCGAATTCCTACAAAACTAATGAGAATCACATCAGCTTCAGCTGTACTTTGTGTTTAGTGCCAATTACCAAATGTTAGCATGCTAACGCCTTCAACTAAAACTGTACATAACATCTTATAGTTACTATCAGCATGTAATAATTGTAGGTATGTTAGCATGCTAATGTTGGCATGACTGTAGACGCTTCATCCAGTCAGCTGTTTACAGAAACACTGAATCTTTGTTGTACATGAGTGAAAAGTAGATACTCAACATTCTGTTCCTATATTTACCTTCATCTGACACCGTCTGTTGTCACTGTGACCCGAGTCTGTGCCGAAGACTCAGATCGTTCACTAAATGAGATGGATGAGGTGACTTTTTGTGTGCATGTTGGTCTTTCATCTGCACACAAAGTCCTTTAAGAAAACTCCTTCCAGGGTGAAGATGTTGGGTGTTAATTTCTGACGTGTGGTGGATTTTGGAGTGTCAAAGTGTGCACCATTATCTCCTCGGCAACAGTTCATGCTGATTGTTTTCCCACCCACTAATAAGCTTGTGACGACACCGACATCATCCGGCACACCGGCTCATTACAAGAAAAGACGCTCCCCGTCTGTAGAGTGCTGTGTTAATTTACTGCTAATTCAAACCAAACATTTCCAACATTCAAAGCAGTCAACTGACAAAACACAAGTTGACTTTTGTTTTGAAGTAGGCTTGACACAGGAAATGCAATGTGTGAGCAAAACAACGGCTGTTTTCAGCATTTGTAGACAGCAGATTTTTTTAAATGTGTCAGGGCGTAGTAGTAGTAGTAGTAGTTTTATTTAGCAGATGAAGAGCTGCAGGCGACACGCTCCACACCTCCAGCTTCTCAGACACATAACCAAATCCCTTTCCCTCATTTATGTTACCAGGTTCTCTGTTGGCTAAGCTTTTCGCTCTGACAACACGTCCTTCACCGGATCTTTATCGGTCATACGTGGTAAGAGGTAACAATTTAAAAATCCAACACTCCCATAACATCACTGATGTCGCTGGTTTGAACGGGACCTGGTCTTACTTCTATTTGCAGGTAGCCTACTGATAATAGATTTTCTTCAGGCTTCTGATTGTCCAAAATGACTGTGGGGTTGGGGACTGCACTTCAGTGGTGTTTTTGAGAACTAAAGTGGAGAAACTCTGATTTAAATGACCTGTCTGCGTGTGGACTGGGCTTGAGTCACCCTCAATCTGTTGTTGGATACATGCTAATTTTCAGACGGAGACATTTTTGGTAGAAACAACACAAATGAAATGATGTGTTTTGTTTCCAAGAAGCAACATGAAGCACAATAATTCACCTCCATGTACATTTGGACGAGGTGCTTCGCCTCTAGCCAGGAAGAAAAACAACATACTTCATGCTTTCAGATAGTACTGTTATGTGTGTGTGTTGCTCCACCTGCTCTCTCTCTCTCTGTGTGTGTGTGTGTGTGTGTGTGTGTGTGTGTGTGTGTGTGTGTTGCCGTGGGGAGTTTTCTTACAGCTGCTTGCTGTCGCTCCCTGAAGAGTTGAGGCATTAACGCCAAAACACAACAACTGTATTTCCATCATCCTCCTCCTGCCTCTTAAACTCCACAGCTGTGTGTTTCCTGTTGGGATGAAAGACGCACAGCCTCATTGTGTTTTTTTTTTTTTCTTTCTTCTTGTGTTCTACCTTCCAAGGAGGATATAGACATATTTCTTTTGAGCCAAAAATATTCTCCCCCTACCCCCAAAAAGCACTTTAGTGCACCTGCTGTGATCATTTTGTTTTCTCTCAGAGGACTTCCTGTTTCTGGAAACCCGCCTCGACACGCTGTGTGAGACAGAGCCAGGTTTTTTTAAAACATACTGGTGTATAGATTATTTTCTCTTTCTTTTTTTTTAAAGATGGTTCATGTGTTATGTTGTACAGAATTGGAGGGACTATATGAGATGTACAGATGAGTGGGGAGTAGAGGAGAGGAGAGGAGGTGGGAGGTCTGAGTCATCAGCAGCAACTTTCATGTAAACATGGGAAACATAAAGTGAGGGATTACAGACAAAAGTCAAAAACAGCAAGACATTACAGAAGGGGAGGGAGAGGAAACAGGAAGTGAGCAGAAAGTAATAAAAGATAAAAGAGAGAGAGCAGAAAAGGATGTTATAAATATACCTGGACACAGTCATGGAGGTGAAGTTCCATTCATTTCTATGAATGCTGCTCAGTGGCACATGAAGGCAAAATAACTCGACTGTCTTCCGCATAGCTTCAGCATTGTGCCGCCTGTAGACCGAGCTGGCTAACTGTTGGTTTAGCACCTGGCTAACTTGAATGGGGATAAAATAATTTAATCGGGAGGCTCTTCTAGACTTTCCAAATTTTATTGGACCAAATGGCTCAAAAAAATGTATCCACCATTTTACACATGCTTCCTTCACAATGTTTACAGGAAAAAGTATTTTTGGGCCACAGTGCATGATGTGAAGATGTAATTACACAGTTTGGCCACTGCGAAAACTGGCCTGGTAGAGATGAGAAGAAAGAAGTATGGGGGAAACAATGTGGAAAGAAGAAGTTTTGGTAAAGGTAAAGGGGTACAGAAGGAAACGGACACTAAACAAAATGGTTAAATCCAACCTAATCGCTAAAATAAATGTGGGTAATATACAGTACATTTCTGCAAAACCACAGATGTTTTGAAACTTTACATTTCTTTATGTTCAATTTGTAGTTTTTTTTGTTGAGATGTCGTGTTTATGGTCTAGTTATGTTTAGGTTAATTGGTTAATGAGGAAAAGATAATGTTTTGGTTTGTCACCACAAACATGGCTGGAAATTGTCCCAAGATCTCGTTAAAAAACATCCGGTTTTGTCGCCACAAATGGGGCCGGAGATGTCCCAGCTTCCTTTCAAAAATATCAGTTTTCTGTCCCCACAAACGTGGTTGGAAATTGTCCCAAGGTCTCATTAAAAAACATCTGTTTTTGTTCCCAGAAACTCAGCTCTAGATGTCACAACTTTCCATCAAAAATACCTGTTTTTTGTCATCACAAACACAGCTGTAAATTGTCCTAGGCCTTGCCAAAAAACATCCAGTTTTGTTGCCACCAACAGGGACGGAGATGTCCTTACTTTCCATCAAAATCACCACAAATGTGACGTTACAACGTCATGCTTACAAATGTTGAAACATAGTCTTGAACTGCTGTCATTGGCTTGGCAGCCTTCTTGCCCACCATTCAACTCCACCTCCAGACGTCAAAGTCAGGTTATCAACCTGAAACGTGATGTGAAAGGTTTTGTTGAACTGTCAATATGGTACGTAGAGTAAGAAGGTGAATGTTGCAGTAACGTTAAGTGCCAACATTTTATCCTGGAGACAAAATGAGAAGGATGAAGAGAAGGAGGTTTAAAAACAAATGAAGGACAATCTCAAGTTTAACCATGAAGGAGAAAAGGAAGAAGAAATGGAGAAGATAAATAATGTGGGTAATAAAAAATGAAAAGCTTCGGAATGAACTTTGATGGTTATTACAGGTGAATTGTGCACAGAAATGATTGATTCAAGAACATAAATGAGAGCACAAAATAGTCTCTCTTTTCCATTACCTGCTGGGCTCTAACACGAGGACGGTCTGTCCTTTTAAAAATACAAATGTTCATCTAAAATGACCTCAAATTAAACTTTAAAGTCAGCACATCCTTAAAAAGTATAGATACTTCCTGCTTCTGTCTCCCGGCTCCTCTCAGCATCACGCTGAGCTGCAGCTGCTCTAATTGACTCCCTCGCTCACCTGCATCACTTCCGCATCACTGTCAGCTTCCTGCAGCGTCGGACACCTGGGTGGACTGAGAGGAAGCAACATCAGAACCACAGTGTACCGTTACCCTGATGTACTTCTCACTTCATTATGAAGTTATGTTATATTTATTGACAGAACAGTGGAAACACCTTCCAACTTAGAGTCACCTTCACCAGATCTCATATAAAACTAATAAATATAAATATATTCCACTGATCCCTTGTGAACTGGGGGTGCCTCCCCAGGACAGTTTATTCCAGAGTGCTGGAAAGGAGGCTCTGACCGATGGTTGGATTCAGGAGGAACGATGCCGATTTCCATCCTGGTCATGGAACAGCTAGGGGGGGTCATGTGTTTGCCCATCCAGTCTTCATGTGTTTTGTGGACTTGGAGGCCTATGACCCTGTCCCCTGGGAAACCCTGTGGGGATTATAGGACAACGAGGCCGTTGGTACGAGCCCTGCAGACCCTGAAAACCAAAGTGATTCACAACAAAAGTTATCTAAAGACACTTTCCAATCAGAGCAGGTCCAGACCTTGGCCACAGTGGTGAGAAAATATGCCTTTGCTTGTGTCCATACACTAGGCACAAAGACAAACACGTTCCCGGTGAGTGTTGGACTTGCGGGTTGTCCCTGGTCTCTGATCCTATCTCAAGGTGCAGCTGTGGTGGGGAGAGTGTCCGGTTTGGGAACCTCAGAATTTCGTCTGTTTTTTTGCAGATGACGTCCTGTTGGTTTCTTCGGTCCTTGACCTCCTGTAAGCACTGGAGAGGTTTGAGGTGTGAAGTGGTTAGCATGAGAGTCAGCACCTCCAAGTCTGAGGCCAAGGTTCTCTGCTAGAAGCTATCTCAGCTATCTCCTGATTGGGGGTGAGGTGCTGTCCCAAAGAAAAAGAGGTCTTGTTCTTTTCCACAGGAAAATGGAGCATGATATGGACATTTTGGTGCAGCTTCAGCAGTAATGCAGACTGTTGTAGTGAAGAGGGAGCTGCACAGTAACACAATGCTTTCGTTTCAACCCTCAGCTGTGGTTGTGAGCTCTGCGCAGTGACCCAGAAGAATGAGATCACAGATAGAAGTGGCCAGGGTGTCGGGGCTCAGCCTCAGAGATGGTGAGCAGCCAGTGGAGGTGCTTAGTTTTGGTTTTTTGCTAAAACTTAAAAAGCACACAGAAGTCACCAGTTTTTTGTTTATCTATAACTATAATTTATCATTTATGTGAAAGCCATAATCACAAGAAAATGTCATGTAATGTGCTCCCATACCAAATATGAGGCCCAGCACAAATGTTCTGATCATTTCATTTAGTTTCTCCTCACCTGTCAGCCCTGACTGCCACTGCTTATTATAGGTTTAATAACGAACAGATACCTGCATGAATCAGAGTTAAAACGTGTCCAACAGAGTGGGGAGCACAGGTCTGAGAGCGACACGGCGGGTTTATTAAACCGAGGACGATGAATGACACATTGATCTCTGACCTTGAGGTGGTGCGACAGTCGAGGAGAACAAAACGGTTCAAAATGTTTCCTGCTGGGGTCTAAATGTTATCAGTTGGGTTCATGATGTTACCTGCTTAGTTTAAAATGTTTCCTGTTAGGTAACAAAATGCTCCCCGTCAGGTAGAAAATGTTAATCTGATGGGTTTAAATGTTGTCTGCTTGTTTGGAAAATGTTATCTCATGGGTGCAAATTGTTCCTTTTTGATAAATGTGAGGGATAACGCGGCACATGCAGGACCGGAGCACGTGTTCAAGTGGTGTCAGTGACCTTTATATAACTTTTAATATGATGTCCTTGTGCGTGTTGATAAAATCCTCTGTGTAAATCAAAAACTTAAAGAGGAGTTCGGATCACTGGTCGTCACATCCTGCAGGTTAAACTGGGCCTAATTAAACTCAACCACAGAACCTTCAAACAGGAAGCAGCGTGTTGCCGGAGCGTTGCTGTCTGCCCGCAGACGTGTGTGTTAGAACGGTCGCAGACAGCTGTTAATGCAGATTATTGCCACTGTAAAGCACCGACAGCACCGCTGCACCGCGGGAGCCGACAGATGCAAATGTTCCCGACCCGCTGAGAGCTGCTGTACTGGGAGGCATCATCACAAAACCAGCAGGACCGACTGGAGCTGGACTAGAAACTGCAAAAATGCTGGTGACTGACTACACACACACACACACACACACACACACACACACACACACACACACACACACACACACACACACACACACACACACAGAGAGAGTGCTGACTGACTCCTTGTTTGGAGTGAATGGAGAGCGAGGGAGTAAAAGATGGACCCTGTGTGTGTGTGTGTGTGTGTGTGTGTGTGTAAATGAATGTTTTTAATTTGCTCTCCTGCTTCTGCTTAGCCAGCACTCAGAGCTGCTGCTGCCTGTTTGAATACTCTGTGATGGATGAGGGGCTGCTACACACACACACCCACACACACATTTGTACTACACTTGTGAGGACTCACTGACATAAAACTCCTATAGCTTCTAGAATTTCAACTTTAAACACCTACCACAAACCAAATCTATAAATCTATCTGCTCCACCACAAAACCTAATTCTGATCTGAACCCTAAACCAAGTTGAACACAACATACAGCTGCTCATTTACACACCCAGCAGTTACTTTGTAGTCATTCTTAGCTCTGTCTTCACCACTGTTCAATACAGCGTTCCAACATTTGTAAGCACTACACCGCACCTGTGGTGATGAACAGCAGGCTTTTTGACAGGAAGTCAGGACATCTGTTGGAAATTGTCCCTTGGTCCCGTTAGAAACATCCAGTTGAGCCAGATATTTTTAACAAGACCTCGAGACATCTCCTGCTGGGTTTGTGGCGAGATCTCAGTTAAATTTCTAGCTGTGTTTGTGGTAACAAAATCATGATATTTTTGACAGAAAGTTTGGATATCTCCAATTGTGTTTATGGTGACAAAACCGGATGTTTTTAACAAGACTGGGACATTTGCCAGCCTTTTCTGTGGTGACAAGAACCTGATATTTTGACGGGAAATCAGGACTTCCGGGTTCCATCTTCAGCCGTGTTTGTGACAACAAAACCAGGTGTTTTTTAAAGTATTCTCAGGACTTTTCTGGCCATAATTGTGGTGAAAAAAAACACAAGCCTTGACATCTCCAGGCTAAAACTGAATGATGAGACCTCAGGACATCTCCAAGAGAAGAGAAAATAGATTGTTTTAAACCAGATTTTGCGACGTTCTCCAGTCGTGTTTGTCGTGGCCATTTCTTCTGACAACTGGGTTGCAATAAAGCCCCGTGGAGTTGAAGGAATGGAGCTGCAGGTTCAACAGAGACACCGAACACATCGTCACATAGCATAACAGTTTTGCTTGGAAACTGGAGGTTGGCCAATTCAAGTCCAGCACAGACCACACTAGGATCATGTCATTGCTCTGACATGTCTCCTCTAATGCTTGTGTAAAGCTACTGTGTGTCTGTGCGTGTCTGTGTGTGATGAATAATAATAAGAGTGTAAACTTTGAATCTCCCCAATGACAGATGAATAAAACGCTTTCTTCTTCTCCTTCAGCACCTCCAGGTCCACACCAGCCTGACTCTGTCGCTGTCCGTGGTGCTGAACCTCAGACAGAAACATGAACACAGCAAACAGAGTCAGTGAGGAAGAGCAGCATGATGAAGATAATGACAATAATGTTGCTGATGAAAATGGAGATCATTACGAAGGTGATGGCGAAGGTGACAGTGAAGACGATGGTGATGATGATGATATTGATTATGGTGATGGTGATAACAGAAGCGCTGATGACGATAATAAAGACGATGATGAAGGTCACGACCAACATTATAGAAAGATGGCAATAGAGACGATGATGATGATGATTCTTTTATCTTGGAAATTTATATTGAATATTTACATTTTTTGTAATTGAGTTTTTATATCTTTTTTAAATGATTTAGTAATTATTTTACCATTATTTTCTTACTGTTTTATATTTACATATTGGTTTATTTCTTCTGTAAATATGTATCAGCTATTTGAAAAATAATTAATAAAACGTAGTTTTATTACAAAAATTAAGAAACTGATCAATTCTAGTTGAGTTTTTTGTGTGTATGTGTATTTTTATATTTCCTCTCTTGACCAAAGAGATTTGAAAGCCAGAAATAAGACCATGATGATGATGATGATGATGATGGTAACACTGATGATGAAGATGACCCTTTACCCTTCAGTTCAGATCATCAGCTACTGTTAATCTTCATCTCTTCTCTCTCATAGTTTCGTGTTTCTCTCTGACCTCTGATTGATTTCAGTTTGGCTTCCTGTCGATGCTCTTCCTCCTCCACATTCATCATATTTCCGATATTAAATTCTCTGCTGTGGTTTTATATTCCTCGCCATCGACTCCATTTAGAGGCAACACTTAATATCAGCGGCTCATCAATTCTTAATGTGATCAAATCCAAATTGAAACGTGCTCGAGGTTTCAGCTGGAGAGACTGATGGTCGGAAATTCATCATCAACAACATCTTCCTCGCTGTTGTCTTCAGGGTTTACCTCGCTTCAAGATACCACTTTTATCTTCTTCCCTTTTTCTCTCCGACCTCCGTTTGTGCTTCATTATTGTCCTCTTGCTTTTATTCCCTCTCCTCCCCCATTCTCTGAATAATATCGTCAATCTTATTTAATGTCTTCCTCGTCTCTTCATGAAGAGGCTCACGTGGACGAGAGGAGAGAAGTGACGGTTTCAGGCAAAATCTGCAGGAAACAAACATAATGATCAGGATGAACAAAAATGTGTTTTCTAAAATCTAATTTTTCCGACTTTTAATCAATTGCTAATAATTATTTACTTACGTTCTGGGTTAAAGCTTGTTAAAATGATGTATAGTGCAGATAACCTTCATATTTATTAAATTATTTAATGTGAAGAACTGTGTGAAAAATCTCCAGGTAGACAATCTGAGCGGGTCAACAACACCCAGCAGGCACGACACTCAGCTTCTGAAACACTCCCAGTGGGATATGAAGCCACGAGGAGGACCGAACAAAACAGTGTCGCACAGACCAGGTCGCAGAGATGTGTCGGTGGAATCAAGGGGTAAAAATGATTGTTGTTGAGTTGTGTTCTTATATTATCCCACATGTTTCCAACAATGTTTGAAGCAGAGAAATCCACAAGTTTACTCGAGGTGACGGTGTGTTTCATGTGGTCGCCTTTCGCTGTAACTTCAGGAGAGAGTCACAGAGAGAAGAAGGAAGTCCGAGAACGAGACGAAACATAACGTGAAGAACACTTTAAAACATCACCTAGTCCTGAGTCATGACTGATTTTCATCAGCAGTGGTGGTTTAACAATGAAGACAACACTCCCATGATCCCATGCTACGTCTTTATCTTGTTTTGATTGACAGAGCCCCAGCTGCAGACATTCATTCTATGTGTTTTAAGGGGAGCAGATCTGATGACTCGTGTGTTCAGCTAGAGATACAGCGACTGGACCGTTGGACAGCCATCAACAACCATCCACAGTCAGTGGAGAGCAGCTGTTCTTCCTGTTTCTAAAATCTGCAACAGCATCGATCAGGTCAGGTTATCGTAGCTGATGTCGATATGACAGCCGGCCTCTTTCTCTTCATCATCTTCCTCTTTGACCTCATGTCCCTCCTTCCTCATGCATTTCATCATCATCTTCCTCCCTGTTCTTTCCCTTCCCTCTTTTCCTAATGTCATCCCCTCTTCCTCCTCCTCCTCCTCTTCCTCCTCCTGATCCAGCAGCTAATCGATGAGGCTTTTCTAAAGAACACCACACACACACACACACACACTTAAACACACAATTTTAACACAAACACACACTTAAAGACACACAGAAGCAACAAACTCAGGCATTTTGACGGACACACGCACGCACGCACACACACACACACACACACACACACACACACACACACACACACACAGCCCAATTACATATTGCTGGCCCATTCAAGCGCACCCAGCCTGAGGAATAATGATAAGTGTTTAAAGCAGCAGTGTGAATGTCTAAACACACTTTTTTTAAAAACACTCCTCGCTCTGCATTTCCTGCCGCTGCTGCCTGATAAGAAACTATATTAAAATATTAAATTAAATAAACATTCAATAACTATTTTTAACATTTTAAACCATCGGCTGAATGAAGAGAGAACACTTGAGTCTGAAGATGAATATCAATGAGCTCATATTCTACTGACTGATGCGTCTCTTCATTCAGCTGTTAGCATGCTACACCAAGATGCTGTTTACAAAATAGCTTTGTTGTATCAGACAGTGAGGAATAAAAAAATGAAATAAAGATTTCTTGTGTGTGAGAGTGAAAGACAAATAAAAAGCTACTTCTGACAGAAGTGGGAAAGACAAATCGAAAGTAAAGAAGGAAGAAGCAGTTCATAATGTCACAACGTCCGAACTCTCCCTCCTCCAACACAAATCAGTTTTCATGGAGGAAACTTAAACTCTCACTGCGTCTGATAATGCTCTTATTCTCTGTGCACTGTGCTGCAGCTCTTTGTGTCCACACAGCTGAGGGAAACCTCATCACGCCTCACGAGCCTGGGACAACCATCCAGAGCTCTGTCTTTATCTGAACTCATTGGGTCAGCACACAAAGACACAAAACTCTTTAATGTTTTCGTGCACTCTTTCATTCCTGCACTATGTTTCTCTGACTGAATTGAAACACCACATCTATGACCTGAACTGGAGTCGCAGGGAGCTCGACCGGAGGACAGCAGCCGGATTATGTCCAGGACTATTACACCATTGTGGTGTCTTGAAGAAAATGGACAACTCGTGCTCAAGTACACGACACCTATACATTAAAATTCCTGCTGAAGCAAACCCAGCACTTCCTGCTGCTGCTGCTTCACATTAAAAGTATTTGTCCCAGAGTTAGTGGAGCTATTGTAGTTTATGTCACAGCACTATCTGGTGAATGGATCAGATTTTAGGTTTGCAGGGAGGAACAGTGGAAGAAGAAACGTCATTGTTAGATGAAGAGTTGCAGAGGACCGGCTCTTACTTTGTTCTGTGGGAACCTGTGCACCTCTCATACATCATCAAAGTAAACGGCATCTTTCTGGACCGTGCCAGTACAGCTTCAAGGGCAGAGTTCAGTTTTTAGCCACTTTGTGTTGTAGCTGGGCTCGAAAACAGGTTTCAAAAGTCAGAAATTTTAAAAACATGAATTTTGAACAGCGGCTTTAAAGGATGTACCTGTACCTGGAATCCTTCAACACCAATACTGCAATGACTCACCTGCCCACTAGATGTCAATATAGTCCAACTCCAGACTCACTTACCTGCCTGCACACCTGCTCTGCCATCATCCATCATCCATCATCCATCATCCATCAGCCGTACAGACTGTTTTCTGTAGCTGTTGTCTGCTGCAGTAAATTCTCCTCTTACCTCCAGCTGACTCGTCGTGTGTTTCTGATGTTAATCTGTCATCTTACCTGACATCTGTTCACCTGTTTGGACTCTGACAACACATTTAAGAAGAACACTGACTGAACCTTCTCTCCTCAGTAAGCGCATGTCTCAGTTTCACTTTCAGTTTGCCTACAAAGCAAGGTCGCAGCACAGGACACTCATCTCTTCTCCAAACACCTGGACAAACCTTAAACATCAGCCAGAGCGCTTTTTTTTCTGGATCTGCTTTTAACACAATCCAGACAGATTTACTGCTGTCAAAAATGATTCAGTTACAGCTCGGTCCAAACCTCCCCTGCTGGTACAGCAAACAGAACACAGCTAGTTAAAGTGAATAATACACTGTTCTCTGAGATCAGGGCCAGTGTTGGAGCACCTCAAGGACTCATTAGCTCACCACCAGTGTGCCCCACCAGTTTCTTTTTAAAATACCTTACTATCTCTGGCGACTGACTGATGACCACAGACTGTACCAACATGAGCTGACTGGCTAATTGAATGATAAGACAAAAACAATAACAAGACACAGGAAACTATTTTGGGCTCCCGACTGTCAGCTGCCTCCAGGGACAATTCACAATGTAGAAATGAAACAATACCTTCATACAAATACGTGGGAGTCATGATGGATGCCAACGTATCCTGGATGAAGATACATCAGCGCGCTTACTTTTCTCTGCAGACTCTTTTGGAGCTAGCAGCCAGATTATCTCTGTTTTTCAGTGATCAGTGATGGGGAATGTTGCTTCGACAGCTCTCTCTCTCTCTCTCTCTCTCTCTCTCTCTCTCTCTCTCTCTCTCACACACACACACACACCTTTTAAAAATACAGACTCTCCAACAACCTGTGTTACATAATGTCTTCATGTAACAGGCATGTCGAGTGTGATTTCAGATCAGAATAATACCTGCAGCCAATCAGGACACTTCAGTGTCAGGGAGCAGAGAAGGAAGTGAAAAGATTCCCATTTTTAATTCTGTGGTTGTGACATTAAATCATATTGGTAATCTTTATCTAATCTTATCACATATATGCTTTTATTTTAATTAATTTTTTTAAATTCCTTAAAATGAAACAAAACAGAAAATGCATAATAATTATGTTGTTAAACTGCGGCTCAAATAAATTATATTCTAAGGGTTTTTTAAAGAGAATTTGTTGTCAGTATTAACATTCTGTATTATCATGGTTACGCCAACATAGCAACACTTTTGAATGAGCAGCGAGCTATTAGACTGATTTAACATAAGAAAAAACAGACAAGTAACAAGATATTTTATTGTGTAAAAAACATCGTGTCTGTTTGTCCCAGTGATGGACGTGTTTATTTGGATATAGAGCAGGGAAGTGGTCAGTCAGACGCTGTTAACGTCAGGTGTGAACTGACAGATCAAGAGCTGTCCTGACGGATGTTGCTACCAAGTCTGAACTGCCTCTAAAATGGCTTCATATCACTGACGGTCCTCACAAGTGTATTCACAGTAAAGTGATAGTACGTACATGTCAGAGTTTGTGTGTGTGTGTAATTTATGTATGCAAGGCAGTAAGAGTGCTGCTGCTTACATAGCAAACTGTATCAGTGTGTATATGAATGGAAAAGTGTGTTTGTGCATTTAAATGTGTGTGTGTGTGTGTGTGTGTGTGTGTGTCAGATGATACGTAAGGAGATGCATGATTCTGTGAATATCTGTTGGTGAATTTGTATGGCAACTCTGAGTATTTGTGTGTGAATAAGATAGTAAGTGTGTGTTTGTGTATATGAGTGTGGGTGAGCTGTGTGTGTGTGTGTGTGTGTGTGTGTGTGTTTGTGTGTGTGTGTGTGTGTGTGGCGGAGCGGCACAGCGCCGGGCTGCATTTCAGTGATAAGCGGTGATGAGTGAGCGCAGAGAGAGCGAGGAGGGGGGGGAGGTTGGAGTGTGACATCCAGCCAGGGGCTTATTGATGGTGGGGGGGCACCAGGCACCCATCGCAACCCCTCCACCCATCACCCACTGCAGCCCCCACCCGACACCTCCACCCAGCCACTCTCCATTTCTGAGTGGAGAAATGAGAGCTGCTGCACGGTGGTTGACTCTGCCTGATGCCTCGCAGCTCGTCGCCGTCACCACCGCTGTCGCCCTCCCGCTCTTACAGCACAGGGGGGTTACAGAATCGAATCCGTCATCAGATACGCCTCTCGGCCCCTCTCGACGCTGGAATTGAACACCTCGCCTCTTGCAGATTGCGAGGAGTCTAACCGGCTGCTGCACGCGTGGCTGCGCCGCCCCTGGTTGGATCCACCATTTGGATTAAGGCGTTAACTTGCTTCCCGCTCCAACGCCGCCACCATCGCCGACGCTGCCGAGCTGACAGGCCGGAGGCTGGTGCGGCCAGGCGTGTTAGCGCTCCGGACCACCGCCACCGTGTGGATATGGAGTTAAACGGCCGGCTGGGTGTCAGCACAGTGGATGAGACACGGCTGAGTGTGGCGGCGTGGTGTGGTCCAGCAGACAGCAGGACTGACCTGAGATCAGAGCAGAACAGTGGAAACAGGTTCAATGCATTAATAATGAAGATTATATGTTGATCCTCTGCTGTAGACTGAACAGAACCTAACTTTTGTAACACCACTGAGGCTTCAGAGGCAGCAAAGTTAAGAAATAAAGTTGTAATCCTTCTAAAGAAAGTAGGAGAACTTCTTTATGTTGCATTTTTAGCCTCTCTCATCAACAGGTTTTAGTTTTGGGGAACATTTCATGCTTAGTTCAGTCTCAGCTGCTGGGCAGGTAGTGTACAGAGGGTTTTTCACCGCTAACAGCAGACAAACACAGTTCGTGTTCAGCTGGTGAACATAGTGGGGGAATCAGCAGCTGAAGAGTCAGATACTAGCCTCAGGAGGTGGTGGAAACTAGATTTTCAACAGCAGTGGTGGTTGTTTAATGGTTTGTTCACTACCAGTATTTTCGCCTTAGGTTACACATGTGAGTTAGACTGGGATCATTTGTGTTTATTTAACCAAACAGCTAGATTATCTTACTGCACATTGGCTGTAAGCTAGCAAGCCATGGCATGCACCCAGGGTATTTGTGTGTTCAAATTCAGGTCAACCACTCACTGACTCAGCACTCAGCAGAGACTCTGGTTCTGGTTCTGGTTCTCTCTCTCCTCTCTGTAACATTACGTTCATGAAGTTAAGTACATTTCCCCTCCAGCTCCAGTCAGCAGTCAACATTACAGAACAGAAACACCCGACAATGGAGGTCACCTCCAGATCACTGCTGCAGTCAGGTTGATAAACAGGAGTGAAGATAAATCCACTTTTTAATCCCAGAAGTTAAAAAGTCATCTCTGAGCTCTCCTCTTGTCGGTAAACAGCTCCGGATCAGAGCAGAATCTGATGAAACTCCAGGTGTTTATTCCGCCTGAAGGTCTGGATCTGCACCTGACACTCTGCCGGCCGGCTCTGCCCCAGTCTATCAAAACACTCGGCAAACATCTTTCAACCTGTTTCATCGCAGCAAAAATCACATAGTGTGTGTTTTGTAACCAGACATTATTAAGGAAGTGAAGAGTCTGTTTCATGCTGCCTTTAAAATATCAACAATTGCATTTGGAGGCTTGTGACTAAAAGAAAGATTTAAACTTTTACTTCACAAAGTATCTTTAATTTGACTTTAGTTTGAATGACTTTCTTCCAGACAGAGGGACATGGTGGAGATATGAAGGGTTTTGGGTCTGACATGTGAAGGAAAGTGATTCTCACTTCACTTCTTCAGTTCAGTTCCATCTGAGATGAACTCCGTGTGTCTGATTATCTACCCGTCAGGGTGGAACTTCATTTCTTTAACACTGATTTCTGCGGGGAAGCTTCACTGCTTCCCTGATGCACACACACGTCCGTGTAAAGTCACACACTGGGAGCCTCCCAGTCTATCAAACATCCAACTGTGCAGTCTTTTCTGCTCGAACCTTGTTGTTTTTATTGTATTTATTTGTCTTTATTGTGTCAAAGTAAAGTTGTTGTTTTTTGAATTTAATCTCACCTGAACAGAAGCAGTTCAAAGAATTTCTCTTTTTGTGTTTTATTGACTAAAACACCGTTTTTTCAACCATCTTCAAAAGGTTCTTAAAAAGCATTTGTTTTTTTTCTGTTATTAATCACACCTGTTGTTCTACTGTAGTAACACTGAAGGTACAATTTTATTTATCTTTGTTTAATTGACTTCACAGCTCTTTGAAAACAATTTCAAAGATACTTTTTGCTGCTGGTTAATTACAGGGCGGGGATTTATTCATTTTTATTTTATTATTCTGGCTTTTGGTTCCCTTAAAGTCTCCTCTTTTCTTTCTATTGACATGTAGAGTAAGAAAAGGGCAAACACAGTATCAAAGTCGACATAACTGTGCTGCTCTCTGTCAGAAAGTCCAGGTCATCAGGATTTGGTTGCACCAGGGATTCATAAATCTGTCACTACTCATTTTGAAGGTGAGTTGTTCCCTCCTTTGTAAAGTGAATGTAAAATACATACGCAGTAATGTGAGCACTTACAGACTCTTATTGCAGACTCAAAGTACTTTAATATATCAATCGACTATGAACATTTCAAATCAGCTCCTCAGTTTTTGTGCACTGATGGTAAAAAGTGATCGCTATGTGAAAATTTAATTAAGGATGTGAAAGTTCCCTTGAAAATCCTTCAGTGAAAAGCACTTGTCCTTCTCACTGCAGTTCAACATCCGTCCGACGTTTGAGAGAAAATGAAGAGAGCTGCGGCGTTTGCAGCTTTCACGGCGTCTCTGTGATTTCTCTTCTGAAGAACACTTGAGTTTTAAAACAAGGACACACCAGCAGAGAGGAAACTTTAAAACACAGAGCAGTCAGAAGTGCAGAGGTGACTCCTGCAGCGATCAGAACCAACAAAGAAGTCCCACAGAAAGACGACCAGTGAGGAGAAGAAGAGGAAACATGTTCCGTGGAAACAAATCTTCGTCTTTGTCACAATCAGTCTCTCCGGCTGCAATTTAATATTATTTTTGTTACAGAGTACTCTGCAGATTATTTTCTACATTTAAAGACGAATTGTTTGGTCTATAGTAAATAGTAAAAACAGTGGAGGTCACCTCCACGGATCACTGCTGCGGTCAGGTTGATAGACAGGAGTGAAGATAAATCCACTTTTTAATCCCAGAAGTTAAAAAGTCATCTCTGAGCTCTCCTCCCGTGGATCAGCTCCTGATCAGCGCAGAATCTGATGTGACTCCAGGTGTTTATTCCTCCAGAAGATCTGGCTCTTCACCTGACTCTCTTCCCCAGAGCTGGCCAACTCTGAGCAGAATCTTGGCTGTCCCTCCACCCAGCCCACACAACTCTTGTCAAAGACCCGCAAAAGTTCAGCTTTTACAACCCTCGCAAAAACACAAATGACTTGAATTTTGTGTCATCCATGCCACCTGACTCGAGATAGAATTTCTTTGTCTTTGTATTCAATTTGTTTGTGATCTAGATGCACAAAGAATTCAGATTGTGTTCGGTCTGAACACACCACAATGTAATTAATTAAATTCATGTACATACAGTACAAACAGAAGATACAGCACGGACATGTATTAAAGTTTAGCATGTTAGTGTTGCTCTGAGAGTTTTTAGGTTATTTTGCCTCCATAACATGACATTTAAATCTTGTGGAATCTTGTGGTACAAAAAATAATCGTCTGACCTGTAAGTATTAAACTGGGGAAGTTTCATTGTGTTACCATATTCACCTGCAGTATCTCTCCTAACTCTTACAGCATAAAAAAGGGTGTAATTAGTTTGTCAAACGTTTTTTTCTTATGTTTGAAACTTTTAAAGCAGCCATTTCCAAAAACTCCACCTCTAGTTGGTTCTTTTCTAAAGCATTACAACACAAAAGTCAGAAAGCAGAGGAAAATATATTCACACCAACACTGACATCCAGAGCTGTGACTGCAGCTGCCGGTGTTGGACTCATGCTGTATGACTGTTAGCAGTGTGCAGGTCGGCAGCCGTCCTCTCTGGAGAAATAAAGGTGTAAAACAGCTGGATGGGAGTTAGTGCAGCTGCTGTTAAACATCACTCGCCCCACTGCTCCCAATTAAAGCCTCGGGGCAGATTGGTTCTGCACTCCGTGGAGACTGACCTTTGAGTGACAAAGCTTTTGACTCTCATTAGCCAACCAAGTAGCCGCTGCTAAACACAATCCTGCATCGATTTTGGATCTGACAGGATCTCTGCTGCATCGTTTGTTGTCTGGCATGTAAGCTGCATTTAGGCGCATCCTTCCTTCCTTCACGTGGCCTCCTGTCCTCACCTCTGTTTGTCCGACTGTTCATGCTGCTCGGTAGTTTGTGAGGATTTTCTTGGTTTGTATAAATCCTCTGAGAGTATTTCTTTCTAGGTCTATTACAGGCTGTGTTAGGGTGAGTTTGGTAATATCATCCAACTCTACATGAGGGCTGAGAGCAACACATCTGAAATGAAAATTAAATTAACCCCTCAGCAGAGATGTTGCTTTTTTTCTGGGCCTCAGTCCAGTTGAATCCTCACTTAGTCAGGTCAGATCATTTGAAGCGTGACGATTCAATCTGTGTTAACTGTTTTCAGTTATTCAGAAAAAATTCAGAATGAGTGTAAATTTGAAGAGTTGCTCTCAGTAAAGACCAGGACCCTGCTGTTAGTGTGGCCAAGTCATTTTCAGGCCGGTGTACAAAAAGGAGAGACTAGTTTCAAAATGTTTGTTTTAGGATATTTCTTTTTATTCAGTCAATTTAATGCATTCATCTTCATGCATGGTGTTCACTACAGTTGGCAGATATTTGGAAGCCATTTTTAATTCCATATAAATATTATCTTTGTATTTCTTTGTCATTTTGAGATATGGCATCATAAATTCAAAAGGTTGGGCACAAAACAAAAACATCCAACAAAAATATGAGTAGAATCTGGTTGAAAGTATTTCTAACATGTTGTTGAGTTGAAACAGGTTGTGTGCACCGGCCTGGATTGGTGTGATCTGGCATGAAACACACTGTTTGTTGTGGTGGATAAAGTTATTTCCTGGTGTTTGTGGTTCACAAGGTCTTCAGGGAAAACGGATTTCATCCTGCTGAGAGGAGGAGAGCAGCCTGTGGTCTAACTGGACCACTCAATAACACACACGCACACACACACACACACACACGCACACGCACGCACTCACGCACAAACACAGTTGACTAATAGTGCTGATTAGGCTTAATAATTAATGAGCGGTCCAACCTGCCGCTGCTGGAGTCCGTCCATCCGCTGATGTTTTTCTCTCTCTTCTGTACTCAGACACTTTATCAGCCGCTCGCTCACCTCCTTCACCCCGAGGACTCGACAGATACGCCCCCTGATTTTCTCACAAACGCTCGCTGGTTTTTAACTTCTCCCAGGTTACAAAACAAAGCTCTGATCAACAACTTCTACTGTTTGTTGCCCATTTGCTCACTAAAACATATATATAAAGATTTTTTTGTTTTTGTTTTTTTACTGCGGGCAGAATCGCACAAACTAGATGTGCTTAACCGACTAAGCCTCACCAGATTCTCTGGTTTGTTTCAGTCCAACTTTATTGATACTTGCAGGCACAAGCAAAAAACCAGTAAGCACTTAAAACAGCAGCAGAGAGAGTAACATCCAGCAAGCACGGTGGGCAAAATCAATAGTCTCATTGCAGATACAGGTATATTTAAAATGTATGAGTTCTGGGAGACAGAGTGAGGCTGGAAAATAGAAGCAATTAGATGAACTGTAGGAATAAACACAGCTGCAGGTTCTGACCGGGTGATGAACTTTTAACACAGTTTTGAAAAAAGTTATTTATCAGCCATCAATTAGCAGCACAGATGATATGTTGGAGATGTTAAGGGTCCGTTCATCCAGATTACAAAAACCTTTTAGTTTGACCAAATGTGAGATATCTGCCTGTGTCCCCAAGAATATATGAATCTTATGTGCAGCAACGGTAAATACATTTCGTATGAAATGTAGTGCCAGAGGATTGTGTTTTCTCTTAACATGACAAGCACATGTTGTCAGTTAACCGATCATGGTTGATTAAAATGCCCGACTTTGAAACAGGAAGCATGGTCTCTAGCTAGCTAACCGTCTCACTGAGCTTGTAAGTTCTGCAAACCACAGATACGTCCAAGGTTGACGTTTGTGATTTTGACATTTATATGTTTAGCTGTCACATCTGGAGTTGCAGGAGATGGTGGTGGTGTTACTGCAGCCGACAAGGCTGCCGAACAACCGACCACTGTTCAAGTTACACCAGTCAGTATTTTGAAGGACAGTGATGATTTTCACGTCAAAAGCAGATTTGTTTTAAAGAGACCTGTGGGCTGTTTTTCACTGGAAGTTAGTTAGACCATCGCCGGGTGTTTTTTGTGCCTAAAGAACAGCTTGCTGACAAAGAGAGAGAGTTCAAACACGTTAAGTTTGAACTCATCTTACATTCATTCTGGTGATTGTGTAGCAAAAACTATTTGATTCGGTTTAAGATCATACATGAGGGTTAAAATAACTATGTTCAGTCATGTAACTTAAGAAATGTAAGTTTGGCCTTTTACATACGTTAACTTACTTACGTAACATGACTTCAATGAAGTCCATTTTGGCTCTTGGCTCCTGGTTTGCAGAGGGAGAGTCCAGTGTATGATCCATCCAACCACCCCCTGATTCTGACTTTTAAGAAGTGACGCTACAGGGGCGACTACAGCTTTGACTCTGAAGTGTAGGGCCTTAATGTATCAGTGGTTTACAGAAATGTGTAATGCCAACGTTTTATTCTGGTGACTAGGCTGGTAACCAAGGCCACAACCTTTCTCCAACAAGTGTTTTGCTGCCTGAACCGAACCACAGACTTGAGTCTGGATCCAAACTTGTTGAGACCATTGTTCTCATGAGGGAAATCTTGATTCAACGTCAGAGGTGGAGTGATCTGCGGTGCATGAAGACAAAAAAGTCCATCATCCTGGTGTAAAATGATCTGGATCCTGGGAATAACTTCCTAACAGTGCTAACTTCCAGTTTAGCCCTTCACTAACTTTCTCTTCTAGACTTTCCAAATGTTGTCGGACTGAGTGAATCAAATACTGATACATTTTATTTGTTCATCTTTTCAGCATCTCACACTTCATCTACTCACACATATGATCTGGACGTCCACATTCACATAAATATCAAACATGTTTGAGTAACTCCGAACTCTTTAGCTGAGCCTTGCTGTTGCTACTGCTTAATCCTGAACCACAGGAATGAATCCAGCCAATCAATACTGAGGTTTACTTCAGAGGACAGCTGTACATCCTGAGCTATTTTTGTTGTCTTTAACTTTGTGATTTGTCATTTTATTTGAGCAATTGTTGCTCTGGTGGGTCACAGAAACTGGATTTTAGTGTTTGTTCTTCTGTATTTGTTCTTGTCTCTTTTGTTGTTTGGAACAAGTAAAAAATCTGAATGAATTTTAAAATAATTCCCAGTTTTTCAGGGTTTTCCACGACATGTGAGAATTTGGGTTATTTCCTCCTTGTTCTTCAGAGGTTTATCTGGAGCACAAACTCTTCGTCTTCTTCATGTCATGTTGCTCCTGCTGAGTTCTTCATTTAAACTCCAGACTCTGAGATCAACTCTCTCCACCGTCTTCTTCGTCTTCTTCGTCTTCTTCTTCTTCTTCTTCTCTTTAAAACAAAACCCAGAGTTAAAACTTAAAGAGGCTGAACATCAGAGGAACTTCTGACTGTGACTCCAGATACAATCTCTCTCAGTGTGGGAGTGATTATCCGCTCCCTCTGCTCTGCTTTCATGTGTTAATATCATGTTAATTCACTATTAATATTCCAAATTCTCTCAAATTTGACTTACAGTCTGTTCAAAAGTTTAATTTAATTTCATCTGTAGTTTATATGTTTCAACTGGTGACCCTGACAGTGGGCTCATTTACACACACAGTAATAATTAGATTTGAACCAGATTAAACAGAAACTCAGAGTGTAGCTGTGTAAAGTCTTTAATCTGATTATCGTAATGTCAGCGAGGTTATAATCAGATTAACGCAGAGACGGATCCCCGCTCAGTCTTTCCTTCCTCTGAGGTCGTCGTTATAGCAGAGGTCAAAGGTCACATGAGGATTATCAGGAGGCAGTGAAGAGCTGATGGAAGATGAGACGCACTGAGCTGAGTTCTTACAGTCGCTTCCAGTTTTCAGTTTTATCACAGAACACTGTCGGTGTTGTTTCTGTAATTCCTTCATGTTACTCTGAAGGACTGCAGCTATTTTGTGAGTTTTGAGGACTTGAACCATATCAAGCTTATTGGTGGCTCTGTGGGTCAAAACACTAACATTTCAGAGAACACAACCACCTCTCAGATCAAGGAAAACGTGGGAGGTGGATTTTCTGAAATGATATTGTGTTTTCTTCAGCGTTGTTGTGTTTTGACCCTCAGGGCCACCATTTCTAGCTGTTTTAAATGTCCACAATAGAACGTGTGGTGAAGCGGCTTCTATTTGCAACCTCACCTCAGCACTTGTCTGTCAGCGTTTGTCTTTTTTGCGTATCAAAGGGGAATGACGACGTACGGTGTTGCATTTGGTTACTCGTGAAAAATGAGAGAAGTAGTCGTGCGAAGAATGAAAACAGGAGCATGAGAGATGATTTGTTGGCATTTTACGTTTCTACAAACCACAGATATTTTCACATCTGTACTTCACGTCGGGACATATTCTTCCCAGAGTTTGTGTCGACAAAAACAGGTATTTTAAGCCTGTTTGTTGTTCTGTATTTCAGCCCAAACACTGTGGGTGTCTTTACAACGACGGACATCAACGCATCAGGAAACTGTTCAGTTTCAACACACAAAACAACAATTTGATCACATTTACTCTCTGGATCGGAACATTCTGGCTACCGTGGCATGATTATTTATCTCTGTGCAGCACCTGTGGTGTGTGCTGCCTTTAAAGTGGACGGTGAACATCGTTGTACAAGAGCTTTATTATTTCTCTTCAGCCCACACCACAGCTCTTCTCCTCTGTCAAAAGGAAAAACGTTTCAAAAGTTTCAGAATTAATTGCTTTTTTCTATTTGGGGCTCTTCTATGAATTTTCTGTACTTTCCAGGATTTGAACACATCGAACTGAACTGTAAAGATTTGTGATGTTGAAGCAACAAATGTGCAGATTCTCCTTAATGACAGAAATGTTTGGTCTCAGTGGAACTTTAAAATAAAGGTATGAGGAGTGTTTTTGTGTTTAAATTCTTCTCTACCTGTTCAGGTACTTCGGGCTCACCTGCAGCGTTCTGCTCTCTGCATGTTAATGTCCTCTAACTGCACAGTGATTTCCTCTGTCCTTGTCCTGTGTGTGTGTGTGTGTGTGTGTGTGTGTGTGTGTGTGTGTGTGTGTGTGTGTGTGTGTTGTCAATCATTCCCTGGTGTCCCTGCTTCATTTCACTCAGGTTAGTTGGGAGCTCTCTGTGTTTTTCTCTCCGCTCTCTCATCACTTTCTGTCTATAAATAAAAAACACATCACGTCAGCCCTGCGGTCATCTTCAGATGGGTAATTTGTTCCCTCAGGCCGTCGTCTCAGGAGGGCGGCTGCGTCAGGTAAACTGAGCTGTGACTCTGAACACATGATGAATGAAAGAGTTTTTGTTTTCAGACGGTGGGGAGGGACAGGACGGTGAGTCCAGAGGCCAAAACACACACATAAAAACAATGACAATGAGCTTTGCTAAGAATTTTGGAAGCTCATTCTTTCTAGAAAAAGGTGAGTGAGGAAATAAAACTACATTAAAAAATTTGATCCAGAGACAAAATGTTTGTCCACCATAACTGAACCTTCCTCTGACACCATGAAGAGAGAGTTAACCTGCGTCCAGTGCAGCACTGACCTGTTTGTTATTCAGGCACTCAGTGGTTCTGACCCTTTTTACTTCTCAGACCTTTTAAATATCCTCCAGGTCTCCGAGACCTTCTGACCCACAGACTTTGGCTGTTTTCCTTTTGGCCCTTCTGATTGTGTAACAGCCTCCACAAGAGTGCCCTTGTGATTAAACCTGAAGTTTATTTTTTGACTTTTAGAGCTGCATAACGTCCTCTCATCTTCCAGAATGTGTTCTGTATCTCGTACAGCACATTAACAAAGAACCTCTAAGCACTGAAGCTCCTGGTTTCATGTCTGTCCTCACTCAGACCACATTCAGAGGTGGTTTGAGTCGCATGTGACCACATTCCTTCAATTAGTGTGTACGTACGTGTCCAGGACCACATTAAAAAGGTGCTTCACTGTACTGTAAATTACATATTTGTGCTCTCTTAACAGTCAATGTTAGCAGCAGATGTTTGTGAATGCACCTTCTATTTCATCTGACCCAGACACTGAACTAGTAACCACAATATCACCAGACTCCCTTAACAAATGTAGTGATTTTAAGAGTTGTTTCATGAGGAGGAACTTAACAAACTTTGTGAAACGGCTTCAACAGATTCTAAATCATTGTCTCCTCCTTGTAAATTCAGCATTAAATGAAAACAGGAAGTTGTTTGTTTCCTTGTAAAAAGTGTCAGTTTGTGGCAGCATGGCTGTACCAGCCTGTCTGCTTCTGTGTCTAAAGTGCTAAAGTCTTACCTGCCAACATTTAGCAGCTGTTTGAACACACTGTTTACACTGATTTCACCATTTACACTTTATTGATGCTGAACATGTCACATTTTACAAATACACTAAACAGTAACCAATATAGGCTACTTCTTTGTCCCTGTGGAGAAAGTCCCCAGACTCCCTTAAAAAAATGTCTCAGTTTAGTGAGTTGCTGGGTTAGGAGACACTTTATAAACTTTGTGAAACGCTGTCTCTGACTAATTCTCCATTATTTGGGTCTTCTTGTAAATTCAGCAAATGTTCTACATGAACTTCTTTCTTTATGTGTAAAAATGGTTGTTTGTCTCAGTGATGTACATGTTTTTTGCATATAGAGAGTGAGAAAGTGAGATTTGATCATGTGTAGTCACTGGAGATAAATGTGGTTATATTAATGGTTGAGCTGTCCACGGATCACCCAGGATGCATGTTGATAGAAAGTGACTTCACTTTATTTGACTTCTCTCATAACTTTAATCTTCAGCTCAGTTCATGGACCTCTGAGTCTCGTTTACACATGAATCATTTTTCCTCATCAATCACTTCCAATCTCTCTCAGTTCTACTGTTTCCTATTTGTTCTGTTTTGACAGTCTTGTTGCTACTCTGTAATTTGGATAGTTAATTAATAAGCAGTTGTACCTGTAATCAGTCAGTATTTAAATGAACTGGATTGTGTGTGTGTGTGTGTGTGTGTGTGTGTGTGTGTGTGTGTGTGTGTGTGTGGTGTGTCTGTGTGTCTGTTTTCTTTACAAGGGAAACTTTCTCTCCCAGTGGGGTCAGATAAAACAAGAAACAGTTTAATGACACTGTTTCCCTCGCTGCCAGTTTGAATACATGAAAGGGGAAATTAAATCTTGTTTATGAGGCAGTGCTGATGGTGGATGCAGAGTGTCAAGGCGAGCACGCCCGACGTCGGGTCGTCGCTGGCAGATTGTTCCACAAGTGTCGACATGATTGACTAAGTGAAAACATATGGCGAGGGACGTGGGGACGGCTTTGGGGACCTTCAGCTCACTGGCTGCTGAAGAACCCCCCCCCCATCTTTCCATCTTCTCCCTATCCCCCCCTACTCTTTTTCCAGCTGAGTGGCTCCTAATTGAAGAGGGTGTGGGCTGCGTGTCAGCAGCCAATAATGAGGTCATAAATCGTATGTGAGCGACCACCACACATCCTGCACATGGTGTCATCACTGCAGCTCCTCTGTTGATAATTCTGCTCTTTACCTCTTTCATAACACCGTGTCTCTTTTTTTCTATCAGGTCCAGACCTCATAAAGACCTCCTCACTGTTTATAAGAACCTGAATGTGAACACAATCTGTTTGGTTATTAAACCCAAACGTCTTCTTCTATGTGTTGAGCTGAGCCAAAAATAAGTAGACACAACCCAGTGCAGAGCTGTCAGAAGTCCACACATCCTCTCCTCCAGTAGAAGTTCAGATACTTCTACAGATACAGACTCTGGTAAAAGTAGAAGTACTGCTTCAACTTCTTTACTCCAGTAAAAGTAATAGAGTACAGGCTCTGAAAAGTACTCAGGGTATCAGAGTAAAAAGTCTCCCTCTGAAGGACATTTGTGGTCAAAGCTAACTGAAGCTCACGTCATATTAATATAATTCAAAGACTATTAAAGTTAAAGGTAGAGTCAGTAGGATTTGTCCCAGCTGTTCCTGAACACACCACAAAGATAGTTGATTGTTGAGTCTCATTCCCAGGATGTCAAATAGCCACATTTTGTGTTGGTAAAGCGTCCCGAGCAGCAACAAAGAGAGAAAATAAGAAAATCTCTGCAGGTACGAGACACTAACACGCCTTTTCTCCCCATTCCAGTCTCCCTCTCTGTCTGTTTACGTCTTCTTACGTCTTTGTTTCGTCTCGCTGCGTCTGCCGTGCGTGATGTGCACTGATAGGTCGACATCAGTCTTGTGATGTTGGGAAGGCGGCGTGCGATGACGCCAAATAAAAATAATCCATAATTCACCTCAAATGCATCAAACTGAAGTAACGAGCCTGTTTTGAAAATGTGAGGAGGAGAAAGTTCAGATGTTTGTGTTCAGATGTAGAGAGGGAAAGTCAAAGAAATACTCACAAACCTGAAGCATGTACTTAAAGTCAGTTACAAAGTATTTGTACTTTGTTACCTTTGGCCACATAGTGAAAAGTGGAAAAGCTCAACCGCCCTCTTAGAAATCTGTACGAATCGTCCCAGCTGATGGATGTGTTTGATGAACAGTCTGGGCTCAGGGTTGAAGTTTGATTAACCCGAGGGTTTGTTTAAACACTCCTCGTCATCCGTTCTGTCAATCAGCTGACGATCTGACACTTGTTGACATTTTCCTTCTCTCTCTCTCTCTCTCTCTCTCCCTCCTCTCCTGTTGTATAATCACTACAAGTTTTATAATCACATCTAATCAGCTCAGCACGATCAGAGCACAGAGCTGCTCTCCTGCATTATGTAAGACACAGTCAGTCCTCATCTCTCTCTCTCACACACACATACACACACTGAAGGAACAATTACCTGGCTGTGTTTTTGCAGGAACAAACTCTCCTCACGCACAAAACTTTCAACAAACAATTGGAGAAAAAGAGCTTGACGTATTTAAAAACCTCTTACAAACCAAAACTGAACGAAGCTTTGACACAGTGAAACTTTGATTTATTTATCGATGAGTTTCAGTTATTAGATAACAGTCATCTGATATAGACGCTGTTCTGCAGAATGGCTATGACCCCATGTAGACAATATTCAACTGTACACAGAAGATCGCTCGATCATTTGGGTCATTGTTGTGTGAAATGTCGGCTGACAGTCGCTCGTAGTAAAACTTCAGTATGAGGATTTGGTTCTAGACAAGCTGCTTGGGTTTGTTTCCGACCAGCGCAGAAACATTTCCACTGAAACATACACGCTGTATATGACAGGAACAGTTTTATTGCTACACACAATAAAGGCTTATAAACCTTTCAGAAAATAACATGAAGCACTTTGTTTTCAGCATTATTTCCATGTAGATGTAACTCCTGTTATCCGAGCATGATTAAGTGTTGATACCATTTACTTTTTTTTTTTTTTTTTTTAAACACAGAATCAACTAAGGGAGGATAGCTGTGATATTGCGCACTGAAGGCGGCCCTGCTAGCATGTTTGTTTTTATAACTGCAGCCGTGTCCCTCGATGGTGAGTGTATCTGTAATTTTGCAGCATTTGGCTTCACTTTCCTGCAGGGCTGTTCTCATGCTAATGCTCTCAGCTCCACGTCTTCTCTTCCTCTTCTTCCCTCTTTCTCCTCCGCTATGTCTGCAATGACAGACAGAGATCATAGCACCAGGTTAAAGCAGGTGACGAGCTGCTGGTCCCACTTTGATTGACGCATTTCATTTTAACACTGGCCCGATACGCAGCTGGCTTTTCTCCAGGATGTCTTCCTGTGCGTCTGGTCACTCGCCAGGCCTGTGTTGGGACCAGTATCCCCATTTCAGGTGTCATGTGTCTAGAGGTTTGACGAGGCGGGCTGCCATATTAAAAAAAAATCACACCACCCTTAAAAGGCATTAAAGAGCAAAAGTGTAATATTTGCTATTGTACATATTGTAATTTTTCTCTATTTTGAATGTTTTCAGTGAATCCCATCCCGTTATTTAACATCATAATGTTGTGCTGTCACTGCTGTCTGTCAGAGAGACTCCTGAGAGGAAGATCTTTGTGAAAGGCAAAACTCAGGGCAGAAAATCCCACGTTGTGTCTTTTGCTCTGAACAGTGGAAACATACACACACACACACACACACGCACACACTCAAGGAGATGCATTCAGTGTTGGTTCGAGGACTTTGGTGACAACAGAAAAATATTTTAAACTTTCTGTTTAAGAACATATGGGAAACAAAAGCTATATTTCTAAACTTCAGGGCGTCCAACATTTGAAATTCCAGCTCAATATTCATCCACCTCTGCAGTTACTGTGTGGCTAAATTGCTAACCGGAGTGAAAACAGTGTCTGAATGGGATGGTGATTCAGCAGATGCCTCCACAAAAGCCTCCACAAAGTCACATTCTGTTTGCACAAAATTTCGCTTTATGTGCCGCCGGAAAGGAAATCAGCAGCCACCGCCGCAGCTGTCGGCGAGGCTTCAGTTTTGGCAGGAGGCCGGCGGGTTACGGCTCGCGGCGTATAGAGCGCAGGGAGACACGGCAGATAAGATGAGGAGGACGTGTGTAAACAGATGGCTGTAAACAAAGTAATGATAAGTAACTAAACTCAACACTCAACCACCAGCTGAACGCTGCTTCTTTCAGGGTCTCAGAGGAAATCTCTGAAAACGAGGCGCTCCTCACGTCTTGTGTGTGTCTAAGATTTCTCTTCCGAACTCTCCCGGGTTCTCCTCCTCCTCTTCCTCACACGTTTGGGAGGTGACATTGCCCCGCCACTGCTGAGCTAAGAAATAAATAAAGCGAGGGTGCTGCTGCTGCTGCTTCTTGGGTAGAATTGATCCCCAGCGAGATGTGGACTTTCTTCCATCTGCTCACCGCTAATTAACAGACAAGAGCTTCCCAGAAGAGAGACTTGTGCCGCTCTTCCTCCTCCTCCTCCTCCTCGGCTGCAGATCTGCAGGGAAACAACACGGCGGCCTCGGCAGACGCTTCAGCCTGCGAGGTGAGACAGCCAATCAACAAGCGAGATCGCTTTAATCAGGCGCTACGATGAGACGCAGCAGCAGGTTTGTATGGATCCAGCAGAGTCGAACATCTGAAAACTCCTGTGGAAGAAAAAGAAGGAACAGATCAAACTGTATTTCTGTACATTCATATCAGCAGCAGCAGCGTGTGGAAGTGTAAACATGTAGTGTATGTTGGAGATTATCTCTATCTCTATTATTTATCTCTGTCATGCTTTTCGTTTTGAAATCGAGTGATTTTAAAGGGACCATGGACTCACGTTGTTCTTATTCAAGATTCAAGATTCAAGACACTTTATTGTCATTTCTTACAAATGTATGTTCATACATAGGCTGAAACGAAAATACCGTTTCTCACCAGGTTCTAGCAGTGCTATACTAAAAATAATAAATAATTAAAACAAGTTAAAATCGCATCAAGTAAAAAAGACAATGATTTAGACAAAAAAAGAAACCATGGCATTCATACATCAGCAGCAGTTTGGGAGCGTGTCCATAATAAAGTGCTTTAAGTGTGAGGTGACTGACCTACTGAGGGGGAAGGGTTCGGTGTGAATGTGTGTGTGGGTAGGGGGCGCAGTCCATTTCATCAGCCTTACAGCTTGTGGGAAGAAGCTGTTCAGCATCCTGGTGGATCTGCAGCAGATGCTCCTGTACCTCTTCCCGGACGGCAGGAGGAAAAACAGTTCATGAGAGGGGTGATGAGGGTCCCTAATGATGGCGGCAGCTCTGTGGATGCAGCGCTGCTCGTAGATCTCCTTCAGGAAGGGCAGAGGGGCACCAATGATTCTGCTGGCTGTTTTCACTATCCGGTTGAGCTGCTGTTGTTCGTATGCCTTGCAGCTCCCAAACCAGGAAGTGAAACTGTATGTGAGAATGCTTTCAGTGGTGCCCCTGTAAAAGGTGGTGAGGTGAGAAGTGGGAAGACCTGCCTTCCTGGATCGGTTGGTAGTGTATGCAAACTGTAGGGGGTCCAGGTTTGCAGGAAGACAGTTCTTTATGTGGTGCATGACCAGCCGCTCAAAACATTTCATTATTATTGGTGTTAGGGCCACAGGGCGGAAGTCATTTAAGCAGGCTGGGTTTGACTTCTTAGGAACAGGGATAATGGTAGCACTTTTGAGGCAAGTAGGCACAGCTGCCTGGCTGAGCGATGTGTTAAAAATGTCTGTAAAAACATCTGACAGTTGCTCAGCACAGTCCTTTAAAACACGGCCAGGGATGTTGTCCGGCCCTGCAGCTTTGCGTGGGTTGACGCTAGCAAGGACCCTTTTCACTTCAGCTGTGGACACCTGGAGTACCTGGTCAGTGGGTGATGGTGGGAGTGTCTGTGCCGGAGTGATGGAGTGTGCGTAGAAGTCATTCAGTTCATTCGGTAAAGAGGGGTCACTGTGGCATGTCCACAGGGGGGGAGCTTGTAGTCGGTAAGGTTCTGGAACCCTTGCCACAAGCGACGTGGGTCTTTGTCACTCATGAAGTGGCTGTTAAGTTTTTGTACATACAGCCTCTTTGCTTCTCTGATCCCCCAGGACAGTTTCTTCCTTGCCACACTATATGCTGCCATATCACCCGCTTTAAAAGCTGCATTTCGGGCTCTCAGCAATGAGCAGACCTCCCCGGTTAGCCATGGTTTCTGGATGGCACGCCTCTTTATTGTTTTGACCACTGTGACATCATCTATACATTTATTGATGTAACCAATGACAGATTCTGTATATTCTTATTCTGTTCTGTTAACTAAAAGCTATACGATGAATTCCTGCACTGATGTCTTAAACCACTCCTCTGTCATCATCTCTCCCTCCATCTCCACTCTGCTCATCATTAAAGCATGCAATTCAAATTAAGTACTTACAGTATAAGATGAAACTACACATACTAACTTTTGACTTCAGCACTCATTATATTACTCATAACTTTGCACAATTATTCAGAAGTCTTGTGTTATCTTCAGTTAGTATTGAAACAAATCGTGGACGTGTTCCAGGAAAGCTTGCGGAGGTCTTACAGTGAAGAAAGTACGACTGCATCGCCAAGTTTGATGTACGTCAGCATTCAGTTTATGAAGGTTCAAAGAAATCCTCAAACTGGAGGATTAAACCTGAAACAACACAAAAACTTTTTAATGTGTGGGGTCAACAGTTTAACATCACTGTAGGTATAGAAACGCAGCTCTTGCTTCATATACAGCTCGGGTTTACCTCTGTATTTCTGTGCAACTGTCTTTACTCACAGCAGACTAACAGTGAGTGTGAGCTCACTGCAGAGCGCCCTGTCAGATCTCTGAGAACATGCAGCGTGTGGAAATCAGCATTTATGAAAGAGCTGCTGATTCAGGCCGGGCCGCTGTGATTTGCAGCCGAGCTTCATTTGCAAAAATCATGACCGGGGCAATACACCCAACGGGCTGGGTGTGTGTGTGTGAGAGAGAGAGTGTGTGTGTGTGAGAGAGAGAGTGTGTGTGTGTGTGAGAGAGAGAGTGTGTGTGTGCAGATGACGGACAGGCAGAGGGAAAGCGAGGCAGAATTACGGCCTCCACCAGCAGCTCGGTGACACAGAAACACTCTGATATAATGAACAAAGTGCAAAACCAAGGAAATACCAACCACAGCAGTCTGTCTGTAATCTGACTCCAATCTGACACCACTCAACTGAGATTTCTGCTGAATTAAGAACAACTTCCACGAGGCCTTCGATCAGTAACGAAAGTTGAGAGGTCAGTGTCAGTCTGTATGAAAACCTGTTTGTGATGTCACCAACAACTTCCTGCAAAGTCTGAAGTTTGTGTGTAAGACTCGGTGCTGTCTTTGTTTCAGCCACAAAGTCTGTTGTGGGATAAAAAAGGCCAAAGGATGAGGAGGGATGAACAAGTATGAACAATACTCTTGTTGTATCTCTGTGGTGAATATGAGCTGGATTGAGGTGCAGGGTACCAGACTTCCTGTTCCCAGAGTTCATTTATACCTTCCAGTAAAGCTCTGTTAAACAAGTCCTTGTGATATAATGTGTGTCACTTGTTTTTTATAATATTGTTGGTGATGTTGTGAACCACTTTGCTGTTAAATGTCTTTGACTGTGAGTGTAATGTTGTGGCTGCATATGTCTGACAGTTGCCACTGAAGGAATCTCTGGGTGATAAAAACAACCATCATGACTGACTGCGACCTTTGAATCCAGCAAACATGCAGCCAGCTCTCAGTGCTGCACGGCAAATGGATTAAGCCTGTTTCTAGACTAAAGTTGCCTTGAGAACCAGTTTAATTAAAAGGTGTTCATGGTATTTTGTCCACCTCCTCTAATAACTGTGTGTTGGCAGCTGATTAGTCTCACAGCTGATGGATTTGGTAGAAACTTCACGATGAATTTATAAATGAAAGTGAAAGAGGAAGGCTTCTGCTATGAAGCTGATTTCAGGTTCTCAGCTTGTGTAAAGTCAAATATCATCTATTCAGCGTCGGTGGTGTCGGGGGTCTTTACAGGTCATTGTCCTCGGCGCCGTTTCAGAGCCTTTGTGGAGGCTTTATCATCACTGCAGGCGGATCAGTAGGAGTCCGAGTCGTCGACCTTTGAAGTTCCCTCTCGGCTGACGCTATCGGCCGACTCGTCAGCTCTGAACTCGACGTGAACAAAAGGCAGGATTAACCCGGCTCAGCCTCTCTGTGTTAAATATCCATCAAAGGCTGTCTTACCTGACGCCGTGCTCTCCCTATGAACTCTCAAAGGCTCCACCGTTCTGCAAACTTACACTTTTATTTTCTGCCTCACATCTCTGCTTCGTCTGGGTCGTCTGAGCCTGGGACACACAAGAGGAGCAGAGATGCACAAAACATCATTAAAACAAACTGATTTTGGTTTTAGATCTGTGTGGATTTTTTGGAGAAGCAGGAAACTATGAAGGAAATCGAGATAAATGAATCCCGTCTGCTTTTGGATTAAACACAGTTAAAAGTTTTCAGAGTCTCTGCAGCAGAATTTTAGCTGGCTGTCGCTGCCAGGAGACGTTTTAATCCACTGCATATAGTAACAGGAGGAAAAACAGGTTGCAAAGGTAAAGCACATGGAGAAACCTACAGCTTGACAGGACTGCTATGAAGGTGTGCTTGCTTAGCCATCACTGGACGGTCGTTGTTTGGGGTGTCTTGAGTGATCATTTTCACTTCTCCGCTCTGCAAACACGTAAACAAAAAGATACAACTGTTAAGGATTATACAAAAATACAATGATGTGATGTAGAACATTTGCTGATTTAACAAGAAGGCCCAAATAATGTAGAATTAGTCAGAGACAGCGTTTCACAAAGTTTATAAAGTTTCTCCTAACTCAACAACTCACTAAATTGAGACATGTTTTAAGGGAGTCTGGTGTCTTTCTCTAAAAGTAGCCTATATTGGTTACTGTTTAGTGTATTTGTAAAATTTGACATGTTCAGCATCAATTAAGTGTTTCGTCTTTCATAAATTGAGTGTAAATGGTGAAATCAGTGTAAACAGTGTGTTCAAACAGCTGCTAAATGTTGGCAGGTAAGACTTTAGCACTTTAGACACAGAAGCAGACAGGCTGGTACAGCCATGCTGCCACAAACTGACACTTTTTACAAGGAGACAAACAACTTCATGTTTTCATGAATTGCTCAATTTACAAGGAGGAGACAATGATTTAGAATCTGTCAGAGACAGAGTTTCACAACGGTTATAAAGTTTGTTTTAACTCAACAACTCTTAAAATCACTACATTTGTTAAGGGAGTCTGGTGATGTTGTGGTTACTAGTTTAGTTGTGTAGTCCACTCTGCTTGTTGTTGGCTTCTTCTGCTTGTTGGCATCCGGTCACTATAACAACCATCATCCTGCACTGATGCGTCCTTGTCGAGGATGCAGCATTAGCATTGACACTATAATAGACGTGTGGTCAAATGTGTCCCAAAGCAACTCGACAAGTGGCTTGAGTGATCGGATCTCAATGTTTCTCGGTGGTCGTTGTACTGACAACTGTCCACTTGTGTTCGGCTTGCCTGAGACACGTTAATGCCAGGTACATACAGGTTCAATTATCATAATTGACATTAAACCTCATATGACATTTACTCTTCTCAATAACCTCCAATATACTCTTTTCCATATACTGTCATCTCTCTGCCCTGAAGGTTAGGAGTGTAAATAGTGGGGCCTGTTGAGATTAAAGGTAACTTCTTGTAAAAGGCAGACATGTTTGGTTGATAATAATAATGAAACTTTTTGTGTCAAGGTTAAAAAGTTTGAAGAACAACACAGACACAAATAAAAATGGAATTAATACAAAAAAGAACAATAAAATAAGCAGAATGAGGAGCAGAAAGTTCAGCGCAGTCTAACTTTAAAAACTAATACTCATGAGAAATAAATAAATAAGGACGTGTTATTGAGGCAGCTGACGGTAAGTAACGTCGGCAGCGCTTGCTAATTGCCGTCGTTACCTGCTAAAACTGTAATTTTCAGAGGTGATCAAAACTCTTTTAATCAGCTGTGCATACATAATGCTGCAGCGATAAAGCGGCGCTGCGGCGAGACCGTCCTAATAACAATAATAAAATATATCTGAACACAACGGCTGGCAGAGTGAATAATTTGTTAATTTTTATGAATAAATTATCTCTTCATGCATTAAAAACGCTATTAATGAGGAAATCACTCTTTGTTCTTTCATTTGGGATGGAGTGTGTGTGTGTGTGTGTGTGTGTGTGTGTGTGTGTGTGTGTGTGTGTGAAGAGGAGGTCTGAGGTTCACTGAATGATTTTCTGAGCCAATTTCTCTTTCATACACCTTCACACACACACAGCCACACAAACACACACAGCCACACACACACACACACACACACACACACACACACACACACACACACACACACACACACAGATACACACTGCCTCACACCCACTGCTGTTTTGTTTTCCACAGTTTGTCAGTTTTGGTGCCAATATGAGCGTGAAACACGGATGAAATATGACAATATGCCAGTTTTTGTGCCAACTATCTTTTATCAATAACACAGTGATACTTTTCAATGAAGTCATTTGAGCACAATTAAAAGTAAATTAAGGAAACAAAGGTTGAATATCGTTTGAAGACACAGAATCCAGGCTGATTATTGTAAAAACAGAGAAACAGAAGTCGGCCTAATGATGAAACCTGCCTCAATCTCTGATTGCTGATTGGCTGCAGCTGTGACGGATCTCTTGACTGGAGCTGCTCCAGAACTAAAAAAAACAACTGCGTCTTTTCTTCATCGCCCAAATAATCCATATGCAGAACAACATTGCAAATAAAATTGTTTAAGTATTTTTTTTTTTTTTTTACAAAACACAACATTTGATCGTCTTATGAATACATTTCAGTTAACGATGTAAAGGGTGACTGTGACAACCCGTGAGCAGGCCTCTCCCTTCAGGAGCATGAGGGGTCATTGGGTTTACATAGTTATGTAAAATAAACGTATTTTTAGTTACAACTCATGTGTATTCTCCCCTCCTGTGTCCAGCCTTGAGCCGGGCTGTGACATAATTATAAATACAAATCATACAACATCACAAATATCTTATTATTTGCAGATTTGGTGTGATATTGGATGTTTTGCAAAGGCTTTAAAAGATTCAGTCGAAATAAAAATAAATAGAAATAAATGACTGTGTTTTGTCCAGACCAGAGATAATTAGGGGAGTTTTGCATGATTGGATGATGTCAACAAGCTAATAATTTTCATGAAAAGCAGCCAAATAACAGAGTGTATAAAAGTTTCCAGCCATAAAACATGTATTAAAAAAAATAATGACTTTAACACTGACTTTAAGTATTGCAATGTAATGTTTCACATGTACATTTTCCATCTAATTTTAATTCCATTACATGCTCTTTTACTTATATTATTGTTTTTTGCGTGTGGGCTAAAAACTTCTTGTCATTGTTGTATTAAAGGTTGACAATCCAAGAAAAGTTCAGTTCAGTTAGTCGGCTTCTGACTGACCTTCTATTCCTCTATTGTTGTCATTATTGGCATTAAATAAGTGGTACATATACTGTACGCAACGCTCAACTGTGAGAGTGAAAGAATATGACCTTTTGTTCCAGACAAAGTCCTCCCATTGTATAGTTGGAAACGTTTAAGTCCTGAAGGATGGACAGATGATCACTGGCTCCATGTGGTATTTAAAGGAGTGTTGAATAGTTTTCCTTTTAAAGAATCTGGATTAGGACCAAGAAGTAAATGTGTCTGTCTCTGCTCATGACTGATGTTTTTGAGATGTCCTGTAACAACAGCACGAGCAAAACCATGAAAAATTATACTAATTTCTTTTACGTTTGGGTTTAATGTCTGATTTCGGCACACTTTAAGGGGACTTTCTGTCTTTCTGAGTGTAAATAGTTGAATGATGATAAAATTATTGATTAATCTTGAATGCCATCACACCCTTCTACTCAAGATATCAATTCTCCTCCTGTCAACAACTTTTAGGAGGCTGCGTCCTTTGACCACACTGCTACTGGTTTCCCCATTTCAACTCTGTTTTCTGAAATATGAATGATCATTTCATATTTATCTTCTTCTTCTGCGGTGATGGCGGGCCGTCGTAAGAAGGCGCTGAGCTGGGAGGTCCAGGGGAATAAACTTTAATTATACATGCCAGTGTCAGGGATACAGAGTGGCGAGCGGACGGGGTGATTGATTCACCGTCAACAAGGAGGGGGGGTGGAGGAGGGAGGGTGGCGGTGATGGAGGTATCCGTGGCGACGAGCAGCGGGCCCTTCATCACCTGAGAGGCAGCCGGCATTAAGGCAGCTGTCAGGGACTTTGATTTGGAGTGGGAATTACAACACACACACACACGCTGGCATAACACACAGTTTCACACAATGCTGCAGCTTGCATAATATACATGATACACTCTTCACACACACACACACACGCGCACACACACACACACACACACACACACACACACACACACACACACACACACACACACACACACACACACGGGCTGTCCCCGCAGGCAGATGCTGCAGCAGCTCCTTGACGTGACACCACATGAATAATTTGTGAGCGGCGGTTCAGGCTCGGAGGTGAAACAGAAACACAAGGCTGAAAAATCCCACGCTTCACAAACACACCTCGTGTAATGCTGATGGCGCCGTTAAAAAGAGAGCGGCCCCCGACACTTCACCTGCAGGCTGAGACGAGCTGAAGAACCTGAAACACATCAAAAAGAGAGAAGAAGAAAAAATGCAAACCGCTCACATCTGAAGCCCAGGGGCTGCAAAAGATGATAAAAGACGGAAGTAGCTGAGAGCAGAGCGAGCTAACTGTCACGGCTGGACGTTTGACTGCCTGTCCCTCACCGGATTGACCTGCTGCCGGAAAATGCAGTGTCAAGATATCTTCCTGGTTGATTATAAAACCCAGCAGAATCTGCAAATCCCCTCACGGTGAAGTGGATCGCGTCAAGATATGGAGAATGAGCCAAGAGGACATTGTTGAATTCAGCCACGCTGTTAGCATTAACAAAATCAGGTGGCTGATTTAAATGTCTGCACTGGACTCTACCAGGTTCAGCGATGATGTTGCGATCCTTACAAAATCACTGATTCATTCAAGTGGACAGCCAATCAGAGAGCTCTCTCTTAGTGACCGACTGCACGTGAATGCTCTCAACCGCTCGCCACAACATGAAACAAGTTCGCACTCCCATCTCGTCAAAAAACGGCAGCCTCGGTCCTATACTCTCCATACTGTCAAAGATCAGAGTGACATGTAGCTATTTGTAGTCACTGGAGAGCGAGAGGATCACAGACACACTGCTACCTGTTGTATTCCTGGTAATACTTCTATATTTTTCTGATCATTCAGTCGCATCTGTGCTGCTGAAAATACACCTCCAGACCAAGAAATCCATTCATGTATTTAATATTTTTATTTGTATATATTGACATCCCATTGAGCCATCCTCCTCGGTAAAAAGTAGGAAATCATCGGCTGTGTGTACGTATGAGGAGGCCATCTGAAAGTAACTCATTACATTACAGCGTTACCTGCTGTGAAAAGTAACTGGTTAGAGTGAATGAAAACCTGTTTGCGACTACTAATTATGTCCTATTATAATATTATTATATCTTCCAGAGGATGCTGGTCATCCTTTAAATGTATTGATTTTACTGATATTGAAAAGCACATTCAATCACCCATAATCTGTAACTCTGTGCTCAGTGGTTAACAAAGAGCTGCAGCGTCTGCAAACTGGTATTTCAATGTTGATTTCTAGTTTAAACCTGGGTGATTTCTGGTCTGAACGCCTAAGATGTCTTTTCCCTGTTTTTTCATCATAAAACTCAAATCTGTGTAATTATTTTGATAATTTGTTCATTTGTAGGTTGTAAGAGAGACGATAGTTCATTCATACTGGCACTGACAGGTGAAATGTGGGTAACACACAGATGTTATTTCAACATGTAATTTTTCATATAAAATGTCTTAAATATGGAACTAAAACAAACTCCATAAGCTGAAGAAAAAAACACAAGGTTTTCACCCATTCATGACTTAGTAGTTGCTTATGCTGAAGAGGTTAACTGGTCGTCTGTCAGTCAGGGGATTGATCAGTTTGAGTCCTGACATTGTTATTTTATTTTTGAATGCTTTAAAAAAACTAAGAAACCACATCCAATTTTCTCAGTTAGAAGCCAGTTTTGCAAATCCTGGTGAAATGTGAACTTTTAACATCTTCAAAAAGTTGGTGAAAAAACTTTCACTATCAATCAGTTGTGAACGTCTTTTCAACGGTGACTAGATGTTTTTTAAACGAAGCAGAAAGTTCAAAGCAGGCCCAGTAGCCTGAATACATAGGGATAATGGAATAGGACTCCAGTTCTATTTTGTGGGTCTAACTGCAGTGGGGAAGAAGCTTCTGCAGAACCTGGATGTTCTGCTGCGTACAAACCGATACCTTCTATCTGATTCTGGTGACTATGGACAACTAACGCCTGTGGGCGATATGCTCAACGGATGGGAGTGGAGTACCAGTGATCCTTGGAGCGGCCTTTACCACCTTCTGCAGGGCCTTCCGGTCTGAGGCATTACAGTTGTTATACCAGATGAAGATGCACAATTTATAAACCAACGTTACCCCAACACGACATATAGGAAGCCCGGAGATGGAAAAGAGAAGTGGGCCGAGCACATAGCCTGGAGGAACCCCACAGGGCAAACTGACCTGAAGACAGCAGTGAATGATGGATACTTGTTGCAACATTATGTTCAAGCAGCCCACATCCTCTGTTGTTATTTAAAACCCAACCATGCTGAAGTGTGTTAAGTTCTGATCACATACTATCAATATAACGTCACTATCAGTCTACAGTAATATCACATGTGGAGTTATTTAACTGTGACAGTCTGCAGCTGCTTTACTTTAATAGAATCATCTTTCCTGTAGTCTTACTGGAGTGTTCACTCATCTTGGTACTTTTTCATTTTGGAAGTGTAGCTCCTTCAACTGAAATGAGCTGAAATTACCTCCCCTCCCTCCCCAGCTAACTCCCTCCCTCCCTCCTCTAACCCCCCCCCAGCTCCCCCTCCAGCATATTGAACGATGCTATCAGAGCAGAAGTGACAGCCCGGCTCTGCTTTATTTACTTTATTTGCTGTGGTCAGAATGTGAAGCTCCTCATATTCAGACTGATGAGAGGCTGCAGATCAGCGTGTCATCAATCAGGCGGGCCGAGCAAACATTAGCACAGAGAGAGAGAGTGAGGCGGAGGGAGAGAGAGCCGCCTCATTTGCAAAGTGAATGCACTCGTGTATTTATCCTGACATGGTTTATGATTACCAACCCCTCTAATACACCCCCACTCACCCCTCTGAAGACTGATGAATGAATAATGAAACTCAGGAGGCAGCAGCTAGATAAAAACAGGCTGTGGAATCGAGTTTGGATATTATTAAAAAGCTTTCAGCAGGAGGAAAGTTTTGGTCAAATGTGGGCGCTGCTGTCCTGCCCACGTACCTCAGCAACCCGTCGCCAGAATAACTGTTGGCACAGTAGGTGTCTGCACACTAAGGGTATATTAAAAACTTTCTGTTTGATATGTTGAAATGATATGTTTCTTTATGTTTAATGTTCAACTTTATGTTGTGACAACACTGTGCTTGTGGTCTGGTTAGGTTAAGGCATTAAACCTACTTGGTTAGGGTAAGGAATAGATCATGTTTGGCTTAAAATACAAGTTTTTCCCAGCGTCTCGTTAAAAATATCCAGTGGTTTCCGCAGTCTCAAACAGTGGTGTCTTGCTTGGGGCAAGATGGCTGCTTGGTAGGGTCTGTTTGTCCTGGTTTGGTGTACTTGATAATAATGTACTTCTGACTCCATGCTCCAGGATCATAACTCCAACTGACCAATCAGCAGTCATAGCTTTGAAAATGTCAGCTCTGGCTCTGAGAAGTTCAGAATGACATTTATACACTAAATGATTGATTTAATTGTGAAAATAATATGTTATAACTATTTGGAGGGTTGTTGGTCTGAATACTGGCTCAGGCTGCCGATGTGTCCTTGAGCAGTATACTGCTAACACTACATACCAGCAGTACAGTGTGTAGTCTGGATTTAAGACATACCATCACCAGCTTATGCTCTGGTTAAGTTTAGGCACAAAACCCAGTTGGTGAGGGTCGAGAAAAGATCATGGTTTGGTTTAAAATACCCAGTTTATTTTGTTTATTGTCTCCGCAAAGGAGGTTATGTCCTATTGGTTGGATTGTCAGCAGGATTGATATTCACGAGCAAGGACCACACCATCAATGGGATGTACATGATAGTTTATTGAGGTGGAATATGAGTACAATGTTGATAAAGGCAATTGTGTATGAGTGCGATGTTGGTGGGAAGGCTTTGAGGGTGGGGCACGAAAAACAAGAACAGACAGGCAGGAAGCGCGGTGATGCTTATAGAGACACATGGCAGGAAGGGGGAGAGATTAAGGTGTAGTCCTTCTACTTCAGCTAAAACTTTATCTCCATCTATGAAACTTGGATGGATCTCAGCCCAAAATAGACCCCATTAACCTTTTGGTACAGATCCAGGAATTTTTTTCTCGCTTTCTTTAACAATGCAAGAGTACCAAAGGGGACTGCTGGAGGTATGCGCTCTACTAAGTGCTATAAGACTTTGGTTGAAATGATCTGGTTAAGACTGTTGCAGTGGTCTCTAACGGTAGTCTGTTGGGGGCCGTCTGTGGTTTGCTGGATCAACATGTCACCAAAAGTTAAAATTTAGAAACACTAAAAAAAATTATAAATAAAATAAAATGTCAGTTGTGAAACACTTCATTGACACAGACCCAGTTCATTCATCAAAAAAGAAAAATGTAAAATGAATACAGCTCTGATTATGACTGATTCTCCAGTGAAACCAACACTTCCTTCTGTTTGCTTTCATGAATCAAACATGCAGCTTCTTCCGTCGATATCAGCCTCGATGAAAATGGAAAAAACTTCACATGTAAGCTTGTTCCCCATGAAATTATCCGTAACGTGGCATTTGTGCAGCTTTTCTTTCGTCCTCTCAGGACGCCGCCGCTGCATCTGAGACTCGCAGCTCGCTGCTGCTGGCAGTAATAGAAACATTGAATATTGATGCTGTTATTATTCAAGGACATGTGGACACACACGCCTGCGTTTGTAAAAACGCTCTCTCTTTTGATGTGAATTGATAGACTGTGAACCTGGTATTGCCGCTGCAGCCCGGGAGACATTTTGAATCACGACTACTACAACCCCCCCCATATACATTCAGTATGTATAGTGTTTGTACATTGGGGTCGGGCATTTTGCATAGAGGAGGGCCACATTAATAGCCTCTGGTGGTTTCACTGCTCTGCTTTCTGCTGCATTTTTTAATGGATTTTCTTCACATTCAGATATAAAAACTGTTTTGAAAGTCACAATTTTAACATACAAAATGTTCATACAAGAAAATCTGAGAGGAATATTCACACCTGGGTTTAACAACTTTATGTTTCCTCAAGCAAAACCTCATCGACTGGTTGAAGAGGGGATAGAGAGGAAGAGATGGTGCGTATGAAAGAAAAGAGGATAAGGAAAAAATGGAAAATCATTAAAGGACAAGAAAGTAGTTATGGGATGGAGGAGAAAAGGGAGGGAAAACAGAGAAAATCAGGAAAAACAAAGAGCGTAATGATACAACCAATTTTGTTCACATTGTCTGGTGGAGGAAGAAGTACTTGGATACCAGAACATCAACATACAACATACTTAAATAACATTATTATCTGTGAAATCTAAGTACAAGTATTCGTTCTTCAGAAAAATAAATGTTTTACACTACCTGATATTATGATGCATGGATGTTAAAGCAGCATTTTAGTGCAGTTAGTTTGAATGACTTTATATGCAGCGTCGTAGTTTAGTCTGGTGGTTTCCAGCCTACCAGAATAATCTGAGAGGTGGTGACATGATTAATGTGAGTGGAAACATTTCCCCACACAAATCTGCATTCATTTTTTCTGACTTTGTCTCTGGTCTTTTGTTTTTATGTGATACTGCATAATTCAATAAAGTTATTCAAATGAAATCATCCGAGACAACAACTCAGACATCTAATTCAAGACGTGCTTCAAGTAGATACTTATTTTTCTAAGAGGTTACAAGCTGGAGAGGTTTTGAAACACTGGCTTCATTTTAAACAATGTATTCTTTAAACTTATTATAGTTTTTATGGAAACATCTATTTACTGAAGCTGCAAAATAAATTAAGTGGAGTGAAAAGTGCATTATTTGATGCTGAATTGTCGTAGAGTATGTATAAAGTAACATAAAATGTGTAAGACAGGGTGGGAGGAGGAAAAGAACAGTAGGGAAGTAAGGAAGGTAGGGGAGGAAATCAGAACAAAAGGAAAGATGATGACGAGGTGGGGAAGGAAATAATAGGAGGCATGGATGGAGTGAAGGAAGCAGGGTAAACAAGGAAAAAGTAAGGAAGTAAACATGGATGTAGAGAACGAAAGAAGAAAGTCAGAAAGTAGGAAAGAATCTGAGGAGGTAAGGAAGGAAATAAAGATGCAACAAAGAGAAAGCAAGAAAGCACAAGAAGAAGTAAGGAGGTAAACAGGGAGGTGAAGAGGGAGAAAGAGAGGTGGGAAGGAGATAAGAAGTTAGAAAATAAACTGAGCAGGTCATGTGGTAGGAAAGTTAACAGGGAGGTTGAGAAGGAAAGAAGGAGGAACAGGTAAGAAAGAAAAGGCAGAGACAGAAAAAGACAGAAGGAAAAAAATATATAAAAGTAGGAAAGAAAAAAAGTAGTCTTGGAAGGAGGCAGAAGAAAAGGAGAAAGTGATGATCAAATGGAGCCGCAGAAACACTTAAAACAGGAGTGGAGGGAAGGAAAGGAGGAGGTAGGGAAGGAAAGAAGGAAGCATGTAAAGCCTGAGAGGTCGATCTGCTCTTTAGTTTCTCTGAATTGAACTCTCTGAAATCCATTCTGGAACAATTTACAGCTGTAACCAGAGACGAGTCGATGCAGGGCAGATTTCAGGGCGGCTCCACGATGTGACGAGACATGTAATTATCTGCAGCTACTGCATGTACAAACAAATTCTCACTTTTATAATCTTATTAGGAGATTAGGAGGGCTCGGCAACGGGCTTATGCACGGCTGTCTGCTGGGGGGGCCGAGGAAAAAAAATAACTTATTTACTACTTAATGGGTTTTATTTTCACTTTCTCTCTGAGAAATCAGTTTGGAGACGTCCTTAAGCAACACTTTCGACTGGAGAAGACACACACCACACACACACATCGACACACACACGTACAATATATGCTTTAGCCTAAAGTCTATCAACAGGAACAACAAAAAGACAAGGTGGGATGAAGTTTGTCGGCTGGATGAATTCAAATGACAATCCAATCACACAGCGAGGAGAGGGAAAAAAAAGGCGACAGAAAACAGAGAACGTTTTGTGCACCGTTTTGAAAATAATCCCATTAAAACAGCAATTTGTTCCACTTCCAACGGCATGTCTGTTATTGTGCTGCCATAATGTACTGCAGGAAGAGAAAAGGCAACGACAACAAGAGGCGTGGAGAGACACGACGGTGGGTTTTTGAGACTGACAGAGAAGTTGGAACTGGGTGGTTTTCCTCTTATTTCATCGTCCTTGCTCCTCCTGTGACCCTCGAAGTCCATCTGCCATTATCACAATGAAGCTCATTACAACTTAGTCTTATCTTTGTAGTTTTGATCGTATCTGTTGGTTATTAGATTGTTTTGCTTCAACATTTTCAGACAGGGTGACAAGCAAGACATTTTGATACACTTGAGTTTCCAATTCACATTTCATCAGGGATGTGCACACAAGAATCACCTGGTGAGGGTTAGGAAAAGATCATGTTTTGGGTTTTTAAATACCTGTTTCTGTTGCCACAAACACGGCTGGAGATTATCCTGGGTCTTGTTAAAATACCACACCAACTGCCATAGCTACGTACATATCTACCAAACCACAGATAGGCCTGTGTTAAAAATGTATGCATGTTCATGTTGCGACATTACTTGTGCTCATGTTCCGGTTAGGTTTAGGCACAAAAACCACTTGGTTAGGGGAGAAAAAGATCATGTTTTGGCTTAAAATACCCGTTATGGTCACCACAAACTGGAAAAATTTCCCATGGGCTCCTTAAAAATACTCAGTGGTCTCACGCTCACGAGCTGCGGTCACCGGCACGGCAGCCTTGTCGTCGGTAATGCCACCACCATCCTCTTCACTTACAGACATGAAAGTTAGGACATAAACATGCATCTGTTGAAATGTCAATATGGTGCGTGGCAAACATTTTTTTCCAGGCGACATTTTTAGGAGCTGTTGCTCTAACCTGAAAAAATAGCCCTAACCTGCTGCCTTTCTGTTAGCTTGCCAGCTAGCTAGATAAGATTGGTTCATGTTATGAGGCGATATTGCGTGACGTGATGCAAACATGACACATTGTTCCATTAGCGTTTGTTGTTCCACGACTTTAAAAGACAGCAGGAGCACTCACACAACTGCAACAACTCCTAGTTCGGATGTTACACAACTTTGTTGGCATGTGCAGCAAAAGTATTGCGGAAATGTAATTATTAATTATTGGTAATAGCAGAATATTATTAAATTAAAATTTAAAAAATAAAATTTTTGTTTATGTATTTATTTCAATAACTCATGACTAGGTGTCCTGTTTTATGGAAATAAAGGACATGGACACCTGACGGAAACAAAACTGGCTGAATCATCCATTTTTAAATTAGTTTAACAAGTATTGTTTTTATAGTTACCTGCAGTCTTTGACATACCTGGCGCACCTTCACCAGACATTTAAGATGTGTATGGTTACACAACACCTGCCAGCCAATCAGAAAGGAGTATTTATTTAAGAAGCTGCAAACTGTTTTTCCTTCAGTCTACAGTATTTTAGATTCTGGTTATAATGAAGCAATGAGAGGAATGAAGCGTTAATGTCAAGTGGTGTGGAACACAAGGTCCCAGTGTGTTTGTGTGTGTTGATGTAAATGAAGGTCTGTATGTACAATATGTATCTGCTGCTCAAACACTGCACACCAACAGATGGCCGGGGCTATTTTTGTTGATGCTGTTTAACCTTACTCAAAATAAATGAAAACAGACGGAGCCATCTGTTAGCTGCTTCAACACGAGCGACTCCCAAAAACTCAAAAACACTTCATCATCACAGCTTCAGAGCTCAGCTGCAGAGATGCAAAATCAGAACTTAGTTTCCAAAAATGAAAATACTGTATTTATTTCTTATCCTTTTTGTTAAATGGTTTTATTTTGAAACAGCTGTTTGAAACAACCAATGACGGACGAGCTCATGGTGTCGGATCTACAGCTGCTCCACCCCAACAACAGAGCATCCCAGCATTAGTCAGAGTCAATAAATCTTTTCCAGTGGCTGTATAAATGTTGTTAGGAACAACATTACTTCTGTCATATTAATTGAAGAAATGCATCAATTTAAGAGCTGTTATCTGTGTGAGTGACCAACAATATACTTTACTTTAACCAGTTGTTCATGTAACATCCTAATGTGCTGACAGTGCACGACAGGAAGTCCAGCAATACTTGTGTTGATGTTATTAGATTCAAGAAAGTGGAATAAATACTCTAACAGTGGCAGTAGTGTTGATGTCAGTAATTAATATAATTAATCATTATGCTAAATATGCTGTATGTCAAATTCTGACACCTACAATCCCAAAGCGTCAGTATTTCATGAGCTGGGAATTCTTACAAATTGGATCTTTAAGTTGCCGTTAATTAAAGTATAAATATGTTTTAGTTAATAACTTGTTTGTGAGGATGTGGCTGTATGCACACATTTAAATCGTTCTCTTGTTGATTTTAATATTCTGTTTTATTTCATTTATAGAGAAACAATAAATTGACTTTGGTTACCTTTAGCAACCCAGAGAATGAACAGAATGTGTCAAAACAGTCCAACAACACATTTTAATCAAATTAAAGAATTCCAGTCTTTTGAATTAAAGCTCAGTGTTTTGTCTCCTGTTGTTGATTTGCCTGACACTCCTGTTTCAGATGTTGTGATGACACATACAAAGTTTTTCACTCGCCACAAAAAGTCAAAAATCTGTAAATATAATTAGTTGTTGAATTAAATGTTGGAACAAAAACAAACTGAAAGTAAATGAACCTCTGACGCCTCATCCTTCAACATAATGAGTCAGAACATGAGGAGAGGTTTACTTTGTGAAAATATTTTCTCTCCTCGTCAGCTCGTCTGACGTGTGACAACATAACAACGCCAATTACAGCCGAGAAAACACGACACTTCCTCTCTGAGTTGTTTTTTTTTAAGTAATTAATCACAGGTCTTTTTCCATCTGAGACACAGGTTCAGGTTCAGGATGTCATCAGAAAAACGTCACTGCAGGTTTCTCTCCACTGACAGATGAAAAAGTTTGAGCTGCAGCTTAATTTGAGGTCGTGAGCTCTTTAAAACACGTCTGCTGGAGGGAAGCTGTGCTCTATCAGTTAAATCATCCATTCATTCTCAACTCAATGCAAATACTTTCCGTCTAACAGGAAGCTGGAGTGAAACAAGGGAAGAAAAGGATGAGATTGAGAAGGAAAATGTATATACAGAAAAAAAGAGGGAGAGGGGAACAAGAGTAAGGAAGTAAGAAAGGAAGAGACAAAGAAAGTATGGAAGGGGACGGGAATAAGAAGAGGATGGCTGTGAGGGCAGAAAAGAGAGAGTAAATTAAGAAGGAACTGAGATATACAGAAGAGAAGAGGTAGGGAACAAGTTTGTAAAGTAGGAAATGAAAGAAGGAAATAGGGATAAAAGGAAGATGTTTAGGAAGGAGAGAAGTTTAGGAAAAAATAGTAGATAGCGAGTAAAGAATAGGACGATGGAAGGGGAACGAGTTGGAAAAGGAAGCAAGTGGGGATGGAAGAAGGGTAGGTACAGAAGGAAGTGAAGGAATGAATGAGGTAATGAAGGAAGTAAGGAAGTGAAAGGAAGGAAGCTAGAAAGAAAAGAGAAGAATTGAAAGGAGGTGGTTGGAAATTAAAAGACATGGAAAGTAAAGAGAGGAGGAAGTACGAGAACTTCCTATGTTGTCCTTCGGGGAAATAGTTTGATAAGTGAAGAAGAAGAAGGAAAGAAGGTGTGAAATAAAGGAAGTAAAGGAAAGAATTGGGTTATGAAGAAAGTAAGGAAGTCTAACGGGGAAGTGGGAAAAGAAAGGAGGAAAGGAAGTGGTTGAAAATGAAAAAAGAAAATGAGTGAGGAAAGAAAAAACAGGTAGCAAAGGAAAGTAGAAAAACATGAGCAAGTAAAGTAAAGGAGGAATTAGTCAAACAAAACAAGCTGAGAAGAAAGGAGGAAAGGAGGAGGCGGAAGTAGAGGGAAGGAAATGGGGAAGTAGAAATTAAAAAACAGAAATGAATGGATGGGGCTCTGAAGGGAAGGAGGAGAGAGATAAGGAAATTAAATGGTAGCAAAGGGAAGACATAAAGAAAAGTATGTGGAAAATAAAAGGGTTAGGGATAGGAAAGGAAGAAAGGAGGTGGAGAAGGATGAGTCGGAGGAGACCGGGTGAGGATGAATGACAGAAGGAGCTAGGAGGGAGAGGAAGGGATTAAAGAAACAAAGGAGGTAGGAAAGGAAATAAAGATGAAGAGACAGAATGGGGAACTATAATGAGGTCAATTTTTAATATTGAATATTTTTTATTTGCATAAACAGTCAATCAACTTAAGAATCACATAAGCGTCCAATCACGTCTGTTGGTGGGCGGGACCTCACCACAGAATACATTAATATTATTAAAATGTCACTAACGAGGGGAAAAATAGGTTTTCATGTCATGACACAAAAAATGAGACTCGTCCTGGAGACGTGTTTGCTTCACTTGAAATGTGGTTGTGTGTGTGTGTGTGTGTTGGAGGGCTTTCTGGGGGACTTCCAGCTCCTGTCAATGCTGATTATCAGGCCTCCTTCAGATCAGCCGAGAGTAATTTGATTATTATGATGTCCCCGGGGTTTCTCCAGCGATCACTGATTTACTTAAAGGAATGAAAAAGAAAAAAGAGAGAGAAAAAAAAAAAGATTTCAATTTATTTCTCCCTGAAGGAGGCGTTCAGTCTAATTTGATAACGAGCAGGACGAACCGTTGCCTGACGATCAAGTCGCTTGAATAAACGCTGAGACGCTGTTCTGAGGCTGCACTCACACATCTTACATGTATACATACAGCTGAATATCATTTAAAGGACCATAACGCAGGTTTTCAGTGTTTGAAGAACTATCACTGGTATAGATTGTTTTATTTCTCACCAGTTTCCAATTGATTTCCTGTCTTACAGGCAGCCATTGGTTCAGTTTAATCCTTTATAATTCTCCTCGGAGATACTTGAAACTTGTGGGATAGATAATCCATCAAAACTGACATTTAGTTGCCATTTTTTGTACATTTTTCTCTACTCTAAAGTCACATCATCGAAGGCTGGAGGTTAAGGTAGAGAAAATAATGTTGACTGCTCTAGTAGAAGCCCTGTTGTTAGTAAAGCTGAAGATGGTGACACTTTCATGGCAATCTGCCTTAAAATGTTTCATGTGTTTAAGTGAAAACAAGCTCCCTACAAGACCAACTCTTACAATAATTAATTTATATTTGTAACTTTCTGAAGTTTAAATAACAGATGGCCTCTCTTACAATCAGAACTAAAACACAACTTTTACATTTTTAGTTTAAAACGTTCAAAAAATTACAAACATCAACAGAGTGTGAACAAACAACAGTGTTGACGTTCTGACAAAGACGGCTATGTACTATATCTACTAGATATCTACTAGAGTTAGCATGCTAACTAGCTAGCCCCGGCCCCTCCTGTCTCCTGCTTTGTACCTCAGCAGGTGAGTTGTAGATTTTTGCCAGTTGGAGTTGCTATGTTTTAAAAGCTTAAAAGCTTGATAACGATTATTTTGACACCTATTTTCTTTACTAAACAGGAAAACACAACTGTACACCATCTGAGTTCAAGTTTCTCTCTTTCACTGAACTAAGACGAGTTTAATCGCCTCTTTAACTCAACTTGTTTTTGCCTACATTTCCCATAATGCAACAAGATAACAGGATTTTCTGCCTTGACTTCCTCTGCCTAATAAACTTAATTTGTCCCCAAACCTAAGTGGACAAAAACCCTGATGACTGATGATGATTATTTTCTTCTCCTTGACAAAACTTGACAAAATATCTAAATGTTGTCACAAGCTGAGGTATTTCTCAACATGACAAACCGACTGATCTTTGGAGTGTCTCTGTTTTTGTCTGAAATAAACTTCCCATCATGCACTCTGCATTGTCTAAACACTGAGAAACATTTTACTGGAAACAGAAGAAAACTGGGCCAAATACCCAAATGCTAAAGAACATAAGCCGAGTGTGTGTGTGCGTGTGTGTGTGTGTGTGTGCAGAACCAGGAGGTCAGTGTCTGAACAAGGCTGTATTTTCACTAAGAGGAAGATTTCAGAAGCTTTGACAGTAAACTTTGTCCTCGAGTGTTTGCCTACCAAGCGGATGGGTTGTTGGGACTCCTCCAGGGTCCCGCAGGCGCAGAAATGAAGCGCACCCTTGGCCGAGCACTGATTAGTATTTGACGATCTCCCCCGGGCGGTTCAGACGGCTGACCTAGTTCAGCCTCAATGGCCGACAGGGACGTTCGGTCCTCTGGCCTTAAAAAGTCTCGGTCGCCGCTCGACGCTGCTCAACAACATCTCAATCCTCGGAGCACAAACACAGCAGCTGGAACACAAGGCCGTGCTGGATCATGGCTCAGGGAATGTGAGGTCAGAGCGGGAATACTATTTGCAGCTCTCTGGCAGCGCTCCCTGTTTGTGCTTTTGACAGATGATAATGTACTTTCACCTCTGATTTTTTCTTTTGAAATTGCTTTTGGTAATTTGGGACTGACAGCGGCTGCACAATGTGTGTATGTATTTCTAGATGGAGTGCAGAAACATTCAGCGCTCAGACTGAATGAGTAAATGTCCGTCGTTACCAGACAGAAAGAAATACAGTTATATACTTTTGATTTATATCTATCGCAACACACATTTAAAACTTTAAATGCAAATTTAAAGATTTGGTTATTTAAATGAAGCCCCTCGCCGTGGACACACCAAATGACAGTGAGACACTTTGAATACATTCAGCCTCTATAATATTAGCTGTGTCCATTAAGGCAGGTGGGTGAACTCTGTGTCAATGAGAGTAAGTTTGCTCTTAAAGCTTCTTATATTGGACAGTCATTTCCTTCTATTGCTTCCCAATAGCTTCTACCTGTACTTCTGATGGGAGCTGTTTGCTCTCAGAGGCTCCTGACCTCTGTTTTCAGGACATGTCAGGACGGTGAACTTCAAATATTGAGCTGCTCCTTAACTACCAGTCACAGAGGCGTGGGATTTAGCAGAAAGCATTTGACATTAAAACAAAAGCAAAGCTCAAATCACCAGAATACATGTTAAACATGTATGTTTCTGCAAACCATGGATATGTTGAAAAGTTGTACCAAGGGTCTGGTTAGGTTTAGGCACAAAAACCACTTGGTGAAGGTTTGAAAAAGATCATGTTTTGGCCTAAAATACGTGGTTCTGCTGCCACAGACACAGCTGGAAAATGTCCCAAGGTGTCGTTAACAACTATACAGTGGTTTGACGCATGCAAATGTTGACTGGAAATAATGCTTCCTGCCTTTCCATCGTTGAGTAACAAGTCTTTAAAGTTCATCTAAAATCAAGAGACAATTTCATGATTCTACAGCAATTTGCCTTTTTTAAGACCAATTTCAAAAACAAGATGAAAATGAAGTTGATTTCTGATAAATCCTACTTTCTCTGTGTTAACAACAGTTGTTAAGCATTGGTATATTTAGAGCTGTCCAACATTTTGACAGCGATGTGAATCGACTTTTTATTACTTCATGCTTTACTCTCTGACGAGCTGCAGTGTCACAGAAAGTGAGAAATGTTCCTGGATCCCATCCTCTTTTTTTCATATCCACACCAAAAGTTAATGGGGTCTATTCTGGGCTGAGACCCATCCTGCATCCGAATTTTGGTGGAAGCTCCTTCAAGTAGTTTTAGTGTTATCCTGCTGACAAACCAACCAGAACACGGGTGAAAACATAACCTCCTTGGCGGAGGTAAAGGTGACCTTTGAGCTTCAGATTGAGATTTCAGTTTTCTATCTTGACCCTCAAAGTGAATTTCCTCAGCAAAGTTGATTTTTTTTGTTCTATACCTTTGACTTTTTAACCAAAGAAGCAGAAATTTTCTCCTGAAGAGACAGAAAATGACACCCAGAAATGAACCAGACTTTTACTTGTGGAACAAATGGTGCCCAAAATAATTCCTCCTTTCAGAAAACAAGACTTTCACAGCTCAACAGAAAATGATTTTTAGCAGAACTCTCTGTGACCAGATTTTAAACGCCTCAAATCTTTTTGTCTTGTCTGACAGATATTTGCAGTGTTGTCTATTGTGACTGCTCCAACAGACGGGATCCTGGTCGTCCGTGCGGCTGCAGCGCTTCGTGTTTGCTTCCTTATGCTTCTCGTGCTCTTCATGCATGGATCTGATGTGAACATGCATGAACGCCTCATCAGCTCTGATACAATTGCCTTTGTTGGCGTTGTTCTCCCATTGAGGGTATCTCGGCTCGTGCCAATGCACGCCACACACAAGACTTCCTCCCCTGTGGGTTTCTGGGTAACTGGTTTCTGGAAACCATGCATTGGATTGGCTGCATGAATCATAGACTGTAAGCTGTAGAGTGAGTAATCATGTTTCCTGAATCACTTAGGATTTTGCTTCAGTCATGTTGCATCAAACTGAATAGATGATGATCTCCCCTCTCTGTAGTTTACACATGTTATACTGTACATGTACATATATATACATGTGCATGGCTTCTTCTAATACTTCTCTTAAGGTCAACTAAATGAACTGGAGTGCACTCATATCTTTGCAGGCTTGCAGTCAGATGGTGGTGAAGATAACAAAAATCTTGTATCGTACCTAACTTTGGATCATAACAAACTTTTTTTTTTTTAGCCTATAGCTGAAGGCACCACAACAGTTTCTGCTCAGTTTAAGGACACCTGTGGGCATTTCCAGCTTTTTTTGTGGCGACCAATTCCGGCTTTTTTCCACGGGAAGTCGGACACTCTCCATCCGTCATCGTGGCAATCAATACAGGTATTTTAATCCAAACCGTGATGTTTTCCTAACCCTAACCGAGTGGTTTTTGTGGCTAACCAGAGCATTAGCACAGCACCGTGACAAGAGATTGAAAGTTTCCTTGAGCATACAGTCATAAAGAAGCACAAAGAATATTAGTTTGATAGGTCCAGAAGTATGGCAGATTAGCTGCAGACACGCATGAACTCACATAATTAATTAAATGAGAAGGATGTATAATATTCTCTACCAGAGTTACACAATGTATTAGTCACCATAATGTATAGAGATAAGCTTGTTTTGACAGAACAGTCGGGTTAAATTTAGCACATATAGCTGCGATTCCAACCTCTGCATTGTCTTGGTGAGCTAGACCCGTTCTCATCCAGTCAGATGCTAAGTGACAGCGGCTGCCCCCCTTAAGTCCAGCTGTACACAAGTCTTCATGTACTTTCTGACACAATCTGTTGGCTGTTTTTTGTTGTCAGAGCGTCTCAACCTGGACGACAGTTGTGTTTATTCACAGTTGAACAAAGTCTGCACAACAGAGAAATCATGTAGGGCACCCTCTCATCATATTTACCCAGGCTGTGTTTGCTAACAGTGCTAAGCTAACCACACATGATAAGATAACACACACACACACACACACACATTCCAATCCCACTGAGTCCATCAGCCGAATCAGACACAGCAACAACAAAACGCACTGAGATGGAAACAAACATGGAGAGCATTTTAAGGCAGCACTCTGTCTTTTTATCCACGGTGATGGAGTTATAATCAGACACACACTTCAGTCTGCAGCTGTCTGTGTCCACTGGATTGTAGGGCAAAGAACAATATTTGCTACAAAATGTGGTGGAGTTGAAGTATGGAGTAGCAGAAAATGGAAATAATAAGTACAAGCATTGTAAAATGATGTGCAAGTACAGTGATTTGTTAATTTTCACTGCTGTAGATGAAACACTTCTATCTATACACAGTCTTACTGTGCGTCTCCCTTGTTATCACAAACACACTCTCAGTGTGTGAGGGTAGCAGGTGGTGCGGTGGGTGTCCTGGTGTTGTTGGCTGGCCTCTGCCTCCTCCTTTGCCCAGGTTTATCGCTACATCTCCACCTCCCCCGTGGAGTCACTCCGGGTCAGGCAGGTTTAATCACACCCAACTGGTTTCAACTGGCTGAAGCAGAAATCATCTCTGAAGCTTCAAGTCGTCCTCCTCTTGAATGTCAGGACAGTTTAGAGTCTCAGGTAGCATTTTGTTTCAGGAGTCTTTGCTGATCAGCGCTTGTTGCTGCTGCACACATGCTACTGTACAAAGCAGCGCGTAGTAAAGAAAGACAGAACAGCTGCAGTTTGGTTTTACAGTAAATTTACAATAAATAAGATGCATGGATAAAATTCAGGTCTGATGTTACTCTAGATAAACAGAACTCAAGTGCTGAGACACAGAAAAAGTCTTTAAGTCGTTAATATATCTCATTACATCCACAGCAAAGGTTCAATTTGTAAGATATGGTCAGAATTTTTATTTAAAACATTCAAAAAATTAACTAACATTATCAACAGAGTGGGAAGAAACAACAGTTAGAATGCTAACCAGCTAGCCCCAGCCCATCCTGCCTCCTAACACCACTCTGTAGCTCAGAGGTGATAGTCTGATAGCCCTGTAGTTTCAGCTGTGAGATGTAAAAACAGCCAGTTTACTACTGAGTCTAATAAGTCAACAAAATAAACTTACAAAATGTCAGGAAAGGAAATGTTTTAACACCTATTTTCCTTATAAACAGAAAATTACAACCGTACACCGTCTGAATTCAGGTTTCACCATCAAAATAGTGTTGGTTTGTCTCCACGGTCACCTCTGGTTCGGTCCAAATAAATCCTCAGTTCATAGAGTAAGATGTGAAACATTCCGGCTCTACACGCTGATGATGTCCGACTCTCTCTCACTCCTCTCCTGTGTCTTCTCGTCCAAAGCCGCTGTAAATCACCTCTGTACTGTATCCCCATCTTCAAACTGACCTCCGTCGCTCTCAGAGACTGAGTTCAGTCCCAGTCTGGTGTTCTGCTAACAGCAGCTAGCTACAGCCAAGGCTAGCTATCAGAGAGTAGCAGTTGTTAGTTACTCCGATGATATGCTGCCCCCTTTTGTTTTTTGGAGCTACCTTTGAATTCTGGCCATATTCCTTCACCTTTAAAATGTCTTAAAATGACTAAACCTTTATAATATATTTTGATGGGTTGTTTACTTACATTGTCCCAAATGTTTCCAACAATGTTCAAACCAGAGAAATCTGTGTCTTTGTTCATCTGATCGACTGTCATGATAACTTCTGGACGAGAGTCGGAGAGCGAGGATCACTGAACTGAGCTGCACTACATTCATGTGCTCCTCACCCTCAGAGAGCTCCTGTTAACTCTGAGATCTGCAGGATCAGAACCATGGACAGAGTGTGTGATCTTTGGCATCTCTCACACATGGAAACATGTTCAATCCAATCCTGCAAGGGGACACACACACACACACACACACACACACGCACACAGTAGATGTTTAATTTCCACCCGTCAGACTGTCTTATCTGAGGGGGAATAGTGAAGATGAAATGAAAAATCTGACACATGACAATATGAATCCTCACATTAAAGAAATACTGTTGGATGCATCACTGATGTGTGTGTGTGTGTGTGTGTTTGTGTACGCGAGGTTGTTACATAACTCATCAATGCCAATCACTGCACCACACAGCGCTGTGATCAATTCAACACCTCCATTCAATTACTCAGCCTGCCTCCCACTCAGCAGGTCATGGTGAGAGCACGTCATCAGACGTCCTGCCGCCGCTCTCTCTCCTCTCCGCCATACGGTCATTAACCCGGTCGCTGAACTCGAAAACAGCGGCAAGGGATGGAAGAGAGGAAGGAGCCGCCACGGGTAGGCGGAGAAGGGGGACCTCCAGAGCCCCGGGGATCCTGTTTCCGGCCTCCTTCCCCTCAACGCCCCCTGGTCGCATCCCCAGGCCCAATCACAGCCTCCTGAATAATTCAGCGTGTTCATCAGCTGTAATCTGATTATTCACGGAGACTGAAATATGAATAATGAAGGAGCAGAGCAGCGGCCATTTCCATATTCTAGCTCTGTCTCTGTCTGAGTGTGCCAACAGATGAGGACAGATGGACAAACAGATACATGGACAGAGTGATGAGGAAGTGACAGTCTCCTCTTTGTCCTTCAAAAGATAAGACAAGAAGTCTGTGGACACTGCTGTCCACATACTTCTTGTCTTATCTTTTCTGATACTCTCTGGTCTGTTTTTTCGGGTTTGGACCATTTTAGTTTAAGCAAAGGGGAATCTTAATGCTGCATCACACAGTGACAATTTAGACGATTGTATTCGTCCAACGTTTTACAGTTTGGAGTGCAAAAACTTGAGCCTTTACCTTCACATCCAACACCTGTGTGATGAAGTGACTGTGAGTCAGACCTGATCGCCCAACATCAGTGTTTGTCTGGGAGCAAATCCATGCAGCAGGTTCAACACCTGATGGAAAGACTTAAACCAGAAGAGTTTAGCACCCTTAGTTTAGGATTCACCTTTTCAACTTCCACATACAGGTGGACCATTTTGTTGACAGATTTTTTGCCATATGAATTTATACTACATAAATAAGATAGTGACATGTGGAACAACACTTGCAAGTAAAACCAGAAATCTGTATTCTCTGTGGCCACTTTGTGCTCCAATCAGTTCAAGTCAAAGTGAAGTTGGGAAAAGTTGAATACCGTTGTTGACCACATTTTAATAACTTTTAATTCATTTTTTCCCCCAATTTTTTGTCGTAACCAACATAAAAGCTGTGTGTCAATTTGCAGGTCACAACACATGATGGACATGGCCTGCGAAGGCCTGGCCTTCATGTATCGCAAAGGCCAAACTGAGCATTGTTAAATGCAACGGTCTAGTCGAGGAGGAATTTCCTGATATATCGCCAGTTATTCCTGACCTGCGTCACAAGGTGCTGCTCCTGTTGCCTAGCAGCCAGTGTGGGTCCCTTGTGTTGTTAACATTTGTATCCCCATACTTACATTTAAAAGTATATTCAGATGCTGTGTGACTTTGTGCGCCCACCACAGTTGTCTTTCGGAAAAACCAATGTAACCGTCACCAGCGCGCAATGAATCTTGGGATAGGATAGGCCGTGAGGATTCAATGGTTGGATTCTTCAAGTCTAGTAATCGGCAGATTATCATTATCATATCACTGTAAACCACGTTTATTTGTACGTTGACACTTGCCAATAATGTTTGTGTAAAACTACTAATCACTTTAGTTTTACACCGTTCAGGAGTGTTGAGAGTGTAAATCAGACAGCTCTGGTGTCTTTGAAGGTATATTTATGTCTCTTCGACAGTCTCTCTACTGGACACTTCTCCAAAATGTCAAAATGTTATATTCCTCACTTATGTTTGTGTTTTTCTCTCCCTCTGTTTAATCTCTTTCTGCCTTTTATGCATTCTTTGTCGGTATCCAGCAGCTATCTTCGTCTCGTTAACATTCATAACAGCATCTGAATAATTCCCATTGAAATAATTGATTTGCTTTTTTTTTTGTCTGCTGGACTGCTCGGTAAATAATGGATGGCTTCATCATCGGGGACTCCCAGACTCCAGAGGCTGAGTGACGGCTGTTACTAATAAACACACACTCTCACACACACACTCTCTCTCTCTCTCACACACACACACACACACACACATAGTGCTGTGTATTTCTGTAGGATGCAGACTGCTAAGGGGGGAAAAGTAAATCAGAGTAAAGTGATGCCATGATTGTGGTTGTAAGCTCGGGTTATTAAAATGTTAATTACTTTAATTTGTTGGTTTTTTTAGTTTAGTTTCAATTATTTTTTTTTCCTTTCCTCACTTTAAAACTCCAACAAAGGTTTGACCTGCAGTGAAAATGTCATCACACCAACAGGTTGTGAACATGGACGTATGATGAGACTTTGGTACAGCGTCCGGGGAGGGGCATGAAGCCGAAGCAGTTCGACTTCCTGGGTGTAGAAAGACCTGAATCTCCTGCGTTGTGTCCACACTGTGAGGCCTGTTGAGCGTTAGCATTAGAGATTTGCGCTGGTAGAGAGGCTACTTTCCCGTTTAGCCACATGCTAACTTGAATGGGGATAACATAATTTAGTGGTGCGGTTCAGTCTGCAATGATTCACCTGATCCAGACAGTGACACACGTCATTTCACCTGACTTCCAACTTTTCTTCTGTAGTAATTACTGCGGTCACTAGAGGTCACTGTTCAAAAACATCAATAAAAACATAAATATGTGTTGTAATGAGCTGCTGTCAGAGTCGACCTACTTGGTAGTTTTCCCTTTTTGGTTTCTTTCCTCCTCTGACAGTAAACTCAATATCTCTGAGGATGAAACACTGATCGACATTTTTCACCAAACAATAAACCAAACAACAGATGAATCTATCGACAATTAATATAATTGTTATTGCAGCCCTACGAGCATCTGTCTTTTAACAAGCATCTTTGTGCCATCAGTTAAGACGGATGCTAATGTCTGCTATAGTCTGCCCAACAATTATGAGCATGAGGACTGCCAACTGAGCGTGTGAGAGAATCTTGTTTTGGAGAATCTGATATAATTCCTTTCATTATACTAACTCTGTCCTCGTCTACATACAATACAGAAAACAAAAGGAGCACTTCTCTTTATGAAGATACGGAGATAAACTGTGCTTGAACATGCAGCCTAACAGCTAGGAGGAATAATTTATATCACCAACGTGGGCGGTGTGTCATGGCCTTGCAGTTATGTGAAAGTAGCAACCACCCTCCCTCCACACACAGAACTCAAGGTTCTCCATGAACATGGTTTAACATGGTCTCTACAGGATTAAAGTTGTGGCCTCTGGGTGAGAACATTGAATAGTTGACTGAGTTTGAAATTTCCACATTCACATCATGAACCGAATCACATCTGGCTCTGTCAGACAGATATACTGACAGTTTCATGAGAGACAACCCCACTATTAAGCAGAAAGTGAGAAATTGTCTGTGTACAGGCACTTTGACGTTACACTGAAACCCTAAATTTCCTTTTTATCCCCCAATGACTGCATATAGTCGCTGTAATCCTGCTTCTAGCTTTAGTATACAGTTTATTTTTGTGAAGGCTTACTTCTTCCTTTCTTTTGTCGAACCCTTTGAACGACTTTTGAAAAGCAAATCCAATCTCACAGAACGACCTGCCTCCATCGCTCGGCTAAAAGACGTCTGGATTCGGCTGAAAGATTTGACTGAATAGGAGCTGTGTTGCTTCAAAGAGCTCTAAAACGTTTAATGGGACTCATTCTCAACCTCATTCAGGTTACATAACAAGCATTTTCTCTCCTCTGCTGGAAGTCTATTAAAAGAGAAAAGGCCAGAGGAAGAGCCTAGCACAAAATGACCCCTGACCCTGCACTTAGATTAAGGGTAACATGAGGTTCAGGGAAGTGCTGCTCTTTAATGAGCCTGAATGGCTTTTATTTACAAAAAAAAGGAAATGGACCGAGGATTTAAAGTGAAGAGATTTTTGCTTTAATCAAGTCAATACTCCGTGTTTGGCAGAGCACTACAGTCTCAGATCACCAGCGCTGCTTGTTTGGATATTTGAACCATTAAAACACGCTCTTCTGTCAGCCGGCCTGTGGATAGATTCATTAGAAAATCAGAATGTGTCGCTCCGTGTCAGAGCTCGCTAGGCTCCCAGCGTAGACAAAATCCTCAATGCTGAAAAAAACCCAGTAGATGATGTGAATGTTAATAGTGCTTTTTACTGAGCAAAAACACTTCCTTCCAGGGTCCTGACACACCAGGCCGATGGTTGGCCATTGGCCAGTCTCGGGCGTTAGTGAGCGTCTGTGGCCGTGGTTTTTACGGTGAGAGAAATCCCTCTGATTGGCTGTTCAGCTAAGTGAATTAGTGCAAGAGAAGAGAAAGAAAAGAAAGAAAGTCCACTGAAAGTCTGTGTAGTATCCATGATTTCCTCGTTTGTGTTTGTCTGGACGCTGCTACCTGCTCCTGCTGATCCACCTGCACAGCTGACTTCCATCCACTACTCAACAACCAGCGGTTTATCTACCCGGCTGAGATCTCCATTGTCTGCCAGATCATCCGAGACCCTCAGTGGTAACAGTGCTTTGGCCTTAATTCCAGTTAGAGTGAGTTTCGTTTTAAAAAAGACTTGTAGTTTTAGCCATTCACTATGAGCAGCATATTGACAGTTAGTTCTCATTATGACGGATCTTTCTATAAAAGAGGACGGTGTGTCCACGCACTAAACCGCCCACAACACTGCCACAATGGCAGACTGAAGGAGCAGCAATCACAAACATAAAGAACCAATGTGTCAGGTCTGAATGTCAGCAGGTCAAAGGTCAGCACTATAATGTGGGCAAGCAATTACTGATGAATGAACTGTCAGCATGTGCGTCCTTCAGGTCAGAGACACACAGCAGGATTAAATGTCTTTACTGATGACTGTGTTTTCAGCTGAACTGAGGAGCTCCGGCTGAAATGGCAGGTACAGAACATCTGGGCTTTTATCACAAGTGCATCAGCATGTTCAGCTGATCGAGTTGAGCAAACTGGATCCTGTTGTGTGTCCTGACCTGTTCACACAACACGAGTAAACACCAGTCAACCGTCAGTCCTCCCTGACACACAGGCCGCATCTGAATCACTCCCTCGTTCACTCAGTCACTTTCTTGTATAAGAGGTTTGTAACCCTTCGAGGACCAGAAAGAAATGTCACCACTGTTTCAGTATTCAGTCTCACACATTGTGAAACTCAGATTTTGATGTGCAGCATGGATACAAACCAGCTCGACACACACACACACACACACACACACACACACACACACACACACACACACACACACACACACACACACTTTAAATCCAACACTGAGTGACGATTATCAAAGTAGAATAAACATTTACCCAACGCTGTGTTTTGGTTTTGTCTCTGCTGTGGGTCAGCAGAACAGTTCAGCGCTGTGCTGGTGTGTGTGTGTGTTTGTGTGTTTGCACCAACATCACTCATGCGTGGTGAAGCTGAAACTCGGTGACTCTGTAAACACAACCCATCACAAACACACACACACACAAACATGACACAACTACATGCAACAGTCACCTTATCGGCTTTTTGAACAACATACACACACGTGTGTGCGCACACACACACAGGAAGTGTTGTCGTGTGTCTTTGATGTGTTGGAGTGCGAGCACTTCGCTGCCCGCCTGGAAAACGGAACAAATCAGAGGATTAGGGAGGCCGGGGAGACACTGCAGGGTGGGTGTGTGTTTGTTGTGTGTGTGTCATAGTGTGTGTGTGTGTGTGTCATAGTGTGTGTGTGTGTGTTTGTTGTGTGTATGCATGTGAAGTCTGGGGGTCACGCTATGTTTGGTGCCCTGATTGCTGATCCACTCCCTCTTCATCAAAGAGACGAGGAGGAGGAGGAGGAGTGACGCCACTGGAGCCTGAAGCCGGTCCGGGAATTGAGCGGGGAGGTCGAGATGTGACGCCGTGATGAGAAGCGGGGGGTCGCGGTCACATTGTGGCGATTAGATAGGAAGAGGGAGGGTCACTTCCTGTTGACACTGTGAAAAAGATGACATTAGGGATGAGAAAACAGCAGCAGAAACACAAAAACAAACTTTTTTCACACAACTCTTCAGGATTTTGTTTGGTTCTGTTAACGTCTTCTGCAGTCCAGTTTGAGGTTGCGCTCCACAGCCTCCAGGTGTGTCACCAGCCAGACGAGTGTGTAATCCTTCGGCGACAGGCATAAGGGTTTCACACGAGAGCAGCCGAGCTCTTCAAAACGAGTCCAAATACACAGAAAAGAGGCTTCGACAGGCAGATGGCTCTGATTGGAAATCTAGTCTGAAATGAAAATACATCTTACTGTGCAGTGATGCAGACAGTCCCTATCTTTGTCTGTCTTTTATAATCCCTGTGTGCAGAGTGTGCTGCTTACAACTCCCTGTCAATTTATTAGTAAAGTTTGAGTTTGAAGTTTTCCTGACATATGTCAGAAGCAAGAAGAGAAGTCTGTGCCCTGGCTGCCATCATGCAATTCTCCTAATAATAGGAAGTAGAATTACTAAGTACAGTACAATAAAAATAAAATAGTCAAAATTAATATCAAAACAAAACCATAAATCTAACCTCAAATATTAGAATGATTTGAATCAGCCATGTCACCAGAATAAAATGTTGACATTTGACCACAGATACGTCACGTTTGTATGTTTCATAGAGATCATATCAACATTTCTATAATATGTCATATCACGTTCACATAACATGTACATAAGCTGACTTTCCTGAAGGGAGGTGGAGGGGATGAGGGTGGTGTGGCACCTAGTCGAGAGGCCTGCCGAGCCAGAGACCGCTGGTCCAGACTGCATTTCAACATCTGAAGGCGTGAAACCACTGGATATTTTTAAGGAGACGTATATTGAGCCAACTGGAGCTAGAGGTGAAATGTACTTTACTTCATGAATGTAACGTAACAGAGAGGAGAAGGGAAGAAGAAGAGAGAGAACCAGAGTCCCTGCTGAGTGCTGAGCTCAATCAGAGGTTGAATTCAAACTCAGACACATACAGCCTTGGTGTGTGAGGTGGCTCGCTATCTTATGGCTGATGTTCAGTAAAGGAATCTGGCTGTTTGGGGCGAATAAACACTCCTGCCAGTGATATGAAAAAACACGAATGATCTTGCGGTAAAACCACCATTGCTGATGAAAATCTATCTGATGTGACTCGGGCAGAAATGCTCACAGACAAGGTAATGTTTTCAAGTTTTATTCATGTTATGTTTAATTACATTCCCCGACTTCCTTCCTCACTCTCTGCCGAAGCTTGAGCTCTGACTCCGACACCTTTGGGATGAACTGGAACACCAACTGTGAGTCCGACCTGATCAGCATTGGACCTCACTGTCTGAGTGGGATCTGATTTCTGACACATCTGGTGGAAAGACTTAAACCCGAAGAGTGGAGGATGATAGAGCAGCGCTTTAACAAACATGGCTTCAGAATGACAATCACATGTGGTGTGATGTTTGGGTGTCTTTGTGTTCTTCGATGGAACAACATTTTAAAATCAGTGTGAAAGTTTTTGGTCTGATGCTGGTCCTAGATGAAAGGTCAGGGGGTCACTGTACTTATTTAAATTCATCCTCTGGAGACCATGAATATTCACTTTCATGGCAGATAGTTTTAGAGATATTCAGCTGGACCAAAGTGTCGGAGCAACTTAATTCAGAACACAGCGGCTGTGAGTTCATGTGTGCGGCAGGAATACAGAGCAGAGCGTTCATTAGGCTGAAGCTAGCACTGTCAGTTTGCTACAGGGCATGTTTAGCCTCACCAAACTGATCGTGCTTTGTCTGTCGCTGCTGTTAAGCTGCTGTTGGTTTAATTAAATCAGAGCCTCTTCGCACGATAGTGATGCACAAACACAACTATTTGAATTAAATAAGTGAAAGCATTTCCCATTCACTGTCCATCTCATCGCCACTGTAGATTACAGGAGAGCAGGTGAAGCTGCAGAAACTGACACACTGCCAGCAGCATACAGATCAGTGTGTGTGTGTGTGTGTATGTGTGTGTGTGTGTGTGTGTGTGTGTGTTGATTGTTGTCTCTAAGCCACTCTGGAGACAATTAAAGTCCCAGAGGAGAGTTTTGTGTGCGCTGCATGTATTATCTTTTTATTTCTGTCATCTATCTGCTGCTGCTGTTTCTCACACTGATAATGAGTGCGAGTTGGAAAGCTTTGCTCAAAGGCACTGTGACTCAACGCACTCTGGATTACAGATGGATTACTGACAGACACAATGAGTCAACAGCTGAATTCTGATGCTATGTTTTGAGCGTGTAGATAAAAACCTCACATCTAACCTGTTAGGATTAATAGGGCAGGTTTTTTCATCCAGTGCTGGAGTGATGCTGATACAGAAACAATACTTTGATACCTGATTTTCTGAAAACCCTTTTCTCATATACATGTTGGCTAAACACGCTCTGCAGTAGATTCATACTAGAACTAGATACCTATACAAAGATGGCACCTGTTCAGTCCAGTGCCTGGCACATAGACGAGAAAAGTTTCTGGCTTCTGGCTTCACTTCCTGGTTATAGTTGTTGCTGCTGGCCCCGGCCACAAGCTCCCACTTGGCCCATAGACTTACTCGTCTCAAAGAAGTTTTGCCAACATAAATAATAATAATAATAAAAAATAAAGCCATACTACCTCCAGATTTATGTGTTGAATTGTAGGAGGAAGTGTTGAAGTAACAACAGCAAACAGGACAGAGACCAAACACAGAGCTAAAAGAGAATAATATTAAACGTTATCATCATGTTTGGTGTTCAGTGAAGGCAGCTGTTTGATCACGTAACAACTTTGTAAGGCAAAAATGTATCAGGGAGTGTGTTGTGAAGCTTCTCTGCCCTCTAATGGAGAAAAATCAATTACTGTGGCTTAAATTAACCACATGCAGGTATAAATATCAGCCAATCAGAGCGATGCTTGAAATAAAAAAAATAAAAAAACCACAGAGCTCCTTTCACTTTTCCTGGGTGGAATAAAAAAAAGGTTTCCAGTGAGTGGTAACTGACACTTGGCTTGATCATGATTAACATGTGTTTCATATTTCACACAGCTTCTGGTGGAAAGAACGGGGTGTTGATAGGACGGGCGCTAGAGCCGGTGTGTGTGCGTGTGTGTGTGTGTGTTATGAAGCCCAGAGATCAATGCAGCGTTTGATCTGCATGTATCTGAGTGAAGTGAGCTTCCAGAGGGCTTCCAGAGCTACCAGCCCAGGGGGAGGCTCGGTGTTACGGGCAACATCTCACTCCACTACACCACCAACCCCTAAAACACACACACACACACACACACACCGCATAGTCTCACACACACGCAGCGTTTCATCTGCTCTACTGTTTCATCTCTCCCACACACACACACACACACACACACACACACACACACACACACACACAAAGCTCGCTGCAGTAGTATCACGTCCATCATGTTCCTGCAGGAACAAAGACTCTGGGCTGAGACTGAAAAGCATCTGAGGCTGAATCTCATTCAGAGATTCAGTCAGTCTGGAGGAGTAGTTCTTAATTAAAATGCAGTTTGATTGTGTAATGTACTCTTTTTTTTATTATTTGATTATTTTTGATCACGTTGGTCTGATGGTGGAGCTACAGGAGTCTAAGGTCCGAGGGTTACCTACACTTTTAGTCACGTTTCACATTTATTCAATTTTTTGCTTTGCTTTATTTTGAATTTGAGAGGAACTTTTCAAAGGCTGTCAATCACGTATCATCCATTCTGGTTCCTCATGTGATGCACATCAGCCCAGAAATCTTTTTTTTCTCTTACATAATCATTTCAAAAAGGAGCAGCTCTAAAAAGGTGATTAGATGTGTTGCAAACATCCCAAAATGACTCTTTGTCTCATCAGAATTTGATCACTTTGGTTCTATAATGTTGAGCAAGCAAAAGTTGGAAACCTGAGGAAGACTTTCTGTGCATGAATTCAATGAGAAACTTTCAGTCTGATTCAAGGTCAAAAATAAAACAACATTTAATCCATTATTTCATGTCACATCTGTCACATTTCATGTCTTTGGTATGTAATTAGTAAACAATGATGAGATAGACTACATGGGGACATGTTGTACAAAAACATGTTTGAGTTACGATGATTAAAAGTAATTATAGAATCTGCCTGTACAGAAATGAATGGGTTATTATTATTTCAGCATCTAATTAATAAAAGTGTTGTAGTGACAGAACAAGAAAGTAATGACAGATGTAGGCCGTTGTATTTCAACCAAAGAAAACTAAAACAAAAATCAAAACTGTCCTGTTTTAAACAACCTCTGTAGCCATTCGAGTCTAGATTACTGAGCGTATGAGGTGCACCTGAATGCACCACGAAGTCCCTTCATGTGTCAAATGCCGACACAGAGAAGTGTATATGTATCTATTAAGAGAAGCAGCTCACCTCAAAATGACGATTCAACTTGGCAGACTTTTTTTATGTCATGGCTATTTTGGTACAAACAGTTTCCTGCCGGTGTGGCGGAGAGCCTTACGAAATTTACGCGCCAAATAGGAAACACACCCACATTTGGCGCTCGGGTGACAAATACATTTACACTAGTTGTAGAAGTTGTGTAGCAGACAAATGAGGCACGTTATGTAGCCGTGACTTCAGAGCTGACAGCAAATTCTCAGATGTAACGTTAATGCAGCAACAACACACAACATGATGTCAACAACAGGCAAATAAGCCACATTACAACACATTTATCAGTGGGCAGGTTTGATCTAAATGATCCCTCAGAAAATGTTCAGGATCACTTTAAATTAGTCCAGTCCAGTCAGTGGCTCTATAGACCTGAGGGTTCATCCTCTGTGGACCATGAACACCCAGCAGCAGCTCGGGCAGTTTTTGAAAACTGTTGGACAGAACGATCAACACAGCCAAACTCAAACCTTAGCAACAATACGCTGTTTGTTTTATATGGACACACTATCATTGAACACTGAAAAGATAGACACACAAGTACACACATTTGCAGTACACACACACGTACACACAGTAACATGTACACACAGATAAACTGCACATGTATGAGTCCTGGAAACACGTGTCTGAAAGCAGCATGGATTCCTGTTGGACCGCCAAATATAGACTCTGAGTATGAAACACAGATCCAAGAGCAGCTTTCCACCTACACACACACACACACACACACACACAAACACACAAACAGTACACACTTTACACAAATGTACAACCACACACACTGTACACACGTGTACAGCTGCACACACATATTCACACTACAACTGCACACTGAAGCAACATGAATCCCACAGAATCAAACACATATTCATAGACACACACACACACACACACACACACACACACACACACACACGCCCCAGGACTTGTGTGAAACATGCATTTGCTTACACACCATGCAACATGCACTCCTGCTGACATCCTGAATATTCACACAAACTATCAAACACACACACGCACCGGCACACACACACACACACACGTGCGTGCTCATCTCACAGTCTCCCAACACCGCTTGCAGCTTGTCAGCGCAGAGTCGGCGTCCCGCGATACGGACAGGTCCAGATGGCGCTGTCACGGCTGTCACCGAACCGCATCTCCCAGAATACACCTGTGACAGCTGAAACATGTGTGCCCAGTCAGAGCGGCGCCGCTACAGAGACTAATTATCACCAGCAGTCCAGCCGCTGCCGCGTACACGAGGCCGCGCCTTGCCGTCACCTTACAAGGTTGCAAAGAGCGGGCGACAAATCAATGGTGTCGTTAGCGTGTGCAGCTCAGAAAGAGACGGAGACACACCGCCGCCACGCTGCGGCTTACTGCAGCTCAGCCGTATAACTGTATCTGAAGGTCGGTAACTGTTGTTACATCACAGAGGTATGTTTTCATCAGTTTGTACACTGTAAAAAAAAAAAAGGTAGCTGGAGTTACTGCTTACTGTAGATGTAATTATAAGACTACACTAAAAACAGTATTAGTGCATAAAATATATCACAGACTGAAGCTGGAAGTTTAAACCATCCAACATTATAAAAGAGTCATCACTAATTAAACAACATAGAATAGATCAAGCAGAACCAAAGTTGCTATTATTTAGATTGTCAGTACATTTTACCAACAATAAACTAGTTATTCCTTCTTAAAGAAGTCATATCACACTTTTTGTTTTTTTACTTTTTGTGTTATGAAGCATTTTTGTGCATGTTAAAGGTCTGCAAAGTGGATCAAGACCACACCAAAGGGAGACAAACTCTCCCACAGAAAACACTCCTGACTGCCTCAAACACCTGGTTTAGAATCGAGTGCTTACTACCGTAACTTATGTGTGTCACTATGTAACAGGCGTTATATAAATGTATATATTTTTTCAACATATTATATAATATAGCCACTCCAGTCAGTCAGCAAACATACAGTTGCTACTGCTGTAGCTGCGTTATTTTAGATCACACTACGTTGCTCGGCATGACCCGCCCTACTCTGCCTCTGATTGGCTACATCCTGCCCGTTAATTAATGCGCATGTGCAACTCTCATCAAAGACTGAACAGAGGCAAGATGTCTCACTCACTCTCACTCACTGGCTAAAACGGCTGCAGTGATGCACCATATGAGAAAAATAATGTGTTTTTTGAAAATTAAAGTATGTAAAGCTATTCTACTAGGACCCCCAAATAAAAGTATGAACCTGAAAATTAGCATAATCTGATCTCTTTAAGTAAAATTGTACAATAGGCACAAAACAAGTTTGAAGTTAAAGCTGGGTAAAATCTGTACATATCCCAGACATCAGGGATAAATATAACCATAATTCCAACAGGATTTCGTTACTATATTTAAATGTCAAGGACGTCTGAAATATATGAATACAATCGTTTAAAATGCCAAGAGAGAGAACCTCAACTTTGTAAATACATTTTAAAGGTCCAGCCTGTATTTAACTCAAACTGTGAGTAGCTGAACAGACTAAGCATCGTTTAGGAGAAGAAACATCCTGTCTGAAGGTGGGTGAAGGTTGTGCTTCATCACTGTTCACTTTAAAGAAGAACATTAAAATAATCAGAGAAAAGTTTGTTGAAAAAGATGCAATAAAAAACATTCACAAAAATCGCACATTTTAAAAGCCGTGCCACAGGCGAGTTGTACGATCAGAGTACACTTCCAAAGGATTCTTCATCAATAATCCTAAATATTAAACCTAGAAAATACAAGTCTTTATAAAGCTGTTCTGGGATCAAATAGAATTATTTCACCACGATGGTTGAACATTTTGGTTAAAAGGGTATAAAAGCTCCAAAAAGAGACTAAAAATCTCTCAACTGTCACTCAGATGGACATTTTTTGCAGTGTCATGTACATTCATTAAAATGTGATCTCAGGAAATTAAACCTGAGTGTGATGCATGATGGAAAAGACTCAAACAACCTGCTCACATTTTTCAAACTTGTCTTCAGGCGATCAAGTCATTTTAAAGACTAAAAACAGTATCAGGTGTACAGATTTCACCAGGTTGTGATTTTTACAGCATAAAAGCATCTCTAATGTGTTGCAGCAGAGAAGTGAAGGACCTGTCCATTAATTGCGACTCTAATTGATATTTCTTTCTCTGTCAAGGTCGACGAGGCAGAGTTTCCTCCCACAGAGGAGTTTTTCTCTCTTCTCTTTATCTGCAGGATGACTTGATTGTCACGCTGGGTTGGATGTGTTTTCTCTATTTTTTACCCTTCCTCTGTCGCCCATTAGCACGCTGTTCACTCATTCGTTCTCTGCGGTTTGAGGACGGCGTTGTCGTCGGCAGCGGCGAGGGGCAGATCCATCTCCATGCCGATGCATATGGTAATTGTTATAATAGATGCGGAGCAGTTGCTTAAGGGCTGATGTTTTGGGAAAGTGTTATTGAACTAATTACTCATTTGCATACTTTGTCTTCAGCGTTTAGCTCCAGATTTTTGTCTCTCTCTGGAGTCGCATTAAAAGTCGTTGAAAAGGGGGGAAACGTTGAGGAGCTTCGGCTGGCTGAGTGGCGTCTGTTCCCAGGCCTCAGCTCCCATCAGTCAGCCGCTCACAGTCACACGTTTACACACAAACAGTCACATAAATGATGAAATCTAGCTCCAAGTGCCAAACTTCAGAAATTCACAACTAAAAAAGTATTTGGAGCACAAGGACCCATGAATCAGAATGTCTGCACTTATTCATCCAGACTGTACGCTGGAATCATGCTTCTGTGAAGGAAGGTCTAAACATCCCAGCAGATGTTCACAGAGGCGGATGTCGTGGGCGGCTGTACATCACGGAGGCTCACGGACTCGGCGTGGCCCTCCACATTAACAAGCTGACTGGTTGATTCAACTCCCAACCAGGTTGAAAAAATACAAATAAATTATACTCAAGATCTTCAGAAACAGCGATGCAAATGTCTCCGTATGATCCATGTGAATGTTCACCTCCACTCACAAGCACAAACTGTCCCAGGCGTCACAAAGTGCCTCCACTGAGGTGACTTCACCTGACTTTATCGTTAAATTAACTGTAACACATCCTCACACAACTGCCAGTGATTACCAAACCAACATATATCACCGTTCTATATATGTCACTCTTTAAACGACTTCACCTGACTTCCTGTTTTGCTTGAGGGTGCCACCTAAACAAATAATCTCATGAGGAGTTGTAATAAGCTGCTTGTACAGTCGACTTACATGGTCGTTTCTTTCTGATGAGGACGGCCTGGATTAAACATTTACCTCTTTAAGTCACAGATGGGATTTTCTCATGAAAAATAATTGTTGTCTCTTGGTTCTGATCCAGTTCATGTTCACACTGACATCACAAACAAATCATTATTTCTAGAAACTGTTCTTTTAATGTTTTTCTACCACATTCAGTGTTTCCTTGTTGCTGTGATGTATGACTTTCTGCAGGGAATCAATAAAGTCTGTTTCTTATTTCTTCTAATATTACTGGCCTGTTTCCAATGAAATGTGTTGTACATATTGATGGTCTCCAGAGAGAAAGTCTTAATTAATTTAACCACCCTCTGACCTTTCATCCAGCACCAGCCTCAGGACAAACTTTTTAGTTGACTAGTCTCATGGCTTTCTGCTGGGAAGCCTCTAAAAACACATAAATCAACAATATGTGCCTGGGACTGGGAATTTCTTCTTCTGGACTTAAGTGAATGGAAAGACCTCTTCATCTTCTTTTAAAAAGAAAAATGACCTTTTCTGAATCAGTAATCAACAAAATGGCTTCACACTGAGATTTTTTAATTGTAATTCAGTCGACTCTTGATGAACAGATGTCGCTGCTTCACCTCTCATACATTATTCTCTTGTGTCACACAGTATAACAGTGTATTGTGATCATGCTAACTGTCCCACCTGTGCACGCCTGTAATCCAAAGTTCAGACAGACACCTCCGGATGATTTGTTACACACATAATTACAGGCGAGTACATCGCTCGCGTTCACGCATCCTGAGGCTCGCTGCAGTTATATTTTAATCTACTGAGCAGCTGACTGCCTGTAAACCTGAGTTATTATTTGTTTACCATGTATCAAGTGTACATTGATCATGAGCAGAGTGAGAGTGCAGGACAAACTGGCAGAAGAGCTCAACTCAGCAGAAACAGCGAAAGGGAGCGTCTCGACCGAGCCGATCACGTCCCTCCTCCTTCTGTTTCGGTGACAAACTCCCCCGTCATTAACCTCTCTCTGCATTAATAGCAGCGTAATTAGTCCCTCATCCTCAATCCATAATGTTGAGTCAAGAAAGTGACGCTAATTTAGATCTAATTAGGGTTTTTGCAACGCCATTGCACGGCTCCGATATGCCGAGGAGCTAACGACAGGCCGTGAGACGGGATCTGTCGGACGGCTGCCGGGCTGCTAAGCGACAGCAGAGTGACTGAAGCACAAAGGAAGCTTTAAGAGTTACAGTCTGAAGGCAAACTGCAAGTAAGCACTTCTGTCAGAGAGAGAAACAGTCAGTCTGTCAGAGAGAGGACGAGGAGAGACTGCAGGGATGTTCAAAATGCAAACGCACAGGAAAAAAAAGGAACATTTGGTGAGTTAATACAAAAATACATGTAAAATAAAAAGAAGAGAGTTTAATAAAACATAAAAACATGCACCATAACGCCCCTGAGAGGTCGATAATCCTCTCTTTGTTAGTGTTCGGATGCATCAGGATGTTTTAGATGTTTTTGATGCGATGTGATGCAGCGTTTAGTTTTATTTCTTATTTGTTTGAAGTGATAAAAGTTTTCTTGGTAAGAAATTGAAAACATTGTGATTGATTTTCATCAGAGCCTTCAGTGAAGTTCTCTGCTTTGATATGAATTTAATAAAACAAAAGAAATTGATTAGGACTTCTCCTGCTGAAGGGCTAACATTGTTCAGATGAAACTTTTTGAACTTTTCATGATGTTTTCTCATTTATAAAAGCCTGGTGTTACTGAAACTGGTTGCCACTTGGCATTTTTTGCAGTCACAGGCTTGCCAGCCTCGTCGCCTGTAACTCCACCTCTGTCCCCTCCACCTCTCTATATGGAAGACAAGTCGTAAACATGTAATGTGAAGGTGATTCGACATGTGTTACAGAAAACGTCAGTATGGCACGTAGCCTATGACACGTGCAAATCTGAACATATCAGGGGTGGAAACGTTAAGTGCCACCGTTTTGTCCTGGAGACTGGGCTGTGACAAACTAAAGACAACTATTGGTCATAGTGGCGTCTTGTTCAACCACAAGCCTCGCAGTATGCGCGAGAGATGAACAGCATTCTTACAACAGATTCCCTCGTTTGGTGTTTTGATGACATCTAGTTGGGTTAATCTATTTTCCATCTGTGTTCAGTTGATTTAAACGTGCTACAAGGAGTTTTTAACTGTCATGAAACCGTCTTAATTTAAGACCGATGCCTCTGTATGACCTTCATCAGCCTACAAGACCATCAGCGACAAGATTGTCCATTTCTGTGTAATTATTATAGTTCTTCTTCTTAATGTCTCTCACCGGGCCGGATTCCAACTTATCTGGGTCGGATAAGTTGGTGGCACGCTGAGGATGAACTGAAGCTGCTCTGTATGAATCACATCATTTTCACACTCTACACTCCACATTCTACACTCATTAATTCAGGTTTGTCTTGTTATCCAGCGGTCTGTAGATTTAGGGTTGTGCAATATTTTCTTTGGGCTCTCACTTTTCAGTCTACATATATAATAGTTGTTTTCAAATCCTCTTCTACCAAACAACACACAAATACACACCTTCCTCTCTTGAAAACCTTAAACACATCCCCGGTGTGTTCAGTGTCCAGCAGCAGCTGTAGGTCTCTGTGAGCTCCTGATGTCCTGTTAGTGGTTTGTCTTTGTAAAAGTGTCTGTTAATGATGAGCTGCGGTGATGGGGTCGAACGCTCATCTGAATCAATACAGCCCGGTCCTTCCTGTGCTAATGATTAAAGCTGATTGGCCGCCACATCCAGAAAAACACAGAGCAGCACAATAACCAACAGAGTATCGAACGCTAAATCAAAGTGCTGTGATACGGCGGAACCAACGACCGATCCGCTCCGGTTAGCATTACATGCCGCCAAAAATCTTTCATTGTGAGTAAATGTGATTGAATGTGTTTTCTCCCTTTCAGAGGCCATTAGCAGGCCGATAGTGATCAGTGGGGTTTACATAACGTCGGGTTAGAGAGCGGTGGCTGCTGCTGCTTATCTAATGGCCCACAGGAAGAAGAAGCCATTAGCAAATTAGCAAGTCCATCCTCGTCAGGGCTGTTAGCCTGAGCCTTTTTCTTTCTCTGCTCACAAAGTTAGTGAGAAACACAAGATGAGAACAGCTGTGAAACAATGACCGACTGGTCTGTATTCCCTCGATGGTTTGTCTGACAACATGTCTACAAAAGGTTCAACACATGATGTCATGCTGTTATCATCCCCTCTAATCCTTAAAGACACGAAGTGGACACCAGGATCAGAGATTTTTACCAAAAAACCCACCAGTCCCTGCTCATCACATGAACAACTCCTCTACTCTGGCCTCTTGAGAAGGATCTCTCACTGTGTAACATCCTGCCTCAACAGGAGCTTCACCATGTTAAAGTAAAGAGGCTCCTTTTAATACCTGCCAGTTAACTGCTGACATTTTAAAACAAGTCTGTGGAGTTTCTTAATGTCTGCACTGAACGGAGAGGAAGCGTAGGGTTCAGGTGACATCAGAAAGAAAGAAAGAAAAGAAAATCCACATAATGCTTTATACTTAATATGAAAAATCCTGCTTGTATAATTAAAATATGATCATAATTGTCTGATATTTACTGACTATTTGTTTCTAGATATAAATTCCAGATTCAGGCCACACATCTTTATAGTGTTACCGGCTCAAGGTAACAAAACAAACGGCAGGCGAGGCTTGGCCACAGTTACACTCCGTCGGGTTTTATTCCGCGAATAAAGCATATAGATTTTTGAACAATCTCAACATCAAACAAAACCAAAAGACGAAGCAAAGCTTTCGCGCCGCCACTTCAAAGGCCAGCCCCACTTTATGTCCTCGGTTGGGAGACGCCCCGCGCGCTGGCACATCCCCATTCACAAACACACGGGACCAGGCCTACAAGACGCGAGAAGAGAAACAAGGTTACTGCAGAACATGGATGAGAGGCCCAAGGGGCCGTAACACCCTCCCCCTTAACAAGAGGCTTATAGGCTATCACAAGTCATTTTTCCCACAACCATTATACCATAAATCACCAATTAAACCTACACCAAATGTGCCTTTTGAGCAACAAGGTGAGTAAAGGGACATCAGAAAATACAAAAAAAATCACAGACTCTAAATAAATGTCCATTTAACTTCCCAACTTTGCCCCCAATGAACCGCTATTTCCCCAAAATCACTTCCCAACTGCCGTAACCTCTGTAATCCGGGCCCTGGAAAACAAAGAAGACAGAGAGGGAAGCATGGGGTAATAAACATGAAACATTACTCCATGGGAGCACGGGACAAAGCATCAGCTATCACATTATCTGAGCCTTTAATGTGACGTATCTCTAAGTTGAACGGCTGTAGAAACAGAGCCCAGAGCATTAACCGCTGGTTTGTATTTTGGAGAGACTGCAGAAACGTCAGAGGGTTATGATCACAATAGACCACCAGAGAAACAGCACCCCCGACATAAACATCGAAATGCTGAAGCGCCCAAATTAACCCTAACACTTCTTTTTCAATAACTGAGTAGCTGGACTGATAGGCAGCAAACTCCCTGGAAAAGAAACTGACTGGGCAGTCAACGCCCTGTTCATTCTCCTGGAGCAACACAGCACCAGCTCTGACCTGACTAGCATCAACGTGCAGTTTGAACGGCCGGTCCAGCTGCGGCACGGCCAAGACCGGAGAGGAAGTGAGGAGAGCCTTTACTCTCTCAAAAGCAGACTGGCAGACCGGAGTCCAGTCAAACTTCACAGAGGACTTCAGGAGGTCAGTCAATGGCGCAACCACTGAAGAAAAGTTTGGGCAAAAACTGCGGTAAAACCCTACCATGCCCAAAAAACGCATCAGCTCTTTTTTACTCGTGGGAGAGGGGTACCGGTCAATGGCCAAAGTTTTAGCCCGAACAGGACGCACTTGTCCTTGACCCACCACCTTTCCCAAGTAAGTGACTGTCGCCCTCGCAAACTCACACTTTGCGAGGTTGATGGTCAACTGGGCGTCAGAAAGGCGATGGAAAAGAGCTCTAATAATTTCTAAGTGCGCCCCCCAGCTATTGCTATGGACCACCACATCATCTAAGTACACCGCACAGCCCTCCAGACCAGCAACAACAGTGTTCATGAGGCGCTGGAAAGTGGCCGGTGCATTTCTCAAACCAAAACTCATGACTTTATAGGAGAACAGCCCCTGTGATGTAATAAAAGAAGAAACCTCTCGCGCCCGGTCAGTCAAGGGCACCTGCCAGTAACCCTTGAGGAGGTCAAACTTGCTAACAAACCTAGCAGCCCCCACCTGGTCTACACAGTCTTCAATCCTCGGAAGTGGAAAACTGTCAGGCTTTGTGACAGCATTGAGTTTTCGATAGTCTGTGCAACCGGAATGTACCGTCTGGCTTGCTAACAAGAAGACATGGTGAAGCCCAGGCTGACGAACAAGGTTCAGCCAGTCCATTGTTAAGGAGGTACTGCACCTCTGTGACGATGTGTCTACGTTTTTCCTGAGAAACACGATAAAAACGCTGTCTGACTGGGGAAACATCCCCAACATCTATGTCATGGTGCAACAAATGGGTCTGAGTTGGAGTGTCTGAAAACAGCATTGGAAACTCGTGAGTCAAATTAATTAACTCAGCACGCTTGTCCTCAGACAAGTGCTGCAACAACTGTGGAAGTTGCTTCAAGGTCTCAGAGTTATTAAGACGTGCACGCAAAACACCGTCATCAGGAGCCCTGATCTCCTCCTGTTCCTGCGCTGCCACCGAAGGATCAAAAGGAGAGAGAGGAGACATTACATTATCACTTGAGGCCACAGGATGTGCAACCGCACCCCCTGCAGGTGTATCAGAACGTTCGTGATACGGCTTAAGCTGGTTCACGTGACAAAACTGCGAGCTTTTTCTCCTGTCAGGAGTGGCAATCATATAATTAACATCTGACACCTTCCTGATCACAGTGTACAGACCAGCAAACCTTGAATGAAATGGTGAGGAGGTCACTGGCAAAAGAGCCAGCACCTTATCACCCAATGCAAATACACGGCCCTGAGCTTTCTGATCGTAGCGCTGCTTCATCTTAGCCTGAGTGACAGTCAAATTTACACGCGCCAAACGAACTGCCTCATACAGACGTCTTTTAAAACCATTAACATAGTCACACAGAGGTTTTGGTGGCTCCTGAAGGCCTGCACCATCCTTCAGTACAGCCAAAGGACCGCGCACCGAATGGCCAAAGACAAATTCATTTGGGCTGAACCCTGTACTTTCTTATACCACCTCCCTTGAAGCAAGGAGCAACCAAGGTAACCCTTCCTCCCAGCTCCGTCCCAACTCCATGCAGTAAGCATGAAGGAGAGACTTTAACGTCTGGTGGAAACGCTCAAGGGCACCTTGGCTCTGAGGATGGTACGCAGAGGCTTTGTGATGCTTAATATGGAGTTGATTCAAAACCTGAGAAAAGACACGAGACATAAAATTGGATCCGCGGTCAGTCTGGACAACCTTTGGTATACCAAAAATGGAGATGAACTGGGAAAGAGCCTTTACAATGGACCTGGTGGTAATAGAACGTAGTGGATAGGCGACAGGGTAACGTGTCATCTGGCACATGATGGTCAACAAATACCTAGAGCCACTCGTAGAAGTAGGCAACTGCCCAACACAGTCCAACTGTAAGTGGTCAAAAGGACCAGCCTCCACCGGTATCGGCTGCAAAGGCACCGGCTTGATGACCTGATTAGGCTTACCAGTCATCTGCAGATGAGGCAAGTTTTTATGTAAGCTGCAACATCTCTCCTTAACCTCGGCCAATAGAAATGACGCATGATGCGGTCATATGTCTTTCTCACCCCTGAATGCCCCAACATGTCATGAGCGGTCTTCATCACCGCATGTTTAGCAGTAGCCGGTACAACAACCTGTAACCATGGCTCCCCCACCGAAGTGTCAGTGGAGGGGGTCCATTTTCTCACAAGCAGCCCATTCTGAACAGAGTAGCCATGAGCCACGCTCTCAAAAGTGTCAGCGGGGACAGCTCGGTCAAACAACAAACACAGGGACTGATCTGCATCTGATCTCCTTAACCAGGTCTTCATAGGACAGATTCAATGGAAAATCTGGTAAGGCAAACCTAGTTTTCTCTGCAGCCACTTTGACCTGCTTGGGTTCTGCCGCCGCCGCACGAGTAGCCGAGTGGGTCACAGCACAAGCTGCAAATACATCAGGGAACTGCTTTGAACAATCATCAGTTTCATCTTTCAGCTGAGGAGAAGACAACACTACTGACACAGGGTTATTCTGCCAAACAAGTCCACCTGCATAGTTATTTCCAAGTATCACTGAGACAGAGTCCACAGGGAGGGCAGGGCGTACTCCCAACTCAACCTCCCCCTCAACTAACTGTGAGTACAGCATGACCTTGTGTAAAGGTACTTCAAAAGTAGTGAGATCAATTCCCCGAACCAAAAGAGACCTGCCCGAACTCGAAGAGGACGAAAATGGCAGAACAGAGTCCAAAATGAAAGATTCTGATGCTCCTGTGTCACGCAGGATTTTTACCGGAATCTTTTCGTCACTGCCGATCAAGGAAACAAAACCATCTGAAATGAATGGAGAGTAATTGAAATGTGGCCCCATAGAACGTGAATTTACACTCAACAGGGGATGCTGCCAACATGTCAGGCTTCACACTTTCAGCACCGGACAGTTCCCTTTCCAATGACCCTTCGCATGACAGTAATGGCAATGGTCAGATTTAAGACTTTTATCTTTACCAAAAAACCCAACATCTTTTTGTCCACCAGATGAGCGCACGTGAGCTCTGTGAGTTAACTCGTACTCATCTACCAAAACAGCAGCCTCGGCCTCGTTCTTAGCCTGTTTCTCCGCGACATAAGTCGCAACCCGCTCTGGCAACGTGTTCTTAAATTGCTCGAGGACAATTAAATCCATTAAAGTGTCATAAGCGCTTACATTAGCGGCAACGCACCACCGTTGGCACTGCAAGCGCAAATCTCTGGCAAATTCCACATTGGTCTGATCTGAATGTTTCCTCATGTTCCTAAAACGCTGCCGATAAGCCTCTGGAACCAACTCATAAGCACGCAAGACCGACGCTTTTACCGTTTCATAATTACGAGAGTCTTCCAAACTCAGAGCAGAGAAAGCCCGCTGCGCTTTCCCCGTCAGAATGCACTGAAGCAGAAGCGCACGGCGTGAACCAGGCCACCCTTGCGCATCAGCCACTCTCTCAAACAAGAGAAAAAAGGTATCTACGTCCTTATCATTGAACGGAGGAATCAACCGCAGACTAGTGACAATATCGCCGGTAGCATCTCCTCCCCCAGGTGTAGGCAATTTTCCCTGTCGAATAAGCTCTAACCGTTGAGCTTCAATTTCGAGCTTTTGCTGCTCCAATGCTATGCGAGCGCTGTCATTTTCCTCAGTAAACCGAAGCTCATCTAGGTGCATCTTATGTAGAAGTTTGCTATTCTCCAACAATAGTCCCAGTTCAGCCCCCTCAAACATTTTAGTATTTTTATCAAGAAATATGTAAAAGTTAATAACCAGTCATTATTTTCCCAATCTGATCCCTGACTGCGTGATCGTGCATATATCCACAGTTGAGAGGTAAAGAGTCAGAGGCAGCAGGTGAGGTTGAGGATAGTGATGATAATATTTGACAGACTATCATTCTTTTAAACTTGACAGGACAGAGGAAACTCTCCAGAGGAAACAGAATGAAACTTAGGCAACTCTGATGTATATTTAATTTATAACATAATCAGTGCACAGTAGGATGCTTGTAGATCGTCAGCCTACGTTATTTTTATTTGCAAATGTATTCACTGTGATGGTCGTTCTTTTCCCGAGTGCGTGAACAGTACAGGCTTGTGCCAGCACTCTGAATATTAGCCTACTAATTTTGTTTCTGACATTGTGAGAGACATTTCATCCGAAACACTATCACAAATGCAAAGTTGTCTGACTGTGCTTTTTGAAAAATGCACTTTTTATTGTTGCATTTTGAATGTATTTAGTTGTAGATATTATATTATAGATATTGTGTTGATTCTCATGACTTTATCTGGAAGTATTCATTTTTATACAACTATTTTCTTAGCACCCTGTGTTGGTCAAGCTCCACTTTCACACCGGCAGAGAAAAAAATCCTGGCGCCATCCATATGCCAGGCTCCATCTGACAGTCATTACGTGAGGCAGTCATTATTAAAGCAACAAAATGTGACTTTGTGAGGAAAGATGGCTGTCAGACGCCAACCAAAAGTGTCACCAAAAGTTTGCTGCTGCTCGTTGTCTTAAAGTCCCAAATGACAGCGAAGCTCAGAGGTGAAGAAAACCCTGTCAGAACTCATTTGTTCATAAACTTTACTCTCCCTCCTCTGAAAGTCTCCAGAGTGGCTAATAAGAGACGAGGCACACCAGGTCATCACCTTCAGTCTGATCTGATTGGCTGAACTGTTGGGCCTCGCAGCAGGTGGCGGAGTGAGGGACATCATCCTGCTCTCGGGGGTCACAGTTTGTCGGCTACACTTCCTGTTCTGCCCTTTGACTCTTCCTGTCATCTGTGTGTGTGTTAGACGACGACACAGCAGAGCAATTAGGAGCAGGAGGATTCCTGTCACCTTTTTATTTTACCCGTCGATTTATCTCCACCGAGGCCACGCCAGGTCTTTTTAAGAGCCTGAAGCATGATTAAACAAAAAAAAAAAAAGTCAATCAATTCAGAAGCGGGTCGTAATCGTGTGTTTTAGATTTAAAAATGAACTCCCAGTGGGTTTCTATTCCAGAGTAAACAACTGCAGATGATTTTTTTTCTTTTGTAGTGTGGCTGTTATTGATTTATTTCTTTGCTTTTTGTTTCTTCGAGCCGTGCCACTGAGTCGGGGCTTTGAAGACGACACGTATTGGCATATGGTTAGGGATGGTTTAATTCAATTTGTGTGGTATCTTACAGGTCCCCTGATTACCACTGTTTGGGAGTTAATTGGTGTCGCTCGGTCCTCTGAGGAGAACAGAAGGCAAACTGACGCTGGCACGCACACACCTCCGGCTCTTTTGGTTTTATTGAGCAGAGAGATGCATTGTCTCTTCATTCATCAAACATGTCAGATCACCCAAATTAAAATCCCTCTTTCTTTTCATCGGGAACTCCAACTACCTGTTTCCTGACGCTGATGCAGGAAAAATGTAGGCCAGTTCAACTTGCCAACAGCAAACTGCCCAGAACGCTGTTTACTGCTTTTTCTCTCTCCTTTTTGACTCGTCTCCAGTTCGCCTCATCGGTGGCGCTGGGTTTATTTGAAACTGAATCGTGTTGGTTCACAGTCAAACTGGCAGAAGAGAGCGTGCGGCACTCGGCACTCCGCGCCCGGCGATCAAAAAGTAAAAGATGGCACGACTCGTTCAACGCCACGTGGCGCTTCTTTGAACAAGGTGGTTGTCCAGGTCTGTACTCACCGCCAGCCCATTAGTGAAAGAGGACGATCAGCAGATCCAAGACTCCACTAATCACACGCTGAATGCAGCCAAGAGGAGAAACCTGATCAGAGTTTCTGCTCCTAAATATAAAAATATGATTGCTGTGAAAGCAGAAAACAAAAAAGTCTGAATCCTTGGAGAGGAAATTACACTGTGCAATATGTTAGTGTTGGATTACACAAACATACTGATGATTCTGCTAATACACAGACAAATATATGTTTATCTATCAGAGGAGAGGGGATGAGACGCAGTGAACGCTGGTCTCTGATTCCACACTGCTCTGCTTTAAACACACATCAGATATTTGATGAACGAATTATTCAAGTTGAAAATCTTTACTGATCCACATTGTATAATTTGTTGAAACAAAATGATGTAACAACGGTCAATGGAAACCAAAATCATCAACCCACTGAGGACTGGATTCAAACTCACACCGATAATCAAAGTAAAACATTAAATCACAGCAGCTCATAGACAGATTCATATCTCTGAAGTTTAACTGACTCTGTGACAATTAAGTGTTCCCTTTCTTTTAGCAGTGTAATTAACAAACTTTAAATTTGTATTGCTGCATTTATTAAAATATAAACAACCACTTTTCAAACCTTAGATATTTATTTTTTTTATTTTTTTTTAAAAATGTCCTGAGGGTTACACAACGAGGAACTAATTAAAATCAGCCTTCAGCTTCAGCTGCACATTAATATGTATTTATCTGCAACTGATCAACTGTTTATGATTATCTCACGGAAATAAAATCCAAGTTCTTGTTATTTGGGAGATTTTAAAACACATTTTTGAATGTTTATATGTCATAATTCATGTTACATCTCATAAATAAATGACTGCCTGCATTCTCTTTCATTTTATCTTTGCATCAAGGCATATTTATCTATTTATTTTCATTTATTTATGTCTTTGTTGGTTTTGATTTTGGCAGGTTCAGTCCTCCATATTTGATCTCCATCAACAGTTTCTGATTCTCAAAGCTGAAGAGATCTGGCCGTCCTGCTGCAGACAGACTGTAGGAAGGACAGACAGTGGGACAGGCTGGTAGGCAGGCCTCAGTGCTGGCAGCTGCATCAACATGCAGAACGGCATTCTGGGAGGACAGGGGACGAGAGAAGGGAGGCTTCAAATTGAAAGTGGCAGCTGAAGCTGAACTCCGGAGCGGTTTCTTCCAACGGGAGGTCAGAGGTCAGCGGAGTCTGCAGGTCCTCCGCTCCTCGAGGTTTTTCTCCGAGCCGAACCTCGACGCAGTGACACTTCTCCGACGACGGGATTTTTCGCTGCATCCTTTCTCTTCCTCATCCCTCCTGCCTTTAAGAAATCCATCTCATTATCCTTGAGTCCCGGCGGGATTTAGATAACTTCCTGTCGTGTAGAGTCAATCTCAAGCTCATCCGATGGCTCTGTCACTCGCCTACGTCGCTACATGTTTAATGCCGGTACAAGAGTTCTGCATTTACAGTGTTTGGCAGCACGCTGCGGCACCAGGCAGTTATTACCCAGCTCCCCCTGCGCCTCAGTGTGGCTGAAGTAAACATCCCGTCATCTCCCAGGCCCGCTCAGACGTCAACGTTTGTTTCTGTAGCTGGATCTGTTGACACAGAAACAATCGTTGGAGGTTCTACACTGTAAAAAACCAAAATGTTTCATGTGTTTTCTACGATGTTCAAAGACTCATAACAACCTTTGTTAATGATTTCCTGACTCTGGTTGATGGACAGAAAATCAATCGCCTACTATTTTGATAATCAATTAATTGATTTGTTATTCCTCAAGCAAAAAATGTCAAACATCGTCTGGTTCCAGCTTCTTAAATGTGAGGATTTGCTGCATCTATGACAGTAAAGGAAGAGTCTTTGGGTTTTGGACTGTTGAAGAGTCACTTTGAGCTCTGGGATTTTATCAACTAAACAATCAATGAACCAATGAAAGTAGTGTGATGTTGTTATCGCACTGCAAAACCTCTCTGTGACGAGGTTAAGGTGAAGTAGTTCTGTAGTTATTTTGCTTTTTACCGACTGTCAGCGTCGGATGTTGAGCGGTGGGAATTTTGAGAAATGGACATAAAGGAGCAGAGTGAGTCTTTAATATTCTGCCACAGTGGCGGCAGAATGTTTTGCTTCTCTTTCTTTTCTTTACGATATCATTTCTCCATCTTTGTGTAAATAAGTGTGTGTCGGTAGACTTGAAAATGATTCACACTTCAGCTGGATCACCACAGTGATAAGGTCACCGTGTAAAAATAAACCTGCGATGGATCAGCAGGGTTCAGCTCTCTGCAGGTAGACTTTATAGTGGACTAAAGATAAATGAAACCAAAAAACACATTCAGCGATCTGTACCACTGCTGTATTCTTTAGAAAATGGAGGACATTCGTATAAAGAGTTCTTCTGTTGGACTAAAACGAGCAGCGATACTTTTAAACACGAAGAGTTTCAGTCGACTGTAGCTGTGTTTTCTTTTTTCACAACATAAGAACAAATCTAATGTGTGACTTTCTGATAATCACATTCAGATTGTGGATCCTCCTCTGCCTCTTCCCGACTCTGCGAGCCGACTTTCAGTTTCCAGCCGCAGCGATGATGAAGTGGAGCTGTGATAATTTTCCTGTCAGCATTATAAACAGGGTCCACTGAGCCTGACCCATGGCTCTACACACCGCCCATGAATCAGCCCAGCTCTGTAAACATTTGGGCAATAAATAACTATAATTAAAAAAATACTGGTTATTGCATAAATTAGGTAATCAATTAGGCCACATTTGGTATTCATGCGCTGCCTGCTCGGCCTGCAGTTTGACTTATTAGACTCTCTGAGGCTCCACTGTGGTTCACTGAGATTTGGGAGTTGGTATTTTTCTTATGTGGGAGTGTGTGTGTGTGTGTGTGTGCGTTTGTGTGTGTGTTACATGGAAAGAAAGTAATGGTGCCTCTGCTTCTAGTAGTTGAATTTACACTGCAAGAAATCCTCCAACTAACCAAATATTAACCCAATATTTTGGTTATTAATGAGTCCTGAGCCTCTTTTTCTTTAAACAAAAAGGAATAATTTTGGTTAATAAGTTGAGATAACTCATCCCTGTGGAAGAGCCACAGAGGATGGATCCCTCTCCCAGGATGGACGGATATGCAACAGATGCTGTGTACAAATCCCTGAGATGAGTATATGTGACAAGTAGATTATATAAAAATATTTGTCAAGAGTCTGGATGCAGGAGGACGACTGAGCAGTCCGAGGCACTGCCTCTCCACCGTGGTGACCTGGAGGAGGACAGGCCACACAAGATCACTGGTGAAAAAAATAGATTGTGTTCCGATTGTGATATTTTAAAAGTGCAGATAAAAGAAGATTGTAGCATATAGATTACATGAGCACTTTGTTGAAGGTCGGGCTCGTCAGGGGAGACGTGGCTCACCTGTATTTAAACTGGCTGCTCTGGTTCTCCCTCCTCCACCATGCCGGCATGGAGATTCCAGCTCTCCACTTGTTTATTATTTGCTGATTCTTACTTTACCCTCCTGACACTGCTGATTTCCACATTTTGTTAACTTGCAGTTTGACCAAAGGTTTCACATGGGAGTTTACACAGGCTTCACATACAGTCCTGCTCACCATTATTAGCACCCATGAAGTTTAAGTACATAATGTGGAATATCTTCTGAAAAAAATTAATCAAGTGAAACATTTCTTTTCTATAGAGAACTTGTGTTTGATACAAAAGAGCAAATGATAAACAACAATTTAAAACAATAAACAATGGGAGGAAAAAATAGAAAACCTTAAAGCTTGCTGTGTCACTGGTATTGGCACCCTTTGCTGTAAATCAGTATGGAAACACATTGTGTTCACAAATGAGAAATCACCTATGATAAATTGTCTGTGCCCATGTGACATGAATTAGCCAATGAATGATGACTTCCCTGTTTTAAAAAGCCATCTGTTATCCCCTGTTCCTTTGTCACAATGGTGAAGACAAAGGAGCTGTCTGAGGACATCAGAAGTGCGATAATTGGCAAACACAAGACCTCCAAAGGGTATAAGGCCATCTCCAAAGACCTTGGTGTCCCTGTTTCAACAGTGCGTAATGTTATTAAGAAGTTTGCCAAGCATGGAACTGTCAAGAACCTCCCTGGGCGTGGGGGGAAGAGAAAAATTGATGAGAGAAGTCTTCGAAAGTTGGTGCGAATGGTGGAAAAAACACCACGTCAAACATCCAAAGACCTGAAGGCCAACCTGGAACAGTCTGGAGTCATGGTTTCAACAAGTACCATACGCCGCACACTAAACCAAACAGGGCTTCATGGGCGAAGGCCAAGGAAGACATCACTGCTGAGGAAAAGACATAAAAAGGAACAACTAATCTTTGCCAAAGAGTACCTGGACAAACCACAATCCTTCTGGGAAAATGTTCTGTGGACAGATGAAACAAAAATAGAGCTTTTTGGCAATGCACACCCACAGTTTTTTTATAGACGACGCAATGAAGCCTACAAGGAAAAGAACACCCTACCAACAGTTAAGCATGGTGGAGGATCCATAATGCTGTGGGGCTGCTTTGCTGCATCTGGTACTGGAGGCCTTGACCGTATCACAGGAATCATGAAATCAGAGAATTATCAAGAGATTTTAGAGCGAAATGTCCTACCCAGTGTAAGAAAACTTGGTTTGAGTCGAAGATCATGGGTCCTCCAGCAAGACAAAGACCCAAAGCACACATCCAAAAGCACGCAGGAATGGTTGAAAAGGAAAAAATGGACTGTTTTAAAATGGCCAGCCATGAGTCCTGATCTCAATCCGATTGAAAATCTTTGGTATGAGCTGAAATCTGCCATTGGGGAAAAGAAACCTGCAAACGTTCAAGAGCTTGAACAATTTGCAAAGACAGAGTGGGAGAAAATACCAGCTGAGAAGTGCAAGAAGCTTATAGAAGCGTATAAGAAACGTTTGGAGGCTGTCATCACTGCCAAAGGGTGTGCAACCAGATATTAAAGAGGGGTGCCATTATTGCTGCACATGCTGTTTTTTCTGTTTCTTCTTTGAAATTACAATATGTAAGTTGAAAAAACAATTTTCTTTGTTAAATTACTTTGGACCTCCGATTAAAAGATCCTGATGATATAAATTTGGTACATTTCCATTTATTTCTGACGATACTGTAGAGGTTATGCAAAAAATGAAGGGGTGCCAATAATGGTGAGCAGGACTGTATTATACCATGAAAATGTTCCAAAAAACATGTTTCACTTGTGAAGTAATCACGTGTGACCACACAGGTTTTTGCACACATTGTTTTTCTGTAAGGTTAATGACCCATGAGGAGGCCCGTTGACTTTTACTTGAAATTTCAGAGAAAAGTACTTTAACTTTAGAAAAAAAACTCCTGTCCGCCTTCCTGACAGTCCTGATTACATTACAGTTCATGTATCATGTTGTTCCAGCTCTTCATTCAAGTTTTTTGATGTTTACATTGAGTGAAAGTCAAATCCAAGTCATGTTTTTCATCACGCCATCAAAAAAAAAATAAATCTGCGTGTCTTCAGCCTCACAGCTGGACTTTTCTATCTTTGAAAACTATAATTAAATAAAGTTCTGTGGGTTAACACAAAGCGTGTGTTGAGTTAGTAAAGATAAAGCAGCTGGAGAGTTTCTCTGCTTCTATGAAGAATCAGGTCTGAAGGCTGAATACAGACTGAATTAGCATGTTGAAATAAACTCTTTATTTTTGCAGTGTTTTGCTTTTTACTTCCCCCAAAATGCATTGCAAACAGGTTTTCCGGCAAGCGTCTCTCCCACACTCCTCTCCCTTAGTGCACCTCACTTAGAGAACATGAACAGTTGATGGGCTAAAGAACAACAATTATTACTTAAGCCTTCATATAATATTTAAGGGACAAGCGCGGCAGGTCTGCAGCAGCGGCCTTGTAACCGAAAGCACTGAGGAGTTCCGTGCAATTAACTGCCGGGGGAAAACTGGAAACGAACAAAGAAATGTTTTTTTGGTAAAATAAGAAAAATAAATATATTAATGCAAGTGTTCACACTGCCCCCTTTACCCCCTGAATTTAATTGCAGCTTCAGAGAGCTCTGCTGATATAAAACCGGAGTAGATGAGCGTGTGCAGAGCCGACAGATTGCCTCATATCCATGCAGCGGGCTCAGCCCACATTAAGAATGGCCTCGGCGTCTTCCTCCTCCCTCTGAAGGCTGCTGGAGCCTTGGCAGCAGCTGCTTTTGTTTATTCTGCACCTAACATGTCCTCCCCCAAAAGTTTACCCTTGATCAACAAGCATATTAGGTTATGCTAATATTAGTCGTCATTAGAAATCTGCTCACGGCGCTGGTTTCCTCTCCGTTCACTGACTCATTTGTTTTGATTACTCTGTGTTCCCTCCCAGTGCGTTAGAGGGTGGCGGCGGCTCCGCTGGGCAGCGTGGGCACGCTAACAGAGGTCAAGGGTTAAATTCTGCACATCTATATTATTCGTGTTAGCTTTCAGCTAATGTGCAACTCCCACCTCCAGCTCTTAAACATGACAGAGGTGCACTAATGGACAGCTGGAGGGCTTTAATGTACTGAAGAGCAGCGAGCGGCCGACAGCTCCGGCCTCCATCTCTGCAGCAGAACAGACAGCAGCCATCTCTCCTCAGATTCAGCCTGAAACACTGACAAACAAACAGATCCAATATAACCCGTTGCTCAGGCTATTAGAGTCCTTTTAAATCAGGGATTTCTGTGAGCAGAGAAAAACTGTTGGGAAAAGAAAAAACACAAGGCAGTTCAGGAAAGAAAATGTTTCACTTCTGAAACAGTTATGAAACATTTGAATTAACTTTGCAAAGTGCAGAACAAAAATACACAAATTAAAATCAGTGACTGAATGAGTATAGATGAAGCTGTTAAAGGTTTTTTACCATATGTGCAAATATTGTGTATGAACAGCAAAGAAAATACTGAATAAAGATTAAAAAAGGCCAAAAAGAGCCTGAAGTCTACATGTATTGCACCACGTGGACAAAAGTATATGGACTTTCCTGTTCACTGTACTTTTGATCGGGGGGGTGTTTGTCCTGGTAAGTTTAGGTGAAGGGAAATCTTAAAGGAACAGTTCAGCCAAAAATGGAAATTCAGTCATCATCTCCTCCCTCCATGCTGATGGAAAGACAAGTTTCGTAGTCCACAAAAAATTCCTGGAGCTTCACATTAAACCAGAGTTAAAGTAGCTGGGGACTTGTTTTAAAACGGAAAAAACAATTTTAAAAAAACACAGAATGGCTCCATACAGCTTCGGCGCAATGAGCTCTTACATCCATCCTCAGAACGAGGTGCACGCCAGCACTTTTAGCTTAGCAGTTACGGCTACATCTCAAATCAATTTGGGATCTTGGGGCTTTTGGAGACTTGGATTACATGCTCTTCCTCACTTTCTGTCATATAGATAATGTTGTCATGTCAAATGTTCAGATTAAAACATGACCACGTTTTAAAATAATTAAGTAAATGTATGTAAAAGTAATCTCTGTGACCAAAACGCTCAGGTTTACGGAGCTCGTTTTCAAGGTTTTTTTTTCTACTTTCACAACAATCAGATGACATTTTATCATCAGCTCATTTATTGGTCTATTACTTTAGACACTGCACACCAACAAAGAACAACACGTAGTAGAGGTGATTTACAGCAGCCTCGACGAGGACTCTGATCTGGATCACATTTTATGGAGAAAATATTTTCTGGTCCTTTGTTTGCTGATGGATAGAAAGCTTTAAATGTTACGTAAAGTAACTGTCAGTACTGCTAAATGTCACATTTGCTGTCATTAGCTAGCTAGCTCAGTTAGCTATGCTCCCCCCCGACCCAGGCCTGAAAACCTCTTCCTCTGCTGCAGGTCTTATTACCTCTCCCAGTCTAATAAGAGCTAAAAGGCTAAACATGTAAATGGTAAATGGACTTGCATTTCTTTAGCACCTTTCCAGTCTACTGACCGCTCAAAGCACTTTACAACACTTGTCACATTCACCCATTCACACACACATTCATACTCTGATGGTGGAGGCTGCCATGCGAGGAGTCAACTGCTCATCAGGAGCAATTTGGGGTTCAGTATCTTGCTCATGGATACTTCGACATGCAGCTGGGGGAGCCGGGGATTGGAGCCAGCGACCTGTGTCTGTGTTATTACAAACTTCAATCTGATTCTGAATCAGTTTCCTCTCCTCTGGAACTGTACTTTGGTTTAAATTTGGCTCTCTGTCGGCATCAGTGTGGAGACGGAGCCACATTTATTTCTGCTCTATAACAGGCTAAATGAGATTTTGCCGTGAAATGCAGAAGTGAAGAAGTTTGCTGGTTGTGGCCTTGACAGCTCAGTTGTGGAGTGACGGAGCGAGAGCTGCTGGTTGACTCATCGTCTCCCTGCAGGCCTCTTCCTCTTCCTCCCTCTCTCTCGCTCTCTCTCTCGGTGAGATTTTCTCACAGTAAATCCTGAAAATCGCCGGCGAGCGGACATGGCAAAGACAGCGGACATCATCGATGTTCCGCTTCTCCTGCTAAGAACTAAATCCATCATACATTGTATTTGTCTCTCTCCTTCTCTCTCTGTGTGTGTTTCTCTCACTGTTTTATTTTTACTCCAGCACTCACACAAACTCGGGCAGATTGTCCGACCTTGTTCGGAGCTGTGAGGGATCAGCAGGTTTTCAGACGACCTGTTATCAGCTTTTGTCTTCTCGAGAGTATCTGATGGTGAACATAAGGACTGAACTGTGTGTGATCATGCACAAACACAAACACTCAACCACCTACAGCAGAGTGACAGCTTTGGGCTTAAACACATGTCTGCAGGGTGGTTAACTGCACTGCAAAAAAATCTCCTGATGTCATTTTGGTCTGTGAAAATATTTCACCCTGTTCCAACGTTAAATCTCCTTTTCTTTTTTTTTCGCATGATTTTTTGTTGTTTTTCTTATTCCTGCACAGTGGTCAGTCTTCTTTATTGTTTTGTCTTTTAAAAACTTAACTTTACTTAACTTAAAACTTAAAACAATAATTTAAAGAAATAAGTGTTCTTAGGGTGAGTTAGACAATTACGACCTGATAAAAAATACTTACTAGACTATAAAAAAATTATATTAGCACATTTTGTAGAGATTTGCAGCGTTCGAACGATGTAAATGAGAGTCTACCAATATGTTAGCAGCTCTGTGAGGCTGTACTTAGACACAGTGGTGCTTTGAGCTAAATGCTAACATAAGCATGCTAACATGCTGATGTTTACAGGCCATCCTCATCAGAAAAACACTCATATACTGTAGGTCGACTGTGAAAGCAGCTTATTATGACCCATATTTACAATTGTTGTTAGGCGGCGACCTCTAGTGGTGATAGTTATTATTACAGCAGCAGTAGACACAGTGGTGCTTTGAGCTAAATGCTAACAATAGCATGTGAACAATCTCAAAATAACTAAGCTAACTATCATCAGTAGGTCAGTACAGTGTCATTAGTTTTGCATGACTCTGTTTGACACCTGTGAGTGTGGACCTGTAGCGATCATGTTTTTTGGCCAAAAAAAAGACGTTGTCACCATACTCCACAGAACTGTGTCAGCTGTGGAAGCCATGGTTGTTCTGGTATCGAGGGACACTAATATCAGAAATGCCTCCGATTCTGCCTAAGATGCTGGACTCTGTATCAGCGAGTACATGAGTCTGTGCACCGATCTGATACCCTGTAATTTAGCTTTAAGAATCAAGACCCTGCTTCCCGCCAGCGTCCCCTCCTGTATGCAACTAACAGACTAACTGACCAGGTGTCTAGGATCCACTATCTTCTAGTACATCTAGGATGTACTTCCTGTTTCAACTCAGGATGTTCAACCTGCCTCTGGTGCTGCTGAACCACAACCACAACCATCATCAGTCAGTTCCTGCTCATCCATCACTGTCTGGTTTGGGTTGGCCACCAAACAGAGCAGGAACAGACTACAACAGACGGTCAGGACTGCAGGGAAACTCACTACCCTCTGCTCAGGACTTATTTACATCTCCAGGGTCTGGAAACATCACTGGAGTGACCCATCAGACCCGGTTCCAACCTCTCCCCTCTTGTACTGTAGGCGCTACAGAGCTCTGTACATCAAAACAACCAGAACAGATTCCCTCCACAGACCATCAGTCAGTAATGTCAGTAACCCTCTGACACCAGAGCATCTGACACATGTTAGATGATGTATTTAGTCGTTTAAATTCAAACTGTATCTGAACATGTAGATAAATCTAAGCAGACTTCATACTCCATAAAACAAAATGTTTATGTGCATATCCTGTACATAACCACCCACTTAATTTATGTAAATTAACCTCCATTACTCATTCAGTATTTATTGCAGCACTCTTTGCAGTTTTTGTTTTCTTGTCGACAATTTAAAGAAACAGTTGACCTGTACACAGTATGTGTGATTATTTTCTGTGTAAGTATGTTGTTAGTAATTACTGCTTTTTGCACAGCATTTATTTTCTCACCTTATTGTAAGAACACAGTGATTATATATTTATGGTCAGCATTGTTTTCCTGTTCAAGCGCTATTTCTTTTCTCTTTTGTTCTGTACAGTGAGAGGAACTTCACACCGGAGTAAAGTTCCTCGTATGTGTACATGTACATACATGTTACATGAGCACATCAGCTCGAGTTACACATATCTGCTGCACTGTTAATGTCCACAGAAGAAGAACCCTTGGGCAGCTGGCGTGGCACTGTCTTTATCTGAGAGGTCCACTTCTGGCGGAGTAGCTACAGGAAGCTTCGGCTCGACCTCCCAGATTAAAGCCTCTGTCGCTGCTCCGCGTCGCTCCACCTTCAGGGGAGAGAGAGTTGTTCACGCTCACAAATATTGATCGGTGTATCCGAGATCACAGGCAGACAACACGCCGAAACACACACATGCACACACACACATGCGAGCAGGGCGGCTTCTTGCTTTATCTGGGATTTTCTCCCTGACAAAAGAGCTCATGGCGAGCTCGTTAAGACAGCTTGTGGAATAAGGAGGACGGCTTTGCTCGTCCCTGAGATGGAAGATGAATCTGAGCCTAATGACCTTCACTGACAGCCGTAATTCTATCAGGACCCAATCAGCTTCAGCAATTAGGCGCTCTTTGTGAGTCGGGGAAAGGGTGTGTGGATCCTAACCGGGGTCAATTAGAGAGTATAGAGCTGCCGCTTGACTCCCACTACATCACTCTGTCTGTCACCGGCCGCCCAGCCTCCCCTTCCCCTTTAATCACATAATATAAATGTATCTCCCGCGCCCTCCCTTCATCTCACTTTCTCTTCCTCTCTGTCCCCAGGCAGCTCCATCTTGGTCAGCTATGTTTTTTTTTCTCTTTTTATATCAGTCCAGGTCTTTACCTCCTCTTTTGCTTTTTTTCTCCTGGAAAAAGCTTCTTCCTGTCGTGGCCCGGAGGTTATCGACCGTGGCTGCAGCAGCATAGCGTCGCCTCTGAAGGGTCACATTCTGATTGTAGTTGATCTTTAATTTCATGTCTCTGTACATTAATACATGCTTTCTGTTCCAAGGGCACATTTGCATATCAATGTTAAGCCTTCATGGCGACTGCTGACCTCACGATGCTGCTTCTGTCCAGTCACTGTCTGTCGTTCATTTCTCACCAAGATTTTAACATGTTTGATTTTTACAAAGGAAACAGATCAAGATCACATCAAGTAGAATGAGAAATAAAAGCCTTCTCTGCCCTGTACTGGCATGAATGGATACCTTATTCGGATAAAGGGAAAAAAAACACATTAATGGAGGTTAGTTACACAAACAGCAGCATCACTCCCCCTGACCTGGACCACAGACATGTTTACTGACAGATCCACCACTTTAGCCTTCAATTTGTACATTTTAGGACAGAAAGGGGAAAACAAAAGCCACCTGCACTCAGTCAAGGCAAAGTGTGTAAAATACAAGAGTGATGACAGAGACCATGAACCAAGAGAGAAATAAATGTATTGAGACTGGACTTTGGACCAGGGCTGGTTCCACAAATACACACTGACTATGTGATGTCAGACTTCAGATAAGGCTGCACAAAGCTGTTTTCTCAAATAATGCCAATGTATGTTTCTGCTGCTTTTGTTGTTAAAACGTTGCATTACTTTATGTTGCATTGTTACGTTTCCTTATGTTCAGTTTTCAAATGTATGCTGTGACAGCATTGTGCTTATGGTCTGTTAGGTTTATGCACAGAAAAACACTTGGTCAGTGCTGCAAAACATCATGTTTTGGATTAAAACACCTGTTTTTTGAAGCTACAGATGTTTCAACTTCAACAGGGTGCTATTAAAAACAAAATCAGAGAGTGGGATGTTTTTGTGGGCTGTCAGTATATAAACTATATATACTAACATTACTGTATGTCAGAATCATAAAGCAGCAGAGTTTGTTTTATAAATAGTCATAAACGGTGAGCAAACTTTATAACAGCACACTGAGCTGCAAGTGAGGATTATTTTCTAATCCAGTGAGAACAGTTTGAGGTCGGAGAAAATTCAAAGTGAATTCAACAATTTACTTCTGAAATTCAGTTTTCTGAATATGTGATTTCAATTTATTGGGAATTAATTTCTGTTTGAGGCTCAGCTTTTCTTTTTCAGTCACCGTAGCTCATTTTTTCTCATGGTCACTCTATTGCATTTCATAAGTCAATTTAAAAATATAATTTAATTTTCTTTGCTGTAATTTTATTAAAGGATAACCTAAGGAACTCTCATTGTTCACAAACACAGTTTGATGTTCACTTAGTGCTTCACATTTAAATTAAGTTTATGTGCCCTGAAGGTCATTTTCTTCCTCATTTAACCTTTAAAAAACCTTCTTAAAGTAAACTTGTGTTTTTCATCTCTTTTAATGCAACACCACAAACTGTTACCGCCCTGTGCTGTCGACAAAAAAACACGTCTGAGCTCCACACTGCCACCGCTGCCACAACACTTGTCACCACTCGTGCCTTTGCATTTATACATCTGCTGAGAGCCCCAAATGATGATGCATTGTCCTGCCCAGAAGGACTGATGGTCCCTGAAGGCACCACGAGGATGAGAGGCAAATAAATAAACTCAGTAACTCCGGTCGTCACCGAAGCTGCATCCCTCCTCAGATCTCCACGTCTTCCCTGTAGGACGCTCTTGTGCACGCCTCCATCTGCAACAACGGCGAGCTCATCACTCAGCTGGCTGCCTGAGAGCACTTCGGGAGGGGGAGGAGCCCATCGGGGACGCCACTACCCACCAACCACAATCACCGGCAGAGGAGCGTTCAGGGAATTCTGTCTTTCTTTTCTTTTCTTTTCTTTTCCTCCGCTCCTCAAAACGCATGTTGAACCCATCTGCTGCTGTCGAGCTCGAGGGGGGGTGGCGCCTGACGTGTGACACCACCTGAAGTTTCTGACAGGAGGTGGTTTTACTCTCTGACACCTCGTGTGGTTGCATTCTGGGAAGTGTGTGCGGTGATGGACTGCGTTTATGGAGGGTCGGGTCACGTCACATGAGAGACCTTCAGCCAGTTTATCTCCAGCACTACACCGCTCAACTGAGGGATTTGAGCTGTGTGTGTGTGTGCGTGTGTGTGTGTGTTTGTGCGAGTGTGAACATGTTTTGTTTACCTGCAACCCTTCAAAAACAGCTAGCGTGTAGAGTGAGGTAAATACTAAAGAAGAGGTAATTGCACACAAGGGGACAAGTGTGTATGCATGTGTATTAGAGATGGAGTGCAAATGAGAGTGTGTGTATGTGCGTGTGTGTGTTTGTCAGTGTGCAGCAGTGTGTCGGGTGTGTGCAGAGAGCTGGATGTTTCACGGCACCACAGAGTTGGCACAGGTGTCAAGAAAAATTCTGTAATTAGCAAACAAACAAACAAACAAACAAACAAAAGAGCGTGCGAGCGAGTGACGGGAGGAGGCATGGAGGAGAGATGACTGTCGCCAGAGGAGGAATCACATGACTAAACACCAACAAGCATGAAGACGAGAGTGACGACTCAGATTTATTAAGAAAATCAAACTGTTTAAGCTGTTTGTGACGATCAAACAACCGGAGGAGGGACTGCAGTCTCACGGGCCTGTGAGAGGACTGAGTTGTTCAATGGAAGGTGTTATTTTGGATTTGGGAGTAAAATTAACATATACAGTCATTTTAGTAGAGCTGACTGACAGTTGGAGCTCTTCTAGTCTTGAGTCATTGGTAAAAAAAAAAAAAAAATGAACAACTGTGTTTAAAAATATCTGGATCCAAGTTAAAAAGTCAAAATGTACATGAAGCCTGCAGACGTATGAGCCGAAAGAGAGAACTCAAGTCAGCGTCAGAGAACAGAGCTAATGATTGTGTTGTGTGCTTCACTGACAGCGAGCTGAAGCTGAGGTTGACGCTCTGTAGGAACATATAACATGTTACATTTCTGGGTCAGTTTTGGATCATTTCAACAACTGCAGTGCCGTTTTTTGACAAAGCAATCTGAGTTAGCTTTACATCCACTGACAGAAACAAAGATTAAAAATCTCAAACTTATCACGAAGAAAAGCTTTAAATAGGTGTTTGCAGTTTGGGGAAATACTTCTGGATCTAGCAGCTCATCCATCTGAGCAAGTAGTGGGGCAATAAAGTCAGAAAAAACTGTCTAAGCATGTTGACATGCTGACAAAAAGGGAATTTATATACCAACATGGAGTCATACATAACATTTTAGCATGCTAACATGCAAAAAAACCCCTACAGTTAACAAGTTAAAATGCTAATATTGACAGTTTAACCTCCAGGTAAATCCACAAGATCAACAAAGTTGATATTTTCACCAGAAGGTGGCACTGTAAGAACAGTCAAGAGGTCAAAGATATTAAAACAGTTACCCCAGTGTCAATGTGTTTAGCACGAGGCCATCATATTTCGAATATATTTATGTATAAGGCGATGTCTTGACTAAGCGTTGGTGCTGGAAGAAAAGGTCAGGAAGTCAACAGAATCAACAGGAATCATCCTCTAGAGATCATTGTCCATTTGAATCTGAGATCTGTTGCTCTGGACTTTAACCTGAAGATCATCTGCAGATAAAAACACCAGACAACATCACCATCCCTGCTAATAGGAAATTAATCTTTCTTGGCATATTTTAGCATCAATTAGTCCTTCAGGTTTCCATGATAACGAGCAGTTTGTGCTATCGGGTCACTCTGGGTTTGTTTTACTGACTTCCTGTTTCTTGTGCTGTATGTATGAACAACCTGCAGCAGGTGGACAGGCTCCTTATTTATTATCTGTGTCTGTGCTGGCAGTAAGTTGGCCTTTATAAGTGTGTGTGTGCTGCAGGCGTCGTTGCCAAATGATATGTCTGAGCGTGAGAAACATAAAAACATCAAACATGAAGTCAAAGCAGCCCAAAGTCAGATTGTTCCAGAAATAACTGCTCCTGATTGCATCCACTAGGCCCCGCCCACCTTCACTGCCCACACAAACTGGGTCAGCGAGGTTTGGCGAAAACTAATAGTGCATCATTTTTAATTGCCCCTGCATGCAATATCCTGACAGATGCAATCACCACTAATTAGTTACTGACAGCATTATCAAGTCCCCGTCTCGTACGGAGGGGCCGATCCTTGACGCCACCGCCAAATTAAAGTGTTGTGAACTAACGAGCACGTGGAGGCGCCAATTAAAAGACGAAGAATGGCTCGTGCTCCGGCCCCGTCCCCGAGGCTTCACATGAAAAGCTCGGCTCTGCTCTCTGGAAGCAGGAAGAGGCTCTGAGACAAGAGGCGATGAGGGGCCGCTGGCAACTCAGGACAGTTTCTCACTCAGACATATTTCAACTCTAATTGGTGCATATAAACAATATGTTTGAGACGAGGCCACGGTCTCCACGTGACTTCACTGGAGCTGGATGAAGATATGTTTATGATATTTCACACATTCACTCCCCTGAGATGTAGTCGGCTTTGATCTGTTGATTGTTGTTGCGGGTTTTCTCTCTGGTCTGCAGTCGGTAATAAACAAGAGGTTATGGAGAGTTTTGTCATGAGTTTAACTTTATTAATATAGTTCACACTTTACTTTTGCCAAAGCTTACTCGAACTCTTCAGATTGATTTCTTCCTTCAGGCGGCCTCTAGTTTTTATTTCTATGAAAGAGATTTGAAACTTGCTGCAGATTGATAACCGATGTTGACAGTTGACATTTGGACCCATTTTTTAAAGACAAACTTAAAATACTAATACACGAATAAACTTCATATCGCATTGAAACAAGTAGAAATAAAAAAACCTGTAATATCTGGCTGAAGTTTGCACCACATTTCAAGTGTGTTTTCTCAACTTGCTGTCACTCACACTGTGGGAAAATGAGACTATCATGTTTAAGAGAATATCATTTTCTTTAAGTATTCATTATTTTCCAGGTATAAGACAAAGCTAAAAAAAACACCAGTTTCAGCCCACACACTGTCGCTCCAGAATCAGCAGTCACTCTGCTCAATTAGCTGCATTCAGAGACATGTTGCGCGCCTCCACAGTTTCTTTTGATACAACGATCTGTCTCTCAACCAATTTATTCAGCCAATTTTAATCAAGTTATGACACTAATTACTTGGAAATTAAAAACATTGCAAAGAAAACAAACTTTTAATTCCAGGCTTTTCCAGGAAAAGACTGTCAAAGCAACATGAGGGTGTGTGTTGGTGGAGGGTGTTTGGTTTCAGGTAAGAAACAGGTGAGAGCCAAGATACAGTCCAGGAAGTCCAGTTATGAGTCACAGATTCATGAGTGGAATGTTTATCAGATGCAACAACACCACACAGAGACTTACAGTTTTTAGAGGCAGGATTTTACAACTTGGCGAAATATAAAACTGGCAGCTAATTAGTCTTATGTTATGATGATCATGAGGCAAACAGCAGAAATACTTATCTTACTTTACAAAGTGATGCAGAAGGGAGAGATTAAAATTAACTAGTTTAGGTTAATTGCTTGTTAATTCTTCTATCTTTTATCTCCTATTTATATATACATGATTGTTAGCCATCCACTGGCAACCCTTATAAGTCTTTGGACCAGTCTGTGCACCCATCAGAGCCTGTGCTCCTGACTTGTTGACCAATCAGAGGCAGAATTGGGTGGGATCCATAATATCGCCTCTATGAAACCTTATGCTCGTCCATTAGCCCAATATGTTTTCATAAAGGGCTAAAATCAGTATGAACAAGGTCCCAGGTCTTCATTGTCCGACTTTGTGTCCATGTCTGTTTAATTTTTATTCGCTGTTTCAGTTTTCTTTTCTGCAAGTCAGTTAATTTTCTGCTGTACTGCTGAGCCTGAGGAATTACAGTTTTGACTGATGAGGGTTGAGCCTAGTCTGAAAGTGTAGAGCAGAGTCTGACACGTTGAGTCTGAGATGTCCTAAAATGGCCACCGTACAAAGGATAAACCCTTTTCACTGGGTTTTCCTGTGTCGGGGGCCGCTAACATGGCTGCACACTTCAGAAAAGTCCCTGAAGTTGATGCATTCAAGGAAGCTGAGTCATCTGTTTAATGTTCATGTCATAAATATTGATGAAAAAGGCTTTGACATGTGTGGAAGTTCATCCCTCCCCCCACACACACACCTGAGTCATTAATAAATCTGGCTTCCTCTGACGCTCTCTATAGTCACATAAACATCCACTGCTGCAGTATTCTTGTACTCACTGCTTTTATCACACCATTTTAATCACTCTGCTGTTTTATCACCGCGCAAATAGACTGAGCCCGAGTCGAACGAGGGGAACACAACGAGCTGGTGAATGCAGCAGTGAACACTAACGGGCCTCTCAGAGAGACCTTTAAATCTGAGGAAAAATACACGACTTCATCCATAAAATCATCCCTCACTCCTCTCAGCCGCAGCCATTAGCGGTAATTCAGCTCTCAGCTTCCCATCACAGCACACACTAACTGCACCTCCTGCCCCAGAGCCTGCGACTAAAACAAACATTCCCAGTTTACTGAGAAAAAAAGAGAAAAAACCTAAAAGCGGTGTGGCCGTCAGTCGGAGTATTTTTGCATGATGTATGAGGCTGGGATGAGCGTGCACCTCACTGTGACTCTAAATAATTAAGGAAAAAAATTAAAGCTTCAAACGTTGTCTTTGCAGAGGTAGCGTGACTCACCGGTTAATCAATGCTAACAGGGAGAGTCAGGGGACCAAACAGATCAATTCCCCCGACAGAGGGAGGGAAGCCAGCTTCAAGCGTGACACTGATAGACTGACAGTCAGCAGAGGGATGGAGGGATGGACGGACGAGGCCACAGCTTCAGTGCAGGACAGATACAGGAGAGAGGATGCATACGGATTATCAACCTGCTACGACAAAACAAAAGCTGCATAATAATAACTGAATCAAAGAAAGAGGAGAAACAATAAAAGCTCTCAGGTTCAGGTGATTACTGTGTGTCTGAACTGATGACTGGTTGTAGCTGCTGCACCACTGTATCATTATCCTCACACATTTCATTTTGGACAGACACACCTGTTTCATTTAGAGAAGGCTGATATTATTTTGTATTTTTCATTACTGCCAACAAATCACATAAAAAGACCTAAATGTGTCTCTCTGTGCTCTCTGGTTTCCTGCCTGTGGCTCTCAGCTTCAAGCCCATTGGTTCATACTGAAGATGTAAATCTTTTAAAAACAACAACAGCAACTATATTGTTTCAGGAAGGAAAAAATAGTGCATTTACTGGGGACGATCTTCAGCGGTTGATTAAAAGCACAGTGTGTAATTCCTCTCTATCAAAACAAAACAAAAGATGTTAGCTGTGTGTTTTGGGGGCCGGACAGAGTTGCTGCTCAGATCGACCCGGTCTGGAGGAATAAACACCCGGAGCTGTTTATCCACGGGAGGAGAGCTCAGAGATAATTTTTTATCTTTTGGGATTAAAAAGTGGATTTATCTTCACTCCTGTTTATCAACCTGACTGCAGCAGTGATCCGCAGAGGTGACCTCCATTGATGGGTGTTTCTGTTCTAAAGTTTTCTTCATGTTATGTTTCGTCTCGTTCTCCGACTTCCTTCCTCGCTCTCAGACTGAAATACATCATTACCTTGACTAAACTTGTGGATTTCTCTGGTTTGAACATTGTTTGAAACATTTGTGATAAAGTAAGAACACAACTCAACAACATGCAGAACAAATGTCGAGTCGTTTTTACACATTTTAATGCAGAATTCTTACATATTTTATCTTTAATGCACAGTTTGTGACAACCAAGGACCAGTTACAAAAAAACTGGTGCATGTTAAGCCTGATTCTGGCTCACAGTCATTTATGAGTCAATGAAACCATGTCCCTAAATCAAATGTTTGCTTGCTTGTTCATCGACAGCTCTACAGATGGGTGGAGGAGACAGAAGTAGACAGAAGTGCAGTTTTACTGACTGTTGTGTCATACTCCGGAGAGCAGGTGTCGTTATGCATGACAATTATACAAGGCTGCGATTATTTATAGCATCTGTTAATTTATTTCATGTACCTGAAAACCATCAGCAGCAGGGTCAGGTATCTCAGTCATCATCGTTTTGAGATAATGTATGATTTAGATTATGGTGCTTGTATTGACACACACTACAGAGTGCATCACCACGAGAGATACAATCATGTGAGCACAAAAATAAAGTGATGCCACCAGTAAATAAAATAATCAATCACAGGAAAGTAATTAGAAAAGTGTGTTAGACTAAAAAGATCCGATGCTTAGGCAATATGTTATTATTATAATGAGCAAGTCGGTCTGACCCAGAACCCGGGTCTATGTCATGTGTTCTGGCTACCAGATCCGGTCCATCTGGTCAAGTGTACGTGGCTGTGTTGTCCGTCACTGGACCAGACTACATTTTTTTTCCACTTATGTTTGATTTCTGCTTCACTGTGTCACATGAAGCCTGCAAGAAGTCTGTGTTTTTGTAATTACCAGTTTACCAGAAAATGTATGTTTTGTATATAAGATATCCACAGGTATAGAAAAACTACTTGAAACCATGCATTTGTTTAAATTGTTTCAAATTATCATAATTTTTTACTTAATTTAACGTCTCTCTGAAACAAACCTCCTGCTTTCTGACTAAGTTGAATTTTTCTCTCCACCACTCTGTCTCTAACATGTTCATCTCCACACGCGAAGCACGCCACCGGCGTACGTTCCCCCTCCGACATGCTTCCTCCGAGCCGTGAGAAACATCTTCTGAGCGGATCACCGGAGGGCTGCTGAGCTCGGCTCTTAATTCCTCCGACAGCGGCGTCGCTGTGATTCCTCTAAGAGCAGAATCCCCGTCTCTGTTCTCAAACCCGACAATCTCCACAGCACCCCGCGTCTGACTCGAATACCATCTGAGAGTTTAAAACGAGGCCGGAGAGAAAGAGAAGAGAAAGAATCAGAGGCGTGTGGTATTTGTTTGACAGGTACATGTCTCTATAGGCCAGTGCCTTTCCAATTTAAGAGGCCCTTAAGCTGGGAGCAGCAGCTTAACATTATTCTCTGTGAAGAGAAAAAAAAACGCTGCTCTCTTTTTCCCCTCTCTCCTCGCTGCTTTCAGAACGGGCCCTGCCGACCCTTCAAGGACGCTTTGCTGCAAGTGTTTCATCATTTGGTTGAATTTTAATTATTTTCCAGGCTTGTTAAGTCCCGCAGCGGCGGCGTTGAGCATTCGCTGTGAAGGAAAAGGAAGTGAAGTGACAAAGGTATGAAGGGAAGACCAGGGGGACGACGCAGGATGACAAAATATTTCATTAGCCTCTGAAATGTTGGCTCACTCAAACATCCAGAGCTCATCACCCCTCAAGCGGCGGCGGTGTGTGAGGTTTGACCGAGGCCGCGGACCTCGGCTCGGCGCTCATTTGCAGGACAAATCTGTAGATAATGAGGAAGTCCCAGCTGTTAATAAAGGATCAAACTGGTGTTCTGTTTAATTAACTTAAAATCTCACTTCCTTTACAGTTCTGCAGATCTTTCATCTCTTTAGATTGACTTCCCGGCAACCATTGCTTAATTTCTTCCAGAAATCAACAGAGATTTGACATTTTCTGCAGATACATTATCCATCAAAGTCAACAGTCCAGTATGTTATTCTGTCAAAGGGACATTATCTGGATCTGGTCCGTCTGTTGTTGGAAAGCAACACTTAAAATGCAAGAATATGTTTAGAAACAGTCCAAAAAGAATTTAAAATGTATCTTCAGTTCTGCATCTCGATGAATTTGCTGTGACACAAGGAGTTTTTAACATTAAGCATATACATAACTCTGTCACAGCCTAATATTGGCAGTTGTGTCCTCTTTATGGCAGCCATCTCACACTCAGGATCAGACGTCATATTGATCAAATATTTTCTGTCATTGACTGAATATTTTCACAATGAAACGAACACATTTCCTCCCAGGGAAGGGAGGATTGAACTCAAAACTCTGGCTTAAGGGGTGCTGGTAATTCCAGCCTGGTGGGAGAGAGCAAAATTTAAACGGCCATAAGGAGTCACCTGTCTGGCGATCGCCTCTGCAGAGACCTCCCTTGGTGCGTATACCTCGAAGCGAGCACTTCCATCAGGACTGGGAAGAAGGTTTGAGTTCAGGCTTGTCAGAATTGTCTAATTCTGTAAAATTGAAGTTCATATTTACCCTCTTTAGGCAAAATGGCCGCCGTGTTTTAAGGCCCTCCAGTGTCGCTGTGAGGAAACAAAAATCATCTGCTTTATGTGGTTTGTCATTAAAAATAGCCACAGTTTTCCTCTCCATGCTCTTATGAATGTAGTACTGCAAATGTCTTGTGATCAAGATGCTTTTGAATATTAAAATGCTTTTAAATTGACATTCTCTCTTTTAATTATTTGACGTGTAATAATAGATTATGAGGGAATTTTTACAACCATGATGATGACGAAAAAGTCCAACTTAGCCTCAGGATATGTGGTTTCTCTGGGCAAACACATAACGTATCATATCCAGGACCGTTGTGTCCATGTGAACAGTTTAAACATCCAAAAACACAGAAATAACAGAAACGTCACTTGGACCTGACAGCGTCTTGTTGTTCTGATGATTCACTCCTGGTTTCCTCTTGAGCTGCTGCTCTTCCTCCTCCCTGGAGGACGCTCTCCTCTTAACCCTGCTAATTACCACTCTTTAATTGTCATTGTCAATTTACCCATGAACACCCCCCATCCTCTTTATTACCAGTTCCACCACTACCACCAACTTAGCCACTCTGAAATTAAAACCCCTCCACCAGCAGAGATGGAGGGTTCCCCCCAGAGGACTCTCAGCTTAACTCCTTCAAGCCTCCAGAGTTTAATCCTCCTGAAATGAGCTGCGAGCTCTGATATTTCCCCCTGGGTGAGCCAATCGAGTGCCTCCCACAGCAGCGGCTGGCCTCTCCCATCAGGTGACATCAGCATCAGTGAGGCCTGCGGCAGCCCGGCCTGCCTCCGAGCTCTGAGACGCCGGTTTGAGCTGCTTTTTCTGCCTCATTAAGAGTCAGGTCACACCACAGGCCAGGCTGGACTCCGGCCATTAGCCCGGCCGCGATTAATGGCTACTTAGCTGAAGCAATTGAACATTACAGGACAAGAGAGGAGGTGTTATGACTGCGGTGCATGAGTCTGTTATGTAGCAGTATGAGCCTTCCAGACATACTTTACAATTATTTGCTTTGCTGCAGGGGGGAGAAATCTATCTCCGACGATGAGTAATGCTAAATCAGCATTCTCCACACAGAACCTTATTTCATTTCTTCATTTTTTTTTTTCATTTAAGGCCCCACATATCTATCTATCCATGCTGAGTAGACATCTCAAAATCTCCAAACCAATTTGGCATTATCTCCATCACGGGCGACCCCTTAAATTTGCATCAGTGGAGTGGGTTTGGCAAGCAATTACCCCGATGCAGGACATCGGTAATTTGACGAGAATCTGCTCTGACAAGTCTGGACGCAGCGGAGGAGGCGTCCCACCGGGGGGAGGGATGGAGGGAAGGCGGAGAGGCGGCCTGCAGCTCTACAGGAGAAAACATGAGGATTAATGCAGCAGGAAAGCCTTAAAAAATCTCCCCGAGTCATAGATACATGCAAACATACAGCAGATATGTCAAAACATACAGCGAGACGCCAGCTGAGCTCACTGAGGTTTACAAGGTCAGCTCTGCTCATGTTCTACATTATCATTCTGCCTCCGTCACGCAAGTCCACTAATACAGAGGGCCTTCTGCAGACTCACACAGACCTGACATGTCAGATCATTATGTTGGTAAAATGATAATGAATACAAGTGTGTTTTCAGTTATTCTTACCTGTTTTTGTTGCCAAGAGATTTTTGATGAAGGTTGTTCCAAAGTCGAGCACCTTTTCATGGTTACAGTAAAAATACACTTGTTTTCACTCTGCCGTTTTACTTCCTGTCACTTTCAAACCGTCATATTCACAAGGACGTTTCTATAATCCTGCTCATCCATCACAACATTTAAATGTATTCAGGAAAACTTCAGGAGGAGTATTTTGATTATGCATCTTATTTAAATATCATTTTGACTTCGCCAAAGTTGAACGGTTACATGACATGTTAAATCAACACATCCTCATCCTGCATAAACGTCTGAACAGGTTGATTTCCAGTGACGCCCAAAACAACACGACGATTACAGCGAATCAGTGACAGGCGGACCGGACCTCCATCGAACAGGGTCTGTACTGTGTTCTGTCCTGCAGGTGAGCAGGTCTGTACTGTGTGTTGTCGTTCAGCTCGTCTTCCTGCAGGTGAGCAGGTCTGTACTGTGTGTTGTTCAGCTCATCCTCCTGCAGGTGAGCAGGGTCTCAGCTGAGTCATAAACCTCTCAGCTGCTGCTCGCAGGAGGCCATTCAGCTTTGATGGACGTCACCTCTGATGAAGGTAAAGCTGCGCCGACGCATTTAAAGGACACTTCCATCATGATTACATTTACATTTAAAGGGTCAGTTCACCCAAATCGCACAACATCTATTTTACCACCTACCCACAGTGATATCTATTCATGCAGACCGATCCAGTTTTATGTGCTGAGCAGTTCTGAACCTGCACAAACACAATGGAGGTGAATGGAAGCAGTAAATGCAAAGAGGTAAAACGTACATTTCTGTTTTTTTTATTTTTCTACATTTCTATTTCATTTTTTAAATCATCTTTCTATTCAATATTTGTTGTCATTTTTATTTTACCCTTCCTTTGGAGAAGAAGTATACCATAATGGAAATATTCAAGCGATGTGGCAGAGCTGTCTAACAGTAAACTGCAGTAAGAATTGGAGGGGATGTTATAAAAACAGCAGCGAACAGAGGAGCTGAAGATGAGCTCTTTAACGGCTGGAGGTGACAGTAAAGGACCACATGAAGAAATGTATTCAGAGATGTTTCCGAGGTGACAAAAACATTAACGAACCTGTGAAGCTGCAGAAGGCCCGAGTCAAAGATGGCTCCCAGCTTGGCTTGTTTTTTTGTTCTTGTTTCCAACAAGCAGCAGCAGCAGCAGCTCATCCTCTCCTCTGTGTCTGGTTAACAGTTCTTTCCTCCAGAGTTCAGATGCTCAGACAGGTAGAGAGTGGGATTCCTGCTGATAGCAGGTGCTGCTGTCCTCTCCTCTCCTCTCCTCTCCTCTCCATTAAGTGCCTCCTCCTCTGCTCTTCCATTTTCATATTTCCACGCGTGGCTGCCTTGACATTTAGTACAGAGAAATTGACTGTTTTCAGGGACTCTCGGGGGAGCGCTGTATTACTTTGTCCTGTCAGAAAAAGATGTCATGAAAGGAAGGTGATGTCAGTTCCGCCGGGTTGTTTATTGAATTTACGGCGCCATTATTTCGCCACTCAGCATGATTGTATTCATATTATACCCCATCCCGCCAAGGTCGCCGGCACACCACTCGCCTGGTGACCTTGCGCTCGGGGCCCCTGGGGGGCCGGGTTTAACCAGAGAGACAGGGACCCTTCAGCTTTCAGCTTTGATGGACAGTCAAATAAAGCTGGGAGCTCAATGACACACCAATCAGCCCATGTCAGAGCTGGAGGAGAGCCGCGGCGGCGACGAGATGAAAACAGCCGCTTTAGACCGCAACAAAGACCGACTGACATATGCCCTCACATGGCGGCCATCGCAGAGGTCACCGGTGTGGAATTGAAGCATTGATCAGCAGCAAGGATGACAATGGGTGCATTGTTGTTGTCTGACCACCAATCACAGATACAAGGCTCCGTCCTGCAGAGAGATGGAGGTCTCCTCAGGGTGAGGTCATGGTTCCTGTTTGACTCTGCAGCCATGACATGTCAGCGTCCTGGTTATAAGTCTGGACCTGCTTTGGATCATATTCGTTAGGATCTGATGTGTACATTGAACAAAGAGTCACCTGGTTACTCTTCAAGGTTAATGTGCTGAACTCAACAGCTTCTGTCACTTCTGGATCAACTCAGTTGTCTCGACACTTCAGCTTGTTTTTAATCCATTTTCAAGCAGTTATTTTCAGTGGAAATGACACCTTAACATCAAATATATGAGAGCATGTTTCCTGGTGGTCATTTCTGCACTGTGTCAGTGTAATTCTGTACTGGACATCGTGGGAAGATGGCTTGAATGATATAATTTTCCATTTACAGGTGGAAAAAAGATGAACTGTGAACTGTGAGTCTGCTGCAGAGCTGCATTTTAAAAGACATTATTTACACTCATTTTTCAGCTGAGATCTTCACTGTAGCTGTGAGCGAGCTGAGTGCATGAGCTCGACCACCTGTCAAGTGTGTAAATAACATCTTTTCAAATTAATTTGGGATTCGGGGGTTCTGGAGACTTGGATTACACTGGTGCAGCTGTATTGAGCAAATTTGATGTTGTTATTGGGGTCATTTTCAACTAATACTTCAGCTCAAGAAATGTTTTGTGGACTAAGAAACTGGAGGTGAGTAGATCACGACTGAATTTTCACTTTTAGGTAAAGTGAGTCTTTAAAGACTTTTTGTAAGGATCAGTCACATGAGCCTGGTTAAAGACATAAGCCCAAACATGTCAGGCTGGTAATAAAATCTTTCTTTTCTAAAGTGTTAATGTGGTTTTAATCCTTTTTAGTGGAGCTGAAAATGAATAAGACCTTCAAGATGCATGATGTGAAGTGTAGGACGAGTTTGACGTGGACATCTCAACATCTGTGTCCCTTGTGGCTCCCCTAACTTCACAGAATAACAATATTTAGACATACTGCTTTAAAAAGAGTCCCAGTTACAGTCAGCGCCGACCTCACAGTTGTGATATTTTTGCAGTGAACAGTGTGCTCCTCCAGCTGATCCTAAATCATGAAAATCACCAAATTTGGAGAGAAATAGTTCCCGCCTAACACCAGAGATATAAAGTACTCTCTCAAGCCTTAATGGTGTATTTTTTCCATCCAAACCTCTGTGATGAATTGCTGCTCTGCTCTGTTCCAGCCACACACACACACACACACACACTCGTGGCCGTGCGCTCCCTGACAAACCAGCACAGACACATTATCAAATGGCAGCTATAGGCTGCAGTTATTTAAAGGTTGTCATGTAATTACGGCTCAGCAGCAGCCCTCATCTGAAGCCCTGGACGCTCTCAGGCTGCATTCGGGGTCAACGTGAGAAAGCGGCAGCTGATTTTAGCGCCCGCTCTCGTTCCACTATCACACAGAAGCTAATGGGTTTTATGGAAGAGACCTCAGTGCCGCAACACAGCCACGAAGCTTCAAAGAGTTCTCCATCTAATGCACTCACCCGCAGTAAAATTGTAACATGCAATTATCGGTGCCAAAATGGATCCTCCATCCACGTCCATTTGTGGTTCACATCACAAGGAGGATACCATCTATGTTTTGTAATTAGTATAATTAGCATTTCTCCTTGGCAGGTTGCACCGTGTTGTGTTCAAAGTCGAGCTGACGTGTTGGTAATGATAATGGTGACGGATTTACCCCCTTGATGTTTCATCAATCACTCTTCAAAAACACACAAATGTCCTTCCAAAATGGAGGTTTTATTTAGTGATAAACAAGCTCGTCACTGCCAAAAGTCTGCATTTATTTACATGCTGTGTCCCAAATTATATCAACTTAATCCCTTAAAACACAGTATTCGATAGTATTCACTGTGAACTAACTTGGCAGTCTGTATACAAGAACTTACTGCTGCATTTCGTCTGAACATGGAAATAAAACAAAAATCCGCTGATCAAACTGTTGAAAACTTCACAAACAGAAAACAAAATGTTTTTTCTTATTGACTGATGTCTTTGTTTTAGTTATCAGATCACCAAAGAACTGTAGACATCTCAGGACTGTGAAAAGTGATGTTTTTCCTCAGCTGTTTTTCTTTTCTCTGTTGAGCAACTTATTTTAGTTCTTTATTTAGCCTTTTCTCCGTGAGATCAGCGTCCTGATAGAGTCCAGGTGAGGCTGCTGTTTATTGGACTCCACCAAGTGAGCTGGAGTAGAGGCTGAAGTTTTATTCTTCCCATTGGCACAGTTTGCACAAACATTAATTTAAGATCTGGAAGAATTGTAATCATTGGAAGGAGTAATAACTCTAAATTTGGTCTTTAGATGACCTTTTGTTAATTTTGTCTCCCCCTCAACTGATGTTAATGGTAAATTCCAACAAGTATTTAACCACCAGAATTCAGGAACATGTTCAAAAATAAGACCATCGACAAGTAAACAGCAGAGTTCTGTATCAGGAAACAGCAGCCGTGCTTCTGAAGTGCTGCTGTTGGTTTAAAACTGCATTTGAACTTCAGGTTTGAGTTCATGTGAGATGCAGACCGGCTGTCTAAATCCTCCCACATCGGATCAACAGTCGGATGCTTTACAGAAAATATAGTAAACCATCGGAAAAGCTGTGCCAAAGGTTATTAATGTGGTTATTCAGCAGTTAAATATACCTCCAAAGCTTTGAAAAGTCAAAAAGAAATTGGAGGAAAAGATGGTGAAGACATCTAAAATCCTGACGCAGTAATAGATTCAGTATCTCAGTGCAGATATTAGCGACTGTGGGATGTTGAAGAGTCAGTGATGGACAATAGAAACCTCAGTTAATGTTAATAATAGATAAAAGTTGAGTGTTAGTGAAGTGGCACAAAAGAAAAAGTATTGTCAAGTCCGTTAACCTTTTACCTGTATTTGAGTCATGGCTTGTTGAAGCTATTATTTGACTGAACCATGTTGAAAATGCGTTGGTCTATCCACTCGGCACTCTTTCTCAGAGAGCTTTGCCTGTCCTTCATACTCAAATCCATGATACTGAAGTTTTCATGATACCTTGAACCCAGAAAAACTGACAGCATGCAGACACAGTGCTGCTAATGTTGGCTGGTCAGGCAGCGGAGATAAGGTTCTCACACACTGTCACCACAAAAAAGAAGGTAAACATGACAGGAAAGAGAAAATTAAGATTGCAAATGAGACTGAAACAGAGAGAGACGAAGAGAGGGATGAAATGAAGCGGTAAAGAAGGAATGAGGACACAAAAAGGGATGAAGGAGACTAATGAAGGATACAATGAAGGAGGTATCAAGACAGGGAAGAGCTCTGGCTATGAGCTTGAATTTTTTGTATTGATCATAAACTGTGTGGCGCCTCGTTTCATGAGAATCTTAGGGATTGTATGAGTTGGATTTTAAGGAGCCAAACAAAGTGTATATCAGGGGCAGGTGGCACAAAGCTGTTAGTCATCATTAGTTTCTGTACCTTTTTAATATCTTCAAATATGTGATGTGGGGCCCAAACACTTCCTCTGGATCAAATAACAGAATGCACCCACCTTTTTTTGTCGTGTTACACCCAGATAATAGTGTCAAAGCACCAGAATACAGGAAATGACTTGTATCCTGTGGGGAGATAGTCCTCTGTTAGACCGTCCACATTTTAAATGCTTCCCATGCCCATGCAATGGACAGTTAAGTGTGCAATAACTGGAAAAAAGAAGAGAAAACTGTATCATGTGTAGCACAAACCCAGACAGCTGGGAAGTAACGTGAAAGGAAAGAATCACTGCATTAATAGTGTATACCTCGGCCACCTGAGGAAAGACGTGTCACCTCCCTGCAGATATATGGTTGGTTGATTGAAAATGAGGTTGACAGACATTTTTAAGGCTGATTGTGATTGATATGACATGACAGGCAGAGATGGCTGCTCTCACAGCCCCTCTAAACTTTTAGTTTCGAGAAAATCAGATGCCAGGAGTCAATATTCTCAACGACTTGTAAAGACGGAGATTTGAGTCGAATCGTTGAATGGAAGCTGTGATGATTTGTAGAAAAACGTTTCCTTTTTTTGCTGATCTCTTATTTTCCCTGCAGGGTAGACAACATTAAAGTGTCTCAGCGTCTGTTAACTCTTTCAGCTTCCTGATAATGTTTTAGAACTGCAGAGAAAATCGACTCTCTAATGCGAGCTTTCACAGTGCCACCAGTATGAATGAATGTTTCTTCATTAAGAAGTTAAAGCCTCCTTGGTATACATTATGTAAACCAGCACTCGATACACCTCAGGTGTGCACTTAATTCTGCTCTCCTCCAACCTCACCAATAGCGTCATTAAAACTCCATTACGCATAATAAAGGAAGGAGAACTGGCTCTGAATCGCTGAGAGCCAAACTATGTGGCACCCTCCTCTGAAGTGCTGCTGGGGAGAAAGACAAATGCTGAGTCCAAATGAAAACAAATGAAGAGATGCAAATCAGAACATTGTATCAACACTGAGCAGAGTCACCTGGCTCAGCAGAGGGACTCACAAAACATGAGATGACAAAATGTGAATTGATGAAGAACATGAATATTGTGTGAAATTAAATCAAACCTTCTGGTTTTCTGGCTGTATATGAATAATTTTTCATTTGGTGTTTTCTGTTTTTTTTGTTTTTGTTTTCCATCACATTGAATTTAAAAGTGGTGTGTTTTTTTATTTTATTTTTTATAATGTGTAGCTCTGCCCGACTCCAAACATTAAATCCCTCGATTCGAACCAGTGATTACTCGCCAACTGTCCGAAAGTCTTTGAGGCCTGCTCACACCTGCATTTATAATGGCGGCATCTGAACAGTGCAATCATCAAGGACTCAACATACTGAGAAACACAGCAATGAACTACAATCTCTTTTTGAATCGGTCTACAGTCTGTTGAACTGTTCCAGAGTTATATCACCATACCAAAACATGAGTTTTTGCAGCGTACCACTGAGAGATGTACTGGACCTTTTGTTGTAAGTTTAAAATAACTCACTGTTGACCCGGGACATGAACAGTTGTCTCCTGGGTGAAAGTTCTGTTTTTGTTTAACCCACCCGTCCACCTCGACCTCCTCCCTATATGGACTTCTTCACTTTTATACTACTTCTACTGACTTCCTCCTTTGCTGCTGTAAGAATAACTATGGCTACTAGAGGTCGCTGACTAACAGGAAATGAAAATATGGGTCATAATAAGCTGCTTCCACAGTCGACAGATATGATAGTTTTTCCGATGAGGACGGGTTGCAAAATCCAAAGCAACCAACCAGGCAGCTGCTGCAGGTCCTCAGACCTTGAGGGGCCCTAATAGCCTGATTTAAATGCAAATATGTCATTTAAACTGAAATGATCAGGGCACTATAGAAGGTTCTGTATCCTTACCTAATCTTTAGGTCCAGCTTGGTCTCACTGAACGCTGTCTGAACAACAAGCCAATGTTTTAAGTCCTTTTGTGTGTTATCACCAGTGTTGGTAGTAACAGCAATATATTTCTTTTAGTGGTAACAGAGTAATATAATGTGTTTCTTATAATATATAAACAATATATTGCCACAGTTATGCGTTTATTCTTTTTTAAAGAATCCATCCAAACACCACATGACCGCTACCTCCACCATGGGGGAAAAAAATCTGTGTGTGATCGAAATGATCCTAATGATGAAGCCTGATCCTCCGAGTGCACTTCAATTTACATTCTTGAATCACACCATATGTTCATTGTTCTGTGGACTAAAATAAAAAGAAGAGATGTTTGTCTTGTCATGTCATTATAGGCTACATTATAGAAGGTATAGGTCTGTTGTGTTTCATATGACTGAGCCTACAATTAAAAATATTTATTCCTATCTCATAATCTATCAGACTGTGATCCTCTGTCTGCCTGCTCATCCCTGAGTCCAAGGACATTCATTTATTTAAAAAGATCCAAGACTGTTTAATTGTTCTATAGAGGTTATTTGGGCATTTTGTTGAAGGTAACTAGAAAGTATTGTAATAAGTAATATATTTAACTACGCAGACAGTAATATATTACTTTAAAATGAAGTTAACTAGTAATATGTAATATATTGCATTTTGAAAGTAACTTCCCCAACACTGATTATACACAAATGTCAGCAGACATAGTATAAAGAGTGGAAAACGTATGCATATGGGGATGGATGGGTCAAAGACACGGCTTATAACTCGTGCCATGACACACAAAATGTCCTTTATATATACGTGGTGTGTATTTATACATCATCAAGAGTTCATGCTGTAGTTCCTGTATTGTGGCTGGTGATTCCTGCTGCATTTGTCTTCTATTTGAATGTTGTCTTTTTTCTGTCCTACCTGCTGTTGAATGATTATAAATGTTATATCACCATCTGAAAGCATGACGGAGGTACAGCCAATAGAAGTAACCTCACCAACAAGACAGCTGGTTAAAATGGCTCTAAGCTTTACGTCTCAGCATTGATCAACACGTTGACGTCTAATGGCATTAACAAAACTATAGATACTGATATCTTTCCACAATCAGTCCAGAAGGAGAAACTTTCATTGTTACATCAGCGACATGCAGAACTAACGTTCCAAACAAGAACAAAGATCGACACCATAACACATTAACTACCCATGTGTTTGATCTGGAGTAAGGTAATGTTCTTAAATCTAAGTACTGGTTGGTTTGAGGCTCTGGACAAAACTGAACCAGTCAGTGCAGTCCTCTTCAATTCAATTCAAAATACTTTATTTGTGCCCGGGGAGCACTTAAAGGCTCGGGAGTAGTTGTACACAGACACAAACAAGTCAACACATTAAGTACACAGACACAAAACAAATCAGATAGAATAAAATAGACTAAATAAACTAAATAAGATATTTACAATATTTACATGAGGTGCAAAGTAGCATTGATGTAGGTTGGGTTGTGCATGAAGAAGAATCTGAGTCTGTGTACTGTACTTAAAGGCAACAGAACACATATAGAGAGCAGGAAGAACCAGGAGGGGCCCACAGCTCCATTTAACCCTGGGCCTCCGAGCAGGTTAATGAACACTGAACAAAGCCCAGAACTAAACATTTCCTCTGTCTGACCGCATGGATTAATAATTGTCCTGAACATTTGGGAGGAGGAACTAATTAACTGACAGTGATGGCATGTGAGATATTTTAAAAGGACAGAACATTTTGAGGTTGTTGCTTCCGTCAAACCTCATCGTCGGCCTATAAAACCTTTACGAGCAGCAGAGAAACCTGCCAGGAAGCTTCACCCTGGTGACAGCGAGCTGCTCTGAGGGCTGTGGCGCCTTATGGAAGAGGAAAAAGTTGAATCAGGATGAAAAAGGATGTCCTTCACTTCCTTTCTTCCTACTGATAAAAAATAAATAACGCTTCAACTGCTCCGCTCAGAAAACATGACTTCCTGTATCACCGGGCGTGACAGACATGACAGGCGGAGCAGTTAAGCTGACACTCAGCCATCCTCTCTGTCATGTCGAGAGCAGGAGGAGGTCAGGCGTCCTGACAGCCGCCGGACACGACGAGCCGCTCAGCCTGACGAGTCACCTTCCATCCACCTCGCCAAACTACCAACTTCCTGACATAACTTCCTGCCGCCGCCGAAGACGTCACCGCGGCGATCTGCAGACAGCCACTGTCGGGGGGGGGGGGGGGGGGGGGGTCGACACATGAAGGGAGACAGAGTCAATTAAAACTAATAGGAAACAAGAGAGCGCTCAGGGTCAGGCAGACCATGTGTGTGTGTGTGTGTGTGTGTGGTGTATCTTTTGTGAGGACCAATTAGAGTTTGAGAGTTAAAGACATTTTGTCTGCTCCTCACTTTCTGTTTGAGGGCTTCCTTTGTGGACCTGGCCAAAATGTATTAAAGACATTAGGGTGTAAAAAAAAATTCTTAATTTCAAAACGTATAAATATAAGAGTCAGAATCATGAGCATAGTTTGATATGCACACAAGCAGCACATGTAATCAGCCTAATTTAACAGCATCATGTGTCAATCTTTGCATTTGTCTTTCATTTGAATGTCCCTAAAACCGCCGACCCGATTCCACCCTCAGGTAGAGGGTTGGGGCCTATCCACCTTCCTAGCCCCCATGATATGTCATGTGAATTATGGGCGTGACTTCCTGTGCGTCCTGTCTCTTAACTGGATTTCCATGGTAACAGCATGGTAGTCTTTGCTCTTAGAGTGAATCATTGATGAAGATCGAGGTTAGAGACTTTATCTAGTGAATACTTGCACTATATTAGGGTTTAGACCTATTAACTAATGCTGCTAAAGCACTGAAAGTGGCGCTGGTGCATCGGTCACTCTGATACTATGTTACTTACGATAGTTCTGCAGTGCACCGGATGTTTAGCCCATAATCGTTTTCCCAGTGACCTTCCCAGTACAGGTGAGTGAACATTGAATAACTAACATGAGCAATAATTCATAACTCAGTAATTGACAAACAGTTATCCTGTGGTTTGGACTTTTGTGATCTACAAAAGGTAAATTCGACTGTTTGTGCTGCTGTTAGTTTATGTAAGTAAATGAGGTGACATACGTGGCGTATCTCACGTCACATAACATAAGTTATGTCATGCAAGTTAGCCCCAGATTTCACCGTCTTGGCCATGTTACGTTCTAGACGATGCTCGTGTTTCCACCAGCTGTGTCGTGACACATCTCAGCAGCGTCCCAGAAGCAGAGAATCCATGCAGTGTCTAAGCGGACCGCAGCCTCATAAATCTCGCAGAGCAGATCAAGACATACAGGAAGTCAGATAGCTCTACAGCACAACAAAGTCAGAAATATTAACAATAAACACACTTAAAACAGACAAATAACGAAACTATTTGACTTTGAGACTACAACAACATCAGGCAGGCATGACGCTACGCTTCTGAAATGATCCCAATGGGATATGAAGTCATGTTGGAACAGGTAACAGTATGTTTGTGTGTGTAGCATGAAGCTGCTACAACTTTTATTACATTGTGTATCTTTACAGCTTGTACAGCTTGTGGCTGCTGCTCAACAGCACAGCAGTAGAGTACATACAGGTCCATTCTTAAAGCAGTGTAACTGCACTGGACAGAAAACAGGAACAAATATCTAAGTTTGGAGCTGGTGTAAACACTGCAGCTCTGCTGCAGATCCATTTGTCATTTCTTTTTTTCTCAACACTGGAAATTGAGCCAATCAACATCTTCGAGCGGTGAAGTCCTCTCCTCATCTCTGCAGCCACTTTAAAGCCTCTTCTTTGACTTTGAGACACGATCTGTTTTCTGATTGGTCCCCGCATATTTGAAAAATTTGAGATGTAAATCCTGATCCTTTATTCTTCTATCAGACTCGACGTGAATCTGAATCTGCTTCTGTACCTGTTTCTGGTAGTTTTGTTTTTTATTGAACCCAGAGGGGAAATTGGTTTGTTAACAGCAGCAGTGAGGAGGAGTACAGATTACAGAGCAAACAGTGAGGAGGAAAAAAAAGAGGTAATGAAGGGTATGAATACAAATAAAATCATATTAAAGTGTGTGTCTTTATGATAGTAATAAAATATTAATGAAACATTGTAAAACCGTGGAAGAAAAGAATAAATTATTGATTATGACTCATAGATCTGCTGCTTAAAGTCTGACGGTGTGAAACTCTGTGAACTGGAGGAATGAATAAATAGAACAGAGTTGTTCAGGGAAACAGGAAGGATTTAAGGAGGGTTTAATAGACAACATTTGAACTAGTAGAAAATATGCCAGTTTAGAAGCATTCCAAGCCCCTGTGGTGAGAGGAAACACATATCAACAGGCGAACAGACTTTGACACAACACCTGAGCCTTCTCCATTGAGTGAATGTCTTTTCTTAATGATTTCCTTTGAGCTTCTCTGACACTGTAGGCTCACACTAAAATACCAAAACGGTAGCAAACATTCATCCTCTGTCTAGGATCAATAGACTTGACAAACATGGCTGCGTATGTGTTTGATTCAACAACAAGGAAACTAGGACTTTTTTTTTTCTTTTTAAATAGAAATGAAGTGAAAATATTTTGTTCTGTACTGTACTTTTTCATTTGGTTGAAGTCAGGTGTGGAATCTGTCAGGATAATTATTTGTCACTACAACTTTTATTTTGAAATTTAGGCCTCAGCTCCAGTTTGTGGTCCCCATAACGTACGTAACTTTTAGGGTGAAGACTTGGTTTAAGGTCGGGGTTCGGCCTCCAGGAAATAAATGTAGGTTTAAGTAATGTCCCCAAAAGTGACGGAAACACTGTTTTGTGTTTGAGTCCATGTTAAATAAAATAATATCAGTGAGTAAAACACTGCGCTGACTTTCTGTCAAGGGGTCTGCTCTCTCTCTCTGCCTCCATGTGTGCATTTTGGTGACCATTTACATCAAAATATAAGACACTACTTAGAAAAAGTGTGCTGAAATATAATAAAACAGAGTTTTTCCAAAATGCTGTCTCTGGCCCTGGGGAGGGAGGGTTAGCGGATCATTACAGCAGCCTCTCACATTTCTTTCACCACACCACTGCATTCAACATCCCTCACCAACATGACTGCTGCATGTCATTATGCATCCTCATTTGTATCAAAGCAGTCGAAACCTGCTCACAACTGTGAGTGAGCTTTAATGTGATGACACCGGTGGAATAAAGATGAGAAAGAGGGAGAATCTGCAGCAGCAGCGGATGATGTGTGAGTTTCGGTAGCGACAGGTGTTTTCAAACCTTTGAAATCATCTGGATAGAAGAGGCATTGTGACACTATTTGCTATTCAGAGCTACGGCGCCAGCCTCATTGACTTCCATTCATTTTAACAGTGACTCTCTCTGGCCCCAAACACAGCAGACACATACATGCAAAAGGAAAAAAAGAGAGGCAGTCAGCCACCATACCTCCACAATACCCTCCTCATTGAAAAGCACCTTGGGATAATGATGGAGGTGCTCCTAAGTGGCTCGGTGGTCAAGAGGAAGCGGGGCTTATCACGGTTGCCACGGCAACCGGCGGAGGAGAACATCAGACGGACGCAGATGTCTTGTCTCGCTGTGTGTGGCTCGCGCCGGCCTCGTTAGGAAACAATCTGCAGCGGTTTTCATTTGAGAGGGAGGAGGAAGAAAAAAAGAGAGAGGAACATTGTGTCTGAGCTGATGATGGAGAAGAATATTTCTGCGTCGGGCTCGAGCTCAAGCAATTATTGGCAATTTCGTCATCTATGAATTCGTGAACTGTGCTGAAATCCATTTGTCCCGCTGCCACACAGGAGACAGAATAGGGTTTAATTGCCATCCCGCGTCACGAAAAGAACGAGCTTCATTCCTGTTCTGGGCTTAAAGGTGGGGAGGAAAACAGAGAGAAAATAACCCAGAGTTCATTCTGCTTTTATTATTTCAATTTGTGAGCAAGACTGACAACATTTGAACCAGAGATGGTCGCCGTGAGGCATAGACACTGGGCCTGGTCCATTAGGGAACATAAGGGGGGCCCTGCACACTGTGTCCCTTCAGTCTGGCATCCAGATACATCACACACTCTTTCTTTCAGTTTGAGCAGGAGCATTTTATTAGTTGCTCAGTGTGGAGTTACTGTCAGTGGTAGAAACACAGAAATTTAAGTCAAAGTATTGCAATAATGTTATTTTATAACGAAAGCGCATCATTAGCTTCTGTAACGTGTGACGTAACACTGAATATGCAGACGGGATATGATTTCAGGAGGGATCGGATCAAACTGATCAGGGATCTGTCACTCAAGGTATTTATTTGTGTAGTTCATTTCATACATGAAAGCAATTCCATGTGCTTTATAGAATAACAATGCAGCAAAAGGTGGAAAGATTTTGAAGACATTTCTCTGAATTTCCTCTCAACAGTGGACATGAAGTAGCCACAATGGTCTTGGTGTCTCTGAAGAACACAGTGATATGGAGGACACATCCATCCACAGCTCCGTCAAGCACCCCTCCCTGTTACCTGTGACACTTCTCACCCCACTCCACACATCTTCACATTGTTCTGCTGGCGTCTCCTCCTGCAGCTGTCCTTGTCCTGCTTATTCCTCACCTCAAGGTTTTTTCTTAACCCCCTCACTGTCCCCATCTCTGAAGGCACTCTTGTTCTCATACGAGGACCTTGATAGCTCAGGTGACTCAGGGTTTGCTGTAAGAAGATGGTGACTGTCTGTTTTGAAACAAAATCGTCCACAAAGATGTTGACGTACACTACTGAAGAACCTGTGAGATCATCAGTGTCCTCCACGTGAATTACAGAGCACATCCTGTTACCAGTGACGTGGTTTGAGTCACCAGATATAGCAATGTATGAGTTTGGTAATGTATGCTGCATTTGTAGTCTCACGAGTGTCTATCAATTGGAAGTGACTTGTTGGTCAAGGGAAGACTGTAAACAACCAGGACGATGGGAATGGCAGTAATATGGACACAAGGCTCACAGCGAGCGGTTAAGTGTCCGGACAACACATGTTCTTTTGCCATGATGTGACAGGATTATACTGTTTGTTGTGAATGAGAATATCAGGTCTCTCCCTGACAGTCCAGTCTGGAAGGCGTCTAAGCTGCTGGTTCATCCACCTTGTTAGCCCCTGTGATGGAGGGCAGGTAGCTCCTTTTGTTTGCCGACATTTTCCTCCTGTCCCGCATTCCCTGTGCCTCCTCATCAACTCATTGTGGACTTCTGGTCTCTCCCGTTAACCTGGTCAAAGTGACAACAGACCTCTTGTAAACTCCGGCTTTGTTGATGCTCTGTTGTTGTTTAAGAAAGTGTCCACATCTAACAATTTTCATTTAGTGATTAATCTGCCGATTATTTCTACAGTTTGTGGTTTAGTATATAAAATGCTAATCACACTTTCCCAGAGCCCAAAGAGACCAACAGTCCAAAACCCAAAACTCTTCATTAACTGTCATGAATATAAAAAACAAATCCTCACATTTAGGAACCAGACATTTCCCTCTAATAAACAATTTTTTTTTTCATTCAACTAAATCAACTTATCGGCGCAGCTCTATACATGACTAAACTGAAAGTAAACAAATGAAGATAATTGAAGTAAAGGGCAGGAAAAAAAACATCTACTGCTGCTGGCAGCCTCGTACAGAGATCAGGAGGATTGTTGTGGCAGTCACGGTAATTTAAATGACATTTCAAGGTTAATTCATTTGTCATTTTAGGGGTTGTACAAAGAAACAAAAAAACAATATATACAGCTGTACGCATGCACTCGAGGTGAAACGGTAGAAAGACATCACAGCTCAGTTCATAATGCTCTCACCCGTTGACAAATGCTCCTGCCGCAGTGTGACAGTCATATTCATTGTCTGCACTGAACAATGACATCTGTACCCTGACAGTTAAGAGCGAATAAATGCGCCCAATATGTATATATACCTATACGCATGTAGACCCAGACAGCATGTAGAGTTTGTGTTATTTATGGTGCAGCGCGGAGGACAAGTTCAGTATTACAGCCTGAGGGAAGAAGCTGCTCTGTGCTCTGTGCTCAGCAGGGTGAACAGGCTGAGGGGAGACAGATGTACTGTATGTTTTTAGGATCCTTCGGGCTCCGTGCAGAAACCTCACCGATGCTGCTGGTGTTGGTTGTATATGTTGTTCGACACACAGCATGGTGGGATAAGACGTGAGAGTAACTGATAAGTGAAGGCAGAATGTAATAGAAAATTAAATCATCATCTCATCTGACTTTGTCTCAACATGTTCATCTTTTTATCTTTGCATTCAAATTAGAATCATAATTCACATATAATTAATAATTCATCCCTGGAGCCTGTTATGTGTTCATACGTTTTATTTGTTTGTGTGGGACAAAACATTAAACTGGAAGTCTTTGCATTTGTGATTGTTAATAGGAATAAATCAAGACATCAGACGTGAATTCTTGAGTGCACATGGAGCTTTGGCATTGGAGGCAGTGATGTGGAAGTGATTATCCTGAAGACAATCAGACTGTCAGACGACTGGCAGCTCGCGCTCTGAGGTTTGAATTTTAAAAACCGACCTGACCTGCTCTCGAAAGTGCCGCGGTCGCTACCGCTCTTTGTGATCGTCGTTACCGTCGTATCATCACCTCCTGTCAGGCTCTGATCTGAGAGCAGCCTCTGACTCACACTGTCATCTTAAAGAATGAAAAGGAAGGTAAAAAAGCATCGCTCTCAGTTCTCTAATGGGCCCAGATGACTGCTCACCTTTGAGCCTAACGCAGCCTGAGAGCAGCAGGTACATTTCTCTCTCTACCTTCTTTTTCATTGTCTTTCTCTTTTTTTATTCTCGCCGTCAGACAAACCTGCGAGCTGATAATGGCTTCTCCCATCGAGGATTCATCCCTCGTTCTATAACTTTCCCCCCTAAATGCAAATACACTTCGTCACATCTTTTTGACTCCCCCTCCTCCCTCCATCTCTCTCTGCTCCTCTTTTTCTTTTTTTCCCCGCAGAAGCATAGCAGAGGATTAGCAGCCATGCGTGACTGATGGGGAGAAGATACGCCATCAGAATAAGTTAGAGGACGAAGATCTCTCCTCCTCCTCTCCCCTCTTGATTTCTTTGTGCATGAAAGAAAGAGAGAGAGAGAGAGAGAGAGAGAGAGAGAGAGAGAGAGAGGAAAAGGAAGAGGAGGGGAGATGCTCACTGTCTCTGAAGTGTCATCCTCTCTGCTCGTCTTATGAAACAGGAATAAGTGGCTGGTTGAAGTGGAGGGAGACTCTGTTGGGGTGAATCTAATCCGATACATGTTTCTGTGGCTGGATGTGACGCCACATCACCTGCACTGTAGCCCGAGGCCCTCATTACTGTCACCAACTGACTCACTCTGAGTCTCTGTGTGTGAGTGGTTTTATGCCAACATGTGGAAATGAAATGGTTATAAATTCTTCCAACACCTGTGCTCACAAAGAACCTTTCAATCTGAAAACTTTGTCCATCAGTAATCCAGACACACACGTGTGTCGGACCACAGTCGTCTGTGTTCTGGCAGCTTTGGGTCGGTGTCAGCAGCCCCAAATGATGGGTTAAGAATAAAATAGAAGAAAAGTTGTATTTTGTTGAACAAATACTCAGGAGAGAGCGGTTGCTGGTATTTTTCGCTGACTTTTTATGAAGAAATCCAGAGACAACTCCTAACACCACCGTGATGATGAAAGATGGCCGCAAGCGTCTGTCAGACGAAGAGCGTCTCGCTCATCTGAAATGCATATTTGATGCTTTCACATGTCATTAATAGAGGCACTTTCACTGACATTAGGACACAGACTGAAGACAACGACAGCTTGAGTTGAACCAAAAGTAGAAGGTCAGGCCCGTTCACACACAGAACAATAACTATAACAATAACTACAAATTGTTTTAAAGATCTTTCCATCACAAGTGGAAGGCGGAGTCTACTCCACAATGACAACGACAGGGGGGAACGATATTGTTGGGATCACTTTCAGAGCCCTTCAATGAATGGTAGAAACACTGACGACCAATTTACAGAGACATACATCAGCTTTTGTCTGACATATAATGTTGCAGGAGTGATTCAAATTTTGGTGTCTAACTGTAGCCGACCTTTTTATTTAGCCCAAGCTAATTAATGTCAATTAGGAGACACTTTCTAGTAACTCAATCTTTGATATTTATCCAACTTATTACAACATTTTCCCCCTATACCAGAATGAGAATTAGTGCAGACCTTTATCCAGCACACTGACACAGTGAAGTGACCATTGTTGTTGTTCGTGCAGTGTCATGCTGATTTGGTCTAGAACTGTTCTGCCATCGTCTGATTTCAGACAGACGTCGACAAAAGCTCATTTCTAGCAGCAAGTTATCGTCTGAAATGACAGCTGTTGCTAGCAGGTGATCAGTGGTAGCTAGCTTGATGTGTTGGTTAAAATCACTATCACAAGCTGACTTTTAATGTTTCCACTGAACTCCTGTTTAAACAAAAACCCTGTAATATATTACACATATTGTACACTTGATGGCTGAATACATGATATAGAGGCCGAGGCTTAAGATGCACCTGATACAAATTCTTACCATCTAATCCCTGTAGAGCTGTTAACGCTGAGTGAGGTCAAATGCTCTTTTAATACGTAGGAATCCTAATTTTATTTTGTAATCCAGAAATGGCACCTGGTGCAGGACAGTAGTCATTTAAGGGAACTTGCATCAGAATATAATTCTACTTCTTAACAATACAACAACTGTCTGTGTTCAGCCTGTAAGGCCCATAATTAAGTTTCAAGAAAGGCTGGGCACCACTGCACCCAGCATGCTCTTGTATTGCAGTGTACCTCTTGCTTCAGCTTCCATCATATCATCTGGAGGCCTGTCACGACTGATAATAAATGTACCGCACCCTCATTACCCCAAAGCCCCTCTGTCACCCAGGACACTCACAGTGTCTTCCCTCTCTTCTTGTTTTTTAAGATTAATTGCCCCTGTTGGGTGTTGGGTTTTCCTTTCTCTTCACGGCCTGAACCGGGCTGAATAACGACATTTGATTGGTCGGCTGCGCTGGGATTGGGCCTTGCTGTCATGACCTGCTGAGTCAGCAGCATTTTTACGCACACACACGGCACTGATGACCACTCCAGAGACGAGCCTGACCCCATTACAACACATCTCTCTCTCTCTCTCTCTCTCTCTCTCTCTCTCTCTCTCTGTCTGTCTCCCTCTCTCTCTCTCTCTTTCTCTCTCTAATCTAATGTATTGTAATGACTGCTGGTCAACAGCTTGACTTTATCCTGGTGTTTGTTTGCAGGTCAGGGTTAGAGTTCAAATAATATTCACCAGAAATAACCAACAGACAGCAGCCTTCAGTGATTCAACAGTAAACAACAAAAGATAGAAAGTCAGTTTTTGGTACAGAATGAAACCTCTTCACAAACTAATCAATAAAGGATCTCTGAAAAAAAATTAAACCCAACATCTCCAAGTTTCCTCCGGTACCACCAGGATAACCACCAGGTTTGTCTCGGTCACATCACAGCCGCGACACAGTCGCCGGACCTCGTTGTAACTGTTCAAGACAATGCTCGTGTTTCCACCAACTGCACCACCACATGCTTCAGCAGTGTCCAACAAGCGGCTCTGCGCTCTGCGCTCTGCTCCGCAGAGAATACACGCCGAGTCTATTTATGATGAAAACAGACCACATCCACGTCAATCGAGCCAGACAGGAAGTCAGACAGCAGACAGGCATCATGCATCCAGTCAATTTTTGAAATAAAACACCCATTGCCGGGCTCTACAGAACAACAAAGTCAGACATATTAACAAAAAACACATTTAAAACAGACAAATAACAAAAAGTTTTAACTACGTAGCTGCATGGAGGACAGAACCAAACAACGTCATGGAATCAAAGGGTAGCGGCTGATGATAAGACAGTGGATTTGTGCAAGTAGGAGGGTGGAGAGAAAAAAATACTGGGAGAACCACTGACTCTGCTTTTTTTTTGCAAGTGAAGAGATCCTTTCATATCGTCACTTTTTTTGATATTGATATATTGTGAACGTGCTGAGTTGGAACTCAGCAGGAGGCTCACATGAGACGAGACCTTCAACCTGCAGTTTGGACTCTTTCTAACCGTCTGTTCCAGCTAACAGCAGTTGTCTCTCAGAAGCTGGACCTCAGTCCAACAAGTTGAGTAACACTCGTATTAAAAAAATGCCACCTGGCTCATGACAGCAGCTGAAGTGTGCTCACTTTAAAGGCGCTGCCAGCTATGAGTGTATCAAAGCGTCACTGGCCAGGATTTGGCGACCGAAGCGCTGACAACGACACCGCCACCGCTACCACCCCGGGAGAAATCAGTGGCTGGAAACGGCCCCTGTAATTACCGGCCGCTCTGCTGCGTGCTGATTGATGCCTCTTGATGAAGTAGTTCAGTGATTGAAGAGTAACGACGCTCCGGGAAAATCTATAAGAGGCCTTTAACTGCTGCTGTAGAGGAGCGCCAGGATTGGCCATCCTCCATTCTGCTGGTTAATCAGACAGCCGTTTGGCCCCATCACATGGCAGGCGAACGATCATCCCGGCTCATCAATCAGATCGATCAATCACCTGATAGAAGGAGCACAAACAGGCGGGTTCAGAGCTCCTCACCTGCTGTGATTTCACTCTCATCTGCCTCTCGGCTCTCTGACGACCTGAATTTGTTCAACACTGTTAATGCCAGAGTGCTGCCGCTTTATACTTTTCCATTTCACCAGCGCTGTGTGGGGAAAGTGCAGTTTTATACCGTCAGCTTCCCACAAATATGAAGTAAAAAATAGGAGATTGAAGGTAAACAGGATCTGTCAACAAAACTGCATCTTTGGACAAATGTGTTCATCGTAGGAATACTCTAAACATCAACTTTAATTATTGTTTACAAGATCCCAGTCTTTTGTGCACATGGCCTCATGTTTACAGTCACGACCCTGGACTCATTTGAAAGGTAACTCAGAACTGTTCTTACAGAGGCGCAAAGGTTTTTGCTTTTTGCTTGCCTAACTTTAATCTTTTAGATAGAGATGTAAATGTGCCAGGTCAACCCTGAAACACAGTGGAACAAAAGCCACAAGTGGACAATTAATGTTCAAAGTTTAGTGAAGAAAACATTAAAAATTGAGCTTCCTGCATTGTTTTTCCAGGCGGACACCAGAATGCCATCTTGAGAGTCCATAAAGGCACTTAGCGACTAAATTATATTTGTTCTAATTGGACCTATGAAATACTATATTTTGATACAACATAACTAAGTATGAAGGTGATAGAACAAGTGAAGTGGGACAGTTTGCTTTTTTGGAGACCTCTTGCAGTTTCCCATCATCATCTGAGGACAGTGACTCGGAGCCAAACGCATAAAAATATAAATGGAAGAAATTTACATTTAAAATGTGATGGAGATACTGTACTTTTAGGCATCATAAGTTTTCTAATCAGCTGCCTGAAGTTTGAGTCAATATCCCACCAAAATATAGAATAAGGTGGACGTAGCCACAGTATCCTGGACCTGGGAGGATGTAACAGAAGCACGTCTGATTCCTCTTCTTACTTTTTATGACCCAATTTACACCATCTGCATAAAGACTGGTTCCCTATCATTTTCACTATGCCATTAGCTTCTGCCACCAGGCTGGATTTTCCTGAGTTTCAGCACAAAGGAAGCGCTTCTGCCATTGTTCATCCAAAACAAGCAGAGGTATTGTTTTCCACGGTCACTAACCCCAGGTAATGGTGGAACAACTGGAATAACTGTGGAAACTCTACACTGCAAAAGATAAAGAAGCCGCTGATGGAGGAGGCGAAGAAGGTGAAGAGGGAGAGTGATAGAAACCGAGTTAAACCAGGATTGAACGGACGGTCGTTCACTGGATGGAGAGCGCTTCGGTGTTGTGTCAAAGTCTGATATGTGTTTCCTCTCACCATGGCTTCAAAACCAACATTCTTTCTACGAGATCAGTAAGAAACAAATCCTGCCTACTTCTTCATACAACCGGCTGTTTCACTCTGACTTTTCACAGCGCTGAGATCAGAGTTTCTAGATCAAACTGGGAGCACTAGGAGGGGGGAAGGTTGTCTGTCTCTGCCTTACTCTTTTACTTTAATCCTCTTCAAGTAAAGGGCCACCATAATAATCAGGCTTCATCCTCTGGAGATGGTGGATGTCGGCAATAAGGCCAACAGTTGTAACTCAAGTGACCAACTCCCTTATTCAACTGTCTCTCGTTATTTCTTTGGCCTGTTGAGTGACCCAACAAACAAAAAGTTGTTTCAGATTTCTGAATGCTGAACACCAAATGAGTTGGAATTTCTTTGACATAAAGCGGCTCAGGTTGTGGAAGCGTCTTGTGTCACTGTCAGATAAACGCTTCGGGTTATTTTTCCGTAGTATTTCACAGGGGGCTCCGGGAGGATTCGTGCCTGTGCCGAGCGTCACCGCGGCCTCCCGCCTCCTCTCAGCCTCGGCTTCCTTAATCAACATGGCAGCTGTGTTCCCTCTGCTCCCACCTCCCTTCTTCTCCTCTCGTTGTCATAATCACACGCAAGACTGCCATGACAGGTAGGTATTTGCACGAGATTAGGGCTGTAATATTTTGGCATTAAGGTGAATTAATACTGAATAATAATACAGAGTAATTACCAACTCTGAGGCGCTCTGAGACATTTTAGGGACATGTCAGAGGATTTTCTCTTCTTGCTGTCTTCTTTACCCTCCTCCCAAATGCCACCGTGTATTTTTCCTCCCCTGCTGTTTTCTTCTTCTTCTCTGTTAATAGCGGAGTGACCCCCGCGCTCACAGAGACCGAGCGTACAACTGGTTGAAAGCATTGATTATCACAGAGCAGTCCTTGATGGAGCTGTTGGGCTTGATGCGTGTAATTGTGGTGTAATTAAACATTGACACAGGGGCTTTAACGGAGGCCTGTCAAACTTTCTGACCTTCTCAGCGGCTGCGAGAGGTGAGCACACCATTTATTCCCGCTGGAAGGACACAAAAGAGGTTTGCTCTCTCTTTGGTTACACAGCGGAGTCTTTATGATGTGGAGTGTGTTCGGCTCATGAACAGTCTCTGACCGTGTGTCGTCAAGCTGGATACACTAATTTTTTCACATGCAACCCTATTCATGTCACTGTAGCTGAAGTTTGGTCACCACTGATGCTGAAAATATGAAAGCACCAGCACGTGCACGCCCAGTGCTCGTGGTCAGTCATGTGATCCGTGATTTTTAGTACACCCAAAGAACACTTAAACTTTTTCAGAAAGAAGTGCAAACAAACCATCCAACTTCTTAAGTGGGATGTACTTTGGTTTCCACGTCTGGTTCGCCCTCGTCCTCCATCACCACGATCATATCTGTCACATTTGTTATTTTTGTCCACTGTGGTTTAGCACTGTGAGCATCACCTGAGATGGAAGTAAAATCTAAAATGTAAATGCATTTTCTTTCCAGTCGAGTGTGTGTGTGTGTGTGCGTGTGTGGCTGCAGTTCAGTGTGTTTTGCAGCGTAGGAGCAAACACATCAGGAGGTAAAAAGGGCCACAACGCCTCGCTGTAGCTGCAGAATCATTTCCTTGTGCATTTACATGCAAATTCGCCCCTCTGCTGCCTCTCTGCAGCCACAATGGAGCTCAGCAAATCATTGTCTCATCACAGAGAGATGGATTTCATCCCCAGGCCTCGTGGATGTGGATGGAAACTGGGCTGAATTCATATGCTGAGCTCTCTGCAACTGCCGCAGAGCCAGGCTCCTCGTCCTCCATCATGGAGGAAGGCAAACAGCCCGGGCCCTTTAGCATTTGTGCAAATGTCAGGGAAAAGGACAGATCTCAGGAATTAACAGCAGCAGAGGTGGAGGAAGCAAAAAAAAAACCTTCTCCAGAAGAAATGGATGGAGCTGTGGTGCCAGCCGCTGGCTCGTCCTCCACACAGAGAAATTAATCAGAGGAGGCTCAGAGCCCGAAGTTAAACTGAGTCATGATGAGACTCGCAGCTAAATATTCAGTCCATACAGCATTCAACACCAGGACCGAGCTCCATACGTGTGAACTGCAAAGGTGACTGATATTGATTTAAATCGTATTAAAATCTAGACATGATTTTCTCAAAATATGTCCGCTGTGTTTTGTATAATTGATGAATATTTTGTCATGTTGTGGGAACACATGTCACTGAATATGTGGGCTTGATTGAGCTGCCAGAGGGACTTAAATCAGATCCTTTAAATGTGTTTCTCTCACTCATAAGGAGGCGAAATGCTTTTTTTTTTAGACAGGGTTCAAGATGAGTCATCAAAAATAAGTAAAATGGAAAAAGATGAAAAAACTGCTCGAACAGATTTGACGGTTGAAACAAGAGGTGATTGTACAACATTATATATAATTCCCTGTGTCTTCATAAGAATAAATATTTACGGCACAAAATGTCTCAGATTTGTGCAGAATAGAGCTAAATAACACATTAAGAGCAGTAAAGCTTAACACAAGTTTATGTTAATCCCACATTTTTCTTCTTTTTAATCAAAATACTTTCAGAGAAGAACTAACTCAAACATTTGGTAAAAGTATGTCTTGTAACATTTTCCTTTAGCCTGCCAAATGTTATGTTAAAGAACTAGATAATGAACCCAAAGATCCCATTCAGTTAAACGAGAATCGCTCACCTGATGCGTACGCCAGAACAGTTTTCCAGCTTCCAGGTTTACTTCCTGGTGAAGCAGCCCACTGAATATGTGCAGTCATTTTTCTCCCAAAGTTCCTATTCTGCCCGTAGATGATGATGATGTCACAGCTTTACTCGGCTCAGGGAAGTTTAATGAATCTAAAACCTCCATGGATCAAAATATGAAAGTAAGAGTCATAATTGAGCAGGTTGGAGGTGTCCTGTCAACAGTATAACAGACGTCTCTTTGGTGGCCATATTGGAAGCAAGGCTGAGCGACACCACTGCATCCAGGTCTTTAATACATTCATGATTAATACTGAAGGTGATAAGCTACTTAGCATCAATGCTAATTTTGGAAAAACTAATGTCACAGCAGACAAAAACAATCCATTCCTTATATTTGTCACAGTTCAGCTCTGCCTCACCACTCTGCACCTGCCTGCTTCAATCTGCCAATCAGACACACCCCTCTCATCAAGCCAACTCCACTCACCTGTGCTCTCTGCTCTGCTCTGGCTGCATTTAAGCTCCAACTCCACTCTCACTCATTGCCAGATTGTTCTCGATGCTTGCACCAGACTCTCCAGCGATTTTCTGCCTGATCTCCCGGTTCCGACCCTGCTTGCCTCTGACTATCCTGCCTGACCGATCTCCTGGATATTACCTCAGCCTTCTGTCTTCGACCACGAGTTTCGCCTATCCCCTCCTGGTTACACACCTGCTCGGCTCTGCGGCTACACAGCTCACCACTGGAACTGTCTGCCTGCTAGGTAATCCACCTGTTGCCGGCTTTGCCTTCAGTCAGCGACACCAGACTCACTCCTTCTCTGATCTCGCAGATCACTGTGAGCCAAGACTTTTCTCCTCATCACTGTATAAACTGTTTAAGACTCCAGTGATAAATAAAAGTCATTACCGACTGATATCCTGTCTGCCTGTGCTGCTTTTGGGTCCTCACCATACCCGTGACAATATTTTGCTCTTTTGTTGTTGGTTGTGCAAATATCATTAAAACTACACAACCATCCAAACACTAAAGCGCTTCATCATGTGAACAAATGTATGTTCGATGGACCTGCTGCAGAGTTTTGGTCTCAGCTGGGCCGAGGAAGGGTTCAGTAGTCTTGTTTGTCTGCCCTCTGTTTCCTCTCTTACCTAACATGCCTTGTTAAATCCCTCAAATGCACTGAAAGGGGCCAGGGCGGCATTCGGAAGGGTCGCCATTCTGAACGTTCACTTTCATGTTTCTTTCATGTCCCTTAATTATTTTTGAAAAAAGGTCGCCATTCTGAACCTGAAACCCTAACCTTAACCATAACCCGGTCGGAATGGCAGACTGTCGGAATGGCGGTCCTTCGGAACGGGTGTCGCCCCCCGCACTGAACTATTACATTACATATTACATTTTCATTATATAATATTCACATTAACTCCCTGAATTGAGCAAACTAAGATAAAACACTTGCTACTTTTTCAACCCCATCCCAAAAGTTTTTTTTCTCCTTTTTAAACTAAAATTATTTTTAATCAGATTCCTTCAGATGTGTTCCAACTTCAGCAGCAACTACTTTGCACTCTAACCTCCGTATCAGCAGCTACTTTATCACAGCTGTTATCAGTTTCTTCAGATGGACTAAACTCCTCCAGCAACAGTTTGTATCAGAATGCAGCTTTAACTTCAGTTCAGTTGTTACGTCGGAACAGGAGGTCAGCAGTGATGTCACATTTCACACTCCCACATGTAGGAACTGAGAAACCTTCAGAGGGTTAAAGTTGAACCTGAATGGAAGTTAGCCAGGTGCATCGTGGGGGAAACCAGCGGAGAAAACTCCAGTGAGAAGTCTGCTGCCAAGTTCCTGTCAGACTGTGAAGCTGATAACTGCTGCAGGAGGCAGCCAGTGTTTCTCAGCCGGTTTCTGGATTTTTCTGAACAGAATCTCTGGTGGTGCCGTTCGGAGAGCAGCGGCCTCTCTAATCTTTGGTGACTTCAATGTTATCTTCAGCCGGGCGGGTGGGGTTTTTCGGCAGCCTGAAGGGGGGAGGGGGGGGGGGGGGGGGCTTCTCCAGCGGGGAAAATCTCATTTTCTATTCAGTTCTGCTCTATTCAGAGTGGAAATGTCTTCTCATTAGGCAGACGGTCCACAGAACATCAAATCATCACATATCAATTGGATTATGTTATCATCCCAATTGGATTTTTGTTTGGTGAGTCTCCAAAACCAAAGAGGGTGAGAGTTTGAACCAGTAGTGACGCGCAGCGAGCGGCAGGACCCAGATTGGATCTCAAGTTACTGAACGTTTCTGTTTGGACCGATGATTGACGGCTCATCCTAATTACTCTCCCTCTCTGGCTCTTTTGTCTCCAGCCTGGACTGTTGACTTTTGAGGGTCCGTGTTTGCCCTTCAGTCAGTCACCTCCTTTTTATTCACTTTTACATTTAAGTTGAAAAATAAAAAAGGAAAAATAGCTGAAAAGAAGTCAAATGAAACTTAGATAACTCAGACACTAAAAAAGCAACTAAATTGGATTTATCATTATCGGAACAAAAAACTGGACTGTCAAAATAGAGCAGAATATAATAGTTACATAAAGAGCTGTGCTGGAGTTTGAAAGAACAGATTCACTTGCATGTAAAAGGTTATTTTCGTTCAAATCTCAGACGATTGATAGATGTTTTATCTTGGCCATAACCAGTGTGCATCATTTTGAACCGTCCTTGTCGGAAATTAAGCTGCAACAGCTCGCTTCAATTTAGTGTCCTGCTGAGGGAAATTGGACAGAAACTAGTCGGACATTAAAATGTCAAGATCAGCAGAAGTTAAGCAGAAACAGCTGTAAGTTTCCTGGAAATGTATTAAAGAAAAGACCAGATACTTATTGACTGCTTATTGGAAAATAGTAGAATATTATTAAATAATGTTGGGGTGATTTTCAGTAAATATTGAGGTAATTACTGTGGTAAATATCAAATGTATCACTTGGTAATTACCACCTACTTACCATCACATTTCCACGCCTGTAAAATTAAGTGCTATACAGATTTATTTTCTTGGGTGCCTGTTTTCAAGTCCTGCAGTGATAAAGAATATTTTGTCAAACAAACACACAGTGTGATACTGTCATAAAATATGTATTTTGATGTTTTTGATGGTTAAAAGTATGTTTGTGTCAACACCAGTAATCCTAAACATTCAGATCAGTGGCACGTGACGGCACGCAGCTTCATTAAGAACATTTCTAATTCACTTAATCTGAACCTCTCCGTCTAATTCACTCATTCAATTTTCAAGATTCAAAGTTTTATTAAGTCAAGATTAAAAGCTTTGCACAAAGTCCACACAGCTTGTGTGCTGAAAGCAGCATGTTAGCAGCAGCTTCAGCCTCCATCTGTGTCTACACATGATGCGTTCAGGGACAGTGTTGAGTGTAGGTCACGGCAGCAGTCCAACACACACGTAGTTTTACCATTATAGACTTAAAGTATAAAAATGCACATGGTTCGCTCATGTTATGAGTCATCACATGTCCTGCGTCGACAGACGTGACGTTGAGGAACTTTCAGTTTTTGTTGATTCTAGCGCCCCCTTTGGACAAAAGTGGTACGACACCAGCCATGCTGTTGGAAAGATCTTTGCTAGTGCGTGGCGGCGGCGCGTAACTTTGTTTTGGAAGCAAGTGACAGAGAGACGGAAGGATGGATTGCGATGAGGTAATGTATTTATATGTGATTTTATATGTGATATATGTGATCGGACCCGAGGACAGGCGTTAATAATAACTATATAAAAAAACAGTCTTTTCCCTGATGTTTGTTTGCTGTTACAGGTCTTTATAATCATCAGAGGAATCAGGGACTGTTTCATAAACACTTAAAAAGATCAGATGTGGGACACAGCTGAAACAGCTCCTGCAGAGAAAAGCTTGTATTAGTTTAACAGTTTTATTGTCATACACATAGAAAACATGTTACACTGTAAAATGATGTTTTAGCATGACGTTCTCTCTGATGTAACAGCTCCTCAGTGTCTGAATCATAATTTCAGTGTTAAACACCTGTATGAGATACAACCTAACTGAAGTATTCAGATACTTTACTCTATTAAAAGTAGTTTGGTACTTTTACTTAAGTCAAAGTATAGAAATATTAGCAGCAAAATGTGCTGAAGATATCAAACGTTTCTGTTCCGCAATAAAATGTCCTCTGTGACAAATATTTATCAGCACAGTTACAGTTCTGATTCTCAAAATTGTATTTAATCCTCTGGACTTTTCTGTAATCTTTGCTTTATTGTGAAATATAGAAATACATGAACAGACAGTTCATCATACATCTTCCCTCAGAACTGACAGCTGATATACATCTGAAACATGACAGGGTCATAACTGGACACAGTTTTGTGTCAGAGGTCACATGACAAAGAGCCTGACACAAGACCCACACTATTTAATTTAATTCAACTCTGAAAGAAGAGGTGACTCTTCTGGAGAAATAGAACAAAACAAAATGATTGAAAGGTAGCTGATTTCTGATTTTAGCAGGAGCTGGTTTTAAACTCCACATTGGAAAATTGCCTTCGGTGAAAATAACTGTTATTATATTTTTATCTCCCGGGTCTATTTGTCACTTTGTTATTTGTTGTTGCTCGTGATAATTTCTTGTATTTTTGTATTAAAGTGCAGAAGCTTCAGACACAACATTCAGACTGAACCTGCAGTCCAAACCGTCCAGTCTGACCCGCTGAGACTCAACTTTAATATTCATTCAAGACGACCCGGTGGGACTGGCTTTGACGTCTCTGGGGCTTCAAACCAGACAGGGGAGGAGGAGGAGAGGATGAAGAGTGTGAAGGAAGAAGACAGGCACCAGTCAAGGTGTTGGGAGGTGTGAAGGGTACAATTCGGCAGAGGAGGGGAGGAGGAAGGAGACAGGAGGAGGAGGAGGAGGAGGGAACAAAGGCAGAAGAAATCAGTCTTGTATTTTACTTTTTTGAAAGAACAAAAATAACAAATGAAACCGGAAACAGGAGAGGAAGAGCAGGATGTATGAGGGCAGAGAGAGAATGAAGAAAGGGTAGAAGCTTAGATCTCAGACATTAAAAGGAACAAGAGGATGGAAGGAAATGAGGAGAGGAGGTGATGATGGAGAAGACAGAGGTAGAGACGGGGTGAAGAAAAAGAATTAAGGAGTGGGAGGTGTCAAAGGAAAAACATGAAGGAGAAATCTTAAAAAGGAGGGAGGCAAGAAAGTAAAGTAGTGAAGGCGATGAGGAGATGAAGCCACAATCTGTAAAATGATGCTCAGTTTTTTTTTAAAATTAAGAGCAGAGTAAATGTAAGATGGCAGGTGGAGCAGAAGCAGGAAGCAGTAATCCAGTTTGTAGGTGTAGCTGCAGTAACACTGGCCGGATCCCTGTGAGCTAATCTGCGACAAATCAGTCGTAAGAATTCAATATAACCGGACCTGGTAAACATCGGGTCTCTGACAGCTTTATTTTATCTGTATTCACCTCCTGAACTTCATCTCTCCTCCTCCTGTCAATATCCCTTTTATAAATCTGACCCAATTGGAGCAGCAGAACAACTTCTGCTCTGAATTAAAGCATCTTGCTGTCAATCGACGCGTGAATGTGTTTATTGTTTATGAACAGAATGATCAATAATCTTTGGATGTAACCTCCTGATGTGTTTGACCTTTGACCCATATGAAGTCTCAAAGGAGGAGGTGTAGGAGGTTGTGGGAGGGTTTTTTGTTGCTCTTTCGTCTGCCCTCTGCTCAAAGTTGTCAGTTTATTATATCTGACACAATTCTAATAAATGTGTTTTGTAACTGAAAGTCAACATGAAGCTAATAAACTGATTAGACTTTCAGAGAAGCGTAACTATTTAATGTTGTTGAAAAAGGTGACTTGAAATCTTCAAAGATCTCCACACATGAAGGAAGGCATACAAAAAACAATTATTTAGTGTGTCCAGCATTGTCTCTGCAGAGAAAGTACAATTACTACACTACAATCCATAAAATATCACCTGTGTTTTTTTAGAATATATGAATATGCAAATATTCTTCATGTCACAAGTTTAACTGCAGGACACAAAATGTCTCCTACGTCACTGTGAAGTCCATTCTGAGTGTTTGTGCGCCACATCTGTTTGCTGAATCGTTGACATGGATTGGCTTCAAAACTATTTGTGATGTCACAAACTCGCCTTTTAAAATCAGATTTTCAGTGTGGAAAGAGAAAATGTACTCTGCACAGACATGATTCTACACAGTGACGCTCAAACATTCAACTGGAGGAACAAGAAGAAACCCACAGTTCTGACTGCAGGGGGACATTAACATCTGACTGATCTGACATTTATTTTTGCTTTTTTTTTTATTATTATTATTTCATTCCGAATATGCAAAACATAATATAGAAATGAAAATTTGAGGAAGCAAAATAATAATAAAGCACAGAAAAAAATAAAAATAAATGACATATTCGAAAAGGAGTGAGAAGAAGCATAGCTTGTTAGCTCTCACCCCTTTGTCTAGATAAAAATTATATACATATATATATATATGTACATATACGTATATATATACAATATGTGCGCTTTTTCATGCGTTGTGGTCTCCTGATCATTCGGTGACTCTGATGAGCCTATCAGCTCCTCTGATGGGATCCTCCCCTCAGTCCCAGAGTTCTCTCGGGGCCCTTTAGCTGTGAATAATCATCACAATGTTCAATGTTTCAACCATCTCTTTCTTTCTCTTTCATGTATTTTTGTTTTTACTTTGAGACTGTGAATCAGTTTGTGACATCGTTTAAAAAAGTGTTGAATAGTTTACTTACAGTAATAGTCCGAGTTCTTCTTTCTTTCTTTTTCAACTCCTCCTTCATCTCTCCCTTCATTTTGTCAAAATAAAGTGACTTAATCTGACTTAATTTACGTCTGTTCCTTCTTCCTTCCTCTCCTCCTCTCTCTCCACTTCCTCCTCCTCTCTCTCTCTCTCTTTGTGGTGGAGGAGGAGGAGGAGTGCATGATGATGATGATGGAGGAGGCGGAGGAGGACGGACAGGCCAACATGCTGCCAGTCGTCAGCCATTACAGCGCTGCTCCGTCTTGGTCCTGCAGATCAATGGGCGGCCTAATGAAAGCCAAATGCTGCCTTACTGTGACACACTGAGAGGAGGGGAGGGAGGGTAACACCCAGCCAATGAGGGGACAGCGTTGGTCTGGTCCTGTGTATGAAGCTCATAATGCAGCTGATCAACACCTAATGCTGATATTATTCACCTGATTGACTCAAGTTTGAGCAATTGATGAGTTCATCAATAAAAGACTGCAGGAGCTGATCAACCTGAACGGATTCTAATCAAACACTCTGATCAGATGCTTTATAATGATCATGTTTCAGTGGAGGAATGTATTTATAATCTCAGGTGGGCTTCAGTTGGAAGATTTTATTGATGCAAAATGTTGTCGACTTTTAGAGGAATTAGCCTCTAAAAATCAATCAAATCCTCCTTGGCAGTTTACAGAAGTCTGCGATGGAAGACGCAGCAGTCAGACTCTTAACTGAAGTCAAACTGGCCAAACCACAGTGGAAAAATACTAATTATGAGTTTTAAATCTTGCTTACTGAAGAAACAGTAAAGAAGAATTGGCAGTAAAATGTGTAAGTGCTGAATGTAATTTTAATTATCAAACGTTTACTTGTGCAGATTTTTCTTCATCACTAGAAAGAGTTCAAAAAATGAGTCTTTTCTCTTTAACTTTGAAGATTATTTCTTGAAGTTGGGACATAAATACATGAATATCTGTACAAATAACAGACACAAAATTAAATTCAATCATAGTGGATGTAACAAAGTACTTTTTATATCTGTTGCTCATTGTTTTAGGAAGCTTTAGCATTTCTTCCATTTGTTTGTGGTCTTAAATGACTCACCTTGATTCAGAACAGATGGCATGTTTTCACAAATCAGTACAGAAAATGACCCAAGCTGTTCAACATGGTTAAAAACAATGGATTTTCTTCCACAGTATTATCTCCCAGGTGATTTTTGTTGTTGGAGATTTAGAACAGTTTCTCCTTAAGAAGTCTCTGGTGTCTACTTGACCCCCAACAGTCTGAACTTTCAAAGGAAAGGTTCCCAAGTTAATACTTTTCTACATATGGATAGTTTAAGAGAGGTAGGTATTTAAAAGAAAAAAGACATACATATAGTTCTAAACAGTGAGGAAATATAGTTAATTTCAGTTGGTAATAAACAGAAAAATACAACCACACACCGTCTGAATTCAAGTTTCTCTCTTTTGCTGAACTAAAGCAAGCTTAATTGCCTCGTTAACTCATTGTAAAATACACTTCATTTAAACTGGACATCAACAAAGTGTTGGTTTGTCTCCACAGTCACCTCTAGTTTGGTTTCAGTTCCCAGAGCAAGACGTGAAAATATTCCAACTCTATACGCTGATGATGTCTGACTCTCTCTCTCTATCCTCCGTTGCTTCATGCCTCTCCTGTACACGCCTGCCGTGTCTTCTCGTCCCCTGACACTTCTGTTGCTCTCAGAGGCTGTGTTCAGTCCCAGTCTGTCATCCAGCCATGTTTACTGGGAGGCTGCTGAGCCTGGTTGACTGCGGTGACTCCCCCAGTGATGTGAAGTCACAGTCCAGGCAGCTAATGGGCCACTTAGCCCAACAGCTAACTGAGCTACCTGCTAACAGCAGCTAGTCACTCCAGCCAAACATAGCTACAAGCAAAGAGTATAATTAGCAGCAGTAAGCGGTTATGCTGCCCTTTATCATTTTGGAGCTACCTTAGACTTCTGGCCATTTCTTAGAAATTATTGCAAACCCTGCAAGCAGAGGCTTATTGTCATTAAATGTCGAGTTCATTTAGTTTCAGACAATGTGACTTGGCTGACAGTTGAAGCTCTTGAAGTCTTGGATGGACGGGAAACTCTCCTGGTTGAATCAGTCCTACAGAACATAAACAGCATTGTTCGAAAATATCTTGTTCTTAGATAAAAACAGAGTTTCAAACTCTGGGCATGGTGCACAGTGTTATAAATGTGATTGTCTGAATATGACCAAAATGATTCTTTATTCCAATAAAACCTCTTTCAGAAAAGCTGAACCTGGAGCCAAACATTCATCCTGGTTTCTGAATGAGTCTTAATGTCTTTATCCTGCATGAGACCAAACCAGGACACAGTAACAGAAACTTTCCAACTCTCCTCACTCTGTCTCTGTAACATTAACACCTTTCTTCCCTGAACCTTCCAGCAGCAGCAGCAGCAGCAGTTTAATTTTTCCAAACAGTTCCTGTGGGGACGAAGTAGCAGCAGCAGTAAAGCAGGAAGGCCATAAAACCTGGGAAAGGACATTTCTGTAATTCACTGGAACGTTATGAATCCCAGCTGAGTGTGAGGAAGTTCTGTTTAACTGCAGGCTGCTCAGGTGTCTCCACCATCTGATTTACTCCTGCTCATTTATTCTGTTTGTCTTTGAATGTAAATCCAATAAATGGAACCAGTTTGATGGTGGAAATACCGAAAACTTCATAGCTGAAGCCTCTGCAGCAACATTTAATCAACCAGGAAACAAATCTGAAACTTCACTCAAGTTTTATCTGTTCGTCTGTTGCTATTGCAACCTATACTGACAAAGTGCCATGACAGTTGTAGTTTCCTCTGTTGGATTATTGATACGCTAACTGTCTGAAGCTAATGTGTTGGTAAAACAACATTCTAGGTAAATGTTGATTTACCTTTGAACTACCCAAGAGTTTCCTGGTGAGGTCACTGGGGAAACGATTATGGGTGAAACTACCAGCAATCAGCTACGTCGTACCAATCACTCCAAGAAAGAGGATTAGCGTTGCCTTGGAAAATGCCGGCTCTGGTTAAGTGACAGGACACACTGGAAGTCCACATCCTCATAATTTGTGCAAGGTAGGTATGAGGTGGATAAAGCTCTTTGAAGCCAAGAAGAGCTGCTGATCATTGAAACAACACCCGGGTGGACATGTCAATTTTTGCTCCTTGTCAGACACTATGCTAACAGGTGTTGAAGTTCAGGACACTGGCTTGTTAATACTTTTCCATCCGTCTCAGTTTATGCAGCTCTGAAACATTGCTCGGTTGGCTCTGAGTTTGAAAGAGAAACTGAAGTAGAAGATATTAAAAGAGATAACACCATTACAGGCTCCTGTGTCACTACCAGAGCCTTGTTAGCTGCCTGATCCGTACTGCACATGTGCAACTCTCAACAGAGATGAGAAATAAGGGAGATGTCTCACTCCTTAGCTACTTCCATCATCAGTTCCAGAAAACAACATGTTTCTAAATCAGAATGATGTGGAGGAAGACTTTTTGGATGCAGTCTGATGAGGTATACAACCTTCTGCTCTCTGTTCCTTGTTTGGCCAGCGCATTCGTGATGATCAACGTGATTAAAAACAAAACAGAAAGGCAAACTGAGTGCCAAATTTTAGCAGGTTTACCTTTTGTTTATAAAACCTGCATAATTTTGGAGTAAACGTTTCGTAAAAAAAAAAAAGACCTATTCAGCCACTATGAAAAAAATAAAAATGATAAACAAGGTGTCAATGTTTTAGAAAGTCTGTGAATATTAAGTTGAGGAGCTAGCTAGTAAGCTAACAAGCAAGCTAATAAGCTAATAGACAAAATGAGTGATGGTTTTCAGCAGCTCAACATTTATTTATTTTTTCACCAGGTGTGTAAGTTTTCAGCTAATAACTGCCAGCTCAGTCTGTATTAATGGATTACTGCAAGATGTGTTTTCAAAGGATATTACGGTGTTTAAATCACAAGGAACAAGATAATGCCAGCTATAATTATGAACCTCATGTTTACAACATGTGGTGACGCACTGACTGTAGTTTGAGGTGAGCTCAGTAAATCAACCTGTTAAACACTGTTTAAATGACACTGGATGTGACCCATCTGTTGAACAGACTGAGAGGAGCTGAATGGGACTGAACTCAGAGCCTCGGGTAGATTTCACCTTCAGCGTCTCGAAACACCACCCGTCTTTGAGTTCTTTAAGCTAATATTTATCCACATTTACAGACACACTCCACCTTCAAACTCAGGCACATTTATCCAGAATTACATCTGTTCAGACAGATTTGACCTCACCACTGCTGAATAGAAGTCACTTCGATTTCTTTCACAGCATCTTAAAGAGATTTTGTGGTGTAAATAATGAAAAAGGTTGAAGGAAAGTAGAGCAGAGATGTGACCTGTAAGTTTCTAAAGCAGCAGAAAGTAGATGAGCTGAAAGGCCTGTTTCTGTCTCTTCTTTTGAAATGAGTTCAGTAAAGAGAAGTATGTTTGGTGTATTGCTGGAGCTCATTTCCTGCATCTGTGATTATTTTCCAGGTACTGTTAAAAAAAAAAAAAAAAACGTCTTTCTCTTCTTTCGAAAGCAGTTCTCTTCTCTCCGGCAGCAGCCGAGTGTCCTTGCAGAGCAGAGGACGCCTCGCTGTTCAGCTCCTCCATAAATCTTCAGGTGCGACGGAGCTCAATTAGCTACGATGACGGCAACACCGCACTCCGAAATGTCATCGTCTTTTGTTGCCGCCAAGACAATTACTGTTAAATATCTTTTATTGTTGTTTGTGTGCGTGAGAGCCAATTCTCATTTAGGATTCAAAGGCAAAAGTGCAGACGGTGTCATTAACGAGAGCTGAAGTAATTAGCCGTCTACCTGCTGCTCACTTATCTCAACACCAAAGAGTGTTTTAGAAACTCTGACATTTGACCCCTCCCTCCTGCCGTCTGTCCAGTTCTTTGTAAAAGATGGAGCCCACTTGACGTGCAGCAGTCTCATTTAGTCATAGATAATGAAAATAAAGCGTGTTTAATAAAGCTGAGGAAATAGAAATAATAAAACTATGCAGAATTCATAAGTAATTTAAAGTGGAAGCAGACAACTCTCTCCTCCTGTTGAAACTCTTTGGCTTTCCGTTTCCTCAGAGAAACAACTACTACCCACAGAGTTTATACATTCATTTAGTCTATAATGGAGACAGAAATGGTGCCAGTCTGCCTTCATTTTCACTTTTTTGACATAATATCAAAACTGTTATTACTTCAAATTCTGCACCTTCAACAGATCCCCGACTGTCACCTCACTGAACACCTCTGGGATGAACTCAAACACTGACTGTGAGTCATCAGAGCTGAACCTCACTCATGCTCTTGAATCATTCGTGGAAGATCTGCCATTGAAGGTCCATCAGCATTATTCTGAAACATTTAATTCACATCAGTCTGCACCATCTAAAAATATACTTAAAGCATCAACATGCACTCTCCTTTCAGCTCTGGTTTGGTCTCCACCAACTCCTGAGAAAAAACAATTCTCTTTCTCTTTAGGTCTGAGGTCAGACAACACAAAGAAAGCCACTGTTCAGATGCTGTGACAGAGCAGCAGACAGCAGCAGGTATCTGCTCCTGGTCGACATGAATACACAAACACTACAAAGACACATTTTAGGAAATGTAGATGAATATAGATGTGCGACACCTTCTGTTGCTCGCCGGCTTGTCCATTTGTCTCCATTAGAGTCTGCAGAGGGAATTAAGCTGTGCATCTGTTGCAGGTCATGTCTGGATGTGTCAGCGACACGCAGCATCACTCAGCACAGAGGGATGTATGGAGGCTCATCAACGACTAAACTATAGGAACCTTCAATTCATTTTATACAGCAAGACACAGGCTGGTAAATATTAGCACTCAGTAATCTGATTCTCACCGCTGTGCTTGATTTAAGTCTGGAGGTTTGATCCAGATTCCTCATCAATAAGGACTATATCAATAGAAATACTACAAAACCTGACCTGCAGTGCATTAATGAGTTTTCCCTAACACATCCACACCTGCCAGTAACTGACTGGTCTGTTTGTCTTAACTTTTCCAACATTTTAACGCACAAAACAAGAGTTTTGTTTTGTATCGCATTCATCTAATTGATTATTGCAAAGCTAAGGCTTCATCAGATGTGGTGGTGGCGTTACAGGCACCAGGTTGTGTTCAAGGTGACCGCAGTTCAAGATGGTGTTTCAACATTTGGATGTGAGAAACCACTGGAGAGGTTGGTTTTTGTTTCGGCGACCCAAAACAGATATTTTTGACGGTTAGGGTTAGGAAAAGATCATGTTTCGGCTCACAAAACATGGCTGAAGATGTCCCGACTCCACAAGTGGTTTTGGTTCCTAATCCTAACTGAAGCATTAGCACATTGTCACAACATAAAATAAAAAATGTAACCTAAAGAAATAAAAAGTTTTAACACATCAGTGGTTTTGCTGAAATGTACATTGCCAGGATTTATTCTGGCAATTAGGTTGTTGAAAGTATTTGTATTAAAAAAAAAAAAGTATCATATTTATGAAATCAAAGGTCGCATCTGGTGTGCAGAAACAGACGTTCCTTTTGAATGTACAGACACAATTTGTCTTGTAAATTGAACACATGTTAATAAATTCTGTCCTCACTTTAACTATTTCAGAGCTCATCTTTATTTAATCTTCAATTGACAATAGTTTGCCCTAACCTTATCTCTAAAAACATTCATCAAAACCCTGTTAAATTGAGTTGCAGCATTTTTCTTATATGACAAAAAAACAATTCTGTCAGTTTTCTGAGAATATGATTGTGTGAATATTTGTTTGCTTTTCGCAGAGATACCCAAACCAGAGTTCATGAGGCTCTCATTTCCAGATCGATTACAGCTCGTCGTGGTGCTCGTTCAATACTTTTAGTCATCAATAAGCCTCCATATGGATTTGTCAGATAGCTGTGGATGGATAGAGAGGGTAATGCTATGAACTCTAGCATTGAGTCTCTTTGCTCAGCAGAGACTGTCAGAGCAGAGAGAGAGAGAGAGAGAGAGAGAGAGAGAGAGAGAGTCGTTCTGCTTCAGCGACGGGAAAATGCCACCGAGCTGCTCCGCTTCCCCGCTCATAAATACTCTCAAGGACCGCGGCTTTACAACAAGTCAATAGCTTCTGTTAGCAACACACACACACACAGGCTGGGAAATACACACATACAACCAGCAGTCTGCACGTATACACACAAATAAAAAACACACATCAGCAAAATACGCAGATGCACGCTGTCAAAATATAAATCAACAATCACAGCACTACATAAACACAAGTGCCAGGCCAGCAGAAAGGGCTGCTGGGAGAAATGCGGGGGCCGTGGCTGACGGAGCGGGAGGTAAATCTGTCTGGATGGACGGAGGGAAGGAAAGAAGGAAGGAAGGAAGGATGGATGGATAGAGGGGAGATTAAAACACGTATCTTCATTTAAGAGGTTGGTTTCCTCACAGTGTTGGAGAGAAAGTTGAAACTTTTCTGTCCCGACTTCCTCAAACGTCCCGTCAGCAGAGAAGACAAACTGATACAACTGAGGCTGTAATAATAATCCAAACAAGAAAACTGAACACTTTTACACTGATGTCTTTTATTTTAGCCTCAGCAGCAGCTTCAGGATGTCAGAGTCTGTTTGTTTGTATAGAGCAACACCTTCAAACTGAAAATGTCCTCATCATGCTGCAGGTCGCTCCCAGTAAACGTCAGGACGACGTTCAGATCATGTCTGTGTAGCCTCGGTCCGTCCAGACCCACTTCTGTACATCTGGTGGACATACGTTTACATATAAAACAGGTTTAGTATCTACACACCTAGCTAGGACCCCTCTTGGACGTCTCTTTACGTATAAAACAGGTTCACTATCTGAATGTCCGTGAATGTGCAAGAAAAGCCGAATATTTTGCCATCCAGCCAGGAACCCTTTGTTGGTCTGCAGACATTGAACGCAGTGTCTGAGGTAAATTACTTGTACATCTGTCCTTGGTGGTTAAATAGATTCTAGTCCTGATTTTCATCTCGTTGACAGTGTGGATAGACAGGAAACGAAGACAGAGAGAAAGAGAGACGGTGTGACATGAAATTAGTCTCCTCAACTATAAATGAAGGCTGCATGTCAGCAGGACGCCCCGAGTATCAACTGTTTCCAGAGTTTTGCAAAGTTGGGTTCTGAAAACAAGTGATGGAATGTAACTAAGTACTGGTATTTTCAGGTACTTGTAGTTTTGATACTTAACTACATTTATTGCCAGAAAATGAAGTAATGTGTTACTTAATTAAACTTTAAGGCTTTTACTTACTACTGTACAGGTTACTTTCACTGTTACCAAAGTAATATTTTGATACCTTATCTTTACTTTTACTCAAGTTTGACCTTTTGGTACTTTGTACAACAATGCCGATAACCAGCTGACCTTTAGACCAAGCTCCTGATTGAATACCTGCATTAACTCACACTAATATTTTCTGTTTTTCAGATCTCGACTGTATCTTTAAACTTTAGTGACTTACAGATGTTGAAAGCTGGACAGAAGTCGATTTGATGATGGATTCAATAAAATCAACCGTAGTGTTGGGGTTTGATCCTGCGGTGTGTTCATGTTGTGGTTTTGGTGTCTTTATATAAAAAAAACAATAATTGTTTTAACGAGTGAGCGATCTGCACATGCTCCGTCACTTTATGAGGAGGAAAGTTGCCGCTTGATGGCAGTGGAAGCAGGATTATTAGTTTCATCCCTCGTCAGTGTCCTTCGGCTCGTCACCAGAAGCAGAGACACGTCCGTGGAGGAACAAACTGCCGCTGGTTCGATTCCCTCAGCCCGGCTAATGGCCTCCATATTCATTTTATTTACAGCTCGGTCCGTCCCAGCGGTGTGGAGCTGCTGATGGGTGGAGGAGGAAGATGATAAAGAGAAAAGAAAACCACTGCCTGACTCTGGATTCTGGGTGGCTGTTATTTTTAGCCAAAGCAGCCATAATTACCCGGGCAACGTCTAACAAAATTGTTCAGGCTCGGCTGGGCAATTAGGCCAGGCGGAGCAGCTAATGGAGAGAGAATTACACAGACCTTTCCCCCATTAGCCCCCATTTACAGCAGGAAATTTACTGGGAGTGTATGGACCAGCCGTGACTTCCAAACCAGATTACTGCTCTGAAACCACTCTCCCTCCATCCCTTTATCCCTCGCTCCCTCCCTCCCTCCCTCCCTCCCTCTCATCCTCATCTGCACACAATGGAAATCCATTCATACAAGTAAAGAGGAAATTTAACGGAAGTAGAATTAAGACCTCCTCCTTTATCTGCTGCGGGAGCAACAGTGTCATTTCAGAGAGAGTCAGGAAATGAGTTTACACTGTAATAGTAAAGTGTTTAAATCTGAACGGTCGCCATAAGAGCTGCTAATAGATAATCACTTTATCTGCATTTAATGGTGTTCTCTAGTGACATTACGCAACTTTTTCCCCGCTGACTACGATATGTATATGAATTTGGTTCATAAAGATGCTGGTGCCCCTGGAAGGGATGGGAAATAAATAAAACATGAACTTCATATTACAGTGTAACCCCTCTAGACCCCAGCAGATTTTTAGTGTTAGGTTTAACATTTTACTACTCAGTTCAGACAGAAATGGTGTAAAAGTTGTAATTTATTAAATATAGCCTAAATTCGAAGGTAGCCCCATAACCCCCCCAAAACATAAGGGGCAGCCTATCACCAAAGGAAATTCCAGAGTTCAAGACAGTTTCAACATCAATAAGTGTTGTTTTGTACGAGTGAAACCAAATCTGTGGTGACCCAAAAAAAAAGACGTTTGTGGCTAGAAGTCAGGACATCTCCAGCTGCGTCTGTGGAAACAAAACTGGATATTTGGGCGGGAAGTTTGGACATGTCCAGCCATGTTTAAAGCAACAAAAAACTGATATTTTTGACAGGAAGACGGGACAAAACCAGGTGTTTTTAATGAGAACCAGGAACAATTTCCAGCCATGTTTGTGCAACCAAAACAGGTCTTTTAAGCCAAAACATGATCTTTCCCCAAAACCCTAACCAAGTACTTTTTGTATATTACATAACTACACCATAAACGCAGCATTGTCAAATCATACAATTAAGAATCGGACCTAAAAAAAGTTGGATTATGTAGAAATTATGCAGTTTTTGTGGAAAACTGATGTTGCCAACATTTATTCTGCTGTTTGGGTTGTGTCTTCTGGAAGTTTGATTATTTGAAATCACTAAGAATCTTGTTGTACGCCGTAACATTAAGACCACCTTGATTGGATCGACTGGGTCAAGGACTAAAGAGCACAACTACAGTATCTGTTCATATAATAAGCATCATATTTTATATTCTAAGGATTAAATATATTCCTCTGAAATGTCGACATGTATGAAAGAGAAAATAGAGAATGATCCTTACCACCACTGTGGTCTGTGTGTGTGTGTGTGTGTGTGTGTGTGTGTGTGTGTGTGTGTGTGTGTGTGTGTGTGTGTGAGAGGGGGTCAGTAGCTCCAGGCAGCTACCTGTGGATCTACAGAGCTGCTGCATTAATTATGAACTGTACCAGATTAGAAATGGAGGCGAGGTGAAGAGGAGGCTGCTTCTCCACAGGTGGAGAGGATGAATATGAAACACCAGCATGTGGATCCACTGACACACACACACACACACACACACACACACACACACACACACACTCTCTCTCTCTCTCTCTCTCTCTCTCTCTCTCTCTCTCTCTCTTCATCCTCCCGCCCTTCTTCCACCTCTTCCCCTTCCTCTTCCTCTTCTCTTCACAGCTGAGGCTTAACAAAATATCAAAGGCAAAAAAAAAGAAAGTATTAACAAGGCAAAAGTTCTTGATCCCTTTTATGAGATGAAAAAAAAGCAAAGCAAAGCAGCGAGGAGATTTCCATTCCAACATTAATTCCAGCGCTGGTGAATTTCCAATGTCGGCAGCCATTAAGGCCTGTCAAATCAAATGTGACACCGGGGGAAGGAGAGAGAAATATTCAAATCATCTTTCAAATCTTTTTCCAGCGCTGCCTCTCTGAGCTGTTGCTCTCGTCGCTGACAGCTCTGACAATTAATTTATGTCTTACAGATTATTCCTCGAACCACTGCTGACCCCGGGGGACGTGCACGAGCACACAAACACAACCAGGAAACTGATGTGCACGCATTTCTGCAAGTACCTGCCAGAGGGGGCGGGACACCTCCCCTCCAAGTGTCAATCATTCGTAAAAATTCCTCAGATATGAAGGTAGCAGCTCAAATACACAGAGAGAGAGCAGATAATGTTTAACAAGGGAAATCAAAGGTTCGATCTACTGATTAAAGTTCTGGTGCTGCCGTTCTGAAAAATAAAACAAAACCACACTTTAAACTATATTACACATCCATGTTTCTGGACATGTCATGTGTGGTGGTTCAATCTCTCTCACAGGACTGACATACTGCAATAGATGTTGCATGCACAGAACAGAACAACAAAATCACAGTTTACAAGTTGCATTGACAGAATATCTGATACAAATTATAATATATGTGAAGTGTGTGGATCCAGGAGACGACTGAGCAGGACGAGGCATCGCCAAGTGGTGCCCGAGCCACAGAGAGCAGGCCACACAAGATAATTAGCAGTAAAACAGAGAAGATCAGAGTGAAGAGGCATCACATTTTACAGAAATACAGATATAAGGAGATAGTAAGTAGACTGTTTGTTTCTCACACTGCTACTTAACCTGACAGTTTAACTGTACACTTCGACAATGTTGAAATGTAACCGACCCAAACAGCAGAATAAATTCTAAATCATGGATATGTTGAAACTTCACATTTGTTCATGTCCAGTTTACATTTCTTTGGATTTGATTTTTGTGACAATGCTGTGCTTATCTTCTGGTAAGTTGAAGGCAGACAAATACTTGATAAGGGTTCATAAAAGATCATTGAAAAATATCCAGTGGTTTGACTCTTACAAATGTTGAAACACAGTCTTGAACAGTGGTCTCTGGCTGCATCGCAATTAAAAATGGTACATTGTATTTTGATCAAAGAGGACAGAAACACCAGAAGAAGACTGGCAGGAACAGACAGTTAATATCAAAGTTACTCCATATTTTTATATGAAATATGTGAATTGTTTTCAGTGAACCATATAGACCTGTTCAGTTACACTCAGCATAATTAATACTAACTAACAAGTTTGTTTGGCACAAAGGTCTGTAGTTATTTAACAGCAGTCTGGTGTTGGTGCATCATCACTCCAACTGGAGACTCCTCATACGTTAATGACGCTGATTACCAGCAACCCTGAAAACAACAAGACCACTGCAGCGTTCAAGCGACAGGCGAACCGGTCCTTCATCTTACACTTGCAATTTGGTTTGGTTTGGTAAAATATTGTATATATATATATATATATATATATATATATATATATATTAATTCAGTTTGTGAATCCTTGCAGAATTATAGAGGCCCACAGAACATTTTAAAGACAGAAATCAAATCACATGAATTCAGTTTCTCAGAGTAAAATATTTTGATGTGATAAATGATCTAAAGTTGTGTGTAGTAGTGATAAAATTAACTCATAAATATTCAGTTTCAGATTCAGAAGTCTTGACGGTGGGTCGTTGCTTCCTCCTCCACTGACGGCAGTTAATTTTTGTCAGATTTGTTTTTCGAGCTTCATTAACCAGTGCCAGATTAGTCCTCTGTGGGACGGCGGCAGCGGGGGGGGCGACGTGAGCTCCTCGCCTCCGACCTGCCGAGGTGCAAGCAATTAAGGAACGGGAAGACGGAGTCTGTCAAGAGCGCCGACGCAAAAGCTCAAGACACCTAACCCACTTAGACGCTTTCAGCTCTTTAATAAAGAAACTTCTGTAAACTGTCAAAATGATAATAGCTCGGGCCACCGCTGGTAATTGCAATTAGAGGAGGTGAAGCAGGATAGTGCTGCACACACACACACACACACACACACACACACACACACACACACACACACACACACCTCCTGAAAAACCTTAACCTAGTTTTTAGCCTCTGACATCACTCAGTGGAAAACACCTTCAGAACAAAAACTGTAAAAACACTGAGAGAAAATCTTTAACATGTTACAGGTCAGTTAATCTGATCTGAGACAAACATCAAACTTTGTAACACATAATCAAAAGTGGTTTAAGTCCTTCAAAGAGGATGCTCCTTATCATCCTGCACAATTTTAAAATCCATTTTCACATATTTACATTTTATCAACACTCATGCTTTAACTAGACCTTTTAAAAAGTAGTAAACAGTGACCCCTCTGTCCTGTTTCCAATTTTTCTTTCCTATTTAAATAAATTGCCAAACAGCTAAGTAACTTTGCCAAAGAGGAAATTCAGCAGTCGACCTTTTGTTCATCTTTTTTTTTGTGCCGTCAGAAAAATCAAATATAAACATCTGTTCAGTGAAACACTCTCCAAAAGAGGATGATAAAGTTCTGAGTGAGTAAGAGATGGAAGGAAAGAAAGGAAGAAAAATAAGCATTGAAAGCAGGAATAATATTACAAAGAAGTGAAGAAGAAAAGATGAAAGTTTGTTCATAAAAAGAGAAGAAAGGGAAGGAAAAGGTGAGAAAGAAAATATCAGTGAAAGAGGGGAAGAAACAGGAGAAACACTAAATGTAGCAGAGAAAGAAAAAATAAAGGACAGAATTAATTAAAATACACAAACTGTAGGAAGGAAAGGAAGAGAATGAAGGAAAGGGTAAAGGGGAGCGTACACGGTAAAGCAAAGAAAGAAACTAAGAAAAGAAAAGAAGAAAGGAAAAAGTAAGAAGTAAGAAACTCTGTAGGAAGGAAAACAAAGACAGAGAAATACGGAGAGAGAGGATGAGTGAGGAAGCAGAGAGAGGAGACAGAACCAGAAACATGGACACAAAACAGCAAAGCAAGGAACGAGCGTCAGAACCAGAATCAAGAATCTAAAACACCTCTTTGGGACGACACAATCTGAATTCAAGGCACTGTGAACCATTTATGACTTGCTAGTGTACCAGTTTTGCTGAGCTGTCACCACATGACCCAACGATCTGACAGCGTGTGATCAATCTTCACGTGACCTCTGGATTCTACATTCAGATTATTATCCAGCATGCAGCAGCCATACGAACCTCTTGTTGAATGTAAATCTACACATATACTCCAGCTGTCAGATAAATATGAGCGATGGGAACGTTTTCCAAAATGTGTGAATCCTCAAGTAGAATCTTAAACTAGCTGAAGAGCAGAAGATCCATTTATTTTAAAAATAAAGCACATCTCTTTTTCATAATTCACATCAGCCACGTGTTCATTTGAAACCGTTGACTTCCTGCTTCATCTCTCAGCTGGTGGATCTGTCTGAATCCTCTCGCTTCACAATATCGGGCGCCGTCGACTTCCACATGTTAATGTAGCGGCAGTCAAATATCCCACATTCATATTCATACTCAGCTGTATCTGATAGATTACAACCATCAGCTGTGAGGATCAACGCTGCCTCCATAAGACGAGACGGAGGAAGGAACCGCCGTCTTTGATGTCTTATCTGTTGCTTCGACTGGATATTGATCAGCAGATCTGCGGTTATTTCCAGGTGTCATCTTCATTTTCTTTCACACACGCACAAACACGCAGCAGTGATTTCTCCTCTTGGCATCTCAGGCTCGACTAATCGATTTCAAATCAGACGTTGTCCTTTGAAGCTCGCGCTCGACACTCGCTGCCAAACACACGCCTGTTTAATGAGCAGGAAGTCATCAGGCGAATGTTGGAACCGTCGGTGAAGTGACCGGATCAGCCCGGAGGTTCGTTCGGCTTTTGTGTTTCATAAATTCAATGAGGCTTTTACTGCCTGGCATAAAAGGCCACAAAGACAATAAATGAAGACGGAGTTTTATTTGCATCTCCTCCTGCGGGGCTAAATTTAAAGGATCAGTGAATCAAATCATTAAAATAAAAACCCCTCTCTGCCAAGCGTGAAGGAAGGAGTTAATTACTCAGATTTAGTGGTTTTGGGGCGATTTTCAGTTTCCTATAGACGGTGAAAGCGGAGCTCTTCTTCCGCACTGAAGGATCCATGGCTTGTTTGTGCATGGATTAACAGCAAAGGAAAGGCAAATCAAATAAAATTAAGTATTAATATGCAATATGCATAATTGACAAGCCATCGCTTGGAGTGCTGTTCAAAAACTTGCAACAAGGTAATAAAGTAAACAAGCAGAGGGATGAAATTCAGCTCACAGACTCCCCACCGCCTGAACGTGGAGAGAACAACACGTCTGATGTAGCGAGCAGCTCTATATTTTTATTTTCATTGAATTTTTTTTATCTCCGCTCGACGTTTTTCAGCATCTGTGCTCATGAATATGTAAAGCTGCAGGCGTGAGGTTTACCTGTCGACAGGTTCCTGTTCAGCAGCCTCAGTCAATTTTTCGGATTTTGTATCTTTTTTTTTTTTCATTTTTTCAGAAGAATTATCATCCATGCATATGAATCATTCCACAATGGAGGAGCTGACAACCAGGTGTTGCATTTAGAGATTTTAACACATCAGGGCGGAGGGAGTTTTACAGCTGCTTCATGCCAAACTTCAGCTGCCATTTTCATGATTTTCTGAGCTGACAGAGATGGTGGAGATTGAAGGCCGGAAGGTCTGCACCTGAACTTCATCGACCTCTCAGTTTACCAGACAGCTTCACCGACATTGAAACATTTTCTGCTGTAAAGTCCAAAAACAACTCGCCAGTGAAAACAATTTTAAAGTCTAAAAGCTAAACCCAGTCCAAGGTACTGAGGAGGAAATCCAACAGACGTGTGTCACACCAACCTGACGCCAGAGTAAATGTTGGCAGTGTCCATATCTGCAAACCAAAGTTTACACTACACAGTTCTTTATGTTGTCTGTTTCTTTAAGTTACATTTTTAATATTGTGTTATTTTATGTTGTGACATCACAGACTTCCTGTCAAAAACATCCAGCATCGTCACTACAAGCTCACTTACTCGATCTTGAGCAGCGGTCTCCGACTTATCAGCCTTCTCGCCTAACTCCACCACCATCACCTCCACCTCCAGATATAAAAGCCACATCATAAACATAAATGCTAAGTGATATGAAATGTTTTCTAGAAACATCAGTATATTATATAGCCTGTGACACATACAAAGGTATACATATCCCTGACTTGCAGAAACGTTAAGTGCCTCAAACGTCAGAATTCTCACCTGCACTTAAAACCCATGAATCTTACCTGTGATCTCAGGGTGTCTGTTGCCAGTAAGGCCACAAAGAACAACTTTCTTGAGGGGATCAGAGAAATACAGCCTGACATTTTGAAAAATGGGACTGAGCCTTTATTCCTTCTCCACCACTAATTAAAACACTCACAACAGATCGAGATGTAAAAGTGATGTTAAAACTATAAACAATCTCCAGCTTGAGCAGCCAATCAGTCCGTCTCTGGATCCAACAAACGTAGATATTTCTTAATCTAATAAACAAAAGGAAAGACAGAACCACATTTTTAATATATGAAACAACTCGTATTGATCAGTTTTCACAATCTGCTGTATTTGCTCTTGTTTCTTGTTCAGTGATGTTCCTTAAAGATTGTGATACAACGTTTTCAAAACTTCCTACATCATTTTCGCAAAGAGCAAGAGCCAGTTTTTTTGCTAGCTTGAGGGGAAATAAAGGATGTATGGAAGGCTAGGGCACAAAGACACACCTGTTTGTGAACTACAGACCTGCAACCTCCTGGTTTCTCCTCTACACCTGCTGTACTTCACCTCCACCCCTCTGCAGGCCCCTCCTCCTCCTCCTCCTCCTCACTGAGACTCCATTAGCTCTGCTCTCCATCAGTGAGCTGTGATGTGAGATTAGACGGCGGCGCAGGAACCGCAGAGGTCACTCCGCTCTCCTCTCTGAAGTTTTGTGTCTCCTGACCTGCTGCTGCTGCCTCGCTCAGATAGACGGAGGACTGAAACTAGTCAAACAAAGAGACTTCAGATACACATCGTCTGAGTTCTGACCCGTCTACATCTGCACTATCTTCAGTAGGACTCATTCACTGTGTGTTAAGAGTAAATTAAGACCAACTGTGCTGCAGCTCTGCTCACTCCTGCAGGAAACTGGTTCCTTCTGGAACAATTTCACTTTGGCTGCTCATAGATGAAGACAAGATAAATCCTGAAACAGGTTGATTTGTACTGGAAACGGGTGAAATATTCCAGCCAACTGACATGTTTCATTAAAAAATTGTTCCATTACAAAAAATGAAAAATGTGACTGAATTGTGTGTTTCTACTGGACGTGGCCACAATGTTCACTGAAAGTGTATGAGTGTTTGAATCATGACAATAAAATGTTGGCATTGTACATATCAACAAAATCAGTGTCATATCACGATCAGAATACATGCATATGAGCTGACCACTATATATTTTTAACAAGAAGTCAGGATACTTCCAGCCATGTTTGGTTTTGATGAGATATCAGGAAACACTGAGATATTTCCAGCCATGTTTGTGCTGAAAAAACAGATATTTTTTAACATGTATGTTATGCATGTACAGTATGTTGGTACATTTCTAGCTGTGTTCGTGGGGACAGAAACCGTTATTTTAAACAACATGATGTTTTCCCAACCCTAACTGTGACAACCCCTGAGCCAGCACCTCCCTCCTGGAGCCTGGTGGGCGGAGTAGAGTCGTTAACGAGAGTCAGCACAAGACCATGTAAGCTAGTGGCAGTCAGCCAGTCACTCTCTCCCTTTCTACAGCTGGCATCCACCCTACAGCTGTGTCTTTAGGTTGTCTTATTGCTTGTTTTAACCTTTGTTAGATAAAATTACTCTTGTTAAGATAAATGAACTTTTATTTGCAACATAAAGAGAAGACGTAGTTTCAACATATCCAACAAGAATTGCCAACATATTTTTTCTGGCAACTGGGTTGAACATTTTTAAGCAGCCTGAATCTCAGCAGCTTGGATCTTGGTTTTGTTCATTTCTGTGTATTTTAAATGTGCCTGCTGGCAAATTTTTGTCTCTCTCCCCTGCACTTTTCTCTTTCTCACCTGAACATTATGGGAAATAATTTGGTACTTCCATTTTCTCAAAGAAAAAGTGCAAAGAACAACAACTTTGCTGCTTAGTTTATATTCCAATAACTATATAAAACAAAGTACTGACAGCTTGGGATGTCAGTGGTTTCCCTTTTAGCAAGGGGCTGCTAGAGGCATGTCAGCTCATTACAAAGGGTTCATCCAGCGCTCATAATAGGTTAAGAACCAGTGTTGTAGCTGTAGCTGTGAGGAGAAACTTACTGTTAATAATGAAAAAAACATGTGGACCTCTTCAAGCCACAGTCACAGCTTCATAAAATGATATATAAAAAATAAATTTGGTGGTGCACCTGGAGAATTTTCCAGTTAATGTGTGAGCTTTGTGATATTTTATTCTGTTAAAGACGATAAACCCGGTGTGCGAGCGAGCTGTCTTCCCCCTAAGCCTCCCGTCAGCCTCGTGTGGCTGAAGGAGTCACAGAGGAACAAGTTCCTGTCGTTGGTTTTGACTGTAGCGGAGCCACCTGTCACCCCCGTCTCACCTCCACCCTCCACCCACCGCCCACCTCTCCCAAGTGAGACGCCTTCACTCTGATGCAGCGAGGACGGATCTATGAGCCGCGCTGGTGGTAAAGCAGGCATGCTAAATTTTGCATGGATTCTCTTTGAAGTGTCAGGAGATAAAAAGGGAAGCTCGCCCGTGTTTTCATGTGTTCATTGTGAAGAAGAAGATGAGGCCACATACAGCTGGGCCGGGTTATGATATCAGACGAGTACAGAGCAGATAGAGCTGTACAATGAAAAGAAAATCCCATTTTATTTTCAAGCAGATTTTCTTCACTGACAAAAACATCAAAAAACATTAACCTGAGATCAGACGAGAGAAACTTCAAATACAAATGAATCCTCTTTAATAAATTGTCCTTTACTCTGGTTCCCGCCGTCCTCTTGGACTGGTTTGGCTCTCAGGTGACAGCGTACATGGAGGTACAGGCATGTAACTAAGTACATTTATTTAAATACTATACTTTTGCAGAAAGGTTTTGAGGTACTTGTACCTTACTTGAGCCTTTTCTTCTCATGTAGCCCTCTTAAAAAAGAGACCATAGAGGTTGACTGTGAAAGCAGCTTATTACGACCCACTTTTACATTTCATGTTAGGCAATGACCTCTAGTGGCAGTAATCATTATTACAGCTGCAAAGGAGGAAGTCAGGTGAAGTAGTATAACTGCAGCATTCATGTGCTCCTCTGATGGTCCCATTTCCCGACTTCCTGAAAGTCGTTTTTCCGACTTGTGGGTTCATGTGTGTTGTGTTGGAATGTTGGATTAACATGGACACCAAAAAGAAGTCGTTTAGCATTTTAGCGCTCAAAGTGTTTAAACAACATGTTGACAGCTGTTTCCAGTGTTTGCGTGACAAGGAAGAGCAAAGGAAACAGTATAAGTACACAACACTTGACTAAAAAATGTAAAAATCAACCCTTTCGTCCACCATGTTTCAGCGTCACATGACGCCAACTTCGCACCTCGTGTACCAAAATTGTTGTTTTGACTTGAGTGTTACTGTAGCAAGCTAGCATAATCTTTTAAAGGTATTTAAGATTATTTAATTAATCGCCTGATGAACAAAATGTCACCTATACATGTCACTAATGGAGGGTAAGACTTACTACGATAACATTAATCTTACAATAATTGCTCCACGTCTGATAAGCATCTTGGTCCACTGCATGACTGCATCTGTGTCTGATCTCAGACAGGGGACGTCTTTGTGAAGTAAAGGCTTGTGTATTTCTTATTCTGTAGTTCATCATGATTGTCGGAGCAGCAGAGAACAGCACAGGTACGGGGTAAAGTTACATAGAAAGTAAAGGTTAAAGTAGAAAACTGTTCACTTCTTGCATTCAAACACACAGATGTTGTAGGGAGACACCACCGCAGTGATCACGACTTGTTTATTTTTAAGGCAAAAACAAAATCACCAGACACAAAGAGCAAATGAAATGCAGACAAAATTAAATTATATGCCAAGAAAATGAGTCTCTATTGGACCATATTCATTGAGAAATTTTAAAGAAAATAAGGTGTTCAAATGTTGCAGTAAAGGACGAAGACACAACTCCTCTACACTGCAGTCTCCCTCCTTGATCATCGCTCGCTGCCTCAGAGACATTTCTGCAGGAAGAGGAAGTGACAACGACGTCAAAAGGCCTCCGAGCAGAGTGACACCCTAACACCCCCTCCCCTGAAATAAAAGAGAAAAACTCCTCCCCTCCCCAAACCAAAGCTCCCCACCTGAGCTCACCGAGGGTTTGCATTCCAGTTGCTGGATCGTTAGCCGGGGGTATTAGGCATCTTGCCTGGGCCTTGCATCATCGCCTCCCCGTCTCAAAGTTTTGACGCGCCGTCTTTCCCCGTCTCTCCCTTTTCTCTCACTGGCATGTAGATTATTCTCATCAGCTTCCCTTCGACATCCTCTGGAAGAAAACAAAAGGAAAGATGGTGGGAGAACACCGGAGCCCATTTCTATTGAAGTGCAAGGTGACCCTGATGAAGATCCAATCATACATGACGCCGTCACAGAGCTCCTTGACCCAAAAGGATGCAAACAGAGAGGATTATGGGTGAATTAGCCAAGAGCATGAAAAGAAAAAGTTATTTCTGTCGAGCGTAGGTAATATAAAAGAACATCATAATTGAGTGCAGGATGGTGGAGAGCAGCTGTACGTCAGCTCAGAGCGGCAGATGCAAGGTCACACAGAGGTCAGCTTAATGAACTGACTCTGTTCATATATGTCTTATTTTACATATGTGATGTTGCTCCCACAGAATATATCACCATCAGACATATAATGTTTTCTTGTCAAAAGGAATAATTAGACCCTGAATGCAGCACTGAATCTCAGACATGGGAAATTCCTATGTCAACCATCACTAGTATATCTTGTCCACAGGCAAAGGTCCCGCCAACAGCTGACAAAAGAACAATGCTGAATACAACAAGAATATAAGAAGCCATCGTCCAAGGGCAAGCCGTACAAAACTGGAGCTTCTCTAACTCAATGTTGCCCTAACAAAACTGAGTTTATTGGAGTGAATGAGAACTGTCAACAATGGTTCCCAACATGAAACCCATAAAAGGGCCAAGAGATGATAGACAGGAGAACAGAAAGCATATCAAACATATTTCTGTTCAACATTTTTTATGTATATTACTGGATAGTTGTACTAATTGAGCACAATTTCCAACAGATGTAGACAAAATCAGCTTCACAGTTTTAAATAGAAACAGTCACTTTAGCCAGCTGAAATGGTAAATGTAGGCTAGAGAGCGCTAGATTATTAATTTATACTCTGTAAGTATGTGTAGTTTGTTGGAAACTCTGTGTGACTTATCAATGTTTCGCTAAACATCAAGAGGTGTCTGTACGAGATAACCAGAATTTTAGTTTGAAACATAAAAAAAAAAATGAACTTACTTTATCAAAACAGTGTGTTGACGTCTATGTTCTGTGTTACAGAGATGTCTACTGAAGTTAGCATGCTAACCAGCTAGCCCAGGCCCGTCCTGTCTCCTAACACCACTGTGTAGCTCAGAGATGATAGTCTGATAGCCCTGTAGTTTCAGCTGTGAGATGTAAAAGCAGCCAGTTCACTACTTAGTCTAATAAGTCAACAAAATAAACTCACAAAATGTCAAGAAAGGTAATATTTTGACACCTATTTTTCTTATGAACAGAAAAATACAACCGTACACCGTCTGAATGGACATCTGAAGTTTCCCTCTTTGACTGAACTAAGACAAGCTTAATCGCCTTGTTAACTCATCATAGTCACCAGAACAGTGTTGGTTTGTCTTCACAGTCACCTCTGGTTTCATCCAAATAAATAATCAGTTCACAGAGTAAGATGTGAAAATATTCCGGCTATATACGCTGTCCGACTCTCCCTCTCTGCTCTCCTGTCCCTGCCTGCCGTGTCTTCTCGTCCCCGGCGTCATAGTCCTGGTCAGAGCCGCTGTAAATCACCTCCATACTGTATCCCGTCTTCACACTGACCTCCGTCTCTCTGGGAGTTCAGTCCGTCTGCTGTCCAGACCCATTCACTGGGAGACTGCTGATCCCTGTTGACCATGGTGACTCCCCCCGCCATCTGAGGTCGTGGTCCCGGCAGACTCCCATCAGCTAGGGCCACTAGGGCTACTAGTCTTAGTATTGATTTAAACATTCAGTCTGTCTCCACTTCAGTTCCATTCAGCTCCACGTCACCCTCTTTGTTTAGTCATAAACGTTTATTAGCCGTGTTTGAACGTCCTGAGTTGTGACCAACTGACCACGACTGGATCAAACACAGCAGCCGTGGTGTTGTGACTTTATTCTGATACATATGATCTGTTTGGATTGAGCAGGCATGAATCATTTCTTGTGTACTGTACTGTAAGTTAGAGCATCTCTGTGAGTCTGATCCTTGAGCATTTATTGTGGAAGAATAAAGCGGCTGTGAGCTTTCTGTGCAGCTTTCTGGAGCAGGGTGAGATAAAGGTTTCCTTTGATACGATGACAGTCGTGACTCTGTGGCTGCAGCGCTGCTTTGGGTCGTGCATCTGCTGGGAAAAGCTCTGCCTTCTCTTTAATATCATTTCTAAAGAAATCACTCTCGGCTCCCAGCGGCTTCGCATATTTTGAGCGCTCAGGGCACAGAGCACCAGAGGTTAAATATATTTCAACTTTTTAAATGAAGAGTGTTGCTCCTAGAAAGTCTTTCCAGCAGTCACTCAGAGACAACAGCAGCTGTGACCGGCGCTGCACTCAGCGCTGTCTGACGGCGTCAGCAGACAGCAAGGGCCTTCAGTGGAACATGACACTGGTTTGATTGACAGGTGACCGGCATTGAAAAGCGTCCAGGCGGATTCGTACCTGCAACCTCTGTCACCTCCTGTCAGTCAGCTGTTGAAGAGCCGGGTTACTCAGAACATAACTGTGCTATATTAAGTCATTTGATTATACAGCGGAGGTTTAACAGAAGCAGCAGGCAGTTATTATTATGTGATCTTCTCATATTGCAATTTTCTACATAAGTATAACAAACGACCGTCAACCTCCAAACAGCTGGAAGGGTTTTTTTTGTTGGAAAGATGAATCAACAGGTACCTATTATATAGACATAACTAGAAAAGAGACATTTACATCAAATTCTTCAAATGTAATGTATGGATACTATATATATTCAACAAACAGCTGTAGCATCTCTAAAACATGCCACATCAAACCGAAATATCACAAGTGGGGAATTACATGCAAAACATGATTCTTATATACACGTTAGCCTTTTAATATTTAATGACTTTATGCGTCATATTTTGTCTCTTGTTTCTTAAAGGTGTAATTGTAGAATATGGCCAGAATTTGAAGGTAGTTCAAAAAACACAGGGGGCAGCACCAGAGTAACCGACAACTGCTGCTCTTTGCTAGCTATCCTCGGCTTTAGCTACCGCTAGATAATTAGCTCATGGCTCAGTAGGTGGTGGAGCCAGTGGCTGTAGAGTTCGTCTGGAGCAGGACTTGGTATCTCAGTATGGAGCGTTGAAGCCGTTTTGGATTAACTAGCGACCCTGTTAGCGTTCACCGGCTGTCAGCTGATGGAGCTGGAGTCGAGGAGAGCACACAGTTTGTTTTTTAAACTTTTGGGATTGAAAAGTGGATTTATCTTCACTCTCGCTTATCAACCTCCACAGCAGCGAGTGTGGAGCTGCCGAAATCGCCTGTAATGTACTTTAATTCTCTCATATTTGACTGCTGAATGGAGGGAAATGTACTTCACTTCATGAACGCACAGAGAGGGGATGGGAAAAAGAAAAGTCACTTCAGGATACCAGAAGGAAACTCTGGTGAACTCTTACTTTGGTCTAAAGTACATTAAAGTATTCTGTCTTTTTGTGGCGCACCTCCTAGGAATAGCAAAGGAACAATTTGCGTCTCTTTATGTGTGAACACTGACAGCTTGTTAGCATTAGCTAGCTTGGTAGCGTCCAGCTAGGTGGGCTTGTTTAACTAATTGGGCTCGGTTCAGCCCCACCCACGCTCCACCTCTTTGTCCATTTTGGATTAGCCTGCAGTTAGGCAGAGTCAGGTGTTGCCAAGATGGCGACGACCGTTACTGCACACTTTCAGCTTCATTCTGGCTCTCCAGAAACCTGTGAGTGATGTCACCGTGGCTCTGTTCACTATTTTTAAAGTCAATGACTGAGTTGCAAGAGCAGAAGTTAACCATAACCAACACAACCTGAGGCTGTACAAACAACCTGACAGGCCTGTAAGTCCCTGCTCAGGGTAAAACAAACACAAAACTGCTGACAGTGATTCAGAAACTCAACCAAACCACATCTTCTGAAGGTTGAAGTCTCAGCAGGTTTTAGATTTGATGTCCACGGACTTATTGATTATGTGACTAAACACAACACAAACAGTGAAATGGTTCCTGTTATATAACAGACGTGCTATCGTTTCTCAGTGTTTGAAGAGGGTGAGTGGTGGAAACAAACAACTACTGTGGCTCAAATTAACAAAGTGATGACTTATTAATGTGAAACAGCACACATGAACTAATGTTAATATTTTACTAAACATTTTGCAGAGATGAAACGATCTCTCCTCCCCGCTGATTCCAGGAGAAACTGATGAACGGACACAAGAGTAGAAAGAGTGAACAAACAAAGCTCTGAGCGACGCCGAGGCGGCTCGAAGGATCACAGACAACACTACCGCACCAAACCAAACACCGGCGGCTCGCACTCCACACCAAGATCTCCCCAACTTCTTCAAAGATGGCTGATAAAAAATGGATGTTAAACAGTTGCTTTCAAGTGCAGTGGAACCCGTAAGATAGAGCAACTGAGGTGTTTGATGTTAATTCTACTGTTAGTCTTTGAAAAAAGTGTTTGCAAGTTGTGTGAGAAGAGCCACACACACACACACACACACACACACAGACACACACAGACACATTAAAACAACTTTGAACTGCTAAATTGTTCTAAGCAACATGGCTGCAGGAAATTTTCTGCATTTGAAAGCCGCTCAGGCCCGAGCAGAGATAAACAGCGGCGATGTTGAATTCATGTCTTGTTTTACTTTGAAAGGGAACAGCATCAAAGGCACGAGGCAGAGCATCCCGCAGCAGAGAGAAAATGAATGAAGAAGAATGTGTCTTTAAGTGTTTCCGTTTAGAAGCATTCAGAGTGAAGACAGTGTCCGTGTTCAAGAGCCAGTTATAAACTGAAATAAGAAAAGACTTCCTTCACCTTTTTCACTGCTTTTATTGCCGTGACATTTAATTTATGTTAAAAAAAAAAATGTCTAAACCAGTTTTCTACATTAGCGTGTGTTGACAGGTCTTGTGCATATGTGAAAACAAGTAGTAAAAGACTCCAGAGGAAGCTGCATGTAATCTGATAAATTACCTCCAATCATGTCACTCAGTGGCTGAGTTGCATTGTGGGTAATGTAGGCACCAGGTTTTGAAAGGGATGAAAAATGTGTGGGGTGCACCGCCCGACCAGTGGACGGCTTTATACTACTTTTCTCACATGTGTAGTACTAGATCACAATGTAAAAGATACATATGTGAAATAGGTTAAGTACGTTACGTACGTTAAAAGAACTTATTTGTTACAACCATCATCCCCATCCTCCTTCTTGCTCTTTGTACTAAGTCACCTGACTTCCTCCTTTGCTCCCTACATAATTAATACTTTTGTTCTGATACTTCTGCACTAAGCTGCTCGCTCAGACAACATATGCAGCTGTTTTTTGATTGTTGCAGTACCCATAGTCCAGGTCTCATCCAGCATCATCACTTCTTGGAAGAACTTAAAATGAACCCAGACTCTGTTCAGACATTTTCGCTTCGTGCCGCCACTGGCCACCAGCTCTTTAAACATTCAGCTCTTTAAACATTCATCCCAGAATAAATTATATGAATGTCTGAGTGACTGAAATGTCCAGGTTCAGTCGGAGTCATCCAGGTCCATGATATGTTGTATGATTATACACCATGGGCTCCAGAATAGCTGGAACTAGCTAGGTTAGGCTAGGTTGTTCCATGTTGTGGTACGCAAAACACCAGATCCTCTAGGGGGTGCTATTGAAGCTGTCTTTCATTTACATTCTTGCTTCTTATACAATACAATCATAGAAAATATTTGTTTTCCACATTACACAGTTCATATGGAAGCTGGTACCACGTAGAAAAAAAACAGGTCATTTCTGGATACCGTTGGCTGTATGCGCTGCTGTGTTTCCACGTGGCTGCTTGACTCCTGCCGGAGAATTACTGCTCCTGCTCCTCCGCCGCCCCTCAGCCCACACAATGCATCCATTTAGACGTTTCTGCCACGGCCTCCTTTAATATTAACGACGGCAGGGGGAAAGCATGTAAAAACAAAAGCTGCATTATTCCAGAGGAAATTCATAACATGAAATATTTAGTGTTGTTTTATTTGACAGAAATGCTGAAAGAAAAGAAACATGCAGCACAAATGCACACATGCTTTTTTTTCTCTCCCATGATTCCACTGGGGTCTCCTGCCAGGCGTTCTCCTTTCAGCCTGTAGCACATGGCCTGTCTGTGATAAAGGGATGTGGAGAGCAGAAGAAAAAAAAAAGCTTTTAAAGTTGTATTTGGCGTCTCGGCGCTCCCCTGTCAGCAGGCAGCAGACTTCTTATGAGATTAGACGTTTTTAGGCAGCCAGTCAGTCGACTTCTCCGTCTCCTCTGCCTCCGTCTCCGTCTCCACTCAGGCTAAGTTTGGCCGCCACGACCCTGCGGGGTTTCAGAGCCCTCGGTCCTTCTCGCTATCTGCTGCCGCCGCTCTGAAGGCCGGCCAAAATGGTCTCAGCGGTGGTGGAGTGGTAACTGAAGAAGAGGGTCAATAGGAATATCTGCTGCTTTAAAAACTTACAGAGACCTTAAGATAATACTGCAGGAAAGTTGTTTTCTAAGGTTGTTGAGCCAAATGTGAAGGAATATTAAAGTGGCTGTAATATTTATTTATTTTATATTAACATCGGACTGTATGAATACTTGTATATGAAAGGATTTGCTTATATTGATGGAGGAAGCTAAGGAGAAATGCAAAGTCGGATCTTAATCTCTCAGCTCATTGTTTTAAGCAGTCTGGTCATGAACTTTACTGTTTTGGTTCACTGCAGGCAGAAAAAGCTCTTTAAACAGCCTGCTGTTTACTACCTGCTTAGCAGCCAGCAGCACGCTGTTGGACACTACCTGATGAACAAAGTGGAGCATTAGCAGCTAAAGAGCCAGACAAAAGAACAAAAGAAAGGATGGTGAATGTTGGACTTGACTGAAGAGCCTGTAGATGGTCAACACATCTCCGTTTCCCCCCACTGTATAAAAATGTAGCCAAAATATCCTGGATACCAGATTCTGTAGTGATCGGAGGCCCCGCCCACACACCTGCCAATCAAAGCTGAAACCACTTTATGTGTCCTGTACTTTGAGTTTGACCCATGTGCCATCTGCTAACATGGAGGGGGCGGGGTTTATGATCAGTACTGTAGCCAATCACATCATGTCGTCCATCTTAAATGGTTGAGACCAAAACAGAGCTAAAAGGACAGGATATGTTGGTTTAAATTCACAACCTGATCACCAGAATAAATATTGGCAATGTACATTTGTGTAAACAACGAATATGTTGGAAGTTTACATTTCTTTATGTTGAAACTTTGCATTTTTAGGTTTAATTTTCAGTGAATGTGGTGATAACGCTGCACTTATGTTGTTCATTATTACCACAACATTAAAATATTGGACGGGACAAACAATATTTAGCTTTTCTTTTAACCTCACCGGAAGTAACCACGAGTATAAATTTGTCCTGAGAGGGAAGATCTGGTGCTCTTTAACATCTAGAAGGTTCAGCATGATCGCGATCAGGATATTTCATGACCAAATTCACATTAGATTTGGATATTGTTTGAGCACAAGAATACATTTTGTCTGGATTTTGACAGAGAAAAGGTTGTTGAAGTTCTTCCTCTGGTGACGATGAAAATCCACAACAAGCTTCAGTATAATATGACCAGGAGTTGTTCATTGCAAGAGCTAATTACCATCCTCAGGCCCTTCTGCAAGTGGTAAGAAATAAAGAAATAAAACCTTGTTACAGAAAGTCTTTTGGCAGAAACTAAAGCTCATTTAGGTTATTAGTTACCTCAGGTGTAAGTAATCTCATTCTAAACAGAAAACCGTGCAGGGAGCCTTCAGGTAGTCCATTAGTACAGCGCTGAGGAGGAAAATGGGAAGAATTATGTAAGAAAAAGTCCAACTTGTGTGGATTTGAATAATAAGCTTTTATTATAGAGGCAAGGAAACAGCCCCTACATGCATCTGAATTCATCTTCATTTACTCTGCTCTCAAATTTCTACAATTTCCAAAGAGTAATGAGTTTCTTTTCATGAAACCTACAGTTAAGATAAGGGTACGTTGCTTTATTTTTTAAACAGTTTTTCGTATTAGTGACCTGGATGTAAAAACACAGAGCTCAGCACTACCTGGACCTGAAAGTTAATGTCATTAAAACCTCATTAACTGTGTGCTTGTTGTTGCAGCCTGCTGCTGTCGGCTCTTGGTGCACAGCGATGGCGCTCTGCTCACCATCCCACCTCTCTCCGACCTCTCTGATTGGCCGGCCTTGCTTTGAAGCCTCACCAATTAAATTCATTGTCCTGGCGGCGAGGGCACTCCCCCCTGTAGGTTAATTATGTCATTACCCGCTTGTTGGTGAGATTGTTTGATGAAATATGAGTGTAATAAAAATACATGGCCAAAGGCGATATTAAAATGAGGCCCAGAGCTCGGAGAGATCACATCGGCTCCTCTACACTGTCAGCTTCATCATTCACATCACGAGGTAAATGTTCGCACTGATACAGGCGGGCAGGAACACAAATAAGATGCTTGGAGCTCTCAGACAGACACAGATTGGGACCGGAGGGGACCGCTCATTCATCCCAAAATGTTATTTCTATGCAAATGAAAGGGGCAGGAATTAGAGACAGGAAAGTCGAGATGGCCACGAGTCGCACCGGTTGCCATGGGGACTGAAATCTCATATCATCAGAGTCAAGTGGGGCATGAAGCAGATGAGTTGAGAGCCAAGAGGGCAGAAGAAGAGGGAGGAAGAAGAGATGGGGTAGTTTGAAAGGAAATAACATCCCTCACTGTGGGGACCGTCTGAACTGAAATGGCAGAAAGTTAAAAACTGTGAAGTGAATTTTGAATGTGACATCAGACGACACATCGAAGGTTTACAGGAAGGAACATATTACTTAACACATTCTTTCGCTTTCTTTCTCATTTCTGAATAGATTGAAACATTGCATGCTTGCAAGTACTTGTGTCGTGGCCCACCCCTTTTCAGGTGACGTTACTGTAAAAACTAATCACATCGCTGTGGTGAAGCAGTACCGCTGCCTCTATTTTGATATCTGTTTATAGAGGAGCAGATATAGAGATCAGGTTGTTTTAGCTCCACCTCCAATGTTACTATATGCTGTTTATAAGGTTCATTATTAGCTCAATTTATGAGGATTAATAATGTATAAATACCCTCTGCTCCCGGCGGTCTTTGGAGAAGACTGTTAAATCAATCGATTTTAAAAGCAGGTGTTTTATGGTTGGCTCGTCGTTTGTTCGTCGTTTGTCTGCAGACGTACCGAAGCCACAGAGCTCTTCTTTTACCATCCTTCGTTCTTGATGTGTAAAATGCAACACAGTGGCTTTAAGGCCTGGTGCTGCAAGTTTTTTTCAGTTTTGCTTTTACAGTTTGTTTCCGCCCAAAAGGAGGCGTGGTTGTTCTAGTGACAGGAAGGTGATGCACCCCTGTTCTCATCTAAATCAAGAACTGTCTCCATCAGTAATACGATTTCCATATGTACAGAGAGTAAATCTAGAGTCTGTAATCTTGGATCTCTTGGTTGTTAGTCTCATGGTCCAGGTTGCTGAGTTCCTCCTTCACTGAGCACTGGCGGTTTTTGGATATTTTGGTACAAATGCAGCGGAGGTGTTAAATCGGATCTAGCAGCTGGGTGCCGCCATGTCGAATCACAGTCTCACCTCCATGTTCTCTTGAGCTCAGCGTCCTTGTCCTCTCTGTTTTCTTCTGCAGGTTTTTTTTCCACGTGTAAAAACAGATACTCACATGTAAGAGGGCATGTTGAGAGTGAAAATGGAAACTGGCACGTTTCAATACGAGAAAGGTTTTAAATCAACATGAGGAGAAGTCAGGATTCATGTTTTTTTACTTCTGTTACTGCTGGTCTGATTACAGAAGATCGGAAAAATGGGGTGAAACTCCACCAAAATGACACTAAGTGATGTATTAAACAGCATCATAATGCTGGACTGATGGATTACATTGTGATAACTTTGTTTTGGTCTGCCTAATAAACTGTGAGACTAAGTGTATGTTTAAGTTTCTTTCTACAGTTTTGTGCTGTATATGTTGTCTGTACTCCGCACCATGTTACTCAGGTAAATGAAAATCTGAATCATTCCTCCACTTTAAAAACTGAACTGTGTTGGTGGTCGTGGCCCTGCTCTGTATGAATCTGTTGTGTAACCTTGTGTAAGTCGTCCTCCACTCAGAGAAAAAGCCTTTTCACTTCTCACCTCTTCACCCCGCATCATCATCCCGGTGACATCAGCACATTCGCCGAGTATCTCTGAGAAACCGTCTGAACGCAGCTATTAAAATCATGAAACATTAACGGTGCTGAGAGCAATTACGTCTCTCTATAGCCAGAGGGCTTCACTCATTTATTATGCATCTGTTGCTTCCCCCCCACGTCCGGCTTTCAAACTGTGGGGCAGGTTAGAGCCCGAGTGTTGCCGGCTGAGATCCTGCCACTATTAAGAGAATTAAATCCAGCTAAGAGGGGCTCTCAGAGAGAACATAAATTCTCCATTATCTCCCCTTCTTGGTGGCCTCCTCCATCCCTCTTCTCCAGCAGCGGCACAAGCTGATTTTTACTGCCGTGCTCTCATTTACCCTCAGAACTCGTCTGCTGGAGACTCTTAAAGCTCCGCCGGATAAAAATAAGATGTGTTGAACGAGTGCTTCAGTCTGCTTTCTTTTTTTTCTTCCTTTAATGTTTTGTTTGTGACACACAACTTTAAAAAAAAGCATTAATATAAAAGCCTGCTGTGACTGCAGAGGTCGATGATGCTGCAGCTGTGGGAAGTGATGGGCTGACAGATTGTATGGCTTTATATTTCCTATTTTTTTATGTTTTTATGGCTTTTGAACTGAAGTGTCTCTATATGAGAGCAGGGTTGATCTGTGTAAAGTGGCTTGAAATTTAAAGTTTATGGTAACGCTCTGAAGCCCATAAACACTGACATAATGTATCAGATATGCCTTCACAATGCATTATGTCATATTACAATAAGGCCTGCAGGTATGATTTGTATTGTATGAGGTCGGATTTAAAGGATTCACATATAAGTGGATCCATTTTGCATTAGAAGTTTAAAAAATGTATGATAAGGTGCAGACTGGAGCTAAAAATGGTTGAATATTGTAGTTTGCCAGATTGCACCATTATGCTCACGACATCCTAGAAGCTTTAATGTAAAATGCATAGAGCAGATGTGACAGTTGAGCATTAAACTCTGAGGGTTCATGACTTCAACGTACACACACAGTCATAAATACAGATTCTGTGTCACATTTATAAAGCTGTGTGCCATGAATGGATGTAGACGCCCTACAGACTCATTCATGCTCGGTGTTAGATACAGATACAGATGGAGCCCTCGGTCTGTTCACTGCGTTCATTTCATCCACGTTTTCTGAAAGCACACAGACACAGAATGGAGCAGTGCCACCAGAAACTGTGGGGGGCAGTGTAGGCGATAGTTCACGCCAGACAACGACAGGACACAATGAAGAAGTTTGAACAATGGCGGACATCAGAAAGTACTGGAAATGATGTTAGTCAGCTGAAGTCAGTGTGTCTCATCGGTAATAATAGTGAAAGAATTCTCCGTCAACATATCATGATGTATTTAATGACCTCACAGACCACAGTCATCTTTCATTATCACAACCTCCTCCGACATCACCATCTTTGCTGTTGTCAGAAGCTCTTGACTCAAGCGGATGTTTTACTAAACGTCCATGCTGACATTAAGGACACGTGAAAGTATGTGAGCAGCTACAGTTACATTGTTTGAGATGGACTTATCTATGTTTGCATGTAAAGTGAGGCCTAAATGAGCCTCATCTCGCCACAGTTCATCTTGGGCAGCATCTGTCACCAATGGTGCAAAAAGCTGCACTTGAACACACCACAAAGATTACAAGTGAAGGCCAACCAGCTTGTTCTGCGCCTGCATGACAGGAAAGAACATCCTCCATACCACCAGGTGGCAGTCATCTGTATTCATCATTTGAAAAGGGAAAACTGAAGACTCAGGACTGCAGATATAATAGTGACATGATGATAAAGTAAAGATAATATTTCCACTTACAATCGAGAACAGCACCTCAAGCGACTTTCTCTGTCTTTTCCTGTTTATCTTTCCATGCACTGATTTGCTTTAGCTGAACAGCCAGTTAGAGAAGTTTCTGTCCCTGACGGCCTCCTCTGCCAATTCTACATGCCAAAGAGCGGCGACCGGGTACGACTAGCGCAAACGGTGCAGGACACACTGCAACAACTACGGCCACAGACCCTCACTGACAGTGTGTCCAGTGTTGCCAACTTAGCGACTTTGTCGCTATATTTAGCAAGTTTTCAGACCCCTCTAGCGAGTCTTTTTCAAAAAAGCGACTAGCAACAAATCTAGCGACTTTTTCTGGTGTTATTGAAGACTCTGACGTGAGAGCACATATCGTTGGCTGATCCCGCCCTGACATAAATGTAAAATTGTATTTGTCTAAAATAAGTTAATTTGTAGTTCTAAACATATTAAGGGTGCTTTTTACTCACTTTTTGTCTCTCCCATGACGTTATTCCTCTCTCATACAGCGTCCATTACAATTACATGCACATGGCTGGCTATGCAAATATGGGGATGACGTCATTTAGGGATTTCTAGTGACTTTTAGGACAGCCAATAACAACTTTCCTTACTGAGGAGTTGGCAACAGTGGGTGTGTCATGGTCCTTACACCTTTAAAGGTGTAATACGTAAGAACTGGCCACCTTGATTCAAGGGGGCATCATATCACCAGAGTAACCCCCAACTGCTGCTGACTGTATTCTTTCTATGCATTAACATCATACATATTGTAGTCACAGTTTGTTAGCTCAGTTAGCCGGACTACAAAGGGAGTGTTGGTATTTACACCGATGGCACAGGAGCTTTGGACCCCTGGGAGAAAGAGGTTTTCAGGCCTGGTGCTAGCTGGTGTCATCACAATACATAGATGTCTTTGACATAAGGTCCAAACTGTTCTTCACATTTTGTTGACAATGTTAGTTAATTTTTGACTGTTTAAACTAAAATTCTTACTTATTGCACCTTTTTAAATGAAGAGATCTGCAACAATAAAGTGCAGTTTCACTGATTGTCTCTCACCAGTGAGCTATTGATAGCACTTTTATAATCATTAATTCATCTTGTGGCTGTAAACCATCATCTGCAGGGATATCAGTCATCTTCATCAATATGAAACAGATAATTAATTATTTACTTTATAGCACTCATCATATCAAAAGAGTTATTATAAAGAGCTTCAACAATGAAAGAAAATTACGTCTCTGAAATATAATACATAAAACTAAACACAGTAATTAATCAGACAAAGTTATAAATGCACCTCTGATTGGCATCGTACGGATCACTGTGTCGACTGCAAACAGTCAAACACAATGAGTGAAATTAGCCAGCAAATTAAACAAATCATGCTTTGTCTTTTTAATTCTATCACATGTTTCTGCTTCATCTGCACGCTCCACAAAACCATGTGCACATTCTCATTTTCTTTTTTTAATAATAGCAGTAAGGAGACAGCGTGTGCCATCGTTTAGAGATCTGGCCCAGGATCCGTTTATAATCTGACTTATGTGTGCGCTAATGTGTTCGGATGGAGATGCATAATGGGCTTTAGAAAAATAATGTTCTCCAGAGGTCAATCACGTCCCTCCATGTTGTGTATTAAATGAGCGATAATAGACTCCTGATGTCTGAAAGCAACGAGCCCCAGTAATTTTTTTTTTTATTAAAGATTTATTAAATGTGATATTTAAACAAGTTTTCTGACTTCTGGAACAAAACCTGGTGCTGTTACTTTGTCTCCATATTAAAATCACACAGAGTACCATAATGTTCATAACACCTTATATCTGTCACACAAAATGGATTGAGCAATCATGAGCTACAGTAATAATGGACCCTTTCATGCGCCGTAATAATCCAACCCACATATGACTACTGCTAAGACATCAGTATTCATTATTAAGAACCTCGTTTGGTACATTATGCATGTGCTGTAATGTCTTTTACAGGTATCACTATATACAGTACGTAGCTACAAGTATGTGGACACCCTGCAGTTAAAACCTGGTGGAAAGCCTGAAATCATGAATAATAGAGTCAGCTCATGAATGTGGCTATAAGAACTGCTACAGCATGTTCAGGGGAATATAAATATTACTATGTTGTAAATAAAAGTTGGTCTATAACACACATATTTACTCTGAGGAAATTAATTAAACTGTAAATTAGGTAAAGTGAAGTGTTGTGTTCAGGGACTGAATGTAAAAACACAGAAAACCAGGACGACAGCAGTTACTTCCATACTGACAAGACCAGAAGAACACAATCAAACTAAACAGACGAGATAATTAATGATCAGAGACTCAATGGAGTCAAGTTGTGAAAATGAAGTGTAGAGTAGTGAGAAGAAAAAGGGGAAATCTAATAAGGAAATGCTAGTTTTAGTTTAACACTTGCCGATTCTTATGAATCTATGAACATCTCACTCATCAACACTGTGAAAGTATCTGTTACACCTGGCATACCTGTTGAGGAGGAGACATTGCGCTGATCCTCCTGTGGGCATGTTTGCCCAATCTCTCTCTCTTCCTGTCTCTCGAGGTGGAGGCTTTCTTCCTGCTGGTCAGGACACAAAAGTTCAGCAAAGCTTCATGCATCAAGTCCAACGCTGCAGCCTGACATGCAGCCGGCATGCATCTTACAGGCCCTGCTGGTGGGTCAAAAGAGCAGAGGTGTGAGGAGGAGAGAAGAGGGAGGCGGCTGAGAACACGGGCCTCAAGTTCCCTTTGTTTTAAAGGGATATAACACCATTAACTCTAAATTCTTCATTAAGAATTAATAAAGTTTGTTAAGAGCTTGAGCTTATAGATTTAAAAGTGTGGCATTCTCTGTGTATGAATAATAACCAAACAAACAGTATATAAATGAACAGGATCAAGTGATAAACATGATTGTCCATGGATGTTTTTATGTGCACATTAAAAGTGATAGCATCATTTTCCCGATTTCATACCCTTCTGTAACTTTCAGCCATGTTATCAGATCCTGAATCCTCCACCCTGAAAAAGAAAAAAGAAACAATTGGCCATTTTGCCCTCAGTTATCTTTGATGTTCTCTGTCAGCTGTGTTGAGGAGAAGTGCTCTCAGTTCAAGTCCAGATTACACATTAGGAGACATGTCCATATCATTTTCATCAAGAAATGTATACTGTGTGTATATATCTATATATTATATATATTAAGAACATCAGTCCAACAACGAGCTTATGCTCTGGAGGCTTCAGGCCTGCTCAAGCAGCGGGTGGCAGGGAGGAGTTTTTTTTTTTTTCAAGGAACTGATAATTGATTCATTACTTCTCTTTACCCCTCTCAGCCATGACGCCGTCACCCCTCCTCCCTGCTCTCCCTCCTCCTGCAGGCCTGTACCAGCTCTAATATGATATGAGAACAGATGAAGCAACCAGTGCTGCTGCTGCTGCTGCTGCTGCTGCTGCTGCTGCTGCTGCTGCAGATGGAGACAGAGCCGGGCTGTTTAAGGCGATTATGTTGGAAGTGATTTTCTTTTTCTCCCTCCTCTCTCTCTCTCTCTCTCTCTCTCTCCCTCTCTCTCTGTCTTCCTTCTCCCGGCTTTCAGCGGGTTTCTCATAACCTCGGCCGTCAGCCGGCAGAGCCAGGCAGCCAAGCAGGCGGCGGGGGGAGACGGGAGGTTACAGGAAACATGAAGGGGCACAATGCTGATGATTAAGGATCAGCTGATTAGGCACTTGCTGTGTAATCTTAAATAAAAAAAGGATATGAAATCACTTGCTTTACAGCCGTGGAAGTGATTTTCCTCACAATGGGGGCTACCTTCCGCTAATCAGCTTTGTGCCACAGAAAAGCCACTGAATATATTTGGCCCTTTGTACTGTGGTGATAATGTGAGTGAGGCGAAGCTCCAGATCCTTTTGAACGCATCCTCTCCCCCTGCCTCCCTCCCTCCCTCCCTCCCTGTCTCTCCCCTCAGTTATTGGCTTCCTCAACAATTTCTCCAGCTTTTTTTTTTTTTACCTCTATCTGCAGCGGTGGAAACCCTGCTTTTAATTTGTCCAGGGGTAATTTGACTGCGAGGTGTACCGGAGAGGATTGATCGAGTCAAATCAAGACTATTGACTCCCCCTGTGCCAAAACACATTCATTCACCAGCGCTGCTGACTCCTTCCTTCCTCTGCCAGGCAGCAGACACTAACTGACACATCGGCGGCGGCCGCGAGGAGGAGAAGGAGGAGGAGCCGGGGTCAGGGCGGTCGCTGTCCTGCGGTCCAATGGATCGGTCAGAGTGCCGTGTTTCTCTCTGATGTGAGCTGCACCAGCAGAAATCTGAGCACCGACAATTAATGAACTGTTGGGCAGTTCAGATGATCTACACTACCGACCTGGCCGGGACCAAAGACCATTTTGTTGCTGCCAAAGCCCCGACTGCAGAGTTTCCACTATACAGAATTTATTTGTGCCTGTGATGGCAGAGGTTCAGATCCTGGAGTTAAAGTAGTGGAGACACATTAAATAAAGGAAAGTTATGCGTTCTGAGTTTAAGTTAAAACTGTAAAAAGTCCAAATTAAAAACAGTAAAAAAAAGGCAGACGTTTCATTTTTCTGTGGGTTTAAAGCTTCATATACAGTATGTGGATCTGTTGAAGAAGATATTTTAGAAAAGTAAGAAGGGAAATAAGCAAAAGAAAGTACAACTTGCACCCCTTTAACACTGGACAAAAACCCACTGACACCTGCTAACATCTGGATTGTGCCTTCAGTGGGGAGGGGTACAGTCGGCATTTGTTCCCACGTTTTGCCCCTTCTCCACGCCATGCATTGAAGTTAAGGCTTATACGTAGTTTTCTATCCATCGAACATCATTTATTCGTTCAAGATATAAAACAAAGGGGACCAACGTTACGTTGCCACCAGATCAGTACTGAGCATGTGTGTTTAAAAAAACCTGCACATATGAACTCATTTTGGTGTGAAAATGGTTGAATAGAGAGTGGAGCAGAAGACCGATGGCTGCAGAGGAAACAAGCATTCAGGGATGCTGTAACTCTTTACATCAGGATAAATAATGAAAAACACCCTGCGAGGAATGAGATGACACAGATGGTGCGGTCGCAGCTGTGATAAACTCTCCCAGCATGCATCTGTTCTGTTTAAACTTTATCGCTGCTGCTGAGCAGAGTAGAGCGGCAACAGGCACTCAGATCCTTCAACCTACAAAACCGGCGCTAGCTCATTCATGTTGTGTTCGTAAAGCTTTATTTAGACCAACAGAAGGTTATTTTGAAGTCTAATGGAGTTTACACAGTTGAGGACGCAGGTTTTGTGGGAATTCAAGAGCAAAACTATCACTATATGATGGAGTAATACTTTATTTCAACAGTATACACAGGAGGATTTAGAGGTGTAGTCATGTTTATACAGATATCCACCTCTGTTGAGGGGGTTTACTGCGTACATACCTAAAGATTAATAGGTATGTATCTTTGCAGGCAATTCTTTGTTCCCTGACTTTAGTCTGCAAGGCTGTGCTTGTGACTCACCCTTAAACAGCTCCAGGGGAGAAGTGCTGTCTGCTGGGTAAACTGGAAGATGTTGGGATTGTAACCCGCCAGCTATTAGCACTGCACAATTTCAAATATGTAGAAACCCAGCCGCCGGAATAAAATGTTTGCATGTTATGTTACACAAACCTTGGATATGTTTAATTTTGCGTACTATACTGACGTTTTTACACTAGTTGTAGTAACACATTGAGACATTAGATGTATATGAGCTCACTTTCCTGTCAGGAGGTCGAGGGGATGGTGGTGGTGCTTTGACTGACTGCTGCCAAGCCAGAGACCACTGTTCAGGACTGCTGTTCAACATTTGTAAGCATGAAACAACCGGATATACTCAATGAGATGTTGGAGCATTTTCTAGCAGTGTTTGTGGTGATAAAACCAGGTTATCCAAAACATTTTGTCTTCTCAACCTTAACAAAGACGGTAAGCGCAACATAGAATGGAAAATTGAACATATAGAAACGTATCACGAAAGCATTGTTTGGGGGGACATGGGACATAAACGACGGTCTTGTGCTTGTTAAACCAGATTGTCCACCCATCCTCCTCCTCATGTGGACTCCTCCTTTGCTGCTGTAACAATTACTGCAGCCACTAGAGGTCGCCGTCTATCAAGAAAAATATATATGGGTCTAAAAACATGCTTTCACAGTCGACCTATATGGTTGTTTTTCTGATGAGGACGGGCTGGTTATTTGTATTGCATATTTAAATGAGTCAGTTCAAAGTGCTGTTGGTCACAAACACACACAAAAAAAAAAAAAAAAATCTAACATAAAAAAAAATCTAACATAAGAAAAGAAAACGGTAACAAAACGGGAAAAAGAAAGAACTTGTCTGGTCTCAGTGATGATCCATGATCATGAGCTGGAGAGAGAAGTTTCTCCATAAGAAGGCGCAGCATTAATTAACATCATTAATTATTTTGCAGAGTAGAAGCGGTAAAGACGTGGAGCAGAACTAATGTTAAAGAGTAAACACAGCAGCTACAAATGAGCAAAATCTGTGCTGAGATTCATTTACACAAACTGTTTATGTTCATGAACATACAGAACACACTTCATGTTCTGCAGCATGAAAGCAACTTTAGAAATAATTCAGAGGATGCACACTTTACCTTTGTGTTATTTTAGTCTAAAGGAAACTGATACAACTGTTAACAGTGAGGTTGCAGTGGATGTAAGAATGATCTTATTCAAAATAATAAAATTAGTCTATTTATAAAACCCCCAAATCACAATTTTTTTCTCAAGGCAAGAGGAAAAAACATCCCCTTTATCTTTAATGTTTAAGATTTCTTTCACACTGTCATTAAAAACAGATCTGGTCTCAGGAGAAATAATTAGATTTGGGTCGTTTTTGCCTGCAGGGTGAAAATACAGAGGAATTGAGTTACTGATGAGAAAATGATAATTATTTCCTTGTTTTATGTGGCACCCGGTCCAGCTGCTCTGTGCAGTAAAGTTCTCCAGTCCGAGGCTGAAGTATCGGCGCGGCGCTGTGCTGCTGCAGTAACACGTCTTTCTGCACGCTCATTAGGACATTGGCACACGAGAAGCCCTTGGGCCTCTGGGTAATGAAGGACCCCACGGACTTGTGGGTAATTGGGCAGCTCGAGTGGAGTACAGGTGAACGCTGCCTTGTCTGAGAGTTCTGGTTGGCCAATCAGCTGGTGCTTCCGCTTTAGCCAAGTGAACAGCGGGCTGGGGGGCCTCCAGGGACCAAGAAGTATGCAAGAAAGTTTTTGAAAGCACTGAAGCCGAACTGCTGAAAATAAAAGTATCCATACCTGTCGTGTTTACTACTGCTTTTTTTTTTTTTTTTTTTAAACTAAACGCCCTTGTGCTGCGCTCCCATAACAATAGAAAGTCTTACAGATGGTTGTTTTGTGAGAGAACAAGACTGACAGTGTTGCTGCCTCGCTGGTAGCTGCTACTGCTGCTGCTGCTTTGGTCATGAGCCAGTTTCTGATGTTGTTGTGGAAAGCCATAGCTGGCTAGCGCCGCAGTTTGTTTAGCCTCGAGGGAACAGGCAGGGGTGAAACCAACCAGGAGCGCTCTGGGACTGAATACTCAATTAAGGCAGACTTGTCTAAAGAAATTGCTGCAGAGATCCCAACTGCTGACAAACTGGCCTCCCCACGGTGACAGCTTAATCATAGTTGTGCAGAAACTGTCCAACACTCTGCGTTAGTTCAGATTTGGAGAGAGAGGGCTGTGGCGTGCTGGGAGTTTGTTGTGATTTGTCATCCTGCTGCTGCCGGTGTTTGGAGCTCGCTCTAATGACCACGCGAGCCCCCGTGACAGCAGCCCCCGTTTGAGCCGGGGCCGGGGATCCATCATTCTCTTCTTTGTGGCTCATTGGCTCGCTGCCCCCCGTCCAGGACAAACTCCCCCGCCACCACCGCTGTCGCCGAAAGGAGCAAATAAACGTGACAGCAGGTTTACGGGAGGCCAGGTCGCCCGGGAGGAGAGCTGACGGTAACGGACAACACGGAGCCTCGGGTGCAGTTTGTCTCCGCACAACACCTGCAGCAGCAGTAGTGACGGTTTGATGACCCCGCTTAGACGCACCGTCACCTCCGTCACACTGATCTACTGAGGAGGTGAAGGGCTTTCAACTGCCCAGGTTAAACATATGATCAGGTGAGGCCTGCAGGAAGTCGAGTCTGTTTATACTCATGATGCAGGAGCACATACAGTGAGGGATCTGTTGCATAATGATACAGTCAGGTCAGTTTGTACACAAGATCATTAATAAAAGGCACATTTATACTTACAAATGATACGTACACACATATGACACTTTAATGTATTTAGTGTAGCTGTAAAGTTATAAAACAGACTATATAATAGATGAAATAGATGAAAATGAAGGTTCAAAGATCACTGTATGATCAGAGGGGACATATAAAATTGATTCCATTACAAGGAATATGAAATCACACACACAGTCAGTATACTCCTACACTCATGCTATATCTGCTCGCCTTCAGATCATAAAGGACGGTTTTAAAAGTGTGCGAGGAGATGCAATAACTTCTTGAAGTTTATTGTCAGATCCAAGTTCAGGCGCTGCAGCAGCAGCTTCACGAATGAAAAGAGGGTGAAAGTTGCAGCATTAACAGAAAAGCTTCCCGCAAATCAATCCTACTCTTCATCTGCAGATCATTTGTCTTTTCATTCATGAATCTGTTGATGTTTATGAAAATTCATCCTGAAGGCAACATGGACACAACTGGATGGAAATCCACCCTAAAGACTTCATGTTTTTTGTACTAATCTGAAAGGTCAGGATAACTTATGTCTAATAGTTGTTAACAACAACTTATAACAATTTTTAGAGAAACTTTATAAACTTTGTGAAACATTTTCTCTGATAGATTCTTAATTATTTGGGTCTTCTTGTAAATCTGTCACAATGTTGGGATTAATTTATTGTTTCCTGTTTTAGTTTGTAAGGTTCTTCCTCATGTGTCATGTTGTGTTACTTCCTGTCTTGTCTCGCTTTCCCTCCCTTGAGATTGTCCTGATTAGTTTCACCTGTCCCTGATTGGCCTCCTGTGTATTGAGCCCATGTGTGTTTTACTGCTGTCAGTCCTTCTGTGTTGGTTCTGTGTTTGTTCCCTGAGCTGTATTCAGTTTTAACATTGAGTCCGTTTGTTCCAGTGATGGACGTGTTTAGTTGCATTAACAGCAGGGAAGTGACATCCGATTACAAGTGGCCAAGATAATGATGGGACGCAGGTTTAATACCAGAGATAAACAGCCTCAGAGTTTACAGTAATGCAGCGCAGTTAGGATACAGATGTCTCAGTGCAGGTCTGCCTGTTTGTCACTGTTCACAGAGACTCCAGTCTGCAGTACAGTTCATACAGTTGACTGATAAACCAACATTAGGCTTCATGATCAGAGATAGTTTTTGTATCCTGTGGACTCTTCTGTTCATATTCCCACGCACTCATTGGTCTTTATAATGCCTTGTTTTACAGCATGCTGCAGCCCCCTCAGGAGATCTACTACCGCATCCATGAGGTACACTGTGAACGTCTGTCAAGTCGACCCATCAGCTGGTTGTTCAGACATTTTAGTCGATGGACCAACACTGAAGTTAATAGAGACCGCTAACATGCTGATCATCCCAACTACAGCTCAGAAGTTTAACCTTGTATTCACTTCACTGATTTATTGTTTTACTTCATATTTATTGGCGATTTACAGAATTAACTGACTGAATGAATACAAGCGTAGGATTTCCAAGGTTTCCCTCAGGAAACTGTTCAGCTGATTTGATAAGGTTCAGATCCTGACCCACTTTTGTTTTGTGATCGTGTTGGTTAGAGGTCGATGGCCTTAACAACCGCTACACTCTTTAAAAATGTATTAGTTGTGTAAAATAGAACCTCTGCTCCTTTTCTCTGAAGGTTTCATTTAAGTGTAGTCATTCTTTTATTTGTCAATGGAGGCGATATGTGTTTTCAGGCGAGGTGAACCAATCCAGCTCTAAAAAACCCTGAATTCATCATTCAGAGAAAAGTTGAATCTGAAAATTGCTTTAAAACGTTTTGAATGAGATGAGTTTACATGTTAATACTTCTCCCTGCCTCCTTCATCCCTCTCGTCTGTGGAAGATAATTATTCTGTCATTTCAGCCCCACTCTCCATCCAAAAAGGGATTTGGATCTCAAGAGACCACTCTGGATGAATAAAAGGTCAAAACTGACCAAAGACCGTTCACACGAGTCCAGATGGCAGGATTATCCGCCTCCTCGCATGTGCAGATTTTTTTTCCATCTGAATATGGAGTGAAGGATTGTGGGGAGAGAAGCTGTAAATACGACGAGGTAATTCCTGAGAAAGCAAAAATGATAAGTCACCACGGAGGGAGAGAAAGAGATGGAGTGGCTAACAAAGCAGTAAAATATGGACAATGAGGAGGACCTGCGAGCTGCACCACATCCAGATATGCATGAGCCATAAATCAATATTTATTGCACATAAAGGAGCAATTTTTCCACCATGAATGATTAAACTTCTCAAAGACGGCTGCAGTCGGGCAGTATTATCGCGTTCTTATTCAAACTGATAAATAAGGAATTACAGGAGCGGCTGTGTGGATGTGAATGCAGCGTCGTACCTGAGCGGATGTTTACAAACTGCAGGTTATTATTATCGTCATATCATATTTCCCCAATCGTAGTTTGACTCTGAATATTTCATGTTTGAGGAAAAGCACGCCTGATGTGACGGAGGGAATGAGAGAGTGTGGTTCTTTCACTCTGGAGGGTTTTTTTTTGTCGAGCACGAATTTAAAGCTGATTTTTCCTGAAATTATAAATCGCCCACAGCCAAAACATGTTGACTCGTTTATTCAGTCGAAGATCATAAATCAGTTTTTTTATTGTTTCAACTTCCATGCTGGAGGAAAACGGTTAAAACATGATGGATGGAGCTCAAACGGAGGGACATGCTTGATTTTCTGCTCAGGAATAAATAAACTACTGGCCGCAGATTTTTGTGAACAGTCAGTTTTAATGAGTTCAGTGAATTGAGTTCATCTTTTGAGTCTGTGTGACTGAACAACCTCATGCCTCTAAGAGGAATCAGGACTTTTTGCTCTTGAATACATGAGATATACTGTAATTACACACACAACAAGACAAGAGGACGGATGTTTACACTGACAGTATTTTTGATATTTATTAGGTTGTCATGTTTTTAATACAGATTATGTAAAAGCTGATGTTCAAAATAAAGACAAAACAGGATCAAGTAGGTTTTGTTGAAGGACATTAAAGGATACGTGCACCTAAAAATGAAAATTCAGTCATTATCTACTCACCCCCATAAGTTAAGCTAGCAGAATGCTGCAACTCTGTTTTACTGTGAAGCGCCAGAAATGTTTTGTGGACTACGAGACTTCACCTGACTTTATATCAACATGGAGGGAGGAGATGATGACTGGATTTTACTTTTTGGGTGAACTGTTCCTTTAAGTCAGAATTGATGTTTAAGAGTTTTTATCACATATGTTTTGCTCCATATCTCACTGGTACCCCAGCATCAGGCCCAGCAACAGCAATGAAGGTGTTTTGTAGGTGTTCTGTAGTTTTCCTAATGGTATTTTATATGTATAGTAGGTGTAATTTCCTGGAATATGATAAAAAATGTTCTCGGTGTGCATCCTAATTTTTTAAACTGAGATTGTTGCTTGAATAAACGCTAATTGCTGCTTAATGACATTAGCTTGGTTTGCCAAGTCAGCAAGCCTATGCGTTGCGTCTTCCCCGGGTTGTCAGGAGCTGAACTCGGCAAGAAAACCACCTCGGTACTGTATTCCCCCGTCGTCTTCTTGAACCTGTATTGTTCGGTTCCGACCACATTCACTGGGAGCTGCAGGTCCGGCCAGAGTCGACGGACGTTACACACATTCAATGCAATTGGCTACTCTAAATACCAATCAAGTCCATCCCGAGCTGCCTGTTTTTAAGGAAAGAGCAGTCCATGAGCTGTTTCATTTGTCTGGACCTCTTCACGAGGATGAGTGATTTTTAAAACAGAGGATCATTTATTGAGGCTCAGCTCTCGGTGGTTGTAGATCACCACAATTATTGAAATGGAAGTGTAACTGTTCTTTGAGACGGACGACTTAAATCACTTCAGACAACGGTGTGCTCAGTCCATGTTCATGTATTCAAATAGTGTGAGAGAGTTATTAAGTGAACTGACAGGCAGAGCAGCAGTGTTTGAACGAGGCCACATGGATGTAAAAAAAAAAAAGCCTGATGGTGTGCTTAATTCCCCTTTGGGAAAAAAAAAATCCCTAATGATGCAATCATACAGGAGTCTGCCTCCCGCCAATCACCTGTCAAATTATGAAAAGCGCTGTTTGTGGTTTTAATCTCGCTGAATGCCATTCAACAATTTTCTATGCAGAACATTAGAGCGTAACATGAATTAATCAGAGGGAGAAGAAATCAATCGAGCCCTGACATTTCGAACCGCGCAGCACGACTCCTCAAACACACACTCACACACACACTGCCAGGCCCCGTTCATTCTGGCTGATTTGATTACAATCCTACAGACTGGAGATGCAGAGCTTGCAGGACTTTTGCCGAAGTGAGGTGGGCGATGGCGATGCAGTATGAGACGTCCAGAAACAACCGTGTGTCAGACAGTTGGCGCACTTCAAGGCTTAAAACGACATGAAACTCTTCTGGCTGAATCATCGGGACAAAAGGTGAACAACTGGAAAATGTCTGGTTCTTTGATAAAAAGTCAAAAGGTACCAGAAGCCTGTGGACATCTGAAAAGATCGGATTCACATATCTTCTCCATCTTCTCCAAGGGTATTGTAGTATTTTAGGCCTGGACTACACGAATACGATATATTCCTAAACGCACATTTTTCTGTCCAATTGGGCCTCTCAACCACACGAACACAGGGATTTCACCCACATAAACGGAGATATTTTTAAACGGATAAAAAAGTGGAGAAATAAAAAAATATCCGATTGAGTGGATTCGTGTAGCGATGTTAAACGGAGCTGGTGTTGACGCGATGACATCAAGCGCCTAGCGACAAGCCGTTCGCACATGCGCATTGAAGCAAAACGGTTGTCAACAACAATGGCCGACATGTACCGGGCTATCTATGTGTGCTTTGCACTTTTAGGTCTCATCTCAGCTCTACACATGAACGTAACGTTGTTGCATCAACTGCACTCCAGCGGTACGCAAAGGCGTCTGCTGCGCCCAATATTACTGGATAGCCCCAAGCGTCCACGGTTTAAAATCCGCCAGAAACGCCGGTTTTGGGTCAGACCGGGTCGGACCAGCAAATGGTGGGACAATTTCGTGGCAGGGTTGATGAGGAGTGGAAATTAAACTTTCGCATGTCCAGGGCATCACTCATTTCTTCGCCATAACTTCTTACCCTAACTGCCGCCGTTTGATGCTTCTTCTGGACCTTTTGACTGCGCATGCTCATATTGTCTTCTTCTGTGGTATTTTACATTTTGCTAATCGCCACCTATCGGCCGGGCATGGCATTGCAGGCTTCAGAGGCGATCGTTTTCAGTTTTGCCTCTTCGTATGGACAGAGATTTTCTGTGGTGTGGACAGAGTTTTTTTTAAAAACGAGGACGAAAATATCCGCTTAAAAAAATATCCATATACGTGTAGTCCAGGCCTTAGAGTCATCGATCTACAAACAAGGTTGAAATAATCCCATAAACCTTCATGTATTATGGTTTAATTGTCCACGTTGACTATTTTTCATTGACTTTTTCTTTACCCTTCCTCTTGTGTTCGCTTTCTGTTACCATCTCTTATGTTAACGGGTCGGTTTTGACCCGTGTCTTAAATCAGCTGTAAAATACACTAAAAACAATTACCTATCATCCAATTTGTTTCTCATCTCTTGGTAACCTTGTTAGGCTTCCATATCCATGAAAATATTGGTTTTAATATTTTTGGTGTGGGCCTCTGGGCCTTTTTTTTGTCAGTATACCCCTCGATTTCAATTTTAAAAAATGGTAAAATGAACCTCAACAGAATCATATAAATAAATAAAAGGTTGTTGTGTTACCTGACTATTACTAAGCACTATTAGAACACATCTCTTAAATAAATTTGTTTTATTTATTTTTTCATTTTAATATTATTAACTTTAGTAACATCTATGGTGTTACGGGTCAATTTCGACCCATATATATTTACTTCAAGAAAAAGGCTATTTTTCTTGAAGTAAAAAAGCAAGTATTTTTTTTCAGCAATAGAACTTTAACATGAACACAAAATGAAAAGCAGAACAGGTCATAACACAAAATATAGATTTGCAAGGTCAAACAAACAACAACCAATCCAGCAAATCAAACCAAAATACCAAATCAGAGTAAAAGTCTCTGTCTGCAAGAACATGCATGTGTATGTGTGTGTGTTCAGATGCATGTGTGGCAAAAAGTGACACTTTTAGTGTGTTCTTTGCAGAGATATTTCTTGCACTTGAAGCACAATACGTTTGTCTTTCTGTCCTTACTGCTTGGGCAGACTTGACACCTCTTTCTTTTAGAGTCAGGTGGCCTGAGTGGGGTTGTGGCTGTGGCTGTTCTGGCTGGTGTGGAGGCAGGGCTGGCTGAGGAGGATGCTGTTGTGGATGCTCTTTGTGTTGCTGATGACGTGGACGGAGTGCAAGGTGAGCTCTGCAGCTGTCTGACCAAGGCGGCAGCGTCTGGGTCTCTGGGCAACTGTTCCCTTCGCTCAATGTGTGGCTTGACAAGTGAATTTCCCAGCTCCTCAAGAAACATTCTCCGCTTGGCTTTTTTGGTTGAGTTCCACCCTTGGTGGATGTGGGTCCACAACACAAATGCGTTACATGCAGACACATCAAGGATGTTGTAAAACACAACCATTGGCCATCTCCTGGTCATTCGCTGGCAAGTGTAGGTGGCAGTCAGCTTGTCCAGGTTGTCCACTCCTCCTTTGTTTTTGTTGTAGTCGAGGATGATTGTGGGCTTTTTGTCACTTCCTGATGACACAGCTGCATCTTTGTGAAGAGTTGACATAAGTATCACATTCCGTTTTCTTTTTGGACAATATGAGACAACAGTGGTGGTGTCTGTAAAAGCAAACTTTGAGGAAAGTGGAGCCCTGTCCTTCACCTGCAAGATTTCAGCAGGTAGCTCAGGTTTATTTTTCTTCACTGTGCCCACCATGGTAAGTTTCCTCCTGAGAAGTTCTTGTCCAAGGTCATAGCTGGTAAAAAAATTGTCACAAGTGATATTGTGACCCTGCAGTCCAGCAGTCATATCGAGGACCACATGTTTTCCTTGGTTCTTCTCAGGGATGCCACTCGCAGCTTTGCCTGTGTAAATCTGTAGTTTCCAGGCATAGCTGGTTTTTGCATCGCAGGCTGCCCAGATTTTTATGCCGTACTTCCCTGGCTTACTGGGTATGTATTGCCGGAAGGGGCATTTTCCTCGGAAAGGGACAAGACGTTCATCCACTGTCACCTCTGGCCCTGGGTTGAACATCAGTGGAAGGAGCTGCGTCCATCTCTCCCAGACATCCCTGATGGGGGCAAGCTTGTCAGATCTTGCTCTGGTATCTCTGTTGTAAAATCTGAGGACTCTTGATATCATGCGAAAGGTCTGAAGTGACATTGTTGCTCGGAAAATATTTCTGCCTGTCGATGCGTCCCAAAGACTCTCAGTGGCCTCATTGCAGGATCTGTACACTCCAGCAAGAAGAAGAACACCAATATAGGCATCCAGGTATTCCTCATCAATGTCTTTCCACATGTCGCCATGGACTTTTTTTCCTTCCAGGTTTGTCACAGCAATGATGACTCTTTTTAGTAACAATGGCATAAATAGCTCAAAACATGTCTTGATGTCACTGACTCTTGTCACAGCAAACCTTGTGATTCCAGGGGTCATTTTGATGACATTTGCAGCAGCTGCCCTGCCATGTTCATCATGAGGTACTGAGCTCCAAAAGATCTTACCATTTTTGGACTTGAATCTTTCAGCAGGAGCAGCTTCACCACCGGTGACCTCCTCATCAGACTCATCAGATGTGTCTGTGTCTTCTGGATGATACTCCACATTGTCTTCCTCCTCAGAAACCTGCTCATCCGTATCGCTATGCTGCTCTGTGTCCTCTCCCTCATTTTCACCAAAAAGACTATCCAGAACTTGGGTCACTGTAAGTCTTCTTCTCATTTTTGCATGCTGCAAATTGGAGATGTGCACTCTGCAAGTCAAATGACCACTCAAATGAGTGAATTGACGTAACACGTCTGGACATGCCCGTCTTTGTTTGTTTTGTTTTTGTGCAGGTATACTGGAAAACAAGGCAAAATGAGAATCCCCTAAAGCTCACATGATTGGGAGAGGAGCTGGCTGTCAGTGTTTTGGCTGACAGTGCACTTATGATTTAAGTTTTGGTTGCTTTTGGGTGCTTTATAATCTTACTTTTATAACTGGGTCGAAACCGACCCGAACAACACAAAGGTCATAATTTCAACCAGAGAATTTTATAATTTAGTGAAAACATTTTTTTTTGTTTTATTTTGTTGAAATAGAGGTTCTTGACAAAGTCAAAAAGCCTTGACGCAATAAACTAATTTACGTGTTTTTTAATGCATTTAAAGTAGTAAGTAAATTATTTATTATTTATTTAAATTAAATTGCCCCTCGGGGAACAAATAAAGTATTTTGAATTGAATTGAATTGAATAAAGTCCAGTATACACTGAACTATTTCGGGCTCATAAAGACTTAAAGAAAGTTGGCAATATCCAAGATTGTTGTCGCGCTGTGAGAGAGGTTGGGAGATGGAAGTTGTCAAAATATCACAACCAAAGATAGTTTTAGGATGTGACCTGTGCCACGAACTGCGCCTACTAACCAACCAACCAATAGAGAGCTGCAGGGATGACACATTTTTGTCGGCTAACCTGGAAGTTAGCATCGCCCTGGTCCCCTCTGCAAAAAGGTTGTAGAAAATAAGCTCAAAAGTTTGATACTTACACACTTTGTTCAGCAAGATAATCTTCACAGATGAACACCACATTTATGATTTTTGAAGCTAAATGCAATCACCAGAAGTCAAACGCTAACGTTAAGCTACAAATGAACTACAACTGAGTCACGTGACCTCCACGTCCCACCACTAACCTTCCTACTACACTATACTACACACACTTAAACTTACTATAAACTGATCAATGTATGTTAGAGTTAGAATAGTTTGTAACGAAAGTGGGCCTGTAAAGACGGACTAGTGAGTAGATGAGTCTCCGTGTTCGCTGTGATGACGTTTAATGTCCCCGACAACCTCTGTAGTCTCATTTAGACACTTGTTAGCAACCACTAACCGTTTTTAACAAACATTAACATTTTATAATTCAGACGTGGGGTATTAACGGATGTTTTTTATGTTGTAGAACAAAACGTGTAAATATCTTAACCTTACGAACTTACGTCAGGCATTTTACAAAAAAACCTATTGACTTATTTCTGTGTTTTAGGACTCACTCCTGCAGCATTAGCTTCATTGTGTACCACTATAGCAGATGGATGACGTGCACAGGCTGATGACATTTTGTTCTTGACTTGTGTCATAGCCTTTGATTAGGTGTTAGGATCGTACGGTCTATGTACATCATGTCGTATCCAAAATGAAATTTACATTCCTAGTAAAAACATGTGACTGTTCCATAAAGCTGTTAACAAGGGAGGGAAATCTGTTCAAATCTGTCATTTTCTGTATCAACTACCACTTTATTATTATACTTATACCATGATCACAAAGGAGAAAACTGAAACTATTACTGAATATTATTATGTTGAAAAGTTTTCAGTCCGTATTAGCTTAACTGTTAGCGACGGCCGTTTCCCTCAGTATTTGTTTACGTTGATGCAGCATGCAGACGGAAGATAACTGATCTCCTGCCTTTAGTCTTCCTGAGTGCGTCCCTGATGGATGTGTGTACATGCATTCAGCAGCGTATGAGTTTTGAATCATGATGGATGGCAGGGTGAAGAGCAAAGAGCACGAGTCTGTGTACACCAGGACTCGGTACATCTCCATCCATCACCTGTTAATGCAGCAGCCGCACCACTGAGGCTCTGGGACACTTTGTTGACGTCCCAATGAATCCTGGGTGATTTATCATGTCGAGTCACAGAGTTCAAGCCCCGCATGTATGCCATACACAACTCCATCTTCATTTTTTATTAGCTTTTATCTGCTGGTCTTTTATTTCCTTCTCTTCATTCCTTTTATTTTCCCCTCTATTTCTTCTTTCTTGTTTAACCATCATCCTTTTCTGTTTTCCTTCATCTGCATCTTTTCTTTTTTCCTCTTTGCCCTTCTGTTTATTACCTTATTACTTTCTGTCTCTTAAGACCTTCCTCAATCTGCCTTCTTGTCTGTTCTTAAGAGACGTCATCTGTCACGTTCCAATTTATATTCCACATACAGGCAACAACAGTTCAAGTATCCCAGCCCTCATTTTCATTTTGAATATTAGTGTCACTAAATAACTATGGTTATCAAGTGGCTCTGTTTCCACCATTGACTGTATAAAATATGGACAGAGCTGATGAGTCCACTGGTTTAGTATGTAAGCTTATGAGAAAGTGACTCTACTTTTCACTTATTTTATTACATCACTAAACAGTTTCCTTATGAGTTCATGGTCTAAATTGTTCTTCCTGTTTTATTTTGTAGGCTTCATCATCATGTGTCTTGTTGTCACTTTCCATTTCCTGTCTTTGTTTTTTTTCCCTTCCTTTTTCTGTACACCTGTGTTTCATTTGTCTCTCCCTCTTTTATGTAGTTTTGTGTTTTTCCTTCGTTTCTGGGATTTCTGTCTGTTTTGTTGCTTCCCTTTGGACTACAGTTTCTCATCATTAAAGCTCACTTTTTGTTTTTCTACCTGCCTGCTTCTGTGTGAGACAGACACAATTACTTTTGGACAATAAACGTTGGTTTTAGAGTTAAAGTCTACCACAGTAGTTTGTCTGAAGGTAAAGTTAATGTTCATGTGTTCATTGGATGTACAACAGTGTTCCTGTGTCCACACACACACTTGCACTACATCACCTTCACCAGCCCAGCCCTGTTGACAGCCTATCAGCTCATCCCCTCGTTAGTTCAGTTGGGATTTAAGTCCAGTCTTAAGTTCAGTCTTTGTGGAGTCATCTGTTGAGTTGACTTGATCCTGCTGTGGTGTTTTCCTGTTCCTGAAGTTCTGTTCTTGTTCCTTGTGTTGCCGTGTTCCTAAATAAAACTTCATCCATTGCACTTCCCGCCTGCCATCACATGCATTTGGGTTCTCCGCTCCGGCGTGACAAATGTTTCATGTGTAGTCAGTCTGTTTGGCCTTAAAACACACCGTAATGAGCTCAGCCTCACATACAGGTAGTTTGTTTAAAGCAGATGTGTTTTATAAGCTGTAGATTTGGTCAAACCAGCCAGATTCTATCTGAATGAGGTATTTCATGTACATGACAGGCAACATTTAAGAATAAATACATAAAAATATATAATTGAATTTGAACTCACTCTCAAGTTGGACTACCAAAGGGTACAAATTCAACTTCTTAGTCTTCCTCGCATTCCTCTACTCTTCCCGTCTTCCCCTTTTTTTCTTGTATTTTCTTGTTCTGGTTCTGTGAATCACTTCAGTCTGCCCTCGCCCCCCGTCATACTTTATTTGCTTCTTGCTTCGTACTGTATTCCTTCTTTATTTCCCTCCCTTGTTCCATCTTCCCGTCATTTTCCCTTCCATCTGTCATCTGATTGTCTTTTTCTTTCTTTCCAGCTTTGTACAGTCAGTCAGCTCTTCCTGCCCACACTCTCCTTTTTTAAGAAGCATTTACTTTCTGCTGTTAGCCATCACGAACATTTCCGTATATAAAAATGACCTTTTCTTGGCTTTATGAGACAGAAATGCAGCTATGAAGTTTCTGCCTCGATGTACAAAGCAAAGAAACCCCTGTTCCCCCTCTCCGACAGTACAGTCTGTACCATCCATCAGCGGCATCAACATGCCGCCACCATGCAGACAGACTTTGAGCATGCATGCACATTTAATGCCACAGCACATAAATTATTTCCATTTTGGAGATATTTGGGCGATGCTGGATGAGACGCAGAACTGAGGCTTGATGAAAAGAGTTGGAGTAAAAACCAGGCAGCAGTAAACACGTCGTTCCCCCCCGTCTGGGCCAATCACTGACAAATATGACTTCTTGTTTTGAGCTTGTAGCTGGTGTCCCCCACTGGGCCAATCAGAGTCATTTTAGATGCTGGGATGAAGCTAAAATGAGATGCATCAACTCCATGAATTTGTCAAAATCAGATCTCTGGAACACTGTAAGAAATGTGTATTTTACTGGATCATATTCCTTCATCTCAACATGGCAATTTGTCCAATATAGAGCCTGAAAAATCTTATTTTCTTGAACAAGTGAAAAAACCTGCTCATGGAGTGAAATTATTTCAACCTGTTCCCAATTCAAGTCGACTTGTTTCCACACATCTCCTAAAGAAAAGTGTCAGCATCAGGAGACAGGACAGAATAAGATTACTGCACCAGAATGAAGAGAAATGAATGTGTTAATCCATTCAGTGTGCCTGAGATATTGCGTGTGACAGATGGACAAACACGCGTAAATTTGTTGTCTTTCAACCAATTTCATCATGACACAGAAACCCACAGAGGCTCTCCTGCATATTTCAGCCAGCTTCATCTGTGGCTGAAGGAGAGGATGCAGTTACACAGCGAGAGGTGAGAAACAAGGGGAGAAAGTGGGGGTGTTAAGATCCGATGAAGGTCCCTGGCCACAGCCCTGTGATTGGTGGGCAGCGTTTTGAACCCTTTGGCCAGGAGAGTGCCCCTTAGTGGCCTGATTTTTAGCTGAATTGAAAAAAGCTAACCAAAAGTATTCTGCATGTTTGTGTAATTAATATAGAAATACTGACACATGGAGTTATTTTTAATAGAAAGAAGTGAGGTGTGATGACAACAATTTTCAAAGCATCTGTAAGAACTGTAAAAGTTTCTGCTCTGTTGACGCTCAGGTCAGGATGTCTGAGTCTGAGCTAATCGAGTCTCGTCACGTCATCAAAGGTCACGTCTCGGGAAACTCCACCTGTTGCTTAAGTTTGCAGCGCGAAAGGAAGTGGAGAGGACGTTCTCGTTAACGACAGCCGGCTAAAGTGGTGCAATTAGGGCTAATCAAATGGCATTCTCCTTTAAACAAATGATGGGAAAGGTCAGCGAGCCGGCGGATGTAATTGATCAGATGGCAGTTTCCCCTCAGCGTGAAGGTTAGCTGATGCTGACATTTGTTAGGATCATTTTCAGCTGTGGATTAAAGCTGTACAGTGACATTTTACATTTGTCTGAGTTATTTCACTCTGACATGCTCTGAATACACAACAGGAGGAACAGTCCAGGAAGTCTCTGTGCCAATTTATCAATCCACTGTGGGGAAGTTTTACCTGCCGTTCATGGCAGAAATGTGTTTAATCCCAGTTGATGATTGTGGAAATAAATGGACTGAATTAGCCAGTAACAATATTGTATTCTCTTATTTAGCAAACAGCTGTCTACTTCTACATCCAAAAGATTAAGCAACATGATCATCAGAATATTGTCTGTGTCCAACAGATGAATGTAAATCCATCGTTCACTCTCCTTTTAGCTCTGGTTTGGTCTCCACCAGCTCCTCACTAAATGTCTAGCTCTGCTACGTGACGTTCAAAGTCCCCAAAGGATGAATCTTGATGACTGACTGAGGTTTTACAGTTTTGGCTTTGATATAAAGCATCTACGGGAACTTTAACATTTGGTTGATTCATGCTAATGAGTGCATTTGTTTTGAAAGTGAGTGAAACAAAGACACAACATCTTTTTAATGTTTTTTTTTAAACACAGCTGTTTGCAGGATGCATGTTGATGAGCTAGTGTTTCTATTTGTGTTTAAGATTAACTACAGTGATATGACGATGGTGACGTTACTGTTCATACCCCCACGTTACTCGTTAGCTACAGCCAACAGAACTGGTTACTCGGTTAAAGAAATGTTCTTGCGCTAAAAATTAAAGTTATCAACATTCCCTGGTAATGTTATGTTGTCGTAATAATAAGCCATCAGTAAGATACAGCTCAGTAGCAAGGCCAACATGAAATGTTACTTTATAAGCCAGCTGTTTTGCTGCCATCTGGCAAGAGATACAGAAGTAGCTGCTGCCGTACCACCAGACTACAGAGCATCCTCAGCACAAATTTTCACATTTTCAGAATCCAACAGGCATTAAGGATAATATAATAATATATATGTCTCCTGGGTGAAAGTCTTGTGTTTGTTTAACCCAACCTTCCACCCTGACCCCCTCTTTATATAAACTCTTTATACTGCTTCACCTGACTTCCTCCTTTGTTGACGTAATAATTGCTACAGCCACTAGAGGTCACCGCCTGACAACAAACATTAATGTGGGTCATAACGACATGCTTTCACAGTCAACCTATATTTTTTTTTTTCTGAAGACGACGGGCTGGCATTACTAATGACATTCCCATCAGCTTCAGCTGTACTTAGTGCTAATTAACAAATATTTGCACGCTAACACCAAGATGGAGACCATGATGAAATCAATTCATTGGTGAGTACAGTGTCACTGAGCTGTTAGCAGGAATATCATATTTATAAAATACAGTGTAGTTTTACTTCTTGGGAACTCAAAATTCAAATGAAACAGTTTGAGAAAATCACTTCAAGCAAACTGGTCACATCTCTTCCATTTGCACCCTGTGATGGGGAGCTGTTCACATTGCTTCATGTTAAGCCATCACAAGCACAGAGGTTTTGGGAACCACTGGTTTACAATATGGACAGAAAAGTCTGTATTATGTTTAAGCTTTCCAGCAGGCCTGTCTTTCATCAAAGTGGAAAAGAAGCCAGCTAAACGTGGGGGAAGGATCCTGGCTGTGTATAAATGCTGGAACACAACGCAGCAACACAGAAAAATGTATTTTTCACTATCTGGGACTTTTAAAACCTGCTGGTGTTGAAAGGGAACAGAGCAGCGGCGGTATCTTCCCTCCTGCCCACCGACACCAGCGGCGCGGGGGTGTTTCTGCATGATGAATTGCATGTGTCCGTCTCTGCAGGGAGGAGGAGGAGGAGGAAGAGGGGTGTTCTTCTCATCCAGAAATAATCCAATTCCACGGGAGGATGAACCAAAACCTCCACCCTGCCGCTCTCAACTTCACCACCATGAAAAGAGCTTTAGAGTCAGAGGTTGCTGAGGAAAGACCCCAGAGACTGACTGTGTGTGTGTCTGTGTGTGTGTGTGCTTGTGTGTGAGAGAGAGTGTGTGTTATTACATGATGCCGAAAGCAGGAAATCCCCCTCCCCACCCCCCTACTGTGTGAATTTACCCCATAGCCTTGTTTTTAAAAGGGAACACGGGATGCTGGGACAGTTTGTGTTTTCCAATTGATATTCTCACACACACACACAGTCACATATACACACACGCACATACAGATTAGCAACCTGATGTAACAGCTTGTTATGACTCAATAAAACTGGAGGTAGTTTTATTCTGAAATACCAGAAAAAAACAATAATTTCACGTCTTGCGTCTGCTCTCAGTTTCTGCTCTGAAAAACAGCAACCTGGAGATTTTTTTTTCCCCGCAGTGTGTTCACACATTATATCTTAATTACTGAAGAGGCTAAACACTTCCTGCTACAATTAGTCACAAATGATCACATAAATCAGCAATTTTCACCTCTGTCATTTTCCTAAATTGTTCTTGGAGAAAGTGTGGAATCTGGAGAGAGAAAACACCTGAAGCTCTTCCATCAGCTAGAAAAATATGTTTTTTTTTGTTTTTTTTACATGTACTCGTCTAGTTACCATAACCTATATCCAGGAGACATCCACACTAATACGTTTTCAATCTATGTCCATGCTAACATGCCTGAAGGCACACGATCATTCAGATACACTTGGCTCGTGTGTGCCAGTAGAAACAGGAAGGAACACTAACTGTAACACTGTTTGTATTAAAGGAGATTATTTCCATTATCTACAGTCCTGCTTATAAAACCATCCACAAAGTTCCAAAAAGTCACACTGAGCCTGACTCCCCGCGGGTCACCTTAGCAGTTTTTCCAAGGTGGTGAAGTGCAGGTTATAAAGTTAAAAGCGGCACAACAAACAGTCATCGTTACTGCAGCTAATTAGCAGGATCCCCTAAAAAAAGGCTCATATTGAATGAGACGAATTGCTGCCTGCGGGCGTGTCGTCGGGGTGATGGATGGATGACACCGACTCCCTGTGGCAATGGCAGACAGTGAGCTGAGCTGAGCTAAGCTGAGAGCAGGGGGGGGGTCGGTGTCATCCTGAGGACAGCAGCGTGGTAAACAGGTCTGTAGGACGCCAATGGCCTCTGGTTCTGCTGCTGTAAGTCCCTGCTGAGTCGGGTATATGGAGCACAGAGCTTCACCTCTGTGGATCCTCCGCCGCCGCCTGGGAGCAACTGTGGTGCTTTTATAGTCTTTACCGGGGGGCTGAGTTTGTGTTTGAAGTAACAATGAGAAAGTTTGAAACATCTGAATGACTGCAGATCATAAAGTATTACTGTAAATGTTTGATTACAAAATAATGTGTAGTAAAAAAAAAGAACTGCTGCAGAGAAAACTATTTAAATGTGATAATCAAGGTTTTTTCATCATTATACAGAACAGTGTGACATTTGGTCCATGTTAGCTGTTCTTAAACGTGTCCCACCAGATAAACAAACTACAGCACGGTCACATGACTTCAACGTCACCACCACTAAGCGTCTTACTACACAATTACTATACAGGTTTTCTATAAACTGATCAATTTACAAGTTGTAAAGTCAGAGTTGGAATAGTTTGTAAATAAAGTGGGCCTGTAAAGATGGACTAGTGAGTAGATGAGTCGCTGTGTTCGCTGTGATGACATTTAATGTCCCCGACAACCTCTGTAGTTTCATTTAGACACTTGTTAGCAACCGCTAACTGTATTTAACGGTAAACACTTCCTCTTCCTCGCCTTTGTTTATGCGTTGCTAAATTTCTTGCCACATAACTTCCACGATCTGTTGATTAGTGGGATAGTGTGAAACCAAGAATGTGTATTTTGGTGCTTGCATGCCTGCATATGTGAATGTGCAGGCTTGTGTGTGCGCCTGATACAAAAATACAACACATGCTCAAACCTAATTGACTGTATGCGTCAATTACAAGTGGTTCCCAAAGCAACGTGACCATTGCAGCGCAACCTTAATTGTACGCTCAGTTAGCTTAAGTTAAGATTCATTTAAAAATGTACACATACACGTTAAGTATATAACTTAATTACGATCTAAACGTACCTCAAAATAACTCACTGTTGACTCTTGGTTTCAAACTGCAGAGGAACAGTGGACTCTGGATGAAAGTACTGTGCTTGTTGAACCACAGTCCACCCCGACCTCCTCGTTATGCAGGCTTTGATGCTCTTTACATCCGCTGACTTCCTCCTTTGCTGCCGTAGCAATTACTATGGCCACTGGAGGTTGCTGCCTAACAAGAAACATCAGTTTGGCTCACAGCATATGGTCGTTTAATGATCAGAATAAGGCTGTTTAAATATCCCTGCTGTTGCCACATTAATTAGTAAAGTCGGACAAAGAAAACTGACATCCACATTCCCAGTCCGACCTGTGCAGCACTGATTGGATTGACGCGTTTACGAACAAAGGAAACAACCATCAAGAAGCACAAACGACCTACAGTACTGGAGCTTCGGCGGAGGACATTTTACATCCACGATGGATGTCATAGCACTTTGTCCGATGCTTGGATCAACTGACCTCACTTTCCTCAGGACCCACAGTGACCAGTACAAACACTTCAGGTCATGTCAACACTGACATCCACACTGATCTGAGACCGAGACCACTGTGGTAACATAACACAGCGGGGGTCCCAAAGCAGCAACACATCCACTCAACCAGCGATCAGTGCATGCAATCAAATACAAGAGAGGCTTCCTATAGAATACTTCCAGGAAGTGTGTATTCTACTGTTTGCCTTTAATCTCATGGATCTATTACTTAAACCTGCCTTCCTGAACTGTATTTCCTCTTCTTATCAGCTCTTGAAGCAGCAGCCCACACCAACTCTGAGGCTTGCATTTTTGTAAATGCAACACCACTTTCTGCCTTTTCATCCATTTAGATCAAATCCTTTAAAAAAAACTGCATGCTCTTTGTTACAAATGTGAAAAGAACAAAGACATCAAGCTGATTCCTGCATGAAATCTGCAGTTGAACAGCTTCTCTGTGATCGCTGCACCTACCAAATAAAAACCTAAAACAAAGCGTATGTTTGTGGTTTAAGTCTTCTTCTTTGTTGGTATGAGCAGGTCATGTAAATGTGCTACATTTACATATCAATTCAGCCAAAAACTCATTTACCTCCTCTCCCACTTCTTCCAGTTGATTATGTAGCACTCTCACTTCAACAGACAGGCCTAATTTGCTCTCTTTCACAGCCAATCGAGAGGGTATTTGTTTAGTTTACAGAGTGAGACTCTTCACTCCTCTCTGCTGCATCAAAGCCGTCTGCATTTTCCATGGCGGGAGCACATCGTAGACAGCTGCGACGGCGGCGGCGACTCGGATTACCTCTCCGTTCAGGAAACACGGCGGGTCTCGTTTCCCCCCAGCACCAGGGCCACCGAGGCCCCTTTTGAAGTGAAGCAGAGGAAGAGCCTTTAAAAGTGATTGCTTTTATGCTAAAGGACTCTAAACGGTGTGATGGGCAAGCGGTGATCGTCTGCTCTGGTCTGAAGCTCAGGGCAAGGCATCAATAAACAATGAGGGCTGGATGTGAAGAAGAGAGCGACTGGAGGAGCTCTTCATTAGCTGTCGCTGCAGCAGCCTCCACTTCCCTCTTTTATCTCAGATGAGTCACTCTCCATCTCTGGGTGTTTCAATCCGACGGGTCGGCCGAGTCATCCCCCTCCTCCCCTCCCCCTCTCCCATCCTTTCATGTTTTAAATCCACACTCTTGTTCTCTATGTGTCACCTCCAGTCATTCTCCGGCTTTTTTCAACCAACTCTCCCTCTCAATTAAGCCTCCTCCTCCTCCTCCCCTTCTTCTTCTTCGTCTTCTTCTTCTTCTCCAGGCCCCGGCACAAAATCAAATGAGCAAAAAGTGTAGGAGAATTAAATCCAAATGTGTCTCGCATATTATCCCAGACACATGAGAGCCGAGCGGAGATGACCTGCTGGAGCCAATTAAAAGGCAAAGAGTCGTCTCCCTTGATGTGCACTATCACTGATGTGCCATCTTACCTCCAGGCTGTGTGATATTAGCTGTTTGATGGGACAATTGAGTTGATCCCTGCTCATCTTGGTCATGTTGGAGGTAAGATGTGATGAGTCCAAGAAAGCAGAGCGCATATTTTACAGGAATGTTCTCCAAAAATGTAAAAAGATCTTTGTGGGTTTTGTTTATCTCACCCTCTACTCTCTGATAACCCACTTATATGATATACTGGGATTAATACATGTTTAAAGAAGAGTCTAAAGCAGTATTTTGACTTTTGGTCCCAGACTTGTTGACCCCGCTGCACTGTTTATCACTGGAATGAAATGTAAACAGGAAAATATTTCAACATAATTTGATTACAGTGAACTGGATCTGATGTAAATGTGTGGAGATTGGCCTCAGCTGACTTTAGATTCCCGAGCTGAATTATTATCCCAGTCCGACCCTGAGATTTTGAGCTGTCCAAGGTGATCTGATTACACCAGACACAACTTAGTCCCCCTTGTGAACGCATCCACTCTGCATGAACTCGGTGAAGATGAGCTAGTTTGATGAGCTGGTTTCTTCTCACGGTGGTAAAATGGAAATAGAAACAAAAAAAGGATGAAAACAAAAATGCAGGAAAGGAAACATGCAGACAAAGTAGAAAAACAACTAAAGAGGTCAAAAATCTTCTCTGACTTGAGGAGCAATCATACATTCAGCAGCTCACATGATTTAATTATGAAAGCTTGTACTTGTAGGTGGGCATGTTCAAAGCTATTTCATCACTTTACTTTTTAAATTTTGCTGCCCTGGGTAATCACACAAACATAAAACCAGAGCAGTGCGAAGAAAAATAGATCAAAGACGGTTTGGACTCAATCCCCCAACTGTATAATTCATGTACCTGCAACTTTTTAATCACCATCTTCATCTGTTATTAATTCCATACCCATAAAAAATCATGGTCATTATCATTACTGTCGCCGTGTCAGAGCAGCCTTAACATTCACGACCAACTGCACGCCGCTGCCGCTGTTGCCAATAAAGCAGCGAGACATCAGGACGGGGGGCTTGTATCTGTGAAGACATGGACATCTGGCTCAGTTTCAGAGCGCGTCCTCAGCAGCAGAGCCGGGGAGGGGAAGTCTCCTGTGACAATACATCAGTGGAAGATCCTCTGCAGCCATATGCTGCCTTTAAAAGCTGCCTCTTTTCCCCACTTTGCATCACGATGGGGATGTTTAAAGAGGGCTGGCAGGGTACTTAAAGTGCTCATTAACAGAGGCACGTCCAACATGTTTGGGAAGGACTTGCATTTACACACCGGGACCTTAAATTACTGCAACCCCTCCTCTTCTCCTCCTCCCTCCTCCTCTTCCCAAACTGCTGACCGCAGGCTCCCTCGCCATTTTTCTCCTCTCTGACATTTTGAAGAGTTTGTCGTTGCCGTTTACTGGCCACCGCTTTATGACAACGGGGGAGAGAAGACGCTACATCTGCAGAAAAAAACGACAAGAGCCAATCCTCATTAGTGTCTGGACGACTGCCAACGTTAAATGAAAGGAGGAGTAGGAGGACGGCAGGGAGGGCAAAGCAATCAGATGGCACCTTTTTTCCTGATGGTGATGGATGGTGAGGGAGAGGCGGCGTTCCAGTAACACTCGTCCCCTCGGGGGTTTCCCCTCCGCGGCTGCTGATGTAAAAGTTTGACTGCACTTCAGAGATGTTGAGGACTCATGTTGGGGAAGATGTGCGTGGTGGTGACAGATGCTGACAAGTGGAGTGATGTTTCTTCAGGGCCGACAGCTGAGCTCGGTCATGTGACCCAACTGCTGAGCTGCTTGTAGCGAGGCCTAAGGATAGTGATGTCAGTCGGTCTGTCCGGAGAAACATAACCTCCACAACTTCTGACCAGACTGACATGAAGCATTGTTTGGGTATCTGTACTCATCAGATGTTTCCTAACATATCACCGTCAATTTCAAATTTCCACTTCACCAGCACTCTTGTCCATGATAAGATAAGCTTAATTAAATATTTTTATGAAATTCTCCATAATTTCAATGAGCCCCCTGAACTTTTCAGTCTAGAGCCAGAGGCCAACATTTCTAGTTGTGCAAAGACACAAAAAGTATTCAGCAAGCAGCTTGTAATGATGAGTGTTGACCTGAAGAGAGCTAAAAGTCAGCACCAAAATTTGAGTCATAATCATGTTTACTTCTGTGATCAGATGGTTCCTGACCTGCATAAAAAGTTAAATTTGGGACTGTTTCAGTTTTGAAAACAAAATGCTTACACAATCATCTGTCTTAGACAACGTTTAACATCCGAGAACACTGGATTCCTCTTGTATTTATATTCTCAAAGTCCATGTAAAATATTGAAAAAGTAGAGTTTTGGTATCAGCATTGGTAGAATCAACAATTTCAATCAGATACACAATCAGAGGATGACACTTTCCTCTTACACCACCTTCAGGTCAAAACACAAGATGGCAGGATCTAAAACATCCACAAAATTCACTGACCAGTTATCATTTATGATAACATGATCAAGAACACGGCTCACAAAGCTCATTTCATTTCCTATAGATCCTGAAACAGCTGAAAGTGAAAACGCTGAAACAGTAAAAGCAGATATCTAAACGTGCGAACAGGGACGCAGGAGAGAAACTAAAGATATTCAGTTAGAAGTTACAAAAGTACTGAGAGCTGAACACACAGACACTTTTTAAGAACTAAGTTGGGAACCGCAAAAGGCTTTGGCCCCACTCCAGAGAAGTTCCATCCCGGGGCGCGGCTCAACTCATGGTTTGACTTGGTGAGGCCGAGCCCTAAATCTCAGTTTGGTTTGAACCCCAGCTACCCAAATTCCCCATCCCAGTCAGACATTACAGATAACAAACCACAAGATCTATCTGGATCATTACGAGTATAACCCCAATAAGAATGAAACAGGGTTCAAACCACTTAGGCTCAGTTCAACCGTGACGCCCCTTCCCTCCTCACCCCAGTTAATTTTCTATTAATGGGCCAAAAAGGAGATTTATATTTGTGCGTTAGGGGGTTAGTGTTGTGCTATAGCTGATGTGTACATGTCAGTAAATGCCAGGGCTAGGGCAGCTTCAGAGATACCGTTCAGAGATGTGTTCTCTGATGTTGGTGGAAATTGTTGATAATGAAGGCCTCATCAAGCAAAATAAAGCCTCATTATTCTTCTCTTCCCTCCTCACACACATCCACACTGTAAACCCTGTGTGTACCTTGATTGGCACCCTCTCACAGTGATTGTACAACTACAACCTTCCTCTCAGTGAGGAGAAAAGCCTTCCCTTATGTCACAACCTGAATGAAAGCATAGAAATCATAGCTGGGAGAAAGCAGGATACGGCCTGATCACGTACAAGACAATAATGCAGTATTGCTATGGGGATGTCAGTGGGTGAGACTATAAATTGAAATCTATGGTAGGTGCCATTGTTAACCTGTATGTGGCTTTACACTGGACTGAGATCCACGACGATTTTGATTGAAATGCATGTCCATTAAAATGTATCGTATGGGGATAGAATACTGACATAAACCGCGCGCGAGTAATGAGACTTGCGCGTGCGCTTTTTTTTCCCCAAGCGCTTTCAATGTACTCGCGAGCTATTTTGTATCCTGCATCTCTGCCCCCTCGAGCAATATTGTAGCCTGCGAGGAGAAAAACAGCTCGAGCGTGCGCAGAGTCCTCTCGCAATACTTTCCCCTGCTCGCACGAGTGCAGACTGCGCGCTCGCGAATCTCTCCTCTCCTCGCTCGGAAAACTTTCCCCTGCTCGCACGAATGCTCGCACGAGTGCTGACTGCGCACTCGCGAATCTCTCCTCTCCTCGCTCGGAAAACTTTCCCCTGCTCGCGCGCGAGTGATTTTTTTTTAGTGGGCGTTTTTTGTCAGCAAGGGGGCGGGCCTGGGGGGCATGCCAATCACCATTGTATCCCGAATATAATTGGTTGAGCGAATTCGCCAAGTGGACAGCAAGGTAAGGCAACACCACTAGGACAAACGGGACAAACCACACAGCCCTGAATGCCTGAATGACATGTATTGTGATTTGGTGTCTTGACTTGAATGTTTGCAAAATGTCACACAGAGCAATGAACTTCAATATGTTTGTCTGAGTGCTGTCTTTTCTTTCCTCCATCGTTGACATTAATCTGATAAAACGCTGATCATTTTTTGTAACTTGGGTCCTGTTGCACACAGACTGTACATTTTTTATTTTGGTAAAACTGTTTTGTTCATATTCTAGATCTACTTCTTTCTCCCTGAAAATTATAAACGTAATATTAACAAAAAATATTTTCTGCAAGTTCTTATGAATTTACAAACCTCTCAAAGCCCACGATCGCCCGTCTGAGCAGTTTGCTTCATTCCTTCTCAGAGACCCGACCCGATCCAATCCGCAGGTGTTGAAGCCTGGACCTGTGTGTCTGACTTCAGTAGTCACAATGGTCAGACACACCTGGTTTAATCAATTTGTCCAATAATGTAAGACAGGAAATAAAGGAGCTGTCTTAAGTTGAGGAAGTAGTGGAGCTGTGCATAAGGACTGCGGCAAAAAAAAAAAAAAAAAAAAGAAGAAGAAGAAGAAGCCCGTGGTCCGACCTGACCCGAGGTTATTAATGTTTTTTTTACTGACCCACGGAAAGAGCTGAAGACTGTATGGCTACAGTCTGTGGCCGGAGCAACACATTTATTTAGAAGTTTAATCACTAGTTAGCTTAAAATGAATGTGTGCTCCAGATCCGGCTCTTTCCCTCTATTACTCTTTTAAACAGTAAGAATGAATTGATTATATTGTATTTTTTCCATCTTTGCTGAGCATAAGATTTGTTCAGAATTAAATAAAAGCCTCTCCCATATAGATATATATATATAGCCTGTCTCAAATATAGGCTAGCAGCTGGAGAAATAGCCTACTATATTGACACACATCTGCATCTGGACATAGGCCTATGTGCTGCTCTCATATCGAGATATTATTAACTATAGGCCTTCTATCTTTTTTTTTCTTTTTTTTTCAAATATTTTTTTAATATTACGTTTATAATTTTCAGGGAGAAAGAAGCAGATCTAGAATATGAACAAAACAGTTTTACCCAAATAAAAAATGTACAGTCTGTGTGCAACAGGACCCAAGTTACAAAAAACGAATGCACACACTCGAGCTGTTTTTCTCCTCGCAGGCTACAATATTGCTCGAGGGGGCAGAGATGCAGGATACAAAATAGCTTGCGAGTGCTTTGAAAGCGCTCGGGGAAAAAAATGCGCTGTTTATGTCAGTATTCTATCCCCATAGTATCGGTCCCTTTCCAGATAAGAGATACTGATACAGATGCTAATAACAAGTGTGAAGGATGTACGAATAGTTTCTCACCTGATAAGAAGCTGCCATGAAGAGGTTAAACTTCAGGACCTTCCCGTTGCTTTTTTAAGAGCTTTAACTGGCGACCTTTTGACCTGAACACGATGTTATCAATGGGAGTGAACACTGACGGGTTCATTTTAATGACTTCATCCTGATAAACCCAGCAGATCTACCAAAAATCACGTCATATTAGGCTCAAAGGAGCGGTGGCAGGGATTTAATGGAAGCCAAACAGAGTTCAGCTCATCATTTTAATGCTGAGCTCTATTGCCTTTTGTAGTAAAAAAGGATTTAAGTACCGTGGTTCAATACGCTGGTGCAAAACTGTGCAATTTCTCATGAAAAATGAATTCCCAGTACTCCATTGAAGTCTTTTCAGTTTCCATTCGACTTTGTCCGTCTCTCTCTGTGGTAAATAGTCTGCCCCGATGCTTTCTGGACCAAAACACTTTGCTCGCCCATCGACTTGGCCTCTTCTCTTTTCTCCTCCAATTCTATAACCTCCCCCTCGCTCCCCCTACCTCTCTCCTCTCTCGTTCCCATCCTCTCCATCCCATCAATTGGAAATCTCTCTGCATCACACCTCAGACACCCAATCCCGGGCAGACAACTCCACCGAGTATTAAACAAACATAAGCAGAGAATGGAGTGGCTGCTGGAGAGGTAGATGGTCGGGGTGATAGGATTGCCAGACAGAAGGAGCAGAGAATCACAAGTGCCCTGAATTGTAGGTCTGGAGCAGCAAAAAAAGACCTTAACATGATGACACTGAAGCAGTGAGACATCTTGGAGTGTGAACAAAATAAAGGCAGCAGAAATAGAAAAACAAAAAAAAGTGAGAGAAGGGGAAAAGAAAGGAGGAAGGACAGGAGAGCGCCTCTGATCCATGTAAGTTCAGTGAAATTGGAATTACTAAATCATGGAAAGAATTAATTGAAAACATTCCCCCACTGTTGCCGGATGATGAAAATGTTTCAGTGACTTGACATCATCGCGTTAAGCCGGTGTCGTTCCCCCGCGATTCGGGGGGTTTACCTTCAGACGGGCTCTGCTGGGCGATCGACACGCGAGAATTTCTGCAGAGGCCCGAGATATCAAAGGCGTTCCGGGTGTAAATAATGGAGATTTAAAAGTCGAAAAATGTTCTCCGCCTGCGCTCGCTGCATACTGCTCCTTCATTACCCGGCTCGAATTTATTTTCCGAGAGGTCTTGTTGAGTTTCTGTTGATGAAATTGTTCTCACAAGAGGGCAAACTGAGGCAGACATGCTGCTTTTAACCACATGCTGCTAACCTCCCACCCAGGGAATTTCTCCCCAAGTGCTCTGCTGAATTTCTTTTCTTGTGCATTTGAGCAAAGGCTTTAAAAAGGCAGACAAACTGAGTTTCTGAGCCTTCAGATGTGTTTTGTCCTCTCGTTGTTTAGTTTGTGTTTGCAGCTGTTCACTTTGACATTTATCTGGATCGCAACTCAGCGGTCAGGTTAACTGGACTCAAAATGACAACGATAAGTGATGATAATCTTATTTTTAGCTTCATTTGTGTTTAAAGATTTAATTTAAATGTTCGATTCCTGACTTTTAAAGGCAGCAGCTTACATCTTTTGTAGGTTTTAACAACCCTTTCGCCAGAATAAGTGCAAAACCACGGACATGTTGAAACATTTCTTTATGTTCATTTTAAAATATGTTACTGTACTAATGATCTGGTCAGGTTTTGGCACAAAAGCCACTTTACTAAGGTTAGAAAAAAGATATGTTTTGGCTTAAAATAGCTGTTTTGGCCACCAACATGAACGGAGATGTCCTGGCTTGCCAACAAACCCACGAATATGGCTGGCAATTGCCCCCAGGGTTTGTTAAAACACCCAGTTCCGTTGCTACCAACGCGGCTGTAAATTGCTGCGACGTCTCCTTAGAAATATTTGGTTTTCTTGCCACTAACAGGGCAGAAAAAATGTCCTGTGTCCTTAAAATTATTCAGTTTTGTCACCATTGCTGGAAAATTTTGTTGCCACTAACGCAGCTAGAGATGTCGCTATGTCCTGGGAAAAATATCGTCATTTTGTGGTCACAGACCTGATGTCACACTTACTAACGTTGAAACGCTGTCAAAGATTCCCAGTTGAAACAGTCTTGAACTGCGATCACTGGTTTGCCGGCGACTCCCCCACCATCCCCTCCACCTCCAGACATGATGCACTCATAAATATGTAATGTGAACGTGACATGACACCTTTTGTTAAAATGTCAATATGGTACGTAACCTTTGACATGTATGAATGTGAATGTATCAGTGGATTACAGAAACGTTAGGTATCCTGGAGACTGTAATGTGTTTTGCCTCCTTGTGTACTATCGACATGTGGCGTCAGACTGGACAAAAAAAGCTGCTGATCTTTCCAATTTTAGGATTTTACATCCAAACTTCATTGTGTTGTTGTTATTGAAGTCCCTAAACATTGGAAGCATCCACTTACATGAATAATTGAATGAGCTGAGTAGATTTACCAAATTAAAAGCACGATTATGTTTATGTAGTTTAGACTTGATTTTCTCTGATGAAGGTCGGCCGTGTTTAAATCCTCCTCCGCGTTTTAAAGTGTTTTTGTGGTCAGTTTAACATCATTGTTATATTAGTTTCATCAGTCATTTAACTGCTAACAGACCCTGCAGCACCAGCGCTGTTGCTATGGTTACCTGCAGTTGAGCACTGATTTAGAAAAGTGGTTTAACTGTTGATTAGGTTTGAAGGTGTAAGCATATGATTTTTACAGACACCTGCCTGCTTATGAGAAACCAGTGTTTTCAGAGGACACTCAGAGGTCTTGCCTCCTCATACCTCCGGCCCTCTGCACCAAGCTTATACGTCCAAAACCCTGTCCACAGTGTGTCCACAGAACGCACTGAGACATAAGTGATAGTGCTTCGTTTTATTAGACAGAAAAGGAAAATGACTCATGCTCACATATTCAGTGTAAAATGACCATTTTACTAATTGTAAAGCGAAAGGTAAAGCTAGGCGTGACGGCTGCCAAGCCAGTGACCACTCGTCGTGGCTGCTGAGATATCTGACGAGATGTCAGGACGGGTCAGATGTCAGGCTGTTTTTGTGGTGACAAAACGAAAAATTTTCAGCGGTTTTTAATGCAACAAAACCAGATGCTTTTGATTAGTTGTCCTGGGATCCTTTTGACAAGACATCAGGACATTTCCAGACAGGTTTGCGCCAACAAAACAGGACATTTTTGAAGAGATGTTAGGACATCTCGTCAAAAATATCAGTTTTTCTTGCATTAAACACTGATGAAAAAGTCCTGACAGTGTGTTTTTAAAGAGATGTTGGGACATATCCATCCTTGTTTGTGGCTACAAAATGAGAAATCGGGACACTTACAGTCATAAAAACAAAACCAGATATTTTTGATAAGATGTCTTGACACTTCCAGCTGCGCTTGTGGTTGTTCATGATGCTTATTGCTATTCTGTGAAATTCAGCATCCTTTCAGTGGCTCCTTAACATTTCTCAGTCCAGCAATGTGTAAACCTGAAGAGGAAATTCCACTGAAGTCCAGAGGTTTCTGAGAATGTCTTAGAATCAACAAAAGGCAGCTATCTGATGCAGCCACAACAAACATGTAGTTCAACATCATACTGCATTACTGAAGACCTGGCACACAACATGTATGAGCTACTGCCACAATTTGGAGCTGAATATTTTAGAGGTTACAGGACACAATAATCTCAAATCCTACAAGAATAAACTTTAATGTTGTTGTGTTTCTATCTCTGTTGGCTGTGGATGAAACAAGTGCAGGAATCTGTCGTCCTCCCTATATTGTAGAGCTCCACCGAGGCTGACTGGGAGAAATGACAGTGAGAGCCTGCTGGGAGATTTTCCGGGCGTATGGGTCCATTTTCTGGTTCAGATCAGGTTAGCGCTGTTGTAAAATTGAGTTTATTTGGGCGTAAAAACTCCAAACATGAGCCTATGATGGCAGCACATCCCTCTGCTTGTATATCGAGCGCCTCTTGCCGGGAGCGTCCCGTCTTCTACTCCAGCTTTTTGTGGTTTCTTTAGATTTCACTCGTGTTCGGAGATATTGATTAAAAAGCCCTCAGCCAGGAGGATATCGAGAATTCGCATAAACGGAGCAGCAAATGTCTTTAAGGTTTTCTGTGTTAATTCATCCACACTTTCACCACGGGTTCACACGGGGCCACGTTTTTGTTCTCATTATCTCTTGCTGTGTGTACGGTTCTAAATACTTTCTAAGTGCAATCTGAGGCAGTCTCTTAAATGTTTTATGAGTTAAACCTCTCTGTAGTTCCCATCTCTGCTCCGGCTGATATGCATTTGCGCAGAGCTGTCAGAGTCGGGGCACTTAGCTCTCAGTCAGCCTCCTACTAACATGGCGGTATCTCTCTCTGCTTTAGATACTGCAAATAATGAAAGGGGGAGCCCCGGCCGTCTTTCAAAGAGCACTTCAGAACATTTTTTTCTCGCAAAATAGCTCTCTCTAACTGAATACAATTGCTTCTGGGGGTACAATGAAAATGTTCTTTCCTCTGCGGCGCTGACCTCGCTCGCATCCTCGTTCCAAAGTCACAGCTCATCACTGAGAGAGAGATAGAGGAGCCCAGAAACTTCTACTGCTTCTACTGCAGTCAGAGTTTTTCAGACTTTCTGAAATGGACAGATGCACACTGCAAGAAGTGAAGCACACATTCAGGCTCAGTTTTGGCCTTTAACATGTACTTTGAAGAAACATGACGGAAGGAAAATACATTCAGTTTGGAAAAACAAGAGTTGTGATTGATTATTTGATTGATTTTGTTTCTGTGGGTCTACCTATCCATCTTTATATCACCACAAACCGTTCAGCAAAACGTCACCATACTTCTGCAATTGAACTGCATTACCACGCAACAAGTAACTGAAGGAAATGAATGTAAACTTTATGATAATTGTATGCATGTATTTGAATGCTTCAGTTAAATCCTGTACTCCATTCTCCTTGTTTGAGCATTTTGCTGAGACTTGTAAACACAGAATACGAAATAAAAACTCGAAACGCTCCGTAAAACATGAGCTGTACACTGATGTTGTCTGTCAGGATAAAATGTTGGCACTTAACGTTTCTGCAAACCACAGATAGACTCAAATTTTTTTATCGTCAGAGGTGTGTCACATGTACCGTATTGACATTTCAACAAAAAATATCATATCACGTGTTTATGTCTGGAGGTAGAGAGGATTGTGGTGGAGTTACAGGTAACAAGGCTGGCAAACCAGTGACAGCAGCTGGTTGCGTTTTAACATTTGTTAGCGTGAGAGACAAAACCTGATACTTTAACGGGGAAGTCGGGACATGTCCGGTTGTGTTTGTGGCGACAAAACATGATGTTTTACTGACCCTAACCAAGAACCTAAAGAAATATCTTTCGAAACTAAGAGATTTTTTTTTTTTTTGATAGAATAATAGAAGACTAGTTTGAGATTAATACATTTTCCATGTTGATAACGTGGTGCCTTCAGGGCCCCTGAGGGTGAATCATTTCAGTGGACCTGTTTGTTTGTGCAGCAGAGTCTCTGACAGCTGTGAGTCTTGACGCTGGCTCACAGGTGAACAGTTTGAAGCCTTACAGTATATCTGACATGTTACATCTGAAGCACATCAATTATAGATTATTGAAAACAAGCAGATTTGGAGCAGGTGAAACAATCTCAGCTGATTGGCTGATTTCTTCACTTGTTTAAAGAAAATAAGATATTGAGGACTTCATAACAGAATAAATGACTTGGAGATTTCTTTGGATTGTGCTGACACTCAGCTGTCAGCTCCTCCATCCACCTCCTCCTCTTCTTCTATCTATCATCCTCCATCAGTGAGTCAAGCCTTGCACAGATCACAAAAAAGGGGACCCACCGCTGTCTAATTTCAACCCGCGATCAATCTCCAATCAACAGCACTATATAGGTAATCACCAGAATCTTCTGGAGGAGAAGAAAGCCAATTTTCATGGGCTATATATCAGTGTGCGGGATCCCCTCATTGATTGGTGTGTGAATACGGGCCTGAAGCAGCAGCACGGCGAGGCGAGGCGTAGGCAGACTGTGTTTGTTTATGAGGATCAGGTATTTTCTGCAGCCAGAGGGGCTCAATTTCACATCAGGCCGAGCGCTCAGAGCCGTCGTGTCCAGACGAAGGTGTCCAACTGTATATCATCATCAGTTTCGATACATCAGAGCTGTTCGCCACACACACTTTTGTTTCCCAATCTTGTACAAATGTCTAATTAAAGGAGAGATCTGACATTTTGGGAGATGCTGTTGTTTGTCAGATGAGAAGATCAATATTGGTTTCATCTCTGTGTGTCCAGTACAGAGATGGCTTTATTGTTCTGTTACTACAGAAAAAGAAAAAAATTAAGCATGCAGTTATTTTGTCTCCACTTAAGCCAATACCTGCATTCATGTGACTGCAAATTTACTAACTTTCTTTCTAAAATGACTCTCACTACATACTCTACGCTCTATCTGCTTTAAAATATAATGTACTGTATGCTGACTGAAGTAAAAGATCCATATAGGATTGTTCTGATGACAATACCAGTATCACAGACGCCTCCAATACTGCGTGAAAAGCTGGATCGGTTATAGGCAAGTGTTGATATTTGTGGTCTTTTTCAGTTATGATTGACTGTCAAACTATAAAAAAATAAAGTTGTATGGACTTTCTTCTCTGCTTATGTTTATTCACATTTTACAAAATGTTTAACCTGAGGCCGATCATACAACAGTCATAGAAATCAGTCCAAAGCAAGCTGGCAGTATGCAGCTGTTTAAAAGTGATGATACAGACATTACTTTTTAAAAAACACAAAAAGTCTGTAAATAATAAACAAGTAAATGTCTCATGATTAAAATCTGCTCTGGCTCCTGGCGCATTTCCAAAAAGCGGCATAATATTTTGACAGTGGCGCTACACGTGTCAGGTACCAAAATACTCCAAGCAGCAAGTTTTTCCAAACACTACGATTAATTATAAGTGCAAACCCTGAAGGATGCTTCATTAAAATTACTACGAATTAAATTAACCAAAACTGTCGTGCAAATTGAGTCCCTGACAGACAGAGCTGTGTTTGTTCTGACTGCTTAGAAATCACCAAATATTCCCAATAATAATCAGAATATGAAGGATAAAAAAAAAAAAAACAGGAGATGAGAAATGTGAATGTTTTCGCCCCAAAGAACCACACGGTCAGAATGCAGATGACAATACACATTGTTTACTTAGAAATGAGATATAAGAGAATAAATGAGTTTCTCCTGGAAGCTTGCAGAGGCTCGTACTCTGGCTGTCTCTCTGAGTCTGACTCATTAACCCAACTGAAACGGAAAGCACGAAATCAACCAGCGAGCTCCCTTTGAAACCCGTCCCAAACACACAACAGTGCACAGACAGTATTCTCCCCTCCATGAATTAGAAATGGGCTTATGAACTTATAATGTGAACAGTGACAGCCGAGCCCCACGGATGGTGTTTCTCTTCGTTAATGAGGGGGTTGAATCAGGACTGGGCCGTGTACTACAGCGCTGACACCATGCTGCAACACAAAGTCTGTAGGAAGAATTGTGTTGGAGGCAAGAAAAAGAAAAAAAAAAGAGAAAGAAAGAAAGAAACAACAACAACTGTTTTTAACTGCTAAAAGTTAGTGTGGAGTAAAGTGTCACAGAGGGCTGCGGTATTTAAAATTCTGGCTCGGTGCAGTCGCGAGTGGCCCACTTCAGTCAGGTCAGACTGAGGGCAGAACAAGTTCTCCTCACATTTTAAATACAGTTTGGAGCCTCGTTAGCAGATTTAGTGATGACATTGTCAATTCAACACTTCAGTCCAGGGAGGAAGACCTCAACAACTCTTAGATGGACTGACAGAAATAACTCTGGTGATCGTCTACAAGACTTTCACCGGGTTAAAGTTTCCACTCTTCCAAACCCAACACATCCCGGCCCAGGCTCCGAGGTACAATGTTAGCAGTTAACATTTCTGCAAACCACAGATACATCCAAACGTAGCATATCACAGTCACATTATATGCTTATTAGCGGCTCTTCAGCACAGAGGGTGGAGGGGATGGAGATGGTGTTATTACAAGCCAACAAGGCTTGCAAACGGGCAATCACAGTTTGAGTCTTTGGGGACATTTCAAGCCCTTTTAGTGGCGACCAAATCTGGCTATTTTTGGTGTTTGCTGTGGCAACCAAAACCAGGTGCTTTTCACAGGATTTTGGACCATCTCCATGTTTTTGTGACAGCCAAACCAGTTACTTTAAGCCAAACAATGATGATTTCTAATCCTAACCAAGTGGTTTTTGAGCCTCAACCTAACCAGAGCATAAGTGTTGTGACAGGACAGAGAGAACTGAACCTAAAAAAACGTGAAGTTGCAGAAATCTGTGATTTTGCAGAAGCGTACTTAGCTGACATTTATTCTGCCGATTGTGTTGCACATCCTCGTACCTAAACAACTTGATAGGTTGATGGCCAGTGACCAGACGACATGTACCACAGTTTCCTGAACAACATGACCCTGGCAGACCCTTGACCTGCACTAGGTCACCGCCTCACGACAAACATAAATACGGATCATGGTAAGCTGCTTTCATTTTCAACCTTTATGGTTGTTTTCTGACGTCGACGGGCTCGATAGCACATCTCTCATTCACCCATAATATGAATTCAAAGTGAAAATGGACTCCATCTATTTCTCATCTGAAGATTCTGATCCCTCCAGCGAAAGATCAGCAGGAAGCACTTACTTTATGAAATGTGTGTTTACTATATCCGAGCAGTGACAGTGATGAAGGTCCGGGTATTGTTACACGTTAATAATGAGTTTGGCCTCATAGTGTCACCAAAATAAGAGGATGTACCACTAAACCAGTGAGGAAAGTCAAAGTGCAGAAGATACGAGGAGCCAATCAGGGAAGTGAGTCATAAAAAAATGATTGTTGTTTTCATGATGGGCGTCAAAGCTGGAAAACAGAGGTGGTGTTTATTTGGACATTACTCTAAATGTAGATACAGATGACTGTTCAGATTCATGTGCAGCCTTGGTAGATGTTCTCTGGACGACTTATAAACCTATTTTGTCCTCAGGATGTTTAGAGGTGCACTGATGGCTGCGGCTCACCAGGTTTCTGTTTGACTGACTGCAGCCATCCTCCTGCAGCACCACTCATCAGCGATGTGTTTCAGCCCAGAGGACTCTCACCGGTCAGATGCTTTTTGTTTGTCACATTATTTTCTGTCGGTAAGCCTCAGGCGCCGCTGTGCCATGAAAAGCCCCGGCGGGCGGCAGCTGCTGCAGAGATACAAGCCAACAGCAACAACGTGAAGACTTTTCTGTCTCATCCAATAATAAATACAGTAGAGATGTATTCAGGATCTAAACAGAACGTTAAGATGCTGAAAGCCATAAAAACTGTTGACCTTCAAAGAGGTGTTGGGAGTAAAGGAAGGTATCTTTACACATATTTTGTATTGTTGTTCATTCTCACATCCACTAACTTCTATTATATCAGTAAACCTGTGGTAGGTGACACTGTGTGGGAGTTTTAATTTGTTTTATTTTGTGTTACCTTCGTCCATCTTGAGGGCAACAACTTGCCCTAACCTCACATCGTCGAAGGTCCTCTGTGTCTGTAGAGGGAGCTCTCGTGCCAGAGAAAAATAACCCTGATGATGTCATTGGGGTTATTTTATCTTAAGCTTAAAGATGATATATTTATAATAAGAGAAAGACTGAGCGACAACACTAGGGGGTGTGGAGTTTGACGTCTGCATCAGGGCTAACAACTCAAAATCAACCTCACACCTGAACTTTTCTCTTGTATATATTTTGTCTCTTTCCATTTACATTGTGATGTTTTATGGATCATTTTAAAGAGACTTCACTGTTTCACTCGGCCGTAAGAGATTACTTATACACTAAAAACATTTGCATGGAAATACATAATTCATTTATTCTCTTCAATGTACATCAGCAGAATGTTTTAAAAAATCATTTTCAAGGTTTTGTTTTAATTTTCATGCTGGTTTCGGGGCCACACTGATGTCTGCGGGGCCCGACGGCGTGCATACTCTGCTCATGCCTTCGGCCATCTCTGCATAAATCGGTAAGTAAAATAAATAAATGTGTGTTTGTGTGTTCACTGAAATTCAAATGTTGAACTATCTCTGTAAAGTTCCCTCTGTGGATCTGATAACAGCCTCCGATCTCTGTTTGTCCTTTCCAGAGCCGCCCGGCGAAATGTCAGGCCGGCCAGATTGGATTGCTTTTATTTAAACCATAAAATTTATGTTTTTCACTTTCAGACATCCAGGTATTTTTTTTCTCCTCGGTGTCAGGTGGACACTCGGGGGGAAAAGTGCTGTTGCGAAAGCTGAAAGAATCTGCGGCCTTGAGCCAGAGAGTCGTGGCAACAACAGCATCTGATTGGCTGACAGCCCCCCGTTCTCCAGCCACCGTGCTTATCCATGCTCATGAAGGGAGGAAAACATCCCCCCCTCTCACCCCTCCGACGCTGCGCTGTGACAGGCTTAACGGTGATATGAGGGGATGTGTTATCTGCTGACTTCCAAATTCATAAATCTTTGAGATCAGACGAAATTGAAGCGGCTTGAAAAGCTCGGAGGGGAGATTGACACGTCTGAGTGGCTCTGTGGGCGCGGCGCTGCAAACTGCATGCTAATGCACCATCATGCATATGTTAGTATGTACTCAGTGTGCGTCTGTGGGTTCATAACTTGTATGCATTGTGTTTCATACTACCTACGTACGCATGTATATGTATGAGGGTCGAGTCTCCACTTGTACACACACAGACACACTGCAGAGAAATCTCAATTCTCACCGGTTAGTCTGTCACTGAGTCCTGAATAATGTTTTGTTTTGGGGTTTTATGGATGTTTTTAACCCTTTAGAGGGAAATTCTGCACCGACAGAATGATTTCTTCTGTCCTTGGTGAGTCAGTGAGAAGGACACTTAAGAGAACTGATTAAGGGTTCATTTAATTGTCGTTTTACAACACAGGGTTGTAATACCAAATGTAAGTTGTACTACCTTTACGCGACACAATAAAGAGAGGATGTTGAGGATGAGTTGAGGAGTCTGGTACCAATCTACAGAGCATCAGTGATGATTTCCCATCCATCCAGTGATGTTCTGGGCCGTACATGAACCATGCCAGTTTGTGATGTTTACACTCAGGATGCTCGTCTGTAAAAGTTGACGAGAACTTGACACCAAAATTCATTTGAGAACAAAGCTGCAAGATTTTATGTTCTCGGTTCTCGGTTCTTGGTGTTTTAGCAGCATCATGTGTTTTAAAGCTCAGCATCGTTTCACATTTTTTGCTGTTGGTGTATTGTAAGTGTAATAATGGAGTTTTGGTACCAACGATATGCCTGCTGTAGAATATAAAACAGATTTTTTTTTCCTATTTAACAAGATGAACCAAATTTCTTGTTTGAATCTGTATGTTTTGGATGTCTTGAAGTTCCCCTGTGGAGTTTTTACCTCGAGGCTCACGATTGAGCTGTTTTTCTTCTGTTGTTGTTGTTGTTGTTGTTGTGTTTTGTTGTGAGCGGGTCACTGTGTTGTTCATCATGGATGATGCAAGAAGACACAATACTGCCAATAGTGTCCCGCTATTCCTCAGGTCCACAGTTGGTGGAACAGGCTTATATTTGCTGCAATGTGCCAGCAAAGGCCGGAAAGAAGATGATGACTGCAAACTAGTAGATTAGATGTTAACAAAGCTGAGTTAAAGTACGTTAAAAATGTGCTTTGTGAAGGAAGTAAATGCACTTGAAACATTTGTTGGACTTGGAGTCACACAGCGAGTTCTGGTGAGTAACACAGATTGTAAATATGACTTTTACTGTTTACAAGGAAATTCCATAGAGCCCCTTTAAAGCCCCCAAACCACTTTTCTTCAGTGGAAAACCAATGTATTCAGTTGTGATGTGAACTGATTTAGTTTAGAAGTATTTAAATTGTACATATTGTTATAAATATGCATTGTTAAAATATTTGGTGGCAGCTTTCGTCACCATCCCATCCTCCCCATCAACGTCTGCTGACTCGACAGACTGTTGTGGAGAGGAGTATCAGAAAATGGGTAGCAAAAAAAACATTAATTTAGTGATTCAATCCATTCAGAGACGTCCCTGTCCTCTCCTGTCCCTCCACATCCTCTTATGTCCCCTCCATGTACTCAGCCGGCTGATTCAGCCCCGGCTGTCTGTGGCAACGGCTCAAACTGGTACCGCCCCGGCCCGCCATGTTCTTGGCTGACTGGAAACTCAAGAGGTGAAAAGTTCTCTACTTCAGATTACATTTCAGTTGCAAAACTGTTTTTGTTTCTACATGAATATGAATAATGAATATGCCTGTTAATATCACATATATCACATGAAGTTCTGTGGGCTGGGGGATGTTTTTGGATGGTTATTTTTAAGATTTATTTTTAATTATGTGCAATGTAAGTAATGTACTATCTTAGTCTGACTGGCTTTTTATTTATGATTTTACATATTGTATTAATTATTCTCATCCATAGGCTAACTCACTTTGGCCAGGACATCCCTAGAAAATAAATCCTTTTACCATCACAATCAAAATTAAATGTTTCAGTTGGTATTCTGGTGTCTTTACCCAAACTTAATGTTGTAGCTTTTTCCCATATTCTTACTAAAGAGACTGTATCTTGTTGAAAAACATCTGCTGGATCACAGGATTGTCTTTAACAGATATGCTTTCACACAACTATAACCTCTACTAATTTATTTATTATTTAATGCCAATTTATGTCAAGATATCCCAATAATCCAGAGGAATAATAACATTTAAATTATAGGAAAACCTTCAGAGTCGGGAGGTCTCGCAGTGTGTGTGGGTGTGTGTGTGTGTGTGTGTGTGTGTGTGTGTGCGTGCGTGCGTGCCGAGGCAGAGATGTGTTTGGTGTAGATTGAGTCTGAGATGGAGTGTGAGATGTGAGCGCTCTGCCTCCAGATAACTCTCTCTCTCTCTCTCTCTCCCTCTCTCTCTCCCCCCCCTCTAATTCATTTTCCCTCCTCTGATTTATCTTGTTTTCCTCCGTCTTGTCTGCTCATGCCCAGATAAAATCCCCCAAATTGCATCACCCGCCCTTCTGTAACTCTGTTGCTGCTGTTTCAAGCTACAGCGTAGTGCAACAAAAAAAAAAATAATACATCTGGTATCTCTTAGATTTGAGTTATAACACCATTTATACAGCCGACAAGGCCCTTGATGTAATTATTTGGTGTCTGTGTCGAGCGTCCGGAGATGATACAAATATCACGGAGGGCTTCAGCCTCATGCTCTTCCGACAACGCAGCAGTCGTTAAAAGTGTCTAAAGTTTTCAAACTTAATCTCCTACTGTACCGAGAACAGTGGCCCAGTGTTACTTTTTGGTTTCCGTCCAATTAAAAGTCGAGCAATCGATGAATTTTTTTGCTCTCACGGTTGTTCATTAAAGTCAGAGGTCTGAGAGAGGATTTATGTTATGTTATTTATGTTGGTATCACATGTTACACTTCTGTCTCTTCATGTCTGGGTACAACCCCTGTTTAAAAAGAAAAAATTATTAAGGAATACAAAACAAAAAAGTCATATGCTCAGACAGATTAATTTATTTTCTTTCAGGTGTTTAGTACTTACAGTTAGATACTATACATGTTTAAACAGGTCAACCACAAATTATCTAATAATGGACGTTCATCATGACTATTGGACAAGTGAGTGTAACGTTGTCTTTTTGTGAGTCGGATGAGGTTTGAATTCGTTTTAACGGATCAGCAGTGACTGACGTACCTGTCACTGTTGGTATCTCTCTCTTCACTGTTGATTTATCTCTATGTGTTGACCTACAGCAGCCTCTACAGCTCATCCACATTTGTTTGTGGCTCTGGTGGAGGAGCATGTATCCCTGCTCCTCCTTCAGTGTTTGTTTCTGACGTTTTTCCAACCAGAAAAGAGTCAGTGAAGCGCTGAGAAACATCTGAGTGAGAGTGAAAGCTGTCTGTGTGGTTTGACAAACAGAAGCAAAACACCACAGACGTGACGACTCTCAGGTTCTCGCTGTGTGTTTTGTGCATATATCCAGATTATTTAAACAAAGACACAGTAACATGTAGGAGGCTGGTTTTCATTTGTCTTTTCTTACTTTAAATTGTTCAGATAACAAAAAGGATTACTGACTGGATGTTTCCTCTCACGTGTCGTCGGTCAGCCGACCATCACCTGTACTTGTACTGACAGCACAAATCATCTGATCGTCTTCTCCTGGTAATACTTGTCAGTAGATCGGCTGCTCAGCGCTGTAATCAAATCTTCAAATGCGGCTCGGTTCATCCTGATCAAACCGTTCATTAAACTAAACAACTTGTGTTTTACATGAGAGGAAGGAAATTGTACTTTTTCTCGAGCGATCCTTTAAAAATCTCTTTTGTGAAGAGCCATCATGGCGAGGCGAGGCGTTGCTTGATTGACACATCCAAATGAATGAACAGTCTATTGAGAGGTCCGGGGTATATCTTTTTCACATCATTACTGTGAACATCAGTAATTTCCATCATGAATACTGCAGCGTCCCCTGACAGGCTCTCATCGCGCTCCGACATCCATCGGGGGAAATGATGGTATTAGACGGGAGGCAGACTCTCGGGGTGAGGCACCGTGATGAGAGGGGGGAGGAAGGGAGGGAGCTAATTACCCTTTTATTACCAGGGACCGAACCCCCGTCCCAGGAGGCCTCGCCTGGCCCTGTTTGAGACGAGGAGGATCCGGCACGCCACATTACCTCACTCTCCGTGCTGTAATGCCTGTCGCATTAAGAGCTGCTTGTACACACTGAGTGTCTGTTTCTATCAGAGCTGCGTTTTAATGCGCACGTTTCATTTAGGAGCCTCCTGTTCACCTGTAGGCCGCCATTTTGTCGTCTTATCAAACAGGTCGGCAGCTGTGAGATTGAACGATAGTTTATTTTCATGTCATGTGAGTGCATGGCCCAAATATACAGAAACAAAGGTGGAATAAAAGCACTTGGTATGAACAAAAAAAAATGAGGAACATATCAGTGAACGCCTCGGTCTTTGAGAGGTGGGTTCAGGACCACAGCTAGAAGTGAGTTAGTAAAACTTAATACATGTGTTCATAGACATGATACGCAAATCAAATCAAAATGAAGCAAACAAAAAAACAATAAATTCGTAAATGAATAAAACAAACCAAAAAAAGCTGTAAAGCTGTTATAAAAACGTATAAGAAACTCGTGAGGTTTTTATTAAACAGTCTACAAAAGTTTCTCAAAGTGCTGCTGAGAAAATAAATATGTTAATGATGCTATTATTAACACTTATATCATCTTATTAATGTTAATAAGAATCTAGAAGAAGAAGAAGATACAGGACGAATACACGAGCAAATGAAAACAAAGTCTATTAACTTTCCATTCACAAATATTTGATGTGCAGCCCCCCGCGTCACTCTTTAGTAAACTTTAAACTGAATTTGACATGTAAAGTTGGTGGAAAGGTCCTTTAAACTTGTATAAAACTGAACTGTAGATGTTATTCTGAATCCACTGTCGTAAAAATAAACTGTGGACAGTTTGAATTTCTCTCATTGAGTATTTTGTAAAGTGGTTTAGTTATCTATTGTATTGTCTTTTTTATTCTAAGATCGTTACATTTATTTACTGTTTTTGTTTTATTTCTCTGCTTCATGTTCTCGTTCACACCTTGATTTTATGGATCTTTATGGATGTGAGTATTCTTGTGAGCAGTGCTTGATGGAGACAGTAAAATAAAAAGTTAAAAGTTGTTCTCTTTCTTTGTCCCCCTCAGAGATGAAGCTTTGTGTTAACTGTCTCTTGAAATAAACGCACGTCGAGCCGTCTGTGAGGACTGCCGTCTCACTGACAGACGCTTGAATCCTTCACCTGCTGCAGCTCTCAGACTGTCCACATCAACGTCTGTCTCCAGAGGGGACACTTCACCTCTTTTTCAAGGTCCTTCAGCTCAGAGTTGAGTCTTCAGTTGAACATCCAGCTGTCGGTGTCCCGTCTACAGTGTCCGTGTCTGATCGCTGCTGTCTGTCGACTGACTCTCACTCAGGAGGTTTCATGGTTTCATCTGTTCTGCAGCCCGACACACTCCCTGTACATCAGCTCGAAGCAGCCTGGACGTTCAGCACTCACACAGATGAAATATGGTCCAACAACAAAATTGTGACCTGGAGGAGTTTTTGGTCAGATTTCAGTTTAATGACTTTGAACACCTTTACTTTTCCTTTCAGGACAGTCATGTTTCTTGTGGTATTTTATCTTTCTCCAGATGACAACTTGGTAAATGTAGTTTCTATCAAGCTCAAATAACTAACAGTGGTGTACTCCAGAAGTTGAAAATGAAAATTGTGTCGATGAGAACTTTGTAACTTAACTGTTCTTGTGAATTACCAACAAGAAAGTGGCACCAGGAAGTTCATTTGCAGTCCTCACAAAATAAAGGTGGTGCTGAAACTTTGTGGATAGCGACTACAAAGGTGAGCTGGTTACCGTGGCTGACGAGCTAACTGTAGGGGTGTCATGATGCTCCAATGGACAATTCGATTGGATTTCTTGAGTTAAACATTTTTTCTTTCACCACTTACGGCTGAGGGTATTTTTACAACAACAGCTTGACTTTTTATCCTGGTGGCTTTGTGCAGGTTATAACTAAAGGCTAATCTGAAAAAAAAAATAAACCCAACATCTCCGACGCTGTCAGAGTTTCCTCTGGTACCAGCTGATCACACAGGATATGTGTCTGGAAGGGCAGCTGCTGGCTAATGCTAAGCTAGTTATTTTTTTTTTTCTTAGGACGTGCATAAGTAGGCGGGGTGAAGAGAAAAAAACTGGGGGAGTCAGCAATCTTGATTTTAATTATCTGAATTAAAAACTAATTTCAATAGATTTTCAGTTTAGAATCAAAATTGTGACATCCCTCGCTAATTAGTGACATACTAGCTAGCTGCTAAAAATGTTCACTGACATATTGTCATGTCTTAAAACTAGTGAGCTTGTTAGCACACAGTGGCTGTGTATGTAATCTCTGGCTCTCTCAGCTGCTACATGTTCCACTTTCTTCAACTCATCATCTCTAACTGTGTGTGTCTGCTGTTTGGAGGTGGGCAGGTAGTGCACAGCTGCCTGTGGTGGCTGAAAACAACCGCGTAAGAGCTATGAGAGTGAACCAAAACAAAACAAAGGCGTGCCAAGAGACCGAAGCATTAAATGCTAAAAGACAGCACCGGTGAGAACCGCAGCCCGGCTCTGTAGTTTCTGTAGGCCACTGCGAGGGACATCATCACATACAAGGTCACAGGTAATGTGTTGGGTAATGTGACATGTTCACACTACATACGTCACAAACAGCAGAGCACTCGACTGTGCTTCTGTACTTTTCCACCAAGGCCCATCATGCACTGCTGTGAAAATACAACCTCTTCACCCGATCACAGAAAGGAAAACTCAAGGTTTTCTCTCCGGTGTTGACACACTTGATATAACAAACAGCCGTCTGATAGTGAAGGAGAAGTGTGAGGAGTGAAGTGAAGAAAACAGAGACTGTCAGAGCCTCTGAGCCACATGCAGGTATATAACATCGAGCGTGAGCGTTCGTCACTCCGGAGTTTACCCTCGCTGCTCTGACTGATGTTTCGACAGAAAGACGCTCCACTCTACAATGGCTGTTGACAAAGCAGCTGTTTGACCGGCCTCTGTTTTGACAGCGCTCAGTGCTTTCAAAGAACAGCAGTTCCTCTTTTTTTCCTCTTTTTGGGGTGAGGTAGATCTGTTTCTGCAGTGTCCTTCACCTTGTCTCGTCTTCCCCTCAGGTTTCCTTTGATTCCTGCGGCAGCAAGTGTTCGGATTACAGCTCCTCAACACGTCCATGGCCCAGAGAGAACGTCCTGTTGTCTACTGTACCTGTGAAACTCGGAGAAACAGGCAGGTCCGGCCGGACCGCAGCATTAAATATATATATCCTGAGAGGTTCAAGGGGAGTTCAGGCCAAGACAAGACTGTTCAAACATTTCCACATTGAAAAATATATGATTGTTTACCTAGAGAAAAGTTATTATTGCCCATTTTATGGCCCCGAGTAAAAAAGGTCACAGAGTTATCACAACATGCTTTTTACCTCCATTTCCACAGGGAGACTCTTTGTCAGAGCAGTTTCACTCTATAAGCTCACACAAAGCAGAGGCTGATACCTGCTGTTTCACACACGCACAAAGTAATCGGACAAAAGACAATAACCAGATAATAACCACATTTTTTACTGTCAACAAATCCCCCCAAAAACAAAACCAACAATGAGCTGATCCTAATAAAAAGTGCTGCCTGTGTAGCCGGAGTCTGATGTAGCTGATTTCTCTGTGATTATACTGTTGAGGTGCAATCAGCCTGACTGAATTAGTTTTAGCAAGGAGTGCTTACCATGTCAAAGCAGCGACACGGTGGCTGTAGTGAGAGCGACACTCGATATCTCCAGCATTTGCAGGGTTGCATGCTTTTTTTTAACCTTCCCAAAAAAACAAAAGTTTTCAGTATAAAAAGCAGCCTGGGTAACAACCTTCCTGTCATCGAGAGTTACTCCCAAGGCAAAAGAGTTAGCATTTCATTAGCTAGCTTAGAAATGAATAAGATTAAAGATATTGACAGGCAAAGCAACTCAGTCCCACGGAGCAATGCTGGGCTGTGAAGGGATTTAAACATAGTGGCCACAAGGGGTATCACAGCTCTGCACACTGACCCAAAAAGCACTAATATTAGAAAAGTAGCTTCTGTAAAATGGTGAATACATTTTAAAGCGTCACAAACCCCCTAAAATGAAGGGTTAGGGTTAGGGTTGATTCACTCTGATTAAACTTGGTACTTCTAAGTGAACTGACTGAATTACATTGGTGTTTGATGACGTTAGCACGCCTGCAGCCGGCGTTTCGCTCGTTCATACAGTGAGTGAGAGAGTTGAAAGCTCCTGCATGAACGACGAGGCATCCTCAACTTCTTCGACATCTTTATGTAATCAATAATGTAGTTGGAGAAGTTGTTGTTGTTGAAGATAACTGGGCTCCTCTCGATGTCTCGGTTAACTTTAGCTTAGCATCTTTGGTAGCATTTTAACATCTGAGATTCCTTACCAACATGCTGTTTAGTACGCTAAAATGATATGTGAGGTGTTTTAGTATTTCTAAAACTTAGGTATGAAATCAGTAGTATGTGAATGTATTACTATTTACCAGGAAATTACAGTATGTACTGGCTGATTAGATGCTACAACGGCGTATTGCTGCCCACTATCGTTTGTTATTAATGATCCTTTTCATAATTATTTATGTTTTCAATAAAGTCCAACACTGCTCATATTCCATCAGATATCTCATTTTAACCGGGGTATTCAGGCTGAGTGAAGTGCACAGAGTAAACACAGATTTGTGATCTCAGTGACTTACAATTGTAACAACATTTGTGTTATTACAGATAGAGTAAAGTAAGAATAAAGGTACCGTTGGTTACCAGTACCAGTATCAGTGCAAATGTGAAGGGCACCTGACAATAACAGCATGCTCCACGGACCCAAGCGCCTAATTAACGACTTTCAGAGGACTGTGTAGGGCGCCATCTTTGAATGTGGTATCCTCATTTACTTATACATCCATGGTAGCAACAGTAAGTAATATATATATATATATATATATATATATATATATATATATATATGTATATATATATATATATATATATGTATATGTGGCCAGATCATGAAGGAGACGACCAGACACAATAACTGTACTTATAATAAAAAAGGCACAGCATTAAGCTTATAACTTTGAGGGGTGAAATTTGCAGTTACAACAAATAAATAATCAAAACAAAGTCCTATTTTCCCTCTTATGTAGTTTCAGTTTTATGAACTTTAACCAGTAATACGGACAACAGTAGTGGCTGTCTCTTTCTGTCAACAGAAAATAAACAAAATACACATTTCTAGCCACTTCTCGGTACCATAGTTTTACAATATACACCATGAATCACAGTTACTCGAACACATATGCAAAAATCGGTAAACAAAATGCATTTTTATCATGGTTTTCTATCAACTCAGAGTATGCTTTAATCAAAAAATGGATTCACTCACTTCTAATGTGCAGTCTGAAAACCTTGCCTCACACCTGACGCAGCTCACACTCGGCTTTCTCTCCCCTCTACGAGGTACATCAACACAAAATAACACAGTTTCATAAAATAAACAATGCCTGACGACAGAACGGTCCTAATCAGGATTTCAATTACATATTTATGGCGACTTACGCTGACCCGCTGCCGTATTAGGTCTGCTCTCAGCATGGAGGGAACAATGTAAACACACTCCTCACCGACCCTCGGCGACGAACAAACAGGTACACTCTCTGGTCACAAATGTCAGCCTACCAGCTCGACCAGCCTCTCCTCTATGGACCGTGTAACTTAATCCCACGGAGTTTACGTTTTATTAAGTTATCTATCTATATGTACACTGTACCTGTTTTTTTTATTTTGTAAACTATTCTTGTCACAGTGAACGAGTGAGAGACTTCAGACACAGACGGAGACACAGGAAGTATCATGTGAAGGGCGGCCTGTTGTTTGTTGCTTCAGCTAATGGCTCCACTGCTGAATAATTACAGTCAGACCCTGCTCTGCTAATGGACACTCACGTGACACACACACACACACACACACACATACACTTTAGCAAATACATGCATGTGTTTACACACAAACAGGCGCATGCAATTACAATAAGACACGACGCAAATGAGTCGTCTGTGACACACACACACACACACACAACACAGGAGTAAATAAACAAACACACAATTACAATAAGACAGGACGTAAATGAGCTCCACACACACACACAAACACACACACATATGTATATAGATGCAGGCACACACATCTCAATAAAAGGGAGGCTTAAATGAGATTCGTCTCTCTCTCCATCTTGGTCACACGCACACACAAACACACACACACACGCACTCTTCCTGTCGGTGAGTGAAGTGTCAGGTTAAGCAGAATGAATGGACTCGCTCTGAAAACACAAATTGCAAAGTAAACAGATTAGAGTGAAAACAGACTCCTCCACTCCTCCACCCCCTCAAACCACTCCATCTCTCCATCATCCATCCTCCTTGTCTCTCTCTGCATCTCTCTCTCTCCCTCTCTCTCTCTCTCTGAGTTTACTGTCACAGCATTTATAACAGCAAGATTTCAGACAGCAATCAATTTATTTAGAATGATTTGAATGCAATCAGTGGATTCACTGGCGGAGGTGAGGTAAAATTTGCAAAGAGCTCTTGTAGCGTTCAGCTCGAGGGGAAATTTTCACACATGCAAGTTTGTGCTGTTTACCTGCAGCTTTTCTAAATGTACTGGAGGATTAACCGAACCACAAAGAGCTGCAGCATCGTCTGCAGTCAGTCGTCAGCTAATGGTTAATGGTACACACGTGTCTGGTGGGTGAAAGGTTAACTTATTACCGACTAACTGACAGAAAGCTTCAGCTCAGTTGCCAGAATAAAATGTTGGCATTTTACACTGATTTGTTCATTGACATCTGTGAAATGCTTGTCATAACATTAACAGTACATGTATATGAGTTGACTTTCATGACGGGAGGTGGAGGTGATGGTGGTGATGTAATACCCACAGGCAGGAAGGCCGTCATGCCATGGACCGCTGTTCAAGCCTGTGTTTCGACATGTGTACGTGTGAAACAACTGGATATTTTTAACAACATGTCAGAATATTTTCCAGGTGTGTTTGTAGCGACAGAACCAGGTATTCCAAAACATGATATTTCCTCACCCTAACCAAGTGGTTTTTATGCCTAAACCTAACCAGGTTGGGACATATCTGTCATTTGCAGAAGCATACATTGCCAATGTTTATTCTGGCGACTGGGTTGCACACTTGAAATGTCTGCAGTGGTTCAGGGACAGAGCATCAATCAACATTTCAAATATTGTTGTTGAGTTGTTTTACTGACATTTTTAGTGTTTTCATTGCAGTTTGAGAACTTGTTTGCAGTTTATTAAGATGTTGTAACAGATGAACAGGTGATTAAATAGACATTCCTACACATTAACAAGTGAATTTCACAGAATAAGTTCACCACAGCCCGTAAAGATGGATGAGGAAAGTGAAGAGAAGAGCCCTGATGGCAATGCTCTGCTGACTGACGTCTCTACGTCTCTCTGAACTCCAATTTTCTGTCTGCTGCTCTCTCTCACTCCCTTTTTTTGGCTCGTCATCAAAACTGGCAACACGCTCTAACCCCAATGCACACACACACACACACACACACACACACACACACACACACACACACACACACACACACACCTCTACACACATGCTAGTAAACATACACTCACAAACACGCACAGATTGCAATCAATACGCAATTTCCCCTCCGTGTATAAAGGATGGACCTACTTGGAGGCCGTCCCGCCGCTTTTGAGTAACGATGCGTCTACATGAAGTGCTGCTATAATTCTCATAACTGCCCCGCTCGGCCCCTAAATTGTGATAAAAAGGATTTCATCTTGTGGGCAGATGCAGACACATACGGCCGAGGGAATGAGTGCAGATTTGTCACCCACTTCCTGCTCATTTCTTCTCCCTCCACCACGAAAAACATGAAAGGAGAGATTATTTAATGTGGGGGCTTTTTACAGAAAGATAGTGGCTGCCCCTGATGCTTTAGAGACACCAGAGCTGCTTCGTGGAACAAAAAACCCTACCCCTGCTTTCCCATCTCATCTCAAATTAAGGTTTTGAAGTGAAGACTTTGGGGTTTGACGATACAGAAGAGACTCAGTCTGGCTGCTTTCATTAGTCTCAACGTCTGAATTCAGGAGGGAGAGGAGCTGATCTGATTTTATACTTTTAAAATAGACGTTAAAAAGAAATAAAGAGGAAGTCATGTTCTGGGGGAAAATGTAGAGTTGTGATGGCAGGTTAGGACTGAAGCCTAAATAAACATGTTGGAAGCCTTTTCTACCTCGTAAAAAATGTGCTCGCTGTATTAGCATCTGATCTTCTTCTCCTCTTTTACTGCTGCATCATGACTTGTTATGGGACCAGCTGTCAATATGTGGAACAGGTTGTACAACTGTTATTGACCCTGTAATTGAACAGATGTTTGGCTGTCTTACCAGAAAATTTAGCACTTTGACCTCCCAGTGTTTCTGGCCAAAGAATGGCCCAATAAACCAAGACTAACTAGAATTATTGAGCACTTTAATGTAATTAGCCTCAAACAAGCTACATTAAACCTACTGTACAGCAACAGACAGACTCTCAAGTCCATGTTACACCAAATGAACATCCACCTACACAATCTGATATTGGCATGTGTCACACTGATCAAACACATTCAGAGAAACTGAACAGGTCAAACAGTTGACTTCAAAAATGACCTCAAAATGGAGAGTGGCAAGGATATCTACTGTAACTTTGAACACGTGGAGTTGGACATTTGGACTATTCTCTTTAGAAGCGTCGCAAAACGTCTTCAAACATTAAAGAAATATTGTAAGAAAATCAGAAGCAAGCAGCAGCTATTAAGGACAAAACACAAGAGAGTTCATCTTTGGAAATGAAGACAGACATCTAATTCTGTGATCATCTCTGGAGTCGCACCAGAGCAGTAATTAGAGGGTAGCGGGGTAATTGTCCATTTGGAAACACAGCCAACTGTCCAAACTTCATCAAACATGGACAAACACAGATTGGACATGTTGAATCCGACCAAACATCCTCCAACAATTGCAAACAAGGACAGACCGCCATGACTCACCAAACAAATACTGTGTTTGTTGGAGAATGTTTGACTGCTGCACCATGAGCTTTAGAGACTGACGGGTGAAGAAAGAGAAACATCTACCAGCTAAAGAGACAGATATTTTCTCCAGGAGCTGGTGGAGACCAAACTGGAACTAAAAACAGTGAAAATTTGAGGTCAGGTGGACTTTTGTCGTACAATCAAGGTTTGGTTTGGTTTAGGCAACAAAAGATAAAGGTTTGGGTTAGTTTCATCATGTATAAGACATAGCGCCGTCCTCCTCCCTACGTGGATTTTGTCGTCCTTTATAATATTTTGCCTGACGTCCTCCTTTGCTGCCCTCAGAATTACTACAGCCACTCTCACCACCTGACGAGAAACACAAATACGGGTCGTAAGAAGCTGCTTGCACAGTCGACCCATACGGTAATTTTTCGAATGGGGACAGGCTCGAAAAATCACTTGGTTATGGTTGACGGATTGTGGTCATGATCAGAAGAAGCCAACGTTGACTCATATGACACAGGATGCATTAAGAACTATGACTTTGTTGGACAAAATTAATTTTTTTTATCCAGGATTTTGCTGCCAAGAAGGGCAACAATAACGAGTTAGAGACAAAGACCATGAAACAAATATGCGAAATATATGAAATTCTGAGTGGTATTTTTGGCGGTATAAACAACGTAATGTTGGTTTCACTAATCATAGAGCCTTACATGTTGTGGAGCTGCAGCAGAGACAAAGAAGTAAAACTCAGTAAATTGAAAATCGTCCAGGAAACAGGAATGTGTTCAGTGGAAGTGAGTGTATTACATTATGTCTTTTGTAGTTTCAGATTTGCATTTCTCTACTGCAGAATTATTTTTATTTAGCAGTTTAGATACTTCCTCAGCCTCCTGGTGTGACAGTCAAGACATTGTAGAGTTTACAAATCCCTTAATTCATTTAGTAATGACTAATTATCCCGTAACCTGTGGGGAGAGTGTGCAGAAGGTGCAGAACAGGTTTTGGATGTGAGAGTAACTTGTGAAGTCGAGTCTCTCGGCAGCAGAATCCAAACCCGTCGAAGCTTTTAAATGAGACAATTGAAACGACAGCAAAGCTCGCTCATTTATGAGCCGCCAACAGGCAACAATTCAATTAAACCACACAGCCGGACGCACAGCGGCCCCGTGCTTCCTGGCACCGCTCGTCTCCGCGATTTAGAGACGTCCTGCCTGACTGGACGAGCCTCCGGGGCCGAGCTTTACGAGCCCAAAAGTCCAGTACATTACATAATGGACCCGGCCACAGGGAATGGTCCATTCTCATCTCCCAGGCAACAGGTGAAATTCAACAATGCACATTTGAGAGGCTCACAGATTTTCTGGAATACAATGCCCCCTCCTGCTGCCAAGCGTTTATGGTAATGCTCCATTCAGTGGAAGAATGGCGGATTAGTGCAGCGATGGAGCTGGAAGAGCTCCGAGTCCGTCCTGCTGCTGCAGGAGCCGTCGGGCCCCGAAGAGCCGCTGCCAAATGATGGCCCGAGGCCGAACCTGAGCGTGATGGGAGGGGTCACCGGGTCATGTGGTGGTTTAAGTTTTTTGATGCCTTTTCAGTGTTTTAATTAACACACATTTCTGCTTACTGGGTTGAAAACAGACACATTTTCCCAGAACACCTCTGGTGAGTGCTCAAACTGTCTCCTGCAGGTTCTGATTTAATGGGTTTGCCTGTCATACGCTGTGTGGTTGATTTGAAGTGCTGAAATTGCCATCAGCAGAGTGCCAGTCAACACTTAATCAACTGGACTTAATCCATGTTGCATTCATGATAAGAAAAGACCGAACTTTATTCATCCAGAGGAAAACTTTTTTCATTGTTTAAATCTCTGCGTAAAACAAACTAGTGTGGCCTCGTGAACTGTCTTTGAGTATCAAACATGGAACATAAAAGGCCCACATGACTTGCCTTTTTTTGTTTAGTGTGGATTTCAGCTAAAGAACGAGGCGTATTTTAGGTTAAATTTGAATTATTTTCATTTGTCTGCTTCTCAGTGTTTACAGAGTCGACAGAAATATGATTATAAAGACATAAAACAAGTCAGACCTACGAAACAACAGAGAGAAAAAACTAATTAAAGAAACACGTAAACAAGAACATGAAAGCTGTGATTTTTATATTTTGGAGGCCATATATTAACTTCAGAGAGTTAACATTTAGATTTCCTAGTGACAGAATGACAGGTGAGTTCAGGGCAAAGTTCAGCAGATTCATATTTACAACCACTCATGTAAAGTTAATTAAAGACACATTTTTAACAAAATAGAAGGGAAACTAATCTACAACACGACAGAATAAACATGTGGGATAAACTGAAGGAACGGTCTGCAGTGGTAAATGATTCATGGACCAAACAAACAGACATGAGTTGAGTATCGATTCCAGGTGGAGGTGGGGGTTTGTTACAGGTTGGCTGCAGTTGCGAGACGTCACCACGGCCCGCTTGGAGGTGCAGCTCGGCTCAACTCAGCGCAGTAAAACTGGTGATGGAAAAGCAAATCAGTGCGGCTTGGTTTGACTCGGTGCAGCCAAAAGTACTAGTGGAAAAATAGCATTAGACATGGATACAGCGGTGCCACTCAGCTATGCTTCCAATGTTGCCCAGTGGCCACTTGTGGTATTGTAGCTAAGAAATCCATGGCAGCCCAAAACTAATTTTCCCCATCAAGCACCGTTATAAAACAGGTTTACAGACCTAGAGCTGCACACGGGGTCAGTTGTGACCTCTTCTATGAATGTTTGATCTGTGGAGGTTTTATATTTGTGACTGAAAGAGCATTTTACAATAACTCTAATGTAAAGTATGTGGGCTGCATAAGTGGGAAGAAAGCCCAAGCTAGAAACTTTTATTTGGCATATGCATGCGAGCAATTCTCATTGGACAAAACAGGCGCCATCTTTGGGTTTACTATCTGGTTCTATTATAAATCTATGAGGCCAGACAATAACGGTTTATTGGAGAGTTGTTTTGTTTGACAATCAGCATAGCAGATTTATATAAGTGTGATACAGATTATATAAGAACATCTATTTCAAGCGCTCTGCCTCAAAGGTCAGCACTGTCAAGACTCCTCTAATCCTTGATGCAGCTGCTCAACTGCACAAGTTTCTGTGTCAAACTTCACCAAAGTTCAACTCTTGTGCAGATTTACTTTGCCTCTGTGAATGAAACCACTGGTTTGTGCTGATTCTGGTGAAATCAACAGATTTTGGGTCGTGTCCAGCAATAGATTTCTACATCTTCAGGCAGGTTTTGCCAGAATAGTTAAACATTTCGTCTTTGTAGGTGTCTCTTGTGATGTTTTTATGTAATTTTAGAATGATGAAAATAATTGGAAACATAAAGGGAAATCAGTAAACTAACTGGGTATAACCAGATGGTAAACAGTTAAGTCTATGTACACATGTACTCAAAGTAGAACTGTGGTCCAGAAGCAGTCGAACATCCAGAAGCGTTTTTGTTCAGGAACACTTAAAGAAAGTTAAACTTCTGCCATCTTCGCTGCAGCTTTCGTTTTCCATTCTGTCATTTTGCAGTGCCCTTGGTATTTACTGTAGATGGATTTTGTCTATCAGAGCGGCTGAGTGATGGCCGAGACTTTTAACAAGTTGGTTTTCTGCTGTTATTGCTGCCAGGCGGGCGGCACAGTCCTGGGAGAGTTGAGGCTGGCTATCTGGAGTGCTGCGTAAGTCTGGAAATCAGACAGATAAAAAAAAAGATTTTAGATCTGATTTATTGTCTCAGTTCTTCATCCTGACTGAGGAGGAGATGGAGCAGGCAGGAGGTGATTGACATCATCGGCTCATCATCCTCATCCCTGTGTGATGGACTGCTGTCTGAAACATATATTAGGGCTAACACACCTGTCTGTCACGACACCTGATGATGAGTCATCCCTTAGACAGTAACGCGGAGTCCCAATATCCCAGACCTCATATCATGAGGAGTTTCTGAACCTGCAGTGACAAAATGCAAACTCAAAGTAAATCCACTTGATTTTTGGTCAGCTGTTGATGGACAACATTGCTTCTCACTGCATTTCACAAGGAATATGGAGAAGCTGCTCATAGTATGAAAAATCAATTTAAATGATAAATGGACTGCACATTCACACACATCCATAAAGATAGCTGAGGCTGCCATGCAAGGTGCCGACCCAAAGCTTCCCCACAATATGCTCAGTCATTCACATCCACACACCAGCCACCAGGAGAAATTTGGGTCCAGTATCTTGCACAAGGACATGTTGACACGTAGCTATGGATCGAACCACAGCCTTCCAGTAAGTGGACAACACATCCTTCCTCCTGAACTCGACCAGCACGGGGAATAAAACATTAGATCCGCCTGCATTTATTTTTGCCATGTGACTGCCTGTCGTGCCTTTCCTCCCACTGCTGAACAAACTTTTATTTATTCTCAAGTATTTTTTTTCCTTCTGTAACAAAGCATCATCATTGGAAAGAAATCATTGGCAAAACATTTTTCTTTCCACTACTTTACGTCTGTCTGAGGTGATTCAGTGTACTTTTCCAATGCAAGTGTTGCATCAGTTCCTGCCGGGAAAAAAATAATAAAAAATTGGGGGAAAATTCACATCTCACCAAGGTCGACAAATGGGAGTCGGTTATCTAGACAGAGTTTGTCGACAAATCCAAGTCTTAAGCATACCGACTTCAGAGTCCATCTCAAGTCGATTTGACACGTCAGGCATCACTCCAAAGATCTGTGACCAGGTGGGAAGTCTGAAGTCAGTCGACCAGTCTCAGTCTCATCAAGTCTCACTCTGTTTCAAGTCCGTTGACTGAGTATGATCAAGTCAAAATGAAGTCTCAACAGAGACCATGACTTTGTCACTATGTGTTTTTGCTGTCAGGTCCTCATATCTCACTTCAGTTTAACTTTAAAGCGCCTGTTGGTGAGATAGTAACACTGACACTTTGGGATTATCGGTCTGGTCGGCGCCGTCTGAAGTGTCAATATCTGATGGGTCGAGACGCAAAAATCAACGATCTCATCAACAGGAGCTTTAAGTCAAGTGTGACGCTGTGAAGTCAGCCAGTGAGCATTTTTCTGTTTGAAAGACAGACGTCTGTGACAAGACGTTAAAAACTGAGAATTAAATATTTGAAAACATTGATTAAACATTCACATTATGACCATAACTCATCAGGATTTGGTGGAGGTCAAGGATCAGACAATCAACTTGTGACTGAAGGACGGCCACAACATTCATATATTATCATACAGACTGGAGCTTGTATTTATTTCTTTAGTTTGCAAACTTTCTCCTGATGCCAAAATACTTGACTGCTCCTACCGAATATCAAACACCACCTGAATTACTGATGAGGAAGGTTTGATGTACTCTGCCATTTCTATAGGTAAAATGTATGATACCTAACTTTTATGGACTCACTCTGCTCTGTCAGGAGTGGGCTTCCCCCGTATTACATCTGGAAACACACAGGCCATCTTTAGACAGCACCACAGTGTCAGCAGTGAGGATGTCGAGGCCGTCGCTGCTCTGAGTTGAGCGTCTCGACGAGCCTGGCAGCAGAATATCTTTGTTTCCTCCGTTTTCCTCGGAGAAGCTGCCGGCTGTCAGCACTGCAGACCGCTCAGCTCTGCTGGCTGTCACCTATGTTCTGTACAGGAAACTATCACTGACAGCTGTCAAACCACTCCTCCTCCTCCTCCTCCTCCTCCTCCTCCTCCTCCTCCTCCTCCTCCTCCTCCTGCTGGCATCGCTCCTGCCAGCTGACACTGCCCTGACACCGGCCATGATGCCAGCTCGGTTTCGTCTCATCCATAAGGCATCACGCTGCTGTTTATTGCATGCTAAAAGTGCGATGACAATGTTTTATTTTTTACCCCGATGATGCCCAGAGATTGTGTTCATGGAGGAGCGTATAAATGGTGAAAAAAAGTGCAGATTCAGGAGAGGGAGAGCAGTTTCTCCATGTCAGCAGTGATAAGGAGGTGTCATTGCTTCAGGGCTGAGGTGTCACCTGCAGGGAGAAACTCTCTCTGCTGTCACCTGCTGCCAACCACCTCCCCACACCCTTCACTGGGTTGTGTCTCCACCGGCAGTGATGGCGGCAGGGGGTGAGGCAGGAGGCCGTGGGTGATAGCTTTATCACAGCAGGACGTGCCCAGAGGGAAGTTTGGATGCTGGAGTCACATGGACCGACTGGTCTGAGCTCGAGTCAGGCTACTGGATGATACGGTGGCTAAAGCCGAGCACGACTGTGTCTAAAGTGTTGAAGACCTTGGGCTAGATCTTCTTTTGGGCCCCATGTTGAGTTTCAGATATACTTTAAGTCAGCATGGAAGAAAACTGAACTGAAAACAGAGTTCATTGAATGACCTTGATGCTTCTGCTCTGAGTGTGACAATATTAATGGAATATGTATGTTGTTTTTATTGGCTGCCATTTGATGAACTTTACATCTGGTTATTTATAGTTTTAGTGGAAAAGCAGCATCTCAACATAATGAATGAGCCCAAAATATAACTTATCATCTATTGTGGGTTGTAATGAGGTCAAGAGGTTTATGTTGTGCAGGATTCATACCTAACGTAACCATATCTGTAAATGTGTGTTATAACCTTAACTATGTCTGAATCGCTGTCTTTGACAGATTCTAAGTCATTGTCTCCTTCATGTAAATTCAGCATTAAATGAAAACATGAAGTTGTTTGTTTCCTTGTAAAAAGTGTCAGTTTGTGGCAGCATGGCTGTACCAGCCTGTCTGCTTCTGTGTCTAAAGTGCTAAAGTCTTACCTGCCAACATTTAGCAGCTGTTTGAACACACTGTCTACACTGATTTCACCATTTACACTCAATTTATGAAAGAAGAAACATTTTATTGATGCTAAACATGTCACATTTTACTAATACACTAAACAGTAACCAGTATAGGCTACTTCTTTGTCCCTGTGGAGAAAGTCCCCAGACTCACAATTGCATGAAGTTCATGTAGAACATTCGTTTGTCTGTTTGTCCCAGTGATGTACGTTTTTATTTGCATATAGAGCAGAGAAGTGAGATTCGGTCATACTTGGTCACTCAGGCGCGTGTTAATGTCAGGTGTGAGCTGACGGACTTATAGAGCTTAAAACAGATGTTAACACCAGGCTGATCAGGGCCTCAGGCTTGTCCCAAATCAGAATGAGTTGAAGAAAGTTTCAGGCAGGGGGCAGCAGCCTCTCCTGCCTGTAGGACCTGCTGGCGTTGGTCCCAGGTGTCCTGAACACATTTGTAACCTGCCTGGAGTTCCTGTTCGCCATCTGCAGGTTTACCACTGTCACTAAATCATAACACGTCATAAATAAGCGCCGTGGGGTCATTTGTTCCGAATGAAGCGGTGCAAACGGTTACTGCATGAGACATGTCATGTTTATGACAGCATTACAGAGACTTTATGATGTCAGGAGTGGGGGGAGGTGGGAGTTGTTCCTCAGCGTCTTGGTTTATTTACCAGGGATAACAGACACATCTCAGACGCCGCTCCTCTGGGATAACACATTCATGGATGACACACTCGGCTCATTTCACGGGAGAGTCGGATAGATTGCTGCTCTCCCTTCTAACTATCCAATCGCTCTTTGTTAAACAAGGCACAAACCCAATTACAAAGTGCCACACGCTGACAGTTTATTAACATCATCGCCGCTAGAGAGAGAGAGGCCGGGGCGGCTCGGCTGTGGCGGTGGGGGTGTACTCTGCTCTTCCTGTTTGAAGTGCAGGGATGAAAGATTGTCCTCTTATTCACAAGAGAAGGCTTGTGTTTGGAGAGGCCGGACAGGTAATCAGTTATACTTCATATTCATCTTCTGTGTTTTTGAGAGACCGTGAGAGAAAACAAGCTGGATGCCTCGGGTCAGTGTTTCCTGTTTTGCAGAAAGCTCGGAAAGGCTAATGGAGTAATATTTCTGGGCTGCGTCTGATCTCAGCCTCTGATCACTTCATTAAACTGATGTTGATGAATGCACAAAGCAGCCGGGGCACGGGCAGACGCAGCAGATGCATCTTAATCAAGGAGAACAGGAGAGGAAGGTGGGATGCATGTAATCGCTCACTCACTTCCTCCCTCCTTTCCGCCTTCATCCCCACTGTAATGAACTCATTCATGACTGAGCAGATCTGCCACTTGGCGAAAAATGAAGAGGAACAGGGAGCAGACCTGAGTCGAGACCACCGCCGAAAACACTAACTACTGCCGCCGCTGATTCACTGAACATACGGGGCTTCCTGCGCATTCAACCAGGGACCCGTGACTAAACCAGACACGCAATTTACAGCTTCTTTGCTTTACTGTGCACTGAGACTGGAACAACATGTACATGTCCATGAAGGATAACAGGGCTGCAATGTGGTTCACTGTCCAAAAAATAGGAAAATTAAAAGGCAGAGGCTGTCTGCGAGTCATGTGAGAGTCTAAACCAAGTGAAAAGTCATTCTGAGATTGAAGGTGGTAACCTTTGCCTCTGGTTGAGTCCTAAAGCTCTTGTTTTATTATTTAAAACTCAAATTGGTCATTTTTGCTCTCATGTCTTCAAGTCAAATCGTTGTTCAAAGGTGTAACTTATAAGATATGGCCACCTGTCGAGCGTAGCTTCAAAACTATAAAGGGTAGCATCACCGCTAAGTGTTGCTAATTACACTCTTTTCTGTAGCTATGTTTAGCTGTAGCGACTAGCTGCCGTTAGCAAGGTCGCTCGTGCAGCAAGGAAAAACCAACACTGTTCTGGTGACTTTGGTTCAGTTTGTGTCCAGTTTGAATGAAGTGTGTCTGATGATGAGTTACCGAGGCGATTAAGCTGGTTTTAGTTCAGACAAAGAGAGAAACTTGGATTCAGATGGTGTACGGTTGTATTTTTCTGTTTATAAGGAAAATAGGTGTCAAAATATTTCCTTTCTTGACATTTTGTGAGTTTATTTTGTTGACTTATTAGACTAAGTAATGAACTGGCTGCTTTTACATCTCCCAGCTGAAACTATGGGGCTGTCAGACTATCATCTCTGAGGTACAAACTCGTATTAGGAGACAGGATGGGCTGGGGCTAGCTGGTTAGCATGCTAACGTCAGTAGACGTCTCTGCGAAACAGAACAGAGACATCTTTGACATAACGACAACACTGTTGTTTCTTTACAGTCTGTTGATAATATATAACATACAGTAATAATATATATAATTTTTTTTTTTACATTTTTAACTAAAATTGTGACCATATATCACACATATAATTAGGTTTTAAAAACTATTACAGCTATTTAACTCGTATGTTTGATAATGCTCTAAAGTTTTGTTTGTAATCTAACATGAAGATTGAGCAAACCTGACCAACAACAGATTAATGGCTGTGAGATGCAGTGACAAGACGAGCTGGCCTTTATGTCTTCTTAATTTATGTTGCATGACTTTGTGATGTCAGTAACACTACATCATCACAAAGTTAGTGTTCTCTGGTTTTAGACAAGTTTGGAAGTCTTCATTGCGTTATTTAACCTTCAAAAAAACATCAACGAAAATTGACATCCATATTCTGAATATTGATATTGCTCACATCTAGTGCTCTTACTGTATAAATGGTTCTGTGGTTGTAGCAGCATCAAGGCTCGGGTTTGAACAATCATTTCTAATTGCCAGTTTTTCCAGGGCCATTGAAAAGCACTCACCTGTAGGAGAGAGGATTTGGGTTGTCCAGGAACTGAAACTACCGGTTCCTCCATCCAAACACTTCATAAAACAGTTGTCACAGTTGTGGGTCTTCGTTGGACTTGCACATCTTCGATGTGTTTGACTGTACAAGGTTTTTTCTGTATGTGAGGTAAACAGGAAATAAAAATCAATTTGCAGTGTTTATGTTTGAAAGCTGTGAAATGGTTTGTAGGCTTCGAGGGCCATTTAATGGGTCCAAGGTCGCCCACAAGTGGAGTGAAAGTGGGCCTCGAGAGAGAGATCTGCTGCTTGTAGGTTAGATTTTATAGATTGAGGAGTATAGGCACTCAGAGATAGTGTAAACACTGTCATACTTGCTGTCAACATCAGTAAAGTATGCTCTAAAAGTGCTGAAGGCAAATTTTAGCGGGAGATCATGCTGATACAAGACCCCTTCCTCTCAGACTTGGTGTACGTATGTTTGCGTGCACAGACCTGGCGCTCCTCCTCGCTTTGGCCCACGGTGGACATCTTGTTGAGGAGACTAACCGTACCATGGCCGGAGCTCCCGCCGCTTTCTGCTGCGATGGGCAGAAACAAATGTGAGCCATAAATCTAGCATACGCCTGGGGCCGTCGGCAGGTTTACAGCCACTCTGGGGGGGGGGGCTGCAGGCGGCATGGGGGTGGGGGCACTTCATGGGCTGGTCCAGCCATTAAAATGGGCCACATGCCATTAGAGTGGACACACTATGGCATAATGTTGTATAATTTCCCTCTACTTTAGACCGATTTATTATTCATTTTCTCTCCCGCAGGAGACGAGTCCTGGCCGCGTTCACCAGGGAGAACAGACAGGAAGAAGCCTAATAGTTAGTCTGTGTGTGTGTGTGTGTGTGTGAGTGTGTGTATGTGCGTGTACTTTAGTTACATATACACATGGTCTAAGTAGAAAACCACTTATATGTAAAACAGAATAATCAAAACACCTTCCGTTTAGAGTTCAGGGAACTCGTGACAAGAGCAACTTTCAGTTTAATCGCTGCTTTTTTGCTGCTTATTCCAAGTTTTTATCATGTTATTACAACCTGCAATGAGTTCATTTCACAATTTAATTGATTTCAAGCTCACAGTTCGTCCCAGTAAAGAACAATTTAAAGCTTAAACTGAACAAATGTGACTTTAATTAGTGTGTAATGTATGGACAAAAATCTGAAACTCACAGATAAACTACTTTTTGTTTTGAAAGAGAGCAATTCACAGACGGACATCAGCATGAAATTTAAAATGTTAAAGTTTGTCTGTCTGCTGTATATTTAGGTGATGTACAGTCAGCTTTGTTTATTACATCAAAATCAGGATCATCTGGTTGAAGCCTTGGTTTACACTATCCTGTCTGATCTTATTTTTGTTAAAGTAATCTACTAGATTATTTTGAACAAAATCAAAGTAAATTAAAACTGAAGTTCAATCCGACGTCACCTCCTACTCCACTACATATTCCCTGTTTGCATCTTTGCCTGCATGCTTTGGGACGGTTAATGTTAATAAAACCAGAATGTAATCATTTCAAAGCAGACAGCTTTCTGAGGGATTCCTGAACCGATGAAGTCATATCCATCAAACACACCTCATTTGACCAGTTAGGAGCTTCTATGCCCGCCCTGTGGCCCGCAACAGCCAAGGAGTGATTGAGTGAGACCCTCTCCTTTTCCATCCCCTCTCTTCTGAGCTGCTTACACTTGTAATATTGATAGGAAAAAATAAAAACTTTAAAAAGAGATGCAACAGAAATGCTCCTTTAGTGTCCAAGCCTCTAAACCGCCAGGCAACCAAATTCAGCCGATAGCCTGTTAGCTTACAAGAAAAGGACAGAAACTTTTCAAAAACAGCCTCACACATTTGTTTTTTTGGCAGATCACCACAGTGAAATGTTTAGCGTCCTGACAGCCTGTTCATCCCTCTGGGAGGTCAGAGAGTCCTGCTCAAGGACACTTCAGCAGGTCGGAGGGCAGCCAGCTGCCGTCAGCTTGCAGCCGTTTGTGTCTCTGGCAGCTGGGGAGAATCTTTTTCCTTTTTAAGAAAATGTTGGCAGTTTGCCGTCATAAATCAGCTTCTGATGAAGAGGGACAGAAAATAAATATGAGACAGAGAAACACTGAGGACAGTGAGTGTCAGATCCATCAAACAAAACAGGATGCAGACCTTGAAGAAGGCATGTACGTAATTTCTTTCACAAATAGTTTCTTAATGTCTGAAAAACACCGTTAATTTGAAAAATCTTTGTTACCCTTTGGTATTTAAATGTCTGGAGTAATGTGGGGAACAGACTGTGAGCACAATCTTGTTTTCTTAGTTCCTTCAGTGCTATTGTGCTCTATGAAGCTTTTCCATACCTCTTACTGTTATACAGTCATTTATTATGAGTCAATATGTTCAGACTGCAGGGTGAGTGAATGGTTGCGTTCGTGCCGGCGTGACTGAATAGATATGTCTGCTCCTGTGATGATGGGAGGCCTGAATCTTATCACAGTAATATATATGTCCTGTTGGGCATCAGACGGTTTGAAAACTCAATCCACTTCATTCATCTACTGTGAGAAGAAGAGAAGAGATTTACAGTGAATATTTAATCTTGTCAGTTTGAACTGTCTTGAGTAGCAATACCTTATAAACAAAGTGAAGGGTTTAAAGATATACATATTTTATACCTGGACTGTACATTCACCATAATATGAGAGCTTTTCAAAGCATGGCTAGGCCAGCACCTGCAACAGGGTCCAGAACCAGCTAATATCAGATGGTAAATGGAGTTATGATTTTTGTTATCATGGTGGCCAGCTGGATGGCCTCAGGGAGGAAGAGTCGGAATAAGAGTCATGCTAATCCAGTTTGGTTTTAAGACCACCTATTGCTAATATCCGATCGCAGAAAAAGGAAAAGGACCAATAAAAGGACTCAGGCCGGCAAAACAAAGTGAAATCAGATACTGTGTCCACATCGTTGCACTCGGCAGGCGACTGTGTTCCAGGCCCACAAAGCGCAGGACTTCAGTGGGACGAGGAGAGGTGGACTCTGTGTTTATAACATTGATGCTTGGTGCTAACACACAGTCCAAGTTGATGGACTGTGTTTAACTCAACTTTTGATGTGAAGATGCCGACCATGTTTTTGTTGGCCGCAGTAACGTCACAACTGTGTAAATACAGTCATGAAACTACAGGTGTGTAAGTGAGATCAAAATGAAGAGTTTGAAGATGGGTGTGGTCGGATGTCAATTTAGTATTGACAACTGAGTAGTCACGGGTCAGAGAGCAAACATGTTGCTGGGCATCGCAGCTGGTGTGATCACATCACAAGATGGGCTCAAGTTTTGTTTTTTCTAAGATCATCGCTTGTCTTTCAAAGAAGTCCGAGGACGAATGAATTTTCAGTAACTTTAGGTTGTTGACGTAGTTTGGTTTGAGATGAATGAGCCATCTGAAGGTCCAACAGTTTTTAAGAAGTTTCAAATAGTTGTAAAGTGAGAAAATTCTAGGTTCAATAAGAAATCTTAAATGTTATTTGTCAGTTTAGACACTTGAAGGCCTGAGACTCTGCAGCTCTCTATCAAAAGGCTTTTCTTCTCACTTGGAAGGTAAGAGGAGGAAAATAAGTCCTGAGAGAAGTGATTGTCTGCCACATCGCCATCCAATCTCCAGCGCCGCAGAGAGCGATCTGCCGCCGCTTTAAACCTGTAAGACGTTCAGCGTTCCTCCTTTAATCCTCCTGAGAAGACGGCCTGAGAGGGGAGGAATGTGCCCGATCAAACGACCCCTCTCCTCCTCCCCCCGCCTCCCACCTGAGGACCAGAACAAGGACGCTCTGTTTTCAGGGGGATTCACAGGTAACCAGAGCCCAGACGCTCCCCCCCCCCCCCGCTGGATCACTTTCCCCACCTGAAGCCAGGCCTTGTCCCGCACTAAATGACCACGATGTAATTAGTCTGCGGGACACAAAGACTTCAACAGCCCCTCCTTGGCCCGCGTAGAGGGGACAGACGTCTCAATGACTCATTAGGAGACAACAGATTAGATAGCGGCGGTCTACGATGTCCTCCGCCCCGCCGTCCACCTGCCGACAGGTGAGCTGGATGCGAGCTCCGCCCCCCCCACTTCTCTACAACTCTCATTACCTGTCCAGAGCAGAGGTCGGGATCCCTCCCACGGGACCTGCTAATGGATCTAACGACAGGGGTGGCGGGTTGTTTGGTGGCAGCATCGAGTTTCGGAGGCGAAGAGGGCGAGCGGCCCGCCAACCTCGAGTCCTGAGAGAGGAAGGAAGGAAAGAAGAAGAAACACGCTCGGATGAAAGAGGAGATGAGAGATGTAATTGGATGGTGATGGATGCCGACCACACACACACACACACACACACACACACAGTCTGACCCCTTCTCTCTGAGAATAGTCACTGGTGTATAAATGATAGTTGATCCAGGATTTGAGATTGTGGATACAATTCCTAAACTATATTTGTGGTGGGTGGTAAACCTTACGTTTTCTGTCCCTGAAAATGTAAAGAGAGGTTTGGCCTTCACTCTCAAAGCTGCTTTGTCATGTTTTGAAAACACTTCATAATAAAATAACAATCAGTTATAAAGCAGAAACATTGTAGAAGATGAGCTGCAGTTCAGAATCTAAGAGATTTTGTCTCAAATGAAAATTATCTTGAAGATTTTATTCAGAGCACAAAAGTCTTCTGTTTCTCAAAGGCTGCATCAGTTGGAAGCTGTGTTTTTTGTTTTTTGATTAAGCTGCAATCATACGTGCACATTATGACTACATTATAGTTTTTATATGTATTAATGCACAACAGAATATCAATAAAATCAGTTGATTAGAAAAATTTGGGGGGTTTTATCCGTCACCATCCCTTTCTGTTTTTCATGTGTATTAACAACACATCCTCATACTCTGACGACAAATGAGGTCGATGCCACTGACTCCCAAAACAACAACTCCAAAAATGACAGTTGCAGTTTAAAAAAACTTGCCAATGACTTTTTGACAGTAGTGTCCTGGATGAAAGTCCTGTGCTCACTTAACACAACCATTCACCCCAACGTCCTCCCTCTGCAGATTTTATCACCTCACCTGACTTCCTCTTTGTCCCGCACTAAACGACCACGATGTAATTAGTCTGCGGGACACAAAGACTTCAACAGCCCCTCCTCGACCCGCGTAGAGGGGACAGACGTCTCAGTGACTCATTAGGAGACAACAGATTAGATAGCGGTGGCCTACGATGTCCTCCGCCCCGCCGTCCACCTGCCGACAGCTTAGCTGGATGCGAGCTCCCCCCCCCCACTTCTCTACAATTCTCATTACCTGTCCAGAGCAGAGGTCAGGATCCCTCCCACGGGACCTGCTAATGGATCTAACATCAGGGGCGGTGGGTTGTTTGGTGGCAGCGTCACTTCAGTTACAAATGTACCAACGTTACGTATGAAACGGTACGTCACTTCACTTAAAGTTAACAAACACTTACCAATGACTTTTTGGTCTCCTAGATGTAACTCCATCCATTCACCAAACCAGTCACCCCAACCTCCTCAACATGTGGACTTTATCGGTCTTTACTTCACCTGACTTCCTCCCTTGCTGTGTAGTGATAACTACAGCCACTAGAGGTCGATGCCTACGTAGCAACATAAATATGGGTCGTAATAAGCAGCTTTAACAGTCGACCTATGGCCTTAAGTTCTTACTTTCAGTGGTGGCTCTGTAGTCCATTACCTTTTTACTCTGTGGTCCTTCATTAGAAGTTTGAAGTCACAGCCCTGCTGATGCCTTATGTCAGAGATGCAGGCGCAGATTATTTCTTGGTAGGTAATTATAGGGTTAGTGAGTTTGTCAAAATGTTCTAAATAAAGACCGGAAATAACGGCTTGAAAGAAATCATCCTGATATTCACTGTCTCAGGTTTGTTTGGTAGCCTGACAACCTAAAACACTTGGCTGAGGTTGTTAATATTGAATAAAATAATTCATTAAAAATAATGTGTTTCTTTCTTCATTCTGTTTCTACATAACTGAACATCTCCTCTCTAATGGGTAGATCTGCCTTCTGGGTGATGCTATCGAACACTTAAAATCTGCCAGAATATTTTAGTGTTTTGCTCTAATTTGTCAGTCTCGCACACACGATGATTTGTTGTGAATGTTTTTGTTGTTTTTACTGTATTTTCTGTCTGTATTGGTGAGACTAAAAGAGTCTCTTTTTCTGGTGAGACAATAAACAGCTTTTCATCCTCAAGGCTGGACCGGAGTGCAACTTTGCTTTCCAGACATTGTAGCTGGTTTAGAATAAAGTTGAAATAATGAAATTCAATGAAAATGCAAGGAATATAAATGTAAGGTGTAGTAAAGTTTAACAAGCCTTCATTCAAACATGACTGACAGCCACCTGGTACCAAATTGACACTTGCATGGCAGGAACCTTCAACACGTCGACATGAGAGACAGCAGAGAAATTAAACTCGGAGGGCCTCGGACTGTTTCTATAACTGTATTTGAAAGTAAAAACTAAAGTGGGCACAGATAAGTTTTGTTTCCTTAAATGACCTCCTCTTCACTAACACTGGCACTTTAGGCCCATATAATATATGTTAATGTATGTAAACTGAATCAATTCCTTCCATCAGCATAAAAAAGAAAATTTGGGTTGGCTTTTACCCTCCACTGCGTCTGTGATACGAGGGCCCGCTGATGGCTCTGCAGTTAAAATATGGAGTCTAATCCGTCTCCACAAAGCCGTCCAGGTCGACGAGCTCATTTAAAATTGCCTGACGGACGGGACTGACAGCTGATCCTCCGAATAAATGGAGCGGCTCGTCAGAAAGGAGAGTGTCAGGGAGGGCGAAGACTGCGGTGGCCACGACTCTGAACCCCTCAGTCTATCTGTGGCCGCAGGCTGTGAAGCTCAGAGTGAAGGAAGTGATGATAAAATGAGTTTTGGAATATGGAGTGAGTCCTTTTTAAACCTAATTCCTCCTGGTCTTAACCCAGAAATACAGATCTGACATGTTGTAGGGAGACAGAAGAGAATCAAGGGCAATCCAATCAGGTCCTGTCAGAGAGGAGGAGGGCGGGGCCGTGACAGAAAGATGTGCCCTGGTCCCTAATCTTCAGCTTTCTCCGTTTCATTTGTTAATTAGCATCGACTAATGTGTTGCAGTGTTTGCCTGACACCATTGGAGCGTTAAAAAAAAAATCAATGTGCTCTCTGATTGAGTCAGCAGGCGGCTCACTATGTGGTGGCACAGAGTCTCTGATATCAACGCAGCGTCTGCCAACACTGTCAAACTGTTCACTTCCTGTCTGATGTCAGGAGGAGCTGCTGAGTGGTCGTTATCAAACTGAAACAGGCCATAACGAGCTTCAGCTTCGGTCCAACTCGACCAACAGAAAGACTCCAGAAGGTTTTAAAGGACCGTTCTGGTGTTTCTTCTACCTTTTTAAAATATTCACTTTAGTTTGCTGTGACAATCAACTGGCAGAGTCTCCAGGATGAAATGTGGCACTTACCACATCTGTAAACCACAGGTTCGTTAACAAATGTACCAAATTATCATTTCAACTAAACTTGTCATAGCACATCACCTTACATGTTTATGACCCATCTTTCATGTCTGGAGGTGGAGCCACAGGCAACAAGGCCCCAAGCTAGTGACCGCAGCTAGAGACTACTTTGCAACAGCTGTTAGTGTGAAACCACTGGATTTTTTAAATAAATATATTATGACAGGAAGAAGGGACATCTCCAGCCTTGTTTGACAATTGCTAATTATCTTGTGTGTCCTGCCCTCTTCCAGGTCACCACGGTGGAGAGGAGGTCGTGTGGCTCAGGCACCACTTGGCGATGCCTGGACCTGCTCAGACGTCTCCTGGATCCACACACTTCACATATATTATAATTTGTATCAAATATTCTGTCAATGCAACTTGTAAACTGTGATTTTGTTGTTTGTTCTGTCCATGCGACATCTACTGTGGTCTGTCCGTCCTGGGAGAGGGATCCCTCCTCTGTGGCTCTTCATGAAGTTTCTTCCACCTTTTTGTTCTCCTGTTAAAAGGTTTTTTTTTCTCAACACTGCAAGTTTCTCCTCACTTGCATTGAGGGTCTAAGGACAGAGGATGTCATTCACTATAGACATTGTGAAAACCATTGAGACAATGTGATTGTGATTTTGGGCTATATCAATATGAAAAATGATTTGATTTGCTTGTGGCATCAAAACCAAATGTTTTTAATGAGATGTTGGTTTTCAGCCGCGTTTGTAGTGACCAAACAGGTATTTTAACCCAAATCATGCTGGTCTGGGTAGGTTTAGGGAAAAGATGATAATCACAGTGTTGAACCTAAAGAAACGTAATGTCGTAACACATCAGTGGTTTTGTAAAAACACACATTGCCGACCTTTAGTCCGGTGGTTGAATTGGTAATCAACAGTACATGTTGGTTTTGCCAAACATCATTAAGCAGCAGCACAGTTAAAGAGTGCAGACACATGTGAGCAATCTGTATCATCGTATACTGATACCACGACACTGCAGCTTGAGGTGAGTGAATGCAGAGTTAGTTAGTTAGTGCTGAGTTAAAGTGTGATGTTTAATATACTATCAGTTGATTCAGTGGCTCCATAAGACCATGGATGTTGGTATAGTTGGTATCCTGTCATATCAGGCATTTCTTCCAGATACGCTGCCTCCAGAATATCCACATTAAAAGTCTTGCTGCCTCATCTTTATGTAACCAGTCTCAGTCCCAACTTGCTATATCAGGCACTGGGTGGTACAGAGACAGCATCTATAGTAACCGATAATCAATAGGACTAGTGCATCAGAAGCATTTTAAGTTCGCTCACTGGAGAAATGAGTGTTTAGACGCTGAAATATAAGTAGCAAAAGCAAATAAGACTCATCAACGACAGGTAAGTTTTATAGAAAAAATATTTGTGCTGTATTAGTTGCTTGAAGACATGAAATCAAATGTAAACAGAAATAAACATATAAGCACAGCAATCAGTGTATTCAGTCTCTTTGAAATAAAACTGGGGTTATATCAAATGGTCTTTATAACATTTTTAACCCTTTTTAAAGCTATATTTTAAACCATTTAAATGTTCATTTGACCTTGCTAGATTTTGGACCTACTTGAAGCTAATTTTTAAACCAAATTCATATCTGTTTTAACCTATTTTAATCTTATTCTAATCTGTTTAATACCTTTTAAACCTACTTTAACTTATTAAAGCACCGAATTTATCATGTAAGCTAATATTAGATCCTACTTAACATATACTGTGGTCCCTTTAGTGAATAAATCCTTTTGTGAGTTTGCGACACACCTTAAGAACTCAAATCAAAATCATCTTTAACACTCTTCAAGTGAAATGGACTCTTTAAATTACAGCATCCTTTAACAGGTAACCAAACGATTTTTCTTAACACCTTTAACAATAATCAGGTTACAGTTGTCTTTGTCAGTCCAGTGATAAAAAAAAACAATTAAAAGAAATAGTCCATACTAGGTGTCCTTTAACACTGGCAATTATCAGTCCTACCAGATTCCAGAAGAAAGTCACAGTTCAAATCAGGATCGTTTCATCCACTGGGCTTAGCTCGCCACCACTACTGAACTCTATCACCACAGCCGCAGTGAGGAGTACAGCAGAAGACATCCGCTCCTTAACTCCAAAACACAGAAGGCAGAACCAAAAGAAAAGACCCGGCATAAAAGCCAAAAGAAAATAAAGAATTATACATTTTCTGTTCATGTCTTTAAGTTAAGATAATAAATGTTATAAATCATTTTATGACTCCTTACTTTGTCTGTTAACTCTTAAATGAACCATAAACACTCAAATTACCAAAATACCTTCACACATTTATCTTCTTATACATTAAAATATTGAAATATGAATTAGTTGCTCTGACCCAAAATCTGCTTTATTTAACCGCGCCGTGTTTAACAAAACACACATGAGCGGGGCATAAAGCTTCCTCAAATTATGTTCAAAAATAGCACCATTACAGAAAATAGACCATTAGAGATCAATACAGGTCAGATTCAACCAAATCATTCACAAAATAACCAAATTCACTCACCAGAAGGTTCAATGTTCAAGGCACAATCTCCTAGCTGGTGAAAAGCCACGACTCACAATCTCCAGGTTATCGGTCCCTTTTTGCAGATCCAGGTGACAATGAGAATAAAACAAGCATTATTTTATCAACTAGCTTCTTACAGCTATACAGTTTAGAGTGTTTTTATGCAGCTAAGCGACTAGCGCTAACAATATCTGAGCCGAAGAGAGAACAAAAGAAAGGCGAAGTAACTTACATCTCCTTCGGGATAACACGGTGAACAATGGCCAAATCCTTGTTGGTTCAACACATGCACAAAATACCTCAATGGAGGAACTTCTATCTTTACAGAAAAAATTCAAACATTAAGTTTTTTCAGGAAAATTAACAGCGCAATGTCGACGCTAGTCCTTCTCATGTCCATCTGCTAGCTACCATGGCAGACTTTTTTTCCTCTCCTTTACTTCCGATCACACCGCAAGGCTGAATCCTGATTGGCTCGTTACATCTATCATGTGCGTCTCACATGAACTAAAGGCCTATTTCACTCAAATGTCACCTGGAAGTCTGGAAAAATGGAAAAGAACCACATCACATCCATTAGATTGAAAATAATGAACCATGTATATATCAATATAACAACTATATGTCTCCTCTCTTATTTATTGAACCACAGTGACCTATTTTATCTCAATGTCTCCTATTTAATAAACTACAGTTAACCCTTAGTTTTTATTATTATTATTATCATTATTATTATTATTATTATTATTATTATATATTTCATTTTTTTATTTATTATCTTTTTTTTCATTCTCATGTTTAGGGCCTAGTAACCTGGGTTACATTTACATGAAGGCTTTTAATATGAAGTGTTTTGTTTGTAGCTTAACAACAATCAGGAGTACGACAAGAAGAAAGGAAAGTCTGGAAGGACTTAAAAGTATGAAAACATTATTTCTGTTAAAAGAGAAAGTCAGAGCCACTTGAACTAGTGGCTGGCCTTTATATGTCCAAACTGGCCCTCAGCCATTAGTTTCATATTATTTTTATATGAAGATGTATGGAAGTCATTTACTCACTTCTCTTAATGCAGCCCCACTGTACATCACATATGTTTGCCTTTAGACCTGCAAATCAACAAATCGGTATCTTCTGGGATTCTGTCCAGACTTTTTGATTTTTCTTCTATGCGAGGCCAAATGAGTCAATTCGTCTCTCTGGCAACATCAAGACGACTTCAAAGACTCGAAACTTGTTTAATCGACTGGAGACCTGACTTGGTGTCCAATCTTAAAAAACTTGCACAGCTCTGGCAGCGACTCAGAAAGAGAGAGCTGCTGTGGTCGTGTCTTTAGATCCCAAAATTAGTTTCCTGCTCTGCCAACTTCTCAACAAAATCCAGTGTATTAAACTGCAGAAGTAAGAAGCCATGTATGATAAAATCATTAATGTTCCTGCACTCAGTCTTCTTCCTCTCTATCCCTCCCTCTCTATCCCACTTTGCATTAAATCCACCATTAGATTCGCTTGGTACCACCAGAGCTTGTAGGCAATAAAACACATTGTTAAAGTGACATGTAATTACCCAGCCTCTCTTTTGACTAATTAAGTCAGTGCTGCCTATTATGTGGAAATGTATAAGGAAGTCAGGTGATCAATAACAGTGAAGGGAAGAGACAAGCTAATTTCTCAGCGCTCGGATTGCTGAATCCTGCAATATCTCGTGTTTATTATGGCTCCGGGCAGCCACCGCTCTGACATCATCGTGCATGCCATTCCACGCCACGCGGCTCGGAGACGAACGTGCGGATCAGAGAGTGATGTTCCTCTGCAATAAAACAAGATCCTTTTAATTTCATGCTGCCATAAACTGCCAGTCATGTTGATGATGGGAGCAGGCTTAGCTCAATATACAGTGTTAGCCAATATACAGTATTTCATGGTTTCATGGCTGACACAGGCGAGCTTTAGAGCAGCACAATTGATGGTTTAGATAATAACGGGGGGGGCACGTATGAAACTGATAGATGGATGTGTCCAAGATGAGGTGATGTGAAGTGACTCCGCCCCTCTGGTGCTCCCAGCAGATTAAAAAAAAAATAACCTGAGAGAGATGCACGTGGTTAGAGTCCAGAGGCTTGAATCTGTACAAAAATCTGTACAACAAAACTATCTCAAAAATCTTAAAGGAACAGTTCACCCAGAAATGAAAATTCAGTCTTTATCTCCTCCCTGGCATGCTGATGGAAAGTCAGCAATCTCCTAAACAACGGAAGTAGCTGGGGACTTGTTTTAAAACCTAAAAACATACATACAGCTCTTAAAGCGTCATCCAAGTTTCTGGAAGCCCAGAGATCGCAAATTGATTTCAATAGATTTTTTTTTTTACTCCATCTTTTTCATGAAATTGGGGATCTCATGGAGACTTGTGGCATGTTTCCATTTACCTCGGAAGTCAGAGCTCAGAGTGACATCATAATGGAGCTGAATGCAACAGAAAACACTTCCAGGCAGCTTAGCAATTGTTAGCATTTGTTAGCAATACCATTCAATAACAACACCAAAGCGACATGTCCACAGACAGAAGTTGGACAGTACTGTGTGTAAGAGTGATTCAATGAGACAGAAAGTTCTAATAAACACTATATTTGATGCACGGAGCAGCCACCTTGGATCTTTAGGTCGAGGTTGGTAAGGTGGATCCGACTCTCTGAACTGGAAATGATGTTCCAGTTGAAGTGCCGACTGGGAACTCAGAAATCTCCACATCATTTAATTACAACGGTCAAGCCATGTTGGGTTTTTCTTACAAGTCTTTTTGTTGGGTCAACTGTTCCTATAAGTTCAACAAAGAACACACATAGTTAAATGTAGATTTAAAATTTGCTTTGACACTGTCAACAACAATTCAGAGGGGTAGAAAACTTAGACTCTGAGATTTAGTGTCAGAAAGGTACAAACTTTCCTAAATGTAAATAATCAAGTATCAATAATTCTGTGCTTTAGGACCTGAGTAAAAAATGCAAGTAGATGCTTTGTACCTGGTGGTTTTCTTTGTCCGACGCTCAGAAACAGGCTCGTTTGGAGATGATAACATGTTTGAGAGACTTTCAATATAATGTAGGGATGTCACATTATAAATTAGTGATGTTATTAAAAACAGGTTAGTAACATAACACAAGAAGAGTTTTTCTTGTCTGTCTGTAGAAGTCTGAGCGAGGTCAGAACATCCTGTACCTTCTTCAGCAGAGAATCAGGAACACTGTCTGCCTGATCAGGATCTTCTCAGTTTCTTCTCTTTCCAACGAACTAGCACAACTAACGGCGACCAACTGCCGAGAGTCCTTCTTTTTTTCTTTTTCTTTAAACCTCCGTCAGGAGGAAAATGGAGCTCCTGTCCGAGCTGGAATGAGAGGAGATAATTCACAGGAGGAGATAGAGGAGAGAACGGCCTGAAATGAAGTGAAGAAAAGAGAAAGGAAAATTGATGGGAGGAAGGCGGCATAAACACGACGGGTGCTCCTGGTCCATCTCAAATGAAAATCCAATTTCAAAAAGGGCTTGTGGAGTTTATGGGAGAAGAAGAAGGAGGAGGGAAAAGAAAGCAAACAGAAAGAGGACCAAAAAATTGTCTGGTGAAGACGAGCTGTGGCGAGAGGCATTGCAAATCCTGAGGGCCCGAGGAGAGACAATGATCTTCAATTACCAGCTGTTCTGTTCTCAATTTTAGACAAGAGCAAAGGAAATGAAGAAAAGGAAGAAGAAGGGGTGGGAGGAGAAGAGGGAGGATGTAGGGGGAGATATTACTGAAGAGGGGAGGGAAAAAAACAAATGGGGAAACAAAAGGGGTCATATCACACGGGAGCAGCTCAGAAGGAGAGAAGAAGAAGAGATAAAGGGAGGAACAGAGCCTGGCAGAGGACGGACGTTATAATTTTTATTCATCTTATCCCACTGGAGCAGACACTTCTTCTTCTTCGTGGACTCCATCTCGTCCTGAGAGCTCCGCCGCCGACGCTCCATTTGCAGATCATATCGTTTGTAAACACGCTTTCTTCGCGGCGTGTTACACCCATCTGGCAGAGGGGGAGTTTTGTCATCAACTACCCCCCTTTTCCCCCAATTGCTCCCTCGGCGTCGTTTGCAATTCAAAACGCCTTTTTCCTCGGCAGATTTGTGTACACAGGACTGAGCGGAGACAGTAGCAGAGTCGAGCTGAGTCGAGGGGAAACAGACACGAGGCCTGATTCAACATCCTGTTTGTCAGCGCCGAGCATTGACACGACGTCAGGAGAACAAACATGAAATGGATCGCTGAGTTCATCACCTTCAGTCACAGTCCATCAGATAAACAAAAACACTGGGTTCATTCTGCTCATATTTGATGCACTTAAAGGGAAATTCCAGCAAGTTATAAATTATTTTATTTTTGTTATGGATGTTCCCAGCATTTTCCTTTGACTTACCCCTAAATTCCACCAGATCCGTGTTCGGTCCATCTCCGATCTGCCACGGCAGCAGAGCTGCTAGTCACTCTAGTCAATGTGTTTACTTCCACTGGCGCCGCTGCTTGTGTATCTGCTCCGTTGCAGCTCCAGCAGTCAGACCCTTCTGTAGCAGATACGCAGGGATTCTGCCGCATGCCGGAGCACGGCGCATCAATTCAGCCGAATTCAGCACAGAGCAGACATGAAGTCAGACACCGAAACAACAACGTAACATTCAGTAAATTTTCAGAATAAAACACTCCGTGCTGATGTCTTGGACAAATCCAAGCACTTCTTCTAATCCTTCGGTTGGGAACACTAACCTTTTTTTGTGTCTGTTGTTGTGTTTATAACACATACGTATAACTGCAGTCGCCCGCGGGAACTCCTTGGTCTCGCAACTCCGGCTGTCCTGCAGTGCTACGCTGTGCTGCACTCAAAACAGAGCTGTGGGGGTAGTCGGAAGATGGAGCACAGAGCAAAACTGTAGCGGAGCAATTCTGCAACGCACATGCTACCAGTGGAATTCCTGGGTCAGTCTGACTCAGCAAATCAAAACCAACAATCTCTCCATCATATTAATATTTTTGAAAGATGATGAGGTGTGAATTGCTTTAGCAGGCCCTGCACTCAAACCCAAAACTTCAAAAGGTTGAATAGTGTTTCAGACTCAGTATTTACTGGCTTCAGACTTCCAGCACTAATTAGTACACGCAGACAAAAAGAAGCCAGTGCAGCAGAAACAGCCTGTGTGAAGATAATGGAGTGAAGAGGAGCTCACACATCCAGTGGACACCGGCACAGCGGACAGATGGCAGCAGATCATCTCTGGCAGCCACAGTGCAGAAGAGTGGAGGCTGTTATAGCAGCAGATTGTTGCCCGTGGTGTCAGACTCACATGTTGACCTGTCACATATGGCTGGACTGTCGGGATGTACCATCGGCCATGTTTAACAAAATATTGTTTCTTCACACATTAGGTCACGAGGATGAACCGAAAACCACTTTTGGGCAGCGAAAACAAACAGTTGTACTATCAACTTAATTATTCAGTGTTATCTCCACAGTCATCTATTTACACATCCAGCATTTGGAGTCAACTGATGAATGTTATTGCACTTTTTGCACATTACATACAGATAATCACAGATGTGATTTTCCTCACTGTATGTAAATACACCGATCAGCAACAACATTGTGAGCACTGACAGGTGAAGTGAAGTGATTTCATTACAATGCAATGTTCTGTTGGGAAGCCTTTGGTTCTGGTATTAATGTGGATGCCAGTTGACATAACTCACCAAACCCAAACATAGCTGTCCCCCAGCAGGACAATGTGTCCTGACACACTACAAAAACTTCTCAGGCCTGAAGAGGCGGGGTGGTGATCAATGTTCATCAATTCACCTGTCAGTCGCCATAATGTCGTGGCTGATCGGTGTGTTATTGGTTCAATATTGTGATGATGTCTGGGGGTCGGTGGTAGGAGGACAGTGTATCGTGGACTCTGAGGTTAAAGTTGCTAGAGTCTTCCTTCCAGATGGCAGCAGAGAGACGGAGGATGATGATGATGGAGTTGAGCTGCATCCTTCACAATCCATCTGATCTGAAGGTGTTTAAATGGACTGGAAAAAAGGACATTTTCACTTTTCCAGTCTACTGACCGCTCAAAGTGCTTTACAACACTTGTCACATTCATACACTGATACGCAAGGTGCCAACTGCTCATCAGGAGCAATTTGGAGTTCAGTATCTTGCTCAAGGACACTTCAATATGATGGGGGAATTGGGGATTCGAACCAGCAACGATTACTAGACGACCCACTCTACCGCCTGAGCTACAGCCGCCCGTTCCAATGACAGGAAGTCCAATTATGTTCAGAGATTCCTGTTCTTCATCCATGGATAAAATGTTTATTTCCTGCTCCAGGTAGAAGCTCAAGTCGACCATCTTAGTATTCTGACGTGACGTCCCACCTGAGACTGCCGAGCAGCTAATCATCCACACTGAGCAGATCTGCTCTGTGGCTGATTATTATTATTATCCCCTCTTTCTCTTGTCATGTCTATAGTTTATTTTTCTCTTTGCTTTGCATCCTCCCTGTTGTCTTTATGTTGCTAATGTATTCACTGATTTAGTCAGGCCAGAACCGCAGCATTTGCCATGCTAATTGCTGGCAGATAAACAGTGCGGGTGCCCTTCCACCAAAACATGAAGTCCCTTTTTTTTTGTTTGTGGTGGAAGTGACTCCTTCGTTAACTGAGAGAAGCTGGCTCTGCATCCAAACAACGACAACAAAAGGCAGGAGGCATTAAAGCGGCTGTTTACCCCCCTGAAAGCTCACTGGGTCATCATCGGCCTAATTAAACTGCTGAATATTTTTAGATTTTCTGAGATCCTGTCACATTCGAAGCCTCTGTTTGTTTACCTGCGCAGGAACAAATAAAAGTGTTTTAAGATTTATTGCTAACTGTCATGTTAGCTCTCCTCCTGTCCGCGGTGTGAAAGCGAGTCCTGCTGGGAAGCTTTACATCAAACGGCCCCTTTAGAAACACCTTTAATTACTCTCTGTCTCTCGCTCTGTGAAGTCCTCGCTGCGTTTGGCTGTCGGCTCGTCTCACTTTCCACAGAGCCATCTGGATCTGATTCAAGCTCTTTTCTCCTGCCTCCACATCCTTCAGCACCTCATCCCCCCGTCTCTCAAATTCAAATGAGCTTTAACTGGCAGGACTGTTAAGACGCTCTGAGTAAAGTTTATTTATATATCACCTTTCTGCAGAGGCAGCGTCATAAGTCAGTGAACACAGAGGAAAAAGACCACAAAAAGAGAAACCTCTTTGGTTCACGTTTCTAACTGACCTGAGGCCCACAGGACGCTTGTTTCTGAGTAAGTTCAGATTTCTGGACAATGGACAGTTCCTGGTCACAGTTTATTCAACAGTTCATATGAGTTTGGTTCTGACTCACCGCCTTGTGCCAAGTGTAAAGGCTCATTTATGCTCCCTTTACATACAGAAATAGATGTGGCCGCCTCAAACGATGTAACTGTGCCGCCCACAATGCCTCCATGCACCTGTTACGTTGGAATGAATGTGAAGCAAGTCATCCAGTAGAGGGCAGCTCAGAGTGTCTGACACAAACATGGCGACTGGAGGAAGTTGTGATGATGTAGCTGGTGTCATGTCTCGCTCTGTGTTATAGTTTATGTTTTCCACTGTCTGTTTTATTTTGTAGTATTTACCTTTCCTCTCGTTTCAGATCCCCTCTCCCTGCCCTTGTGGGTTCTCCCTCCACCGTGATTGTCTTACTTCCACCTGTTCCCTATTACCTGTTCCCTCTGGTGTATATATAGTCCCTGTGTTTCCCCTGTCTGTTGCCAGTTCGTCTTTTGTCTCTGTACTAAGCATTCCAGCCTTGTTCCCAGTGATTGAGTGTTTTTGGTTTTTGACTCCTGCCTGTTTTTCCTCGACCCCGTCTCTGCCTAACCCCTGCCGGATTTGTTTGCCTTCACTGACTGACCACCTGTGTACCGAACCTTGCTAAGTAAAAGACTTTTTACTTTATCTGAACTCTGTGTCAAGTCGTGCTTTTGAGTCCATACAATTGTCGTCACCCAGTCGTGATAGCTGGTAAGAAAGAGGCAAAGGCGTGTGTAGACAATGGTGGTCTGTGAGGCCAATAAATACATGTCATTTCCAGTATTTTCAGATGTCTGCCAGTGTTGAAACTTGTGTCCTGTGGTTGTCTCGTCTGAACTACTGGCCACACTGCCCCTAAAAATTTCTGGCGCCACTGCTCTGTTTCGTCTGCATCTGTTTAGAGAAATCATGAACGCAGAATACTGACAGAGGGCTCCATCTGTTAATTGTTGAGCATAAATTAGTCTTAAACCTACGGTGACATTATCCATCGTTTTGTAGATTGCTGTCTTAAAGCCTCGAGCTTGGCATCACAGCCGTCACCATCTTGGTTTTTAGGAGCGAGGACTGACTGGGGTTGAGAACTCAAGGATGTTTGTTTGACGGATTTCAGTAACATTCATGAAGTTATTTTTAAAAGCTGTGATTCGTACATGTTCACCACATGTACCTGATAACCTGACTGCAGCTGGAGTTGACTGGAACTCAGACACTCCCAGCTCCCCTGAACCTCTCTGGGACGAGCTCCAACACTTTTAATTAAAGCATCCAGCATCATATCCGCCTTGCCGGGCCCAAAAACAATAAAGGTGTCCAATAAAATCAGGTAGAGGCAGTCGTGAGCGACGTGGCGGCATTGAGATCCGCTGACACTCTGAGAGTTTCTCTGCAAACAAACGAACAGTGAATGAGAGTCTGGGTTTACAGGCAGAGCGAGGCGATGAGGACGACCCTGCAGGAATGCTTTCAGCTGCCAGACCTTTCTCTTGTCGCCACCCTCTCTAACACAGATGAGGACAGTGCCTGCAGGACGCACTCAAAGAGGACGTTTTTATCTCTCTGGGAAGAAAACATCTTCAGCAACGGCTGGTAAAAGCATCCTTCATGCTTTCTGTTGCTGTGAGGACAGAACACCCTGTAATCTAAAAAAAACTGCGCTCATGATTACAGTGCTTGAGCTGTGGTGTGTGGAAGTTACCTGCTGAGCTCCACCTCCCCCTGATATTTAACTCCAGGTGGGAGGGATCCGACCTGTCACCTCCACCTGCAGCTGCCGACTGAGCGAGCGAACAGGAAACCAGGCGTCCTCGTCTTTGTCCTCGTCATCTGAGGGAGCTGTGAGAAGTCGTGACGGGGCAGCTGAAAGTCCAAATAATATCGCAGATGCACCTCAAGTCTTGAAGACTGAGAGCGAATCATTCTGTGACATCACAATAAGTTTTGAGGGACACTGTCAAATCATGCTGGTATAACATGAGTCAGCAGGTTTAGCACAAACTTGTGGAGTCCATGCTCAAATACTAGGACACTGAGATATTCTGCAATTCATTTGAAATGAAACAAAACAGTATGACATTTAAAGCACATGCAAAATAGTATTTATATTAATAGTAATAGAAACATAAAGAAGTTGTTTAAAATCTTAACAACCATATTTCATATTTCATATTCATTTAAATACATTCAAACGCGAGACTGTTTTTATGAGAAGTAAACTGATCTGTGTCTTGATGTGTAATATTAGTCAGAGTTCCCCCTTTTTTTATATTTCCTTGTAACTGTGTCTGTAGGTACAATATATAACTCGGCATGAGAAGAAAGATTTTCAGGCTCTGTAGTCGACTCTGCCAGCTCAAGGTGTCCATTTTTTACAGTGTGCTCTCCATTGTGCATCACTGACACACATAAAAAAGTTCCTCTGCTTCAATTTGTGCCAATCTGACTTTGGAAAAAGGGGAAAATATGTTCTTTCTCCACGGTGATCCGTCTTCAAAGTGGGTCTGTGTGTGCCGAGGAGGGTGGTGGCGGTGGGGTGATAAGTGTTGGGGGATGTAGTAAATTTGAATACAATGACATAAAATAAAGCTGGTTGTCATGCTCGGCGGTTCTGCTCCGGCGGGCCTCTCCTTTCTGTCTAAAGCTGCTCGACACAGTTCCGGATTTACCAAATCCTCCGAAGACGAAACGAACCCTGTCGCTTCATTGTGTGAGAGCTGCCGTCAAACAACCCCCCCACTCCACCCCCTCCACCCTCCACCCTCCATCCTCATCCTCCCGCTGGTCCTCCTCTCTCTCCACACAGACGGGGGAGGACAGGCAGGAAGTCAGGTTGCAGTTTGAGCTCTAAAGCTTTTGGGGATTGGTTTCAATTTAATGCGGCAACGTAAGAAAAGAATCAATTTAAAGTAGCTGGGTCCCCCGGGGTCACCTGGTCGAGCGAGCAGTGGAAATGATAGAGAGAGAGAGGAGGGGATAGAGAGATAAAAAGCGCAGATGAAGCGAACAGAGAGAAATAATTATGGGAAAACCTGCCATGTTACAAGGAAATAAGAGAACATTAAATCTGCAAAATATAGTTAATTAGCATCGTCTGTGTTTTCGTTCAAGTGATCTGTAACATTTATCTCCAAATGAGAAAAATTCTGAAAGGCTTAATGTGAAAATAGTTTAATGAGGGAGAAAAAAAACAATTTAATCACGAGGAGAAAAAATTGTAATGTTCCCAAACGGTTTGAAGAGTTGAGATAATAAGAAATAAAAAGAAAATGACTTCATAACCTGTACTTGGTGTGAAAAAACAACATCTGGTGAGACTCGTCACAGAGCTGCAGGGGGGAGGAATGTTTCTTTATATAGGTGTCAACGTCAAATTAACACTAACGAAGAAGAGAAGAGAAATGAAGGAGGGATGCAAAAAGATCATCAAAATTAAATATAATGGGCAAACTGCGAAATCTCAACCAGATGAATGTAACTGTGGGCAGTTTGAATTAACTGAGCAGATTTTTAAAAAAAAAACAACCCTGAAAGATTTTGTTACAATTTAAGTCAAATATGAAATATTAATGTCCAAGATGTGGGATCACAGAGTCGTCACTGAATCCAGTGTCGTACCTGAGTAAAACATATCATGTTGTAATATTACTTTGGGAAAAGTGAAATGTACTCGTATGAATATTACCTAAAGTGGAGTAAAAAGAACATTATTTACCTTCAAAATAATATATATATATACATATATATATACATGTATAGTCAAAGTACAAGCACCTCAAAATTGTACTTAGTTACTTTCCATCACTGACGAAAACTAAATCTGAACGCAGGACTTTTACTTGAAACAGAGTATTTTTAATGCGTAGAACTTCTGCTGTTGCTTCCATTGTACAAACAGTTTCTTCACTTCTTCACACTAACACTTTCTTCTTTTTTGTGAAGTGGATGCACGAGGGTGTAAATAACGCCTTTTAAAATCAGTTTGGGATTTCATGGCTTTTATGTCTTTTTTTGGTTGTTCCCAGCTGCTTCAGTTGTTTAGGAGAACGGCTGTTTTGCCCTGTGTCGTATATTCTGTGGCGATGCTGATGAAGATGTTTGAAGAGAAACTCCGCCGACACTGTCTTAGTTGTATAACAAATTTATTACAATAAGTTCAGTATCGTAAACAAGTAACACGTTACTTGGAGAGCCTCCGGCCAAATAATGAGAAAACTCTCTCGAACATATACAGACAGCTCCTTATATACCGAGCTTGTTCTGGTCAAACACTTAGTTACCACATATGGTTTAGGAGAGGGACAGATAAGAATAGAAACACCTCTTTTACGAACCACCATACAGTATGTCTCTCCACCTCTGACCCAGGACTTCCAGGACCCTGCTGACCTACCATTTGGTATATGTTTACCTTGACCAGCTCTTAAGTCAGGAAGGCCCAAACAACAACTAACATTCCAATATATTCTCCTAATACAAACCATCTATATAAATATGCTGCATCTAACAGCAGACACCTCACCTGAAACTACGAAACTTCACCGGAAGTGAAGTGGGTGTTCAGGGATGCCGGAGGAGATGATGTTGTCGTGCATGTTTCTACTTTGGTTTCTTTCATCTTTTGGTTCTCTTTTATGATGCAGTCCATTTCTGTGAGTGTTGCTACGATTGTTTGAAGGGAGCTAACCTCCCGATGTAGTCATGAGCGAACCCGAGGCTCGAAGCTCTTACCAGTAAGTTTTTAACTGATGGAGTAGACTGACCTCAATTTCTGTTGCCTGAAGATCGCTGGTGTCTGTGGATGATGCTTTTCAAAATGAATTCTTCCAGGGCCTCTAAATCCTCCTGTATGTGAGAGTGGCGTTTCGATTTGTGGTATATGAACTTAGATATTTTTTGTATTATTTGAAGAAGGGTGTCAAAGGGAGTGAGGAAGGTTTGTGCTGTTCCTCAGTGACTGGGCGGCGCCACGATGGATCTCACCTCCAGGCCTAACGTCTCGTGATACTCAGAGTGTCATCTCCTCGAGTGGTGAACAAAATCTGAACCCCGGACTCACTTCACAGAAGCTGCTGATGGGAAATGATCCACTACGAGTACTTTTATGTGTAATACTTACCCAAGCACATTTTGAATGCAGGACTTTCACGTTTAAAGGAGCGCCACTTCTACCAAAGTGGTACTGATGCTCTACCTGACGGATTTAAATTCTTCCTCCACCTCTGCTCGTTATTATTAACCGATACCCAGTCAGCAGCTCCATCGGGCCTCCCAGAGACAGAGCACAGGACGGAGAAGATCTCCACGGGTCTGATTTCACCGTTAGCCGCAGCTTTAATGATCCCCGCAGGGATTTAAGGAGGAGAGAGGAACCTGCGGTGGGAGTTGATCCAGAGGCCGGGGATTTAACCCGCAGCTTCTGTCTGGAAGAGACGCCGGAGAGGACGACTTAGAGCGGAGAGGTTGTCAGTTTAATCCCAGACTGGAACAGTACCGGTGAGAATGTAGTGACATATTAGATCTGCAGGTACAACAACTGCCAAAGTTCTCATGAGCAAGACACTGAGGCTAGAATTATAGTCCACATACTCAACACTGACTTCTGTTTTTATTTCAGAAATATTTGGGTTTAGTTCTGTCACCACTGGAGATCAATAAAGTTTTATCTTCTATTAAAATATCAAACTGAGCTCAGAGCTGGTGAGGTGAGCCTCAACATTAACACCCAAACAAACACTTAGTGGTCCTTACAAACACACAGCTTTGTTACTGCTGTTGTCTGTGTGTGTGTGTGTGTGTGTGTGTGTGTGTGTGTGTGTAATTACTGTGTAACAGGAAGTCCTCGTAGATTCAGTTTCCTTGTTTGACTCGTCCAAATAAAGCCACGTTAATCTTCCAGCGCAGAGTGTTGACTGATGCCTGAATCATGATGAAGCTTTCTAAGCCGCCCTGTCAGCAAGAGAGGAAATGGAGGGGGGGGCACTCTTTTATTCTCCCGCAGTACAACTGTGTGTGTGTGTGTGTGTGTGTGTGTGTGTGTGTGTAACACCTCAGAATAAAGCCTCCTCTCCATGATGGTGTGAAGATATACTCTGTTAATCTCTAGCAGCTTGTTTTCAAGAGTTCAGCAAATAGCAGGGCAAATAGCAGGGTGAAAGCACACACACACACACACACGCACACGCACGCACGCACGCACACACACACACGCACGCACGCACACACACACAAACACAGACACACGCACACACACACACCCAGAAACACAGACACACACACACACAAACGCACAGACACACATACTCTACAAACACTCTAACATGTGTGTCTGTTGAAAGATGCACAACTATGCAAATGTGTTCACAAGTGTAAAAGCACACAAAGCATTGTGCTGACACATGAACACATGACGAAATACAAACTCTTGCTCACTTGCTGCGTGTCATCCAACTTTACTTTCTCTCCAGCTTGTGGTGCGTTCAGGTGATGTTTGTCGATTTGGAAATTTCAACCAAATATGTAAAAAAAAAAAAAAAAAAAAGGTTCTGGTATACTTAGCCCGAACCGAAGCTAATTTTCAAGACAGTAAAGTTTCTTGAATCTTGAATCTTACATTTTCCAAGTTCACAATTGCACACCGTCTGTTTCAGCTGATCCAACCATTGAACTAGTAACCACAATATCACCAGACTCCCTTAACAAATGTAGTGATTTTAAGAGTTGTTTCATGAGGACAAACTTATCAAACTTGAAACGGCTTTGACAGATTCTAAATCATTGTCTCCTTCTTGTAAATTGAGCATTAAATGAAAACATGAAGATGTTTGTCTCCTTGTAAAAAGTGTCAGTTTGTGGCAGCATGGCTGTACCAGCCTGTCTGCTTCTGTGTCTAAAGTGCTAAAGTCTTACCTGCCAACATTTAGCAGCTGTTTGAACACACTGTTTACACTGATTTCACCATTTACACTCCATTTATGAAAGAAGAAGCATTTTATTGATGCTAAACATGCCACATTTTACAAATACACTAAACAGTAACCAATATAGGCTACTTCTTTGTCCCTGTGGAGAAAGTCCCCAGACTCCCTTAACAAATGTCTCAGTTTAGTGAGTTGTTGAGTTAGGAGACACTTTATAAACTTTGTGAAACACTGTCTCTGACTAATTCTTCATTATTTAGGTCTTTTTATAAATTTGGCATTTCTTTATTTGTGTAAAAAACATGGTGTCTGTTTGTCCCAGTGTTGTACGTGTTTATTTGCATATAGAGCGGGTAAGTGACATCAGATGACAATGTCAGCAGTGAATTACGGACTGAGTTAACACAGAGTCTGACCAGGGCCTCAATTTTTCTCAAATAAAGAAATACACAAAGAAATAAATCCTTTTTTTTTTACCTCAGAATTGGTTTTCTAACAGAGGAAAGAAGTTCCTAAACGAGAAAACTCACGAGACGTTATGCCTGGATATTTTTATGCTTGATTCAATTTGTCCGAAATTCACAGAGAGTTTTTCAGACTTTTTCTGGTCTTTTCAAAATGATCTTCAGGGCTTGAGAATTGCTTATCAGGCCCTAACTGTAGCAGCTTAATGTCAGAAATTCACCTAAGCCCCATTTGACTGTCAAAATGTCTGTAAATGATTGTTAATGTCTACATGTAGTGATTAAAGATTTTTAACAACTTTAATGTAAAAATGTAGCCGTACTGATAGAGCTGTGACAGCATGAAGGAAAGCTCATAGTGTCTGTGGTGATACCAGTAATAGAGTCTGCTCGTCGGGTAGATAGGACGGGATAATGGTTCGATAAAGATTACAAAGAGGAGGGGAGTCAGAGGACACCCCTGTCTCGCTCCACAGCTGAGCACAAAAGGATATTTTGGCTGAGAGTAATTACAGAAGCTCATGGGAAGTCACGGAGGGTTTGAATTCAGCAGGTGAAGCCCCGGGCCGAATCCTGCTGTCGAGTAAATCTTTATTATCTCCGAAGGGCAATTTGTTGTAGAGCCGGTGGTCAATTAAGATCAAAAACCACAAACATAAGAAGCAAGACAGTGTCATGTTCACAGCAGCTGGGAGGAAGAAGTCCAGCATGAGCTTGGGTCATACTTGTTAAAGCTGGGGCTGGTGAGACTTTAAAAAAGCCAGCAACTGAGAGGGTTGAGATGTGTTAGCAGTTAGTTCGCTACCTTCAACAAGCTCTCTTAGCTTTGCAGTCTAAAACAATCCCTGAATAAGCAACTCTGCTAAATGTCACAATCATGTAAACACACGCAAAATAGCCGACATGACCATACCTTAGTTTGAAAAGGCTACCCATGAGTCACTCCTTACAGCTGTGGCTAACGTTAGCTGCTGAAGGAGTTGCTGCCACAGTCGTTCTGTTCTTAGGCTAAGGGGCTGTGTGCTTTGTGCTTCTGAGTTAGCTGCTAAACAACAGATTTATGGGCTGTGTGCTGCGAGCGAAGAGCATCATTATCATCGCTTACTGTATCACACTACCTCATGTCTCACTCGCATGTGAGAAAACACCCCACGTTTTCACAATGACCATAGATAAGAAACATGGCAAACGTTTTGGCGACACTTTCTCTGCAACTTGGTGCGACTAGCTTGCTAATAGCTTTAGCAATGTCAAGTGTCCAATCATTTCAGGCCTGAATGAGACAATTGGATGGGCTTATCATCGGCCTGCAGCAGCCACAGATACTGGATTTGTATTTCTTATTTGTCAGGGCATTTAATGTATTGATTGCTGTCAGGATTTTCAACAAAAATAACTAGCGTTGATAAAACAAATAAACATTAGCGGTTGGCGGATTGATCCACAAATATCGATACTACCATTACTACGTACTCCTTTTGTAGATCGATTCAACTGGATCGAGGAGGAGGGAAGAGAGGCAGTGAATATCCAGGTATACACAGTAAAATAAATGTTTGAGACTGATTAAATATAGCATACTATATTCAGACATCAAAATAGTACATTGAGTCCATTGGAACTTGTTACACAAATAATTATTTTAATTTTTTAAATGAAACTGAAAAAAATAATATATCTCAAACCTGAACTAGGAAAATGGCTGAATATAGTAACCTTTTTAAATATAAAATGATATTATAATTATTAATCTATGTAATAACCTTTGTGTATACACTTTCACTTTGCATTAATAAAATAAATATTTTTGGTATTTGCCTTTAAAATCTGTCCTGTGTTTTCATAATGAAATGTATCGGTATCGGCGATATTGACCTTGAATTATTTGGTATCAGATCAAAACCATGTTTTGTGGTATCGCTCGCCTCTAATAAAGATACATGACATGCTTTTTTTTCTTAATGGATCATGTGGACTCAAAGGTGTAACACTGCAGCATAAAATCGTGTTGCTGTGTTCATGAAAGTATTTCAACTTGAACATTTTTAAAGGTGTTTTCCAAATCATCTCGTTTTTGGTTCTGTTTCTAGATATTTGTGACAGGAGAGAAAACAATTCAGATCAGGCTCAGATCACCGGAGATATTTTATTTTTTCACTTGCCTCTACCATTTTGCATTTTAACACAGTAGGTGGTTGCGTTTGGTCGACCGCTAAGTTTCAGTTTTGGCCCTCCAAGAGGAAAAAGTTTGGGAACTCCTGGTCTAAATCATCAGAAGTCTGTGTGGAAGATGCAAAGAGCTGGATTTGTTGTTCAATCCTCAGAATTCAAAACTCAGAACGTAGTTATTTTTGGAGCATTCATGTGCAGCACGCCCGACACCTGAGGGCAGTTTGTGGACAATGTGGATATAATGGCACGACAACACAATGTGAAAGTGTATCTTAAGTCACTACATAAGTTCTGTGCTGACAAAGTAATGTACAGCTGCAACATCAATATGACCTCATAGAGTCCATACACTTTATCATATGTTTATTCCCACATGCACTCCAGCAGACGTTGTGTTACACTGCACAGCTTTGGTCAGACTAAGACGCTTACTTCCTCCCTCCTTCTGTTGTCTCAGCTCGTCTATTGTTCTGCTGATCGGTAGTGTCTTTCACCACGCTGATTTCACTTTTCTGCATCAAGGCTATTCTCATTTATTCTCCCCTCTTTGTCATTTTCTGCATGCTGCAGTCTTCTCCTCGTTTCTACCATGCTGCGTTCTCTTGTCATTCGGCATCCTTATCAGACTCGGCGCGGCCGTCGCCTGTCATCAGAGTTTTGAAGTTTGTTCGCTTTCATTATGAGTGCGAGGCGTGATGTTGTTTTCATATCTCTCCTGCACAAATTTGTAATTTTCTTCTCTCAGTTTGTCATCACGTTTTATCACCACAGGTTTTTTTTTTCACTGTACGAATTAACTCAACCAATTTCAAATGGATCAGTGTGATTTTTTTCTCCTCCCTCCCCATCAGTGTATCAGAAGGCACCTGGATGATGATGTTTTTTGGACTGACTAAAACACTCGCTAAAGTGAAGTTCAACGAGCTAGTTAAATCACTGAATGTCACATCCAGTCGGTGTGCATCAGGAGGATTTTCAGTTTGTTGCAGTCTCAGATGTTTTAAACAAAATGTCACTGATAGTAAATGTTGTTTCCGCACAACTATATGATAAACAGTATAATTGAAAGGTTGTGCATCAGAGAGGGAGAGGTATCAGTATAAACACATGATTCAAATGTGTCCTGAACATCCAAGAAATATAATCTAAAATATAATTGGATAATCTGCAACATGTGTTCAGGTAAATACTGTTGCAGAATATTTACAGTAATCAAATTAATAATAAATGAAGAATGTTTAATATTCAAAACTATATGTCTCCACTGGTTTTCATGCTCTTGCAGCATACTGTTGATTCTGTGTGTGAAAAATCAAAGATGTTATTTGACTCCATCATTTTTAAGTTCATGAAAATATCTAATTTAATATCAGTTCTTTCATACTTTTCACCGGCTGTAATATTACAGTCAGTGGTTTTATTTGTGGTGCTGCGTCTCTCTGGTGGTCACATACAGGTGCTCTTTGGAAACTTCAGGTGTACTCTGCTTATTCCACCTTGTGAAGAGCTCATTGCCCGGCTGAGATATAATCTTTATGAAAAATATAAAATGATTAAAATTTTACATGGCAATTTATATTAAAATGACCCATTTGATATCATATACTGTGTTGACCTGAAGGTTTTCTCTGTCAGATACCTATTGAGCCTGTTTTTCAATGTGTTCCAGAAATGTGCGAGTTACATTTTCTAAAGGCTTGATTTGTTGCATATTAGATGGTGTCATCTTTTCTCTGCTCAATACACACGTTATTTCACAATGTCAAACTTACCTGAACACATTTCTGGCATCAGAAATACGACTGTGCTGACTTCAAGGTTTTCTATCAATGTAATACCTATTGTGTCTGTTTTTCATTGGGTTCAGGAAATTTGCAAGTCACAGCAGGTGGATGGCTTTGTTCTCTCCACAAAAAACAAGAATTTGCGTTTACTGTCCATGTGAACGACACACACAGATACACACTGTACATTTGGCCGCTGGACCGGATACGTCGAGTCTCAAATACCACTTGTTGGCCGGGCACACAGCTGATGCAGACAGCCCTCCTTCCCCTCACCAAAGGCAGACCACGCTGGATAGTTTGCAGTGGAGACGCCTTGACAACTCAACATGAGACAAACTTTTAACAGCGATAGCTAAATGGGCGGCTGCAGCTTGCAGGCCCATTAACATTGTAACAAGTGTAAAGCTGGACACTACATCGTGTTAGTATTACTGAGGAATGTTACATTCAGGTCAGTATGCCCATCTGTTGTTGTTTGCTGGGCTTGAGTTTGATATTTTTTGAGCATGCAGCACCTTTGAGGTTATTCTGGAGAATATTCTAGACAGTATCTGTTGTTTTGGATTGTTGCAATAATAATAAACATATATTTGAATAAAGCAAGCATATTAGTCCACTCCCATGTCGATAAGAGGATTTAAAACTTGAAAAATATTCCTTTAAGGTACACTTAGAACAAATAGAAAATGTGCGATTAATTGTGAGTTAAGTATGGACAATCATGTGATTAATTGTGATTGAATATTGTAATTGATTGACAGCCCTACTTTGTATATATATATATATATATATATATATATATATATATATATGTAGTTTACACTCTTTTCTGATTGCCTGGAGGACGTGTGTTGAAAACATTGGCTGGACATGTTAATTATTGTTCTAAATATAAACTTTTTAAAGCCTGACTCAGCAGTACATTCTCACATTCTGGCACCTTTAAAATAATGTTGAATTAGTTATTAGCACTTGTCTGCCCATGGATATACAAACCACTATCACTGGATTACTTTAAAAGTGAAGAGAAAGTTAGAACATTGTGATGTTCTGTACCTTCAAGGAACATTTTTTTCCATGATATCTAAATGGATGTATGTACATTTATTAAATTAAAAAGTTATTGCTCTAAACAAGAACTTTTTTAAGTCTCACATATTGGCAAGTTGGTACAATTTAAATAATGCCAAATTAGCTATTAGCACCTCCTTTACACAATCTATCCATGGATGTACAGATAATTATCACTGGATTACTGTGATCGTGAAGAAAATGTATAAAAGGTTCTGATTCTCTGGCAAGTTCTGGACTTTCTTTTTTCTACGATCTCTAAGTGGATTTATGGATTTATTCACAATGGAGATAATAATATGATGCTTAAATTTCCATATGAACATGAGGCTTTGTGATGCACAGAGTTTCAGTTTCTTCTTTCATACTTCACCATCAGTGCTTCTGTTGTGTCTGTTCTGGTGCTGAACAGGCCCGGTCTGTCTGTGTGGACGACAACGTCAAATTGAAAGGAATCGGCGAATAAAAAGACAGTCGCGAGGAATCTCAGAATGAAAGGAAGAAATGAGCTGATGCGTGAGAAAAGAATAAAAGGGTAAAATGATGCTGCTCAGAGGATCTCATCCTGGGAGGTTGTCATGGCAAAGCCTTTGTTCGTTATAGTTCAGTCCGTCTAGTTTTCTGAGTCAGTCTCTTGTGTCAGCTAATAATTGATGATGTCCTCCCAGGTTTGGTGTGTTTTCTGTTTTATTCGGTTTATTTTTCTTTCCTTTAAGCTCCAACTTTCTGTCTCAATTTTGGATTTCACAGCTTGGAGTCGACTCTTCTCTCGTTTCTGCACAGCAGTCTGTGAGCACGACTGAGCAGGAGGATTCTGGGATATTTTGGGGATCTGTTTGGGCGGCGGACGCCCCAAGAGGATTGTGACGCGTTTGTTCCTGAGGCCTTCAGAGACAACTGGACCTGAATTTACCGTCCAATCTGCTGTACGATCCTTCACTGTCCACTGTTAGAGCCTGGTGTCCTGCAACATGTGTGTCAGGGCGTAGTTTTAGTTTCAGATGGTGAAAACTGGGACCAGTTTTTGTCCTCTGGACTTTAAAACTTAAAGTTTGGGCAAATGATAACATTTTGAAGCAGTGATCTTCTTTATTCGATGAGCTGATTTATGGCGGTAGGTTGTGAACAAACTGAGAACATCCATGCTTTTCTATCTCCAGCAGATCAATGGCAAATAGCATTGTGATAATACCAGGGATGCCAAGAGACATCACCACAGCTGAAGACAGCATGTTGGAAACGCCATCAACAACAAGTCTGAGAGGGGGCACCTGAGAACGAGGGGAAGGAGTATAAATTGGAGTCGGGATTGAGCCTCCTCTCCTGGGATCGTGCTAAGCTAATGTCTGTCTATCCTGGTCTAAAAATTTACAGCACTCACCGTCCTCTACTGCACAAACTCCTGCAAGCAGAGAGAATTGAGGTATCCATTCTGACGACAGTTTTACAGCGGTTAAGTTCACTTAGCATTAAATCCTCCTCCTCCTGACTGGAGACTAACCTCGTTTACAGACCGAAAGCAGGGAGGAGAGAGGAAAAAGGCGCGCTCAAATTTAGTGTTTAATTTGGTTAATATCGCCGGCTCGCTCTGTAAATTTACTGCAGCCCTCAATTTGAATTAGACTGCGGTGAACAGTCAGAGTGAGGCCACGTCCATATGAATGAAGAGTGGACACTAATGCAAATGCTCCAGCGCCGGTCGATAGTGCTGTGTTTGCTTTTCTGCCCTGTTTACCCAGTGTGTGTGTGTGTGTGTGTGTGTGCAGTGTGTGTGCATGCTAATGGATCACAGTGAAATATAAAAGAAAGTGTAGAAACATATTCCACATGCCGCACATAGCTCATTTACAAAAGCAAACGAATACAAGACACGCTTCTTGTTCGGAGGTTAAATGAATACAAGAGCGGCCGAGTCGAGTCAATAAAGTTACTTCTAGTCGATGGATGTTTCAAAGCTTTGCAGTGAAACACATTCCTCCTCTGGAACGAGCAGTGTAAGGCCAATATATGTTGTTGTCTCTGTGTGATATAACTGGTAAACCTTGAAGCATTCCTCTGATATGAAATTACATTTTCATTTAATGACAGAGACCTTCAGCTTCAGTTTTCAGTATTTAAAACAAATGAATCAGATGTTTGAAGAATCACCATCTTTAGAGTTGTCTGTGTCATCTAGTCACCATCCTAACTGAGACAATGACTTGATTAATCAGTTGGTAAAAAGATAATCAAATAATTTAGTTTTTACATTTTAATCAGAAAAGTTAAACAGTCTCTGGTTCCAGCTTCTAAAAATTGAGAATTTGTTTCTTTTCTTTTCATTTCTTTTTCACAGACTCAGATAAAAGAAGCACCTTAATGATCACCTTGAGCACAAACAAGTGGTGACAGGGGTTTTTCACTTTTTTTGTTCATTTTCCAAATGAATCAGAATCTGCTTTTTCAGCCAAGGATAAGGACGCATACAAAGAATTTGTCTTTTTTTTAAATTGCTCTCAAAGTACTTACGCAAGGACAACAACGCTGAACAAAAAGGTAAAGAATATACAACTCTTACACACACAAGTATGTGGAAACATAAAGTTTTATGTAAGATTAAGTGGAGCATCGATTTTGAAAAATAATACAATTTGTAATACAAAGAATCATTCTGTTGAACTGGCAGTAGACATGTTTTCTGCTTCAATGTATCATAATGAAGTAATGACAATAGAATAATGATACTACTGGCCTTCATGTTGTTCTCTATAAACCTCACCAACCCTTTGTCTGTTGTCTATTATAGACTGAATGATCGTTTTGTCCTGTTTTGTTGTTATTTGTGTCACTGATGAAAACAGAAAACCGACATCAATACTCAGAAACGCTCGATGGAAAAGTCGTCTCTCGCTACTTTAACGTAAGTAAACAACTGTGGAGGCTCCATGGTGATATATCTGTTGATTGTTTTTAACTTTATGCAGCAGTTTTACATCTTTAAATTCATCACTCTTTATTTATTCTGAATTTGAACTATTTATGAGTGACATTTTCCAGAAGACCGGAATAATAACAACAGAATCAGTGAAAATGGCAAACAACCAACCCAATGAATGTTTTCTGCAAAACCACAGAGAAGTTCAAACTGAACGTTGCAAATTTCTGTTTGTTTAGGTTGATTTTTTTATTTCTCTCTTGCCCCAGCGCTGTGATAACTGAAAACCACTTGGTTAGGGTTAGGTAGTACCTGCCATGTTCGTTATGATCACGGATGGAGACGGTCTGACTACCTGTGAAAAATAGTTGGCTTTGGTTCCCACAAAACGGTGGAAAAATCTGCATGTGTCCATAGAAATATTCAGTTGTGTGACTCAAATTGCGGTCGGCTGTTTGTCAGTCTCGTTGGCTGTAATAACGCCACCGCCGTCCGCTCCAGAAGAAACATATAATGTGAACGTGATATGCCACGTTTGGTACACTTGACAATTTTGGATGCATCTGTGGTTTGCAAACAACCTGAACAAACAGTCTCATACTCTAAGGTGACATCACCATGTCATTTCACCTGCAGTCTGCACTGTCTTCTGCATACACATCACTTATACTGTACACCTGGCCGCTGGACTATCCAGCAACAACATGTCTTTAATGCTACAACTTTCAGGTTTCATGAAATGGAAGACATCTGCAGTATCATAGATTCATGTGGTCATATAGAAATACATTTCAGGGATGTGAAAAAGCAAATTCAACAATAAAAACAGAGTGTATACTGACACGTCAATCAAACGTTTAATCTGAGCTGGAGAAAGTGAAACGAGAAGACGAGGAGACACAGAGTGAAGGTGAGAGCTAAATGAGTAAATTACACAGTCTTACAGGACAATCTAGTAATTGGTCACCCATTTACTTTTGTTACAGACATTTCATTTCATTTGTCTTCAGCTGGAGAAGCCAGAGTCCCTACAGGGGCTTGTTTCCTTTTTGGTGACCACAGCATCTGTTTGGATCCTCACTCAGGAAATGTATGTGTAGAGTCTGTCTGTTCTGTCTAACCCTTTGCAATATCCAATTATCATTGTCAACAACAGCTGGCTTCTTTAAATGTTGTTCAGTATCACAGCAGCATCGTTTTAAACTCTGAGAGTTAAAGCAGGAACACGAAGCGAGAGACATGAGGCACAGATAACCTGAGAGGTGTGAGGGACAGGTGCACGCAGGTGTTCAAGAAACAACAGGAAGTGAGTTGTTGTAGTTTGCCCTGCTGATTGTCTTTCCAACACTGTCAGAAGCTGGAGCTGTGACATGACACACATATTTATATATTCAGTGTAACCTATCGAGGATGTCCTTATCTCATAGAAACACAGATGCTCCTTGCAGCTGCAGAACTTGCCTGAGATTTATCACATTTTGAAGTTGTCTTCAGTATCACAGTAATCTAGTGATCGCTGTCTGGACATCCATGGGAACACTACAAACCGGAGCTGCTGAAAGCTCATTCATCAGACTTTTTATGGTGCCAAATTTGGCAAAATGTAAACAAATACATGTTATATCTCAGTACTTAGCTGTTGCTCATTCTATCAGTTATTGTTTGTTACTTGTATCCATTATTTATCTTTACTTTTAGCTGTTTTATGTGTTATTGTGTGATTTTGTATTTGATGGCTCTCCTGCTTTCTTTTATTTGTCCCTGCCCCAATGCATAATGGGAACTGTAGTTCCAACACATCACTGTAACCACCTGAGTTGCACTTCCAAAATGTAATTTTACCCGAGACGTGGATCATTTGCTTGATTTATTTTTTGGGCTTGTGCACAAAAAAACTGAGTGGTTCTTTTTTAAACCATGACAGGAGGAGTTGGATGTAAAAGTAGAGGAATAAGACTGATCTGTGGTGAGTCCCTCAGCCATTTCATCACCGACTGAGCCTCCAGCTTGTCTCCAAACATCACAACATCAGACCGAGTGTGAGTTGATCTGTTTTGTTGCTGCTCTGCTCCCTCAGCTCATCAGTCTCCTCGCATGTTTAGCTCTAACTCAAACATCATAATGCTCTTACTGCACTCAAGTGTGAATGTGTGTTTCTCATGGCATGAAGTCCCGGTGTGTGTTTATCCTGTGTGACAGCTGTATGTGCAAAGTGGAGAAACATACATGAGAGTCATGAGGACACTGAGTCAGAGTACAGTATGCTGTCAGATGACGGGCTAAGAGGAAAGTCTTGTATTGTCACAGTGGATCTGACATGGGACTCAGTCTGTGTTATATCTATCTGACTAGTCTGCTTGGAATTTAATTATAAGTTTTACTGTCAAAACATGTCACATCACAGGTTTATATGTTGAGAATACATTGTCAGCTTCATTTATAGTATGGTCTTAGAAAATACTCTTCTCTGATTGGTGTGTGGGGAAAACATGTACAGCAGGACTATTCAAGTACTTTATAAGGAGGGCCAAGGGGCTGGGCATTTACATCCTCTGTGTCTGAGCTGTAAAGCTCTGAATTTAAATGTGTTAAAACATTGCACTCTTTATGTTTTCTCCACTTTGTTAATGAGTCTTCACAATTGAATTAAAAAAACATCATATATACAAACGTACAGGAAAAAAACAGCCGGGGCTAAAACTTTTTAATGAGATAATACAGACATAACTAGTGAATAGGGATAATAAGTCCAATAACAAATTATCAAAGGGGCCGGAATGAGGTTAACGGGTCACCAGGTGAATCTGTCTGATGTAACAAACAATGAACCGGTCAACAGCATGTACAATCAGTACAATCAGTTACAACACTAATCAGAAGATCAGATTCGAATTTTAACGTTTTATTTTTAAAACATTAGATATTTCTAACTTGTAATCTCATATATATTATATATAATTAAAATCTCGTACTGACATCCTTTACGTTATGTTACCTAAGTTATGTAATTTACATATCTTACATAACGTGACTGAACATGAGTTATTTTAACCTGAAGTAGGATGTTTTCAAAAAAACTAACCAAGTAGTTTTTTTGGTCTAAAGCTAAACTAAACTGTGACCGTTAACAATGTAAACAACCATCCAAAAGTCATAATCTGTCATCATATGTAAACTGTTTGTCAGCTAACTTTATTTTGGAAGTCCAGCTGGGCCCTGTAGTGCCTCTTCTTGAAGCACCGCTAAAGAGCGAGAAACTCAGGAGGCTGAAGAGTGACTTGTTTTTATTCATGCAACCTCAGTAAATGACTGGTGTCGTGTGGGTTATGTGCGGGACGCCAGTTACAGCACTTACGTAAGTACGTTGGGTATTCTAATCCAAATTATGATATTTTCATAACCGTAACCAAGTCGTTTTTTTGTCCTAACCACACCGCAACCATTTGACAATGTAAATATCACTCCAAAACGCATAATGTCATACTTTGCATACTGCTATATAGAGCCTTTATTTTGAAAGTCTAACCAGAGGTTGTATATTGTCTATTAAGGTGCACTCCCACTTGGTCCAGTCGCTCCAGCACTCACACTAGTCAAACAAACTGGACTTTGTGGGTCAAACGTTCTTGGGCACGGTGCAGATTGCATGAGAGAGTGCACCCGTATCAACCACGGAGCCCTTTGAGTGAATAACTAACACTAGAAAAAGCTTAAAGCTGGGGTATTTGGCAAGTTGTGAGTGAGAAGGTGTTGAACAGTTAACTGAAGCCTTCAGATAAATGCAGTGGGAAGTAAATGGTAAAATATTTCCATCTGAAATGCAGTCGAAGAGAAAAATAAAGTGTCAGAAAATATATAAATGATGTGTTCAGGTCAACTACCAGATCTTCAAACCTGTTAGCAAGTAAAAGAACTACATACATTATAAGTCTACAGTATTTATCTCTCTTAACGCTATCCAACTGTAAAGAAGATGAAGCAGTGATCACTAACATTCTTTCTCTTAATGACACCATTATGAAATTTCTTTGCTAATGTAAAAAAAAAAGTGGAAGCAAGAAGAGCTCTCTATCCTCCTCCTCCTTCTTCGTCTTCCTCTTCTTCTTCTTCTTCTTCTGTGTTTTAGGTTGCTGCCTGGGGCCCGAGGTCATGTTGCCGCTTAATTAGCGACATGTTTGAAAAGGCTCCTGGCAACATCGACACAAGGCGGTGGCGACGAGATCTCACGCGACGTGTAGCCCAAAGTTTAGATGATTCATCCCCGCGGAGGAATGTGAAGTCGCTGCACTCATGTAGGATTACTCCTCCGACTTTATCCTACTGTGTATGAAGTGTGTCATGGCTTTAAGGCTGATTACCAGAACTTAATGGAGGGTTATGAGACTCAGGCTTGGGAGGCAGCTGTGGCTCTTTTTTTTGTTGCTGATGTGGGTCAATGTTGATGGATGAAATGGATGAATTCTTTTCTGTTTTTAATTTCCATTTTCCTCTGGGAAATAATGTCTGTGGACAGAAAAGAGGCTCTCAATATTGTTGCGGCTCTGTTTGCTTGGCAAAGATTCATTATACTGGATATTACTGTGGCAGGAGCCCAGAGGGGGGCCGGACCTCTCTGATGAAAATATTGATGACCCTGAAGTCAAAAATATATAGAGTCAAAAATATATACGAGGCTTCAGAAGAAGTGAACTGAAAACTTCCAGATGAGCTGTTGTCGGTGGGATTAACATGCGCTGCATTAACAGAGCGATCAATTTGTGTTTTAATGAGTACAAAGAGAATTATAAGGTTCACATTTGACCAGTATATCGTCAGTGCATTCGTGCATTCACAGCAGGCAGCCAACATGCTGACATTAACTATAACTGGCTGCAGCAAAGACTGTGCCTGATCTCCAAACTTACCAGGACCTCCAGCTTCTCGCCTCTTATCCTCCTGTCTCCTTACGTTCATGAAGTGCTGTTAAAACCCTTTGAAGCAAATGTTTTTGCTCTTTTAAATTTGCATGATTTAGTTTTTTTGCGTCAGTTTGCTCCACCAGGGCTGAATTTGCATGTGTTCGTTCATGCGCACGTGTCTTCAGATGGACTTTATTTATTTACATCTGATGCAAGTGCAAACAAAATGAAAATATAAACTGACATGTTTACACATTGGCATGATCCAGTGTTTATATTTGAATGGTAATACTGTTAATGTTCGGTTTGTTTCATGTGAGTAGGGGGTTCAAACCAGCTAAAAAATCACACAAGTCAACTGTGAGAGCAGCGTATTACAGCCCACATTTATGTTTCTTGGCAGGTGGCGACCTCTAGTGGACAGAGTAATTATTACAGCAGCAACGGAGGAAGTCAGGAGAAGTAGCATAAAGAGTCTGCATAATCACTGAGCGAAAACACATCCAAAATGCCAATACAACGTTGAAAAGACGTCCAGTAAGTCAGAATGAAAGTTTTTTTTTAAATTTTTTTTTAAGTTCATATCTTATTCAGACTACTGAGTTTGAGAACAGGGGTTCAAATCCAGCCTGTAGCTTTTGCTGCATTTAATTTTGAACCACAAGAAGTTCTTTAAACGTCTGTGACTGAAACTGAAAAGAAATCACAGAAAATTACATTGTGAAAACTTTAATTTTGAACCCTGTAAGGCCATCACTTGGACATCAATAGTGAACGCTGAAAAAACGTCTAAAAAGACATCTTTTTAATATGTTTTTGCTCTGTGGATAGGAAGGAGAGATATAGAGACGCATCGCTCGGTACACGTCGTCGGCAAAATGAAACTACAGAAGTCGTCTTTACAGGCCGACTTTAGCTGCAAATTATTCTCGCTCTAACTTTACAACTCTGATCGGTGAGTTTATAAAAACCTGTATAGTAATTGTGTAGTAAGACTTTAGTGGTGGTGACATTTAGGTCATTAGCTCTTTACTGCTCGAGATTTAATTTATGCTTCAAAAATCACAAAGTGGTGTTTGTTCCGCCCTCTGGCGTTTTGAGTTTGGTTCCCAGTCGGACCCATTTGAAAGACGGACCAACTCGAGCAACAAGAAATCACGCACTTGAGTCTGCTGCAATACAGCGCTGGTTAAATCTTTGTCTGTAAGTTTACACCACTGCATTATGGTTATTCTGCAAGCTAATTGTTTACTTTATGTTATACAGGTCATTACGTTTCTGACTGTAACTGTAAACTCGCGGTAAATGCGTTTCGGTTTTGCCGGTGTAATATACAATTTGCCCAGTAGGGGGCCGTGGCGCTACGCCATAGACTTATTAGTTGATTTATCTGTGATTTATATGAATGTAAATGTGTGAAACTTTATGTTTTATTGTGGTGAAAAGACACAAAAGACGTTACATTTTGTAATTTTATATTTCTGTTGTTTGTTTACAGTCTAACAAAAAAGAATGAATGGAAGAACTGTGAAATAAAACTGAGGAAGAAGAAAACAAAAAAACCTCAATCCTCAAAGAGACTTCAGAGTTCCCTTCATTATTGTTAGCTATCTGTTTAGCTGTATCTGACATATAGCGAGGGCAGAATAGTGTTCATCTGTGGGGATTATCTTGATGAACAAAAGCTGTAAATATCATAAATTTGTGTTTGACAAACAGATTATTTTCTGTAATAATCCAAAATCTAATTAAAAAATCCCACAGAGGGAACCAGGGCCATGCTAACTTCAGGGTTAGCTACAGATATACATCATCTCTACACCACTCTGTTGGTACTGTTAGGACCTCATCCACATATTGCAAACAACAGAGGGGCTTGGAAGGAAAACCAGAAGCCTTACTACAAGGCCCTCTCAAACTAGCAGGATTTTGGAACAAAGGAACCGAGCCAACGGCCAAAGGTCCTGCAAACTGTACTTTGAGGTAATTGGACAAAAGTTGTTGTTGCAGAAAGTTGTCAATAAAACTCCAACAAGATGACCATGACGTCACTCAGGGCTTAAAGACCGTAAACAAACCTTGGTTCACTTGCCAATCTCTGACTAAGAGAGAGACAACTGTTGAATCTCACAGCTGTTTTATTCTTTGTTGTCTGTTAAGCATTTGCCTACCTTCTTTCTCTGATGACACAGCCATTGTGGGTCATGTAGAAGGCAAGAGGGAGGATGAGTACAGGGACCTGGTCGGGCAATTTTGTTAAGTGGTGTGAGGAGAACCACCTGCAGCTGAACGTGGCGAAGACAAAAGAGATGGTGGACTTCAGGAGGAACAAGCCCCCGCCCTCTCCAGTCTGCATTGGTGGGACAGATGTTGACATTGTGGACAAATACGTTGGTGTTGTGCTGGACAATAAACTGGAGTGGTCTACAAACACAGAGGCAGTCAACAAGAAGGGCCTGAGCTGGCTTTACTTCCTGAGGAGGCTCAGGTCCTTTAATGTCTGCAACCGGATGCTCCAGATGTTCTACCAGTCTGTTGTTGCGAGCACCATCTTCTTCGCTGTGGTGTCCTGGGGGGCGGGCATCAAAGCGAAGGACGCCAACAGACTGAACAAACTCATCAAAAAGGCAGGGTCTGTTGTTGGCTCTAAGCTTGTCACCCTGGAGGAGGTGGTGGAGGACAGGATGCTGGCAAAACTGCTGGCAATCATGGACAATGTCTCTCACCCCCTCCACAAAACTCTGGACAAGCTTAGGAGCAGTTTCAGCAACAGACTCCTTCAACCCCGCTGTTTAAAGGAACGGCACAGGAAATCATTCCTACCTGGTGCCATCAGACTTCACAACGCTCACTCCACAATACACAAATAATTTTTGCGCTTTAAATTATTATTAATGTAAATAAAACTTCACCTTATGTTCCACTTACCTTTACTCCACAATACCTAGCTTAGCACAGCATAGCACAGCAGCGACCTCATTTATTTTATATAACTACTTTAGCATTTTATTGTATATAGTACTTTGTTGTTTTTTGTATATTGTATATAGTACTTTATTGTTTCTTATTGTTTCTATTCCTTGTATTTTGATTGTATTTGTACTTGAATGTACCCGCTGCTATGATTACCTAATTTTACCCTCAGGGATTAATAAAGCTGTCTATCTACCTATCTATCTATCTGTCAGTCAGTCAGTCAGTCAGTCAGTCGGTCAGTCAGTCTGTCTGTCTGTCTGTCCCTTTACTAACCTACATACACACCCATATACACATATTCGGGGTGACGCACACACGTTATCTTATGAGCAACCTGTTAGAGGGTTATGGTTAATGACCTCGCTATAACATTAGATACATGTGTCCCGTGGTATATCCCTTTTATAACTTTATGAGCAGATGCCTTGTGGTAGCATGGCTACCTTTCTGAAGCAGTGTGTTATGTTCCTCCCAATCCATCTTTGATGAAGTCAAAGTGTGCATAAAGCCAACGGTGTTGTAACCATTGCCGTTCAAATCTTGCGCATTTGTTCAAGTGACTACCTTTGGTTGACGTATTCACGATGATTCAGCAAAATCACTATCATCGTCTCTGAATACTTGTCCACATGTGACTTCCCCAAGTCACGTTCACCATTTTTGTAGTCTTTTCAATGGGACTCCCTGTCGGCCATATATTATATATACATATTAATATATACTGTATATATATATATATATATATATATATATATATATATATATATATATATATATATATATATATATATATAAATATATTCACACGCACATATACAGATCTCCATCCATATATACATCCGTGCTTGCTTATGTTGTTTTGTAGAATTGCTAGTTGTAGTTAGCAGCTGTTGTTAGTTAAGTAAGTGGTTTATGGATTGAGGACAAGCGTTAATAAACACTGTTGATTATAACTGAGCAGTTTTCCGTGATTATCTTGCACAATCTAATGTTATAATAACAGCTGGTCGAGATGGTCAGTGCTCGGATTTACGCTTTTTATTTCTCGAATTATTGATATTTCTCCCATATTAACAATTTTTGATAAACTTCAGGCCTTGAGACTAAAAGCATATCATTTGATTATTGATCCCTGATTCCAGGGTGGTGCTCCGGTGATTATTAATGAATAGTAATAAAATACTACAATAATACATTGATTAACACTAATAACTTAATTAATAGTCAATAATCAATTAATATTAACCATTGATTTCAACAGTACTGGCTGGAGATAGCATTGTTGTGACAAGCTAGTACTGTTCACTGTACCCTTTTCTGGTGTGAGCAGGCAATAAAGCACCACACACACATAAATCTCTTCAATGCTCTGCTTTTCACTGACACAATATTTTCATACTGCATTAGGAAGAAACCTCTTTTTGAACCAGAGGTTATTCACTTTCAACAGAAGCCACTTAATTAGTGCACCAGCCTCTACTCAAACAGGCTGTTTGCACTGATTGGCTGACAGTATCACTGTTTCTGCCCCCGACCCTGACGTTCCTCATCCAGCGACCACATTCCAGCCGATACAGACCCTCAATTAAGAGAAAAAGCATCATTTGTTTTTGCTGTTGTGAACATCTGGAGTTACATTTTGCTGGTCTAAAGAGTGAGACTGAGCTGACAGACTGTGAAAGTAACAGGTGCACTAACTGCTGCGTGGGTGTTTGGCTTAAGTGATGATTGGTTATGCATAACCACAGTAAGTGAAACTGCGTCAGCTGTCAACACCAAGGTGGAGATTTCTTCCTGACTCTGCTGCAGCAGGTTATAAGAACGAGGCGGTGGCAGAAAAAGGTCCTGATTCAAACGCTCCATCTGAGAATAGATAGATTTAAGTCATCAGAGAACAGAACAGGAGAGCACACTGTGTCCTCGACAGCAGAAGAACAAGAGCTCACCATCAGGCCAGCTGTCGACTGAAACCCTCATCACTATTTAACCAAGACCTACAATCGTCCCACTGCTGAAATGGAATCTGATGTAATGCTAACATCATTAGAAAGAGTACATTTTTTCCTCTTGATGGAGCTATATTAACAATTTTCAGTCTTAATGGTCAAGCTAAAGATGGCCAGAAGTATGTGGACAGGTCTGGGGCTGTTTTTCCTGGTTTTCCTCAGAAAATCTTGATAAAGCATTCACAAACATCAGTCCAGTGGTTTCCAAAATTCAAGGGAACTTAACCTGGCATAGTGTAATGGCTGTAGAAAAATGACACCGTCCACATATAGATTGGTATATCTATCCAGTCTGCCACCAGGCTGGATTTTTCCCTTAAAAGTTAAGGTTGACTGTCCTCCCGGTCACTAAGCCCAGGTAACAGTGGAACAACTGGAATAACTGTGGAAACTCTACACTGCAAAAGACAAAGAAGCTGCTGATGGGAGACAAAGAAGGTGAAGTGAATGAGTGAATGGACAGACGTTCACTGGACGCCTGCCTACTTATTAATACAACAGGCTCTGCCTTTCCACAGCACTGAGTTCAGGGTTTTCTAGATCAAAACTGGGAGTCTTCCAGTTTGTTTTCTGCTTTAGACAGTAGCCATATTGCTAACAGCGCCAGCAGTAATACCACAGGGAAACGCTAGGAGGCGGGAAAGTTGAAAAGTTGACTATTTCCATTTTAAATGCTTTTTCTTTTTTTTTTAGGAATACATCCATTTCCCTGTGCAGGCAAAGAAAAACTCAATTTCAGCAACTTTTATATCTCTTTTGGTTTATAATGATCTGCTACTGGAGCCTGATCATTAAAGTCTTCACGGCTCCAAACTTTGGACTTGATCTGAACCATACATGTGGAAAACCTCCTCATACTTAATTAACTTTTTTTTAAAAAGACAAATAACTGGACTTTTTTTTCTTATTTACTTCTGATCTGTTTCTGGGTGAGAAAGTGAACAAATGTCAGACTGTCCCTTTAAAAGGAAAAATAAGAGCCCATGTCAGCCAACAAGTCCAGACTGACAGACTTTCTGCTGCACAGTGTACTGAAGGTTTACTTTTGGGAACAGATGCCTATGATATGGGATGAAAATAATAAAACACTATGTGATGAAGAAAATAACACAGCGCACAACACAGGCTCCAATATCTGCAGGTAAATCCTGACGTGAGCTCGTTGAGAAGCCGGCTGAAGCTCTGAGCTCACCGAGAAACTCGTCTTTAAATCTCTCAAGTGCAGAAAAAGTCTCCCTGGAAGGAGGACGGACGTTTGTAATAAAGTGATTCTGTATCGGAGAGAAATCCACCCAGTCGACTGCTTATTGGTTTCACACTCCCGGGCTCGGTATTAGAGGGTTTGTGGGTGATTGATGATGTCTTCCTTTAATCAGAGAGGTGATTCATCAGAGCTTTATTTCTCTGGATTTCAGGTGTTTGTGACACGTAGTTCCCATTCATTTCTAATCAGAGGGAGATTAGTGTTGTTTCTCTGCCTCTCAGGGATCCTGATCACATCTTTGATTAGTTTCTGGGAGTAAAAAAAAACAAAACACATGCTAATCTCTGCCAGAAACTGTCACCATCACTGCAGGTGAAGAAGTTTCTGGAAACACTTTCTGTCTTTTAATGTAGTTCAGTTTCAAAGCCCTTTATTTCAGCTGAGAGAGTTATTAACAGTAGAAAAACAGTATTTACAATATTTTTTCCAAGATTACCTTCACTAACCCCTTAAATCTGGTGTATTTTCTCATTTAATAATTAATTAAAGAGGCAAGAAAGGTTAAAGGCTTGTAAGGTCTGTTATTAAAGTAGAAAATTAAAAGTGTCTTTAAATGACCGTTCACTAAACGCCCTCGGTGAACAGCTCGTCATCATAAGAAAAATGACCATTTAGGTCAACTGTGAGGTTATTACAACCCATATTTATATGTCTTCTTAGGCAGCGACCTCTAGTGCTAGGAATTATTACGGCAGCAAAGGAGGAAGTGAGGAGAAGTCGTATAATGAGTTTAGGCACCAAAACTATTTGGTTTGGTTTAGGAGAAGATCACCAGGTGACCTCATGTAATTAAGAAATTACCACCTCACATCATGTGGATCATTCACACGGGATAAGAAACATCAGTATTTTGATGGTATTACTGACATCAGTCCTGGATATGATGTCAGCGCTCCGTGTAACATCAACTTTCAGAGGCCAAGTGTGTTTTTCAGTTGATTTGCACATTTTTGCATGTGTAACAAGCATAAATACATATTTTCATCTGCTGTGTGTCATGGTACATGTGTTTTCTGGGTTTTGTGCTGTCTTCTGACCTTTTTCCAGTGGTCCGTCTTCCCTCCTGTTTTCTTTTGCTCCTCAACACCTTGATTTTCCCTCCACACCTGTCTTGTGACTGTTCGATATGTCCTGTTACCTGAGTTCTTGCTCTACCTGCTTTCCCTCCACACCTACACCTAAGCCTCTTCTCTGTTTCTAGTGTTTTTCCGTTCATTCCCCTCACCTGTGTTGTGATCTTCCTGACTGCTGTTTACTGCACTTGAGTCCACTGTCTCTGTTTCACCCTGACACTGTACTTGAATATCACCTTTAAACTTCAATCCAGCCAATCTCACCACACAGCCGATAAATGCTGTTCGACGCTGCTGTATGCTGTTGGATGAGTTAATAACTTTGTTCATTTGACAGTATGAATCTACTCTGAAACACATCTGTGCTTTTTGATTTACAGCATCTTTTGAAATCGTACCTCTCTGCCTCCTTTACCTGTCACGTCCAACTCCTGTTTCTCATTGCCTCCTCCTCTCATTCATTCATCTCCGTCTCCTTCTCTTACTTTTCCTCTCATCTTCATCCCATAATTTATCCTCCTCTCCCTCTTTTCTCCTCTCTCTCTCCTCGCCTCCTCCTCCTCACTTCATCTGTCCACTATCCATTAGTTATTTACAGCTTAGTCTTCCCATCATGAAGGAGTGATAAAATATCTTTGTAGTCGTCTGATTGAGTTGAAGATTCTCCAGCAGAGTGAGCAGAACATCCTCAGGTTTCCTCCTGATGGGAAGAAAAAATGTCTTGGAAGCCGAAACACAGAGCCGGATCAAACTCTGCAGGTCTTGGCCAACTTTCAAACACCGTCTGCGATCGATCGAGGCGGTCTGTCGCTCTAATTGAATGCTCCCACAGGTCGAACCCGAAACCGTGGAAACCCAAACACGTGAACTGAGACGAGGAGCAGCGGCTTCTGGCCGGAGTCCAGTCAGAGCACCGTTCAAGTTCAGCAGCTTTCCACGGCAGAGGAAGCTCGACTGGCAGCTCTCAGTCCTGCAGGAGCAGCAGCCTGTTCTTCCTTTAATCCTCACTTTAACTATTCAGCTTCTGCCTGCTCACATATTCCAGAGGAGATCCCCGACTTCTGCCGTCTGAAAATCTCTTCAGAGGATCCCAGGAAACTCGTACAGCCTCCAGGAAACCAGACTGTCTGATAAACACTTTGTTCGCTCTGCAGCAGCTCATCTTTGCCTCTCTTCATGCTGCTGCTGAGCCTCTGAATTCATTTTAAAATCCTGCTGCTCACCTGCAGGTGTTACATGGTAAAGGCCTTGAATATATTCCTGAATTACTGTCCCCTTATCGTAATGTGAGACCAGTAAGGTCTTCTTACCGAGTGCAGGTGCTCGTCCCTGGCTGAGGCTGAATCCACAGGCATATTTTTAGGAGACTATTTTCATATTTTGGTGACTAAATGATATGAAGGCTGTATGTCTGTGAAGCCCAGCAGTGACACTCTTTTTTCCCTGTGGCTGCTGAAGTCATTTGTATTCTGGAGCTGAACACCTGCCTCCACTCAGACAGGTAGTTTCAGGTTAATTAACATAACAACAGCACAGATATATAAAGTGAAACCAAAACCTCATTTAAAATCAAAAGGAAGCAAATTGCTAAATATAACTCACTCTTACATTGTGCAGAAGTAAGCCCATGTTGCTCAGAGAAATGTTTCAGCATATTTCCAGGGTTAAGACGAGATAAGACTCGCACTGTTGTCATCTTTATTCGTGAAATGAAGCCAGAAAATGTGTCAGAAAAACATGATGAAACATTTATAAAAGGAATTAATATGCTTGGAGAGGGGACTTCCGGTGGCGCAAGAGTGAAGATGGTCGCATAAAAATTCAGCTCTCGACTGGACTACCAGAAACCCCCCGTCAATCAAGGAGATTTACTTTGAAAGTGCTTATTAACACATGATAATGCTAGGGGGAGAAGAAAAGGACCCTGGTATCGCATTAAGAAACAAAAAGAAGGACACAGACACAGAGGGTGCAGGCTGCGGTGACGAAGTTAAGCTAGGAGAAACAGTTTCGCTAGCCGCCGAGGATCTACGAGCAAAGGGCCTCCCGATACCACCGAGACCCGAAGGCCGACTGAGATAACAACATGGCAGAGCTCCCGCTGGGAAAAGGCAAAAAACACAAGGCACTGAGACAGAGGGCAATACCAGCAAAGGATCCGCGACAAGCTCCGTGGATTCCAATGACCGCCTGAAACGGACACCGAGAACTGTTAATTCACCCAATTTCAGCATAATATCAACATTCCCCTACCACTGACTTTGTCTACATCTTTATTATTGAAAACAGGACAGTGACGGTAGGCTGCATTTCTGTAAGGGTTGAATCTTATTTTATGCTATTTTTTGTTCTTCCCCTACCCAAGCTGTAAATTAAGATTGAGCTTTCCGCTGTCCTTTAGAGAACATTGTCTGACTTTCTCTGGCCAAGGACGTTACTTTTAATTTGAGATTAAGGTAGTCAGTCTTTTGAGTTTGAATGACAGCCACCCACACAACTATCCCGAGGGGGCCGCACCACCCTGTGGTCGGAACGTCCATCAAAGAGGTCAAGGGGTGACCTCTTTGATGGAAGCCCAGTTTTTACTTACTGGTAGTTCTTGTTATAGCTGTTCAACGCTTACTGTTCATAGTTCTTGTTCATTGTTGTGGGGGATCACGAGTGAGTGTCTAAGAGAACTCTGGTTTACCAATGAATAACAAAGAATTTAAGGTTATCACCCTCAATGTGAACAGCTTGACGAGCCCAATCAAGAGGAGTAAAATGATATCGAAGGTAAAAAAGGAAAAGGCGCAAATTATATTCTGGCAAGAAACCCATTTAACAAGTGAAGAACACGAAAAAATAAAGAAGATGGGTTTTAGGCATACTTATTATTCATCCTTTAGAACAGGGCGCATAAGGGGTGTTGCTATTCTGATGCCAAACTCGGTTCACTTTGAACTTATGTCAGAGACTAAAGACAAGGAGGGTAGGTTCAGCATGGTAAAAGGTAAATTAGATGATAAAGAGGTGACTCTGTTGAATGTGTATGCACCTCCAGGTAGCAACAAGGTATTCTATAAAAAAAGATTTGATTTAATTGCATTTCAATCTGCTGGAGTAATGATCTGTGCTGGAGACCTCAACATGATTTTGAACCCAGAGCTTGACACAACTAATCCAAAAAGGAAAACTACCCCCACTGAAAGATGGATTAAAAGAAGAATTCAGGATCTAGGTTTGATAGATGTTTGGAGAGATTTTCACTACCAGGTTAGACACTTTACATTCTACTCAAACCGCCATGATGCCTTTTCAAGGATCGATTATTTATTTATGCACAATTCGGAGAGGCACAGGATAAAGGAATGTGAAATAAGCCAGAGAGATCGTCGTCATTAGATCTTAAAAATAAGTATAAGTATAATTGGGACTCTACATCTATTAGATATTTAGGTGTGAAATTAACAAAGGACATATCTCAGTTGTACTCTGAAAACTATGAACATGAGGATCTCAATAGATGGGCCTCCTTGCCCCTGGATTTTGGTGACAGAATAATTACTATTATTATTATATTACTATTAAAACAAATATTTTACCCAGACTCCTTTACTTGTTCCAGTCTTTACCCATTCATATTCCTGATAGGCAATTTAGAGAATGTGATAAAGTGATATCTCGATTCATTTGGAATGGCAAAGCCCCTAGGGTGAGATACAAAACTCTCCAACTGCCAAGGTGCAGTGGAGGGACGGGCCTACCAAGCCTCAAAGACTACTATATAGCAGCACAGATAAGACCACTGACGCTCTGGTGTAATCAAGAATATTTTGCAAAATGGAAAGCTATGGAGTTGTCACTGCTGGACAGACCTTTACAGAGTTTTTTAGGATGCCCAGTGGCTGCTAAACAATATGAAATCCAGAGTCATTTGGTTAGATTTTCTATAGATATCTGGTCTGGCCTAGTGAAACAACTCAATATTCAGAATGAAATACAAATGTGGCCAGCCCATGACCCAGATTTTAAACCAGCTGTGAATGACACAGGGTTTATTCAGTGGATGAGACAAGGACTTACAGCATTGTGTCTGTTGGTTGATAACCAGGAATTTATAGAATTCAAAACTATGTCAGAAAAATATGGCCTTGCTCAACAGGATTTCTTTAGATTTCTCCAACTCCGACATTAATTTGAAAACATCAAAATACATATGCCAAGAAACGTATCAGGCATCACACAAATGTTTATTAGGGCTTACAATGCAAAATTGTCTAGAAAAATCATTGGTGAATTATACAAGTACATAACTGAACTAAGAGGCCACTCAACAAATTACATAAAGGTAAAATGGGAAAAAGAATTGGGAATTGTCATCACCTCTGAGGAATGGACAAATATAATTAACACACAAATCACTACTACAGCCTCACAATTGTGGAGGGATTTTTCTTGGAAAAACCGTGTTAGATTTGTTATAACACCAAAGCAAAAGTCCGGACAGACCGGATCACAACCTAAGTGCTGGAGAGGATGTGGCGACTGCGTGACAGACCATGCACACATATTCTGGGGCTGTCCAGTTCTTAAACCCTTCTGGCAGGGTGTTCATAGTATTATTAGGGAAGTCCTAAGCTACGATACTAAATTCACCTGTCTATCCTTCTACCTGGGGAATATGGACCCAGAATTACCAAAGTAAAGTAAAAAGGCCATAACAAGGCGATGGCTCTGTAAAGAACCTCCCACTATCGACCAATGGGTAGTTATAATTAAAAACATTCAATGCATGGAACATATGACATTCAGTCTAAGACTGCAAAAGGATAAAGGTGAAGCCTTCTGAGAAAAATGGGACACATACCTTACACAAAGTGGGGATAACTTATCCCGCACTTGATATACAGTGATTAGGGAAAACGATGATATCATTATAATCTCTGGTAGCCTACTCGTACCTCCCATTCAAATGTTTTCTGTTTTTTTCTTATTTGTTTTCTGTTTGTCTCATTGTATTGTTGTATTTTTCTCTTTTTTGGTTTGTTCTGTCCTCTCTAGCTTAACTAGAGGGCTACATAGTCTACACTAGTGTTATCACTGAGATGTATCATATGCAATTCCATATGCCTTTCTCCAAAGTGTACTTTTCACTGATGTACCTATTCATTGCTGCGATACTATTTGTATTCTATTTATAAAACTAAATAAAGTATATAAAAAAAAATATGCTTTGAGACATATGATTCTGATGGACCAGACAATTTTGGAACCGGCTCTCAATGGTTACGACTCTTACGATTCCCATCCATAGTGGCGAACTCTGAGAACGAACACAGAATTTATTTTAGTTGGAAAGATAGTTTGTTTAACCGAATTCAATGAAGAAGAGTTCAGATATCATTTATCTTGGGAACATTTTTAATGTTTTCATGGAGTCAAATTAAAAAGAAACCTCAATGGGAAATTTAGTTTTAATCAAGATAATCAAATGAGCAAAATTCTTATTTAAACCTGAATGTAAATATATGATCAGCTTGTTATTGTATCAGACTGAAAGAATATTTGAGAGCTGGTGCCGGGTTCTGCCCTGAAGCATACCCTTCTTTATCAATTATTTTACTCTAAATGGGACCATAACTTATAAAATGAACATCATGCTGTATTGATGAAGACTTGAAACTAGAGATTGAGACCATAAACTCATCAGGAAACTGTTCACTGAGGTAATAAATCCAGTGAGAAAAGGGCAAATTTTCTCATAAGCTTACATATAATCAGGCTTCTGAGTCGTCCCCTGCTGAACATTAGAAAGATGCAGGTTTAAGGCTTCACTTTTTCAGACCTGGCAGCTCCATCCATATTTTATATATTGGTTGATCGTCACAACACTTAGGAAAGACCGCAAAATCGGATTGGATGATGTTAAACGTTTAGTGAATCTTAAGGGGGCTTTCTCCCTGTGTTAGCGGCATTGCTAACGTTAAAACATGACAACACTGACTCATCTTTAAAAACAAATCTTCAACTTTCATGCAGTTTCCTCACCATCTACAGCTACCCATCACCAAAGAGCAGACAGAGACTGAACCAAACAGGGAACGTGATGAAAAAAACAAAACAAGGAGCTAAGAAACGGCACAAAAAAAAGCTCTTAACTTTATGCTAATTTTGTGTGGTTTTGTCTATGATCCATATGCATATGCAAAGTATGTAATTGATGAGCCACTGTTATTTTTATTCAGCAGAGTGGTGACAAAAAGGCCCTTAAGTTAAGTTTTCAGGCAACAGCATGGTGGCCTCCAGGCTTAATGCAAAATAGAGTGTAAAGGAAAAAGACGTCTGTTTATTCTGTTGCTTTATAATCACACATATTTACTTTCTCGTTGACTAAAGATATAATATCCTTGTGGCTCATGAAGAAGTGTGTGACTTTTTAATTCTGTACTAAAGACTATTTAACAAAAAAATAAAAACAACTTCTTTCAGGACTGATTTTTTAACAAGCTTGTTGAACGCAGCAGTTTTGTTATGAACCAGAAGTGAGTATGTGAGAGTTGTACTTCGAGGAAAATACAGAGAAAGTACTGAGTCAGCCTTCTACAAACTACATTTATTTAAAAATGCATGAATTATGATTATAAAAGCAGGGTAATTTTCATATTGCTCTCTGTGGTGAGCAGATATGCTCTCATTCTGCCGGAGCCTCGCAGCTGATAAAGCCTCGCAGTCGTATGATAAGAGTTAGCAGAGATACCAGCGCTAAATACAGCTCATCCCCTCTGCTGTATACTCTCTGGAATAATGTGTGTTTTCAATGTAAATGCATTATGTAAACTCACAGTGTTACCATTTTGGATTCATTAATCTTTCCATTAGCGTGACAGTTATTAATTTTCAGTTAAAGGTGCATAAAGGAGGACTTTTGTGTAAAATTGCAAGCTATTTATCAGCCTCAACCAGGAGGTGAGATAAGCCAAAAAAAAAGGTGTAAATCCTGATTAAAGAAACATACCGGCGATTTATAAAAAAGGTTTAAAAAGCAAGCGGTTTCCAGATGTTATTATTTAATTATTCTACACAATGGGGCGTGTATTTGAGGGGCTGATTGTACACATGTAGATCAGTTCACAGGGCAGCATTGTTAACACTCAGCCTGGAGGAGAAATAACCCTGATGATGTCACAGTGATGTCATCAAGGGTAATCTAATTTTGGGCCACAGATTTTTTTAGCTGAGGGGCGGTGAAGTGCAGTGAATGTCTCGAAAGAAAACTATTGAGTTGCATTGCTGGAAATGTAGGATCCAGCCTTTTTGGAGCTCCATATTATGGATAAAAATGTCAGGACGTCTCAGCCTCTGCTGCTTTCATTTTTTTATTTTGAATATGCCCCACAACCCCCACAAATTGATTTACAGAAATACTCATACTACTATTATATTAGTATATTATTACATACTCATTCATATCTCCGCAAGAGTTTCTGTGAAAGCTGCTTCGCCTCTTTGGATTTTGGAAGAACAAACACATACTCATACTCATGCAACAACGTCTCATCCTGATCCTAAACCTCCTTTTCTTTTAATCCATGACATTGTATCAGTATTATGCTGGCTGCATGATCAACACCCCACTCTGTTTGTGGATTCTGATTGAGATGCCCCCTAGTGGCAGATATTAGTGCTGTACGTTTACGAGCAAATCTGCTTGTGCGAGTGTTTTTTTCATGATGCCCTCGTCTGTATCCCTGAGGCCGAACAAACATTTCAAAAACATTTCTGTCATCATAAATTCCTTGAAAATTGCATCGTGTACATCCATGTTTACCTCAGCTGTATTTCCATGTTGAGCAGTGGTATAGTGTACCATGCACAACACATTTGGTTGCAGTCGGGGCACCAGTTCATTATAAAATATTCTATTCATTGAGTTAAAGATCCGTCTTTGAATTGTCAAAAAATCCAGAACCAAAGTTGGTGTCTTTAAATGTGTTGTTTTGACCTTATGAAACCAAAAACATGTTCAATGTAAAGTTCTATAAAACAGAAGAGCAGGAAATCTTCACTGTTTAAAAGCTACAATCAGACAATGCAAACAATAAATATTAGGAAGTAGTCTGTTAACCTTCCTGTGGACAGTGTGGAGGTCCCTTCTGATTTTTTGGTTGGGTGGGGGGGTTGGGTGTAGGTATGGTAATATTAGAGGAGTGGGGAGTTGAGTTATGACAATTTTAGTTTAATTGTTGTTTCCATTACCTGGTTCTTGGAGGCAATTGTCAAGTCCTACTGAACGTGTGATATGTTGATGGTAGGGATGCAAATTTTCAGTAATTCTTTAATCGATAGTCGGCTGCCTTAACAATCGATTATGGATAAATCATTAAAATATTTAAACCACTGACATGATACATGTTTGATGTAAACCAGAGTTGGCTGCATGAGGAGCTAAAAGAATAGATAAAGTAAACATAAAGTTATTGAATTTTAAATGAAATTACACAAATTAATGACTTAATTTTGATGACAGAGCTCCCGTCTGTCACTGTTCAACAACTAGCAACAAAATCCAACAAATACTGAAGTGACTAAATGGCTAAAATGGGATAATATCACTTTGTCTAAAATGTCTTTTTGTATTTTTTAAATGACAAATTACTTTATTACTGTATTTCAATTAAATACGTTTTATTTGCATTTTCTTTGGATATATTTGAAAAGCAAATATCTGTAATCTGTTAATGGAAGATACTTTTTGATGTATCTCTGCTAATCTCTGATTGTCCATGAAGACACTTTTAATCAGTTAAATTCTTAATGGCGATTAATCGATTAATCATTAATCATTATTATTACTGACCCTGCTGCTGACCCTGTGCTCTCCAAACCACACACATGATATGAACTGTTGTTCAGTGTAACGTCAGCTGGTCTGTTTGTCTGTTTAACTAACTGCTTGTCTGTTTTCATGCTGTGACAAATATCCACGCTGGTGGACAATAAAGATTCATTCTGTTCTCCGGCTCCACAGAGGCTCCACGTTTAAAACTTTTTAAGGTCAGAACAGTTTTTTCTTCTAATTTTCAGAACTCAAGATCAAACATATCAGTGCTATTATCATAGGTCAATGCACATCAGACAGGTTGTGAACTTCAAAGGCTTTCTTCTCTCAGCTTGGCATGGAGGACGCGCTCGCTCTGCCAAGACTTTGTCCAGAGATTGGAGGGAGTGATGTCAGCGGTCGCTGTCCGCGGCCCGGAGCTCGGCTCGACGCCTGAATCTGCTCAGATCGACGCCAAGAAAGGACTGTTTTCCATATCACCCTCTCACATATCAACATGGTTCAGTTTAAGCGCTGGTCTGTGCTCTGGCTGCAGATGAGGTGAATTGCAGCCTCTGGGTCGTGTGTTTACATCATTAGAGACACGTGACGCTCCAAGCGACAGCAGGCGGCTTTTTACTGACTGACTGTCCTGAAGAAAGGCTCTGAAAACCTTTTTTATTCAACTTTAGTTCCTGCATGTTCTCAGCAGGTCTTTAATCTGCTCTAATGACAACAGTATCAGTGTAGTATCCCACCATGCACTGCTCTGCCCTCCTTTTCTCTGTTTCTTTCTCATGGACTGTTTATCAATTGTGGCAATTTGTTTGAATTTTGAGCCCTTGAAAGACACTTTACAAAATTAATACAGATACATTGCGGGTGTCTCCTTTAAAGTTCCCATGACACAGATATTTGCTTTAGCATATTTAAAGGTGCAATATGTAGAAACTGGCCACCTGTTGCTTTCATACTCAAAACAAACGGGCAAAATGTCACAAGAGTAGCTGCTAACTGTAGCTGCCCTTAGCTAGTTAGCTCAGTTAGCTGTGCAGCTAGCGGTTTGGGCTTGGAGCTCAGGGACCATGGGAGTGTTGATGTTTACACCACTAGCACTGGCGCTCTGGTCCTGGAAGAGGGGCAGGGCTAGCTGGTTAGCATGCTAACATAAGTAGATATATCTGAAACACAATACATCATAATGTCGACACTACAATTTATTTACATAATGTTCAAAATGTCGATTGGCATTTACAACGGCAAATAGAGCTGAGTATGTGTTTCGTCCCCTGCCGTAGAGCCACTGGTCTGCCAACTCTGCCTGCTAGCTGCACATCTATGAGCTAACTAGCTAATGTCAACTACATTTAGCAGCAGTAAGTGGTTACTCTACTTAAAAAAACGGGATCACTTTGGTACTGTCAAGGCCTCCGTCATTCTGGAAGGCTGCGTACGGCCCTGGTCTGGGGTGTTAATTCAGAGGCTGCTGGTTAAGAGCATTTAGTAAGAGTTTCCTGTAAAAACATACAGCTAAGGACGAGCTTGTTTCTGATATTAATTGGCGTTTAAGGTGGTGAATAGTGCTGAATAAGAGTTATGCTCCCCGCAATGGAATTAGCAGCCCACTGACTCTGCCTGCTAGCTGCACAGCTACAAGCTAACAACCAAAAAGCAGCTTATGAGCAGCAGTTACTTTAACAACAAGGCTACTGGTGTATGTGTCACCTCTGTACTGTAAATGGCCTCCGTTGTTCTCAGAGGTTGTGTACAGCCTTCACTGACTGACTGCTAGGTGGCAACTGTAAGTAGCAACGAGTAAAGCTGGTGCAGCCGGAGGACATCAGAAAATACTTTCTTCATAAGATATAGTTAATAAAGTTGTGTTTTCATACACTTATCCGTGAGGCCCTGCTGGTCCCCAGTGTCGCCTTCTTTTTTAAACATCCATGGCAGCATAAAAAAAAATTAAGAAAGAGTTTATTGGATGCAAATCAGTGTGGAGTGATTATAATAACTTTGCAGGATGTGATCAACATTTTTATACAAAATTTACTTAATTTAAAAATACCTACAAAATGCTTTTTTCTCGCCACCACATCGTCATGACTTGATGGGAAATGATTGTAAAAACATTTCTTCTCTCATTATGAAGTTTACTTGTCATCAGACTTTGTATCTTTAGGGAGAGGTGCACAGTAATTACTAACTCCAGCTGTTAATATTTCAGCATTAGCAGGTTTTTCATAGTGGAGTTTAAAGTTTCTCAGAATATAATAAAAGCTCTCTACTGGACTGGTGGATGATACTCATACTCAGTTACTGTCTTCCTCTGCATCCAATTTATTTTCCTCATTTCTTCTCCTCCGCTCTGTCCGTCCCTCCTGACCGTCTCTCTAATTTTTTCGGACTCTGTGTCTGTGTGATTTGGCCTGGCCGGCCGGTTGGCAGCGCAGCGTCGGGCTTCACCTCTCCTTCCGTTTGATTAAATCATAGCTGTAGTGGCGAGACGGGTCCCGCAGAGTCAGGTGCAGAATTATTAACCTTTGCTGTCGGAAGGACGTCTCTCTCTCTGCAGGCCTGCGGTGAGACGACCGGCCAAGATGGACGCCCCGGTTCACAGCGCAGATCAGTGTGTGTGTGTGTGAGAGAGAGAGAGAGAGCTGGAGCAGAGGCGGGGCGGTCAGCTCACTGCTCAGAATAAAGTCATCCATCCCTGAAGGTGTCTGAGCAGCTCGCTCCACGCTGCCGGTCACTCCCCATCCTCACAGATCAGAGATGAGACACCGAGCACTTAATAATTCAACACAGAAACTATCAGCAACTCAGGAAACCATAAAAATTCACAGCTCATCAGAATCACATTTATTCTGGAATTATCTGAGTTATAAATTCTTAACCAGTCACACGACAGTTTTAACCTCCTCAACCTCAGGAAACCTTCACTGGACACCGTCGTTACAAACTCATGGCAGGACACAGAGACACAAGCTGGTCCCAGCAGACAACTCACATGACATCTAATGAGTCTTTTTTCAATCTGATGTGTGTCATAAAAATGCTGTTTTGGATCACAGTGAAATCTTGTCATGGCATCATGAGGATGAATAATGAACCCTGGACTTTTCTATCTATCACTGGCTAACTTCAACCAATCACATCACACCAACGGAGCCAGTAGGTCAATCAAACTGTAAAGGGAAGAGCAAAATATATAATATATATTTTCCATTGAGAAAAGCCTTCAGTGTCTTTGCTCTTCTTTCAATGAAATAAACCCTCCACTTCTGATATAACGACAAAGTGGTTGCTACAGCAGCTATGCTAACCTCTTAAGGAGCCACCACTGTTGTCCTCAAATGAACAATTGAATTTCTTTTTACTTTTAATACGTACTGCAGCTGCCAAGTACATACGCTTGCACGCGGTATACGTACAATCGGGACATATTACTTTGTCATGACAGTGCACTAATATCCTTAGCACGAAATTTTGGAGTACAAAGAATGTAAAAGTGACACTTTGTCATTGTGGTGTCAATCTGTCAAATGTTTGTTTGTATTTGCGTGACCTCCACTGAGCAGAGGATTGTGGGTCAGAATAGCCAAAAAAGCATTCTGGCTTCCACACAGTAAACTGCGACCGGATGTAGTAGGACATCCTGCTATTTTTGTACTTACAGTACTTCGTATTGGAACATACTAAATCTTTTTATGGCATACTAAATAGTATGGTTGTTTGAGTATTAGAAGGCAGGTAATGGCCTCATGGAGCTGCTATCATGGCTGTCATGCACACTAATCACACCGAGACTCGTTGCTGCTGGCACGGTTGCTTCAAAAACGCAGTGCGTTGGGCGAAACAACGTGGTGCACGTGTGGTTTGACTTTGTGCCTCATGCTGAAAAGTTGAATATGTTTTAACTTTAACGCTCGTCTGCACAATCTGGCCAAACGAATGATTCCAAAACAAACTATAAACTGTTGTGACGCTGTTATTTCATATGTATTGTTTGGACAAAGTTAGAAGTTAGACTTGAAAGTTGCGTACTGAATTGTATTGTTTGTAGACTAAACCGACACGTCTCTTCTGTCCACAGTCGAACTTTCATTCATGACTCACCAGGCTTCTGTAGCTCCGTTCCAGCCATCTTGTTTGTCGTCATGCCCTTCCTGTTATGAGGCTTCCTTCTGAATGGCAGAGACGCTGCTTTGAAAGGAGCCATTAAACCACAGTCAGCTGTATTTACCATCATAATAAACTGTGGCCGACTGTATTCTGACTGATTTTACTCTCTGTGAGAGAATCTAGCAGCTCTTCCTCTAATATGGCTCAGACCTGACTCGTCGCAGAATTGTAATTAGCCTATTAACAGTTAACAGGCAGGTTTTTTCAGCAGAGGCCACACAGTGGATGCATTTAGACTACAACTGCCGCAACATCCTGGAATAATCAGCTCTGGTTTACACTGATAATTGCCTGTTACACAATAAGAAGGACAGAGTGGAAGCATTGTTTGTGACACTTTGACACGCAGAACTGACAGCCCACGCTGAAGGACGAGGCAGCAGAGATCAGGTCCCTGCTGCAGAGATCCAGGTTTCCAGCAACCAATTAGATAATGAATGAAGCTCTGGGCTCCAGGCTTAACGAGACCTCGAGCATGTTCCAACAGCCGGCTGACGGGTTGACAGATAATGTGGAGGGCCTGGCGATAACGAGGTCGCTCTGTGATTGTGACGATTCAATCTGTGGTTTAACCTCCTGAACCCCGAGTTTCCTTTTCTCTCTATAATGTCCCCATAAACAAATCAGTTATAAAACATCACAAATATGTATTCTGTCGTCTCATTCAGAGACTTCATTCTAGCTTTATGATCAAACAAATGCACACATACAGTTCATACAGTATATTGTAGATGATGTGTGCATCGTTTGTCTGAAACTTTTGGATCTGAACTGAAATTCCAAATAAAGTTTTGCGAGTTTGAACATTGCTTGACCTGACAGCCTGACACTGCTGCCTCAGCAGGGGTGAGGAGGTTAAACCAGGATGTTTTAACCTTTTCTGGATTATTAGAGGAAAAGTAAAGAAGAACATGCCTCGCCTGAATCGAGCCCCGACCTCAACCCCATCCAACACGTGTGGGATGACCTGGAACAACGACTGTGAGTCAGACCTGATCACCAACATCAGTGCTGGACCGCGCTGTCTGAATGGGAGAAAATCCCCTAAGCAGGTTTTAAAAACAGAGAAAAGAAACCAGAAGAGTTGCACTTTAATTTAAATTGTTTAGGAATCACAACTGGCAAAATATATAGACGAAAACCTTTAACATTTAAAGCTGTTGCTGTAAATCTGCATTTCTTCCTGTTGGCACAAAACAAAGTAAATGAGTTTAAAGCAACATTATGTAGAAAGTCATTTCTGAGGCAACACAACTGTCGTAAATGAAAATTCCAGGTTTCTGTAACAATTTGGTGTAATTTAACGTTACTTGCTAATTACAAAAAAACTCTGCGCGTCATAACAATGTCATGTCTTGAAAACCAGTCTGAGAGAATTGTCTCTTGCCTCCTGGTCTCTCTTTCTCTTTCTTAGCATCCTTAGTCAGCGTCCTCTTCGGTCTCTTCTCCTCCTCCAGTGGTCCAAAGCTGCTGTGGTAGCTGTGTAAACACTGCGCTGAGCAGAGGCGGCTAACAGCGCTAACTTCCGCTAGAGTACGTAGCAGTTACAGGTCGCTTTCTGGAAACTCTGTAAATCACAGAGAGTTGAGGCCAAGCAGCTGGAGGACATCAGGTGGAAAACCAGATTTTCTCCAGGCGGATGCTGATATTTTAATGTAAATGGTGACATGATGTTGCTTCAAACAAGGTGGACAGATTCCACAATCTCAGGTTCATGTTTAGAAACAAAAAAAAGAGCTGATGACAGAGATCCTAAAAATGTTAGTATGTAGATGACAGTTTATAAGCTTCATGCGATCACACTGTGTACTTGCAGAGTTGTGAAAAGCACAAAAGTTTGGCTTTCATATGAGAGGTTATTTATAAGGCACCAACACTGTCTGTGTTAAATTATATTCAGGCTGCTTCTCTATCGCTTCTGTCAGGTTCCTCTAAAAAAAGACAATCCAGTCAGTCTCAGCAGAGGGCAGTGAATAAATTCAATCCGTTATCATCCTCCTGTCAGTGTGTTGGATCGAGGTCGTGGAGGGTGTGTGCGTTTCACTGTGGAAGGAAACGACGAGAAAGACGACTGATGATCCCGTAAGGTGAGCGTGCGAGCGAGGGGGGACTCAGGTGGCGGGCTGTTGCATGATGGGAGTGACGGCAGCTCAGGTGGGACTTAATACAGTGTCAAATGAGACGGAGAGATGGGTGGAGGGGGGGAGGGGGGGAAAAGGGTTTTATATGGAGTCCTGCATCAGCAGTAGCAGTAGTGCAGCTGAGCCCCTCTGATACCTCGGCACATAGATCACACTGACAGGTCAGACTGACTGTGTACGGATACAGAAATGAGGAAGCCACAGAAACACTGCAGGAGCCACCGTTACTCGATGCTGTACGAGATACTGCACAGAAATACACAGAAACACATGAAAAACTGTTAATTTAAGCAGCTGTTCACAGAGATGAGGATCTCCAATCGCCAGAGGGAGGGGGTGTCACGTCACCTGAGACGTTTCTGCTGATAAACGGAGTGCTCACATTAAGCAGAAGGACACGTTCACATAATCCCTGATCCAATGCTCTCTTTGTTCCTGTACGTGTGCTCATGTATTTCCGGCTTTCATTTCTCAATTCTTGTGTATTTGTTCAGTCGTCACTTCTTTAGGACTCGTTATCCAGGCAGAATTTGGTGAAGGTTCACGTCAGGTGCCACAGGACGTATCAGGGTCCTCATTAAGTTAAAATGTATGTTTTGTTATGACAATATGTACAAATGACAAAATATAATATATCATACTCAGCTTTATCAGAGTTCATGTTGCGATTGAAGGCTTAACAGAATAATCCTTTCTATTATTTTTATGTGTTTGTGTTTTTGTGAGTGTATCTAAAAGTAATATATAAAATGTTTGATTCAGCCTGATCTGTTTTTCTGTCTCTATCAGTGTAATGACTTGTTCTGTTTTTTTGGATTTCTCAACTGATCCTGAAGGTCTGATCCGTCTCCAGGCCTCCTAAATGTTTTTCTACTTACCGTGCGGGGCAGCTGGATTTGTGAGATCATGTGATATCACAGATTCATCTCACCAGACTTCAACCCAATCACCAGAATAAACGTTTGCTAAGTACGTTTCTGCAGAACTACAGATAAGTTCAAACTGAATGTTTCTTTATATTGCAACTTTACGTTTGTTTAGGTTGAATTTTCTATTTCTCTCTTGTCACAGCACTGTACTTATGCTCTGTTTAGGTTTAGGTTTGGGTTTGGTTAGGGTTAGGAAAACATCACGGTTTGGTTCAAAAATACCTGTTTCTGTCACCGTGATTACAGATGGAGATGGAGAGAAAAAGTCGGTTTTGGTCGACACAAAAACTGATGGAAATGTCCGCACATCTCCTCAAGAAAAGGTTGGTAACAGCACCACCACCTTCCCCTCCACCCTCCAATGGGAAAATCAGCTAGTAAGCATATAATGTGAACATGATGCACCTACACTTCCTACAAATGTCGTCCTTGGACGTATCTGTGGTTTGCAGAAACGCTAACTGCCAACATTATATTCTGGAGGTTGTGCTGGTTCCTCTTTAATCATGATAGGAGACAGTTTGTTGTGATGTAGACGGTTCAACATCTGAGCAGGACGTGTCCTCCTGGGTGTCCCCCGATGCAGGTGTTTACACATTTCCAGCTGGGAGGAGACCAAGAATGCACTGCAAGGAGAGTATATCCCAAATGTCACGGGGATATATTGAGATCTCCCAGAGGTAGTTGATGATTTGTCCACAAAAACTAAAGAAAAATGTGTTAAACAGGTAAAGACTTGCAGAGTAAGAGCAGTCCTTCTGGGCATCCACAATGTATTCATCATGGCAATGATGCAGCGTTTAAAGACTCAAGAATTCACCAATCCAACTTGTTTCTCTCCGAGGTCTCTCAGCAGTGTTTCTGTACATAGAGTACAAATCCGATAACAGAGCGCTCTCTTTCCTTAATTTACAATCTGTATGCCTCCTTGTGGGAGTCATTGTAATTATTACACATGCTAACACAAGGCTGGGGTTTGCTGTGCTTTAAACAGTGAGTCAGAAATAAACCGTAGCTGCTTGAAATGGGCAGAATCAGCACGTATACTGAAACTGAAGGAGAGACTGGCGCTATGACGGCTGAAGTGCATTTCAGAAGGAAACATCTAATCATTTAACAGTTAGCTGGGAGACTTCTGTGTTTCCTCCTTGAGAGACACTGAGGACATCGTCAAAAGAAAACTGAAATGTGAATTTACAGCAGAGAAAATGACTTCTGGAACCAGCATATTGCAGCTGTATAGTCTGCGGAGTTGTTTCACGATATCCTGACTTTATATTCTTTAATCTTCTGCTCACTCGTCCCAGCTGCACCTCCTCCCTCCCTACACACACACACACACGCACACTCTCGGACGGATGGTTTTGCACATAAGGCCTGCAAGTAAGTTGAAAGTGCACTATAGGGAGATGTGTAGAAAAGAAAGAGAGCATGTGTGGCAGACAGACTGGTGGTGCAGTCATGCAGTAAATGATGTTGGTTTAAGGCATCATACCGCGCTAGATTGCCACCTCCTCCAGCCCTCACACACACACACACACACACACACACACACACTCTCACACTTAACACACAGCCGCCTCTTAATGATAATGCTCTTTAAATGGCTTTATTGATTTTAATGTAGCCTACCACACATATATTTTATGAAAGTCAATACGGTAAAAGGACCAACTCCCTAATGTAAATAGCCAGTTGGAAGTCTATTAGAATGGTTATCGATGGAGGAGTGGTAATTACCTGCTGCTGCGCCGTGCTCGCTTGCTCTTTATCCAGCCATGTCTCAGCCTGACGCTTTAAAGCCACAATAGAGCCGAATATCAGGGGGAAGCCGGTGAATATGCAATGCAAATCAATGCCCACGGAGTCCATGTGCTTTTTGATCAATACAGTGAAAAGAGTGAGAATTTGGACTGCAGGTAGTTAGTCCTACCACAGGAGTCTCTCCACACACCAAAAAGACTCTTTCACACACACAGTTCAGCTCATTTTCCTCTCTTTTTCATCTTTCTCACCATTACTACTGCTACACCTTTAACTCCTACACCACTGCTGCTGCTGTAGCTACTGCTGGATTAGCCTGCAAGGGGCCCCGCAGCAAAATCAGCGAAGGACTCCAGCTGAGTTCCCTGGTGTTCGGATGTAATATTTTAAAAATATGTGAGGAATTCCTGTTTAAGCTAAATGAGGTCCTTATTTCAGCTAATGCTTCTCAGAGATGCTTCTCTCAAAGACGTGCAGTTATTCAAATGACCACAAACCAACAGACACACAATAAATATGAACCTTCAGGGTCAGTAAAAGTTTCTGGGGACCCAGAGCAGTTGTCTGATTCGCCAGCTTTGGCTACTATTACTACTGCTACTGGTGATATGATGCTACTGCTGCTAATGCTAATAATACAGTGACTCCTACTGTTATTACTACTGATGCTTCTTCAACTGTCGCTATTCCTGCTGTTTCTACTCCAGCTGCTCAGGGTATTGTTATTGTCTCTGTACGCTCCCATGTCTACAGTCATCTGAGAAACCATTTGTTTGAAAAAAAAAAAATGCAGGTGAAGGATCCTGATTTATTTTGGTTGTCTAACTGTGACATGTTGAGTGTGATGTTGACCCAGAAAATAGAAAATAAATGGCTATAAAGACAGAGAAGACTGTATCCAACATCTCTCACTGATTTGTTTGACTTGAGATGATTTTCATTTGAATTTGTGGAACTGTGTATTATGAGATGATCGTGCGTAAATAAACAATTAAATCAGTCAATGTACGACCGCTACTACTACTATAGCTCTACTGTTAGTACTCCTACCACTATTACCACTGCTACTTCTTCTTCTACTACTCCCATTACTACTAACACTAGTACTCCTGCTACTTCTACAACTGCTGCACTTGCTCTTCTACTACTGCTGCTGTCAGTACACTGAAATGAGAATTCAGACTGCGTGTCTTTACATGAGAAGCGTCTCCATTTGCGTGGAAAATAAGAAAAAGACTCTCATGCATCCAATTTCATTTCTCACGTTCTCTCTCTCTCTCTCTCTCTCTCTCTCTCTCTCTCTCTCTCTCTCTCTCTCTTCTCTCTGTCATTTCCTTTAACTCTCTCTTTCATTCCTCCTCCTCTTCCTCGCTCGCAGCTCCATGACTGGGTGACGCCGCTTAATTGGCGACGACACTGAAACATGTCCTGTCCTGCTCTGCAGCCTCCTCTGCATAATTAAAACAAGAGCAACACTTCATCTCCACTGCAGCGCGAGGCGGATGAGAGAGGGCGACAGGGAGAGGAGAGGCAGAGAAAGGAAACGGGGTGAAAGTATCCTCTGTTATATCTCCTCTTAAAGCCTATTTTTATAGAGCAGCTTTCATGTGACGCCTTTTATCCTATTATTTTTACAAATATATTATTTTTACCCTCTGTGTCTATCCTTTTATCTCCCGCTGCCTTCTCCCTTTATTTTTTAAATTATTTCCACTTTGATGTTTGGATGTGTTTGATTGCTGAAGCACTTTGTCAACTGTGCGTTTGAAGTGTTCCATAAATGAAAGTTTATTATTTAATTATTAATTGCATCATTATTAGCAGAGAGGAGAGAGGCGGATGTATGGATACGTACAACGCTGCTGCTGAAGGGATCAGAGGGCTCGGTGGGAAATGGGAGGGGTTGTCGTGGCAACAACAGAGCTGGCATGGATGGCCTCGTCATCTGACCAACCAGAACCAAAACAGAACCAAAGACAGCAGCTCCTCATCCAAGCACAGCTACAACGACAGGTCAACACTGCTGCTGCTGGACTACTTTAAAACTACTGCTCCTACTGCAAATATAGTACTACTAACACTGCAACTACTGCAACTACTGTCAGGACTACTACAACTAATACTGCTGCTAGTACTACTATAGTACTACTAAAACTACAACTACTGTCAGGACTACTATAACTAATACTGCTGCTAGTACTACTACTTTAGTACTACTAAAACTACAACTACTGCCAGGACTACTATAACTAATACTGCTGCTAGTACTACTACTTTAGTACTACTAAAACTACAACTACTGTCAGGACTACTATAACTAATACTGCTGCTAGTACTACTACTTTAGTACTACTAAAACTACAGCTACTGTCAGGACTACTATAACTAATACTGCTGCTAGTACTACTACTATAGTACTACTAAAACTACAACTACTGACAGGACTACTATAACTAATACTGCTGCTAGTACTACTACTCTAGTACTACTAAAACTACAACTACTGTCAGGACTACAACAACTAATACTGCTGCTAGTACTACTACTATAGTACTACTAACACTACAACTGCTGTCAAGACTACTACAACTAATACTGCTGCTAGTACTACTACTATAGTACTACTAACACTACAACTGCTGTCAAGACTACTACAACTAATACTACTGCTAGTACTAGTGTTGTAGTCAAGACGGCACCAACCGAGACCAGAGAGTACCGAGACCGAGACAAGGCCAAGACTTTTAGAGGTCGAGACCGAGACAAGGCCAAAACCATATATATCAAAGGAAAATCATAACAAAACATCAAAATGTGAGTTTTCTTTTTTTGTAGCTGGGGGAAATCTTTACACTACCAATGATTTGAAGTTATTAGCTATGTTTAAGAGGGTCCTTTTTCACTCTCATCAGTAAGGCATGGACAAAAAGCCTATCAGCGGTGGTCTTGACCGGTCCCGTTCAAAAAACCCGAGTAAAAATGCCCTCGATTCCAAGACAAGACCAAAAACCTCAAAAAATGGTCAACAGGACAAGAGGGACTTTTTCAGGAGAGGTTATGCAAGTTGGTGAGAAGCTTTAAACATCTGTCTGAGGTTACTTCGCCCGGGCACAGAGACAAACAGGACGGTGTCGCAGGAAATGTTGAGCTTTGTTTGAGACCGATCTGACTCTGAGCAGCACCCTCTAGTGGTTGTGTTTGCTTTTTATTTGTTTCTACTCATGCTAAAGCTTTAGTGTTACAACTACTGTTACTATTAACACTGCTAACACTACTAATACACTGCTTCTACCTTCACTACTGCTGCCCCGGCCTGCATTAGGGCGCTGCATCACAATGTACACAGTGAATATTCTTAGATAAATCTTTAAACAACAGGGTCATTAGAGGCCCACAGCTCATATCAGCCCCCAGCAGGTTAATCCAGCCGCAGTTATAATCCACACTGTATGTAACAATCAATTTAACACTTAATGACAGTAAACCAGGGTGTTAAATCCAGCTACACACAACAGGAAGAATAAACAAATAAACAAACCAAAGACTGAGCCGAGGGAATCAGTGACTAATGTTGAGTCTTTGCATCAACAGATCTCAGATCAGTGCTTCACCTGAGCACACACACCTTCAGAGCACACCTCACAGCGTCGTGCAGCTGTTTGACCTGCAGCTGCTTCACATCGTGCAGCTCTGTGTCACGGCGCTCACGGTCCAAACATCACGTCAGCATCTCTCATTTCATTCTGTTCGTCTGCCTGCAATTTAAAAATGTGCTGTGGAAAAAAGGCTCCTAATTAAATCAGCAGGTAAACAAAACAAAAATCTGGTGACAGAATTTAAACGACAGCTCAGGTTACCGAGGTTACGTCAGTGTTTTTCTGTCCCATCCCGTCCCCCCCCCGCCTGTGGGATAATTGTTTGTTGGCCCATGATTCCCTCTAATTATTTTCCTCTAATTATATATTTCCTGGTGTTGTTTATATGCCATTGAAACTGAGGATGGATCTTTTATGATTGTATCCTCTTTCCTCATCCTTTTTAATAAGTCTAATTAGAGCGTGCAGATTGTTTAAGTCTTTTCTTGTCTTGACTTTTTGGACCCACACACCTTTTGTGAGTGAGAAAAAAGGCAGAAAAATCTTTACCTGCCTGAAGTTTGATTAGTGTTCATTTCACTCATTGACTCTGTCTTCGACCGGCAGGCTGCTCCACAGTGATGATGATACTTCAGGTGTTGACACCGGGGGTGCAACACCAGCACCGCCGCCGCCTCTGCAGACAATACCACACACATCTGTGTGGTGTCCAAGGCCAGAAACTGAAGACTTCACCACAAACTGTCAGGAGGAACAAAAGCAGAGGAGAAGACTTTCAGTGACTGACAGTGATTTAAACAGCTCTGAATATTATTGATTTACTACAAGGTTGATGCTCACTATAGAAAATAATGACTGAGGGTTGAAATCGGATCTAGAGGAAGGTTTCGGCAGCGCTCCACCTTTTTTGTGCAGCCGCTCGATCATAGTGTCGATCACACAGTGGCGGCTGTCAAGATATTTTTGTCATAGAGACAAGATGTGTGCAGAGTTTTTTCTCTCAGCGCAAAAAAAATAGGTGAGCTATGTGGACATTCTTGTCCTCCTCCCTATGCAGACTTTCTCACTCTTTATACCACTTCACCTTACGTCCTCCTTTGCTGCTGTAATATGCACTACAACCACTAGAGATCGCTGCCTATCAAGAGACGTTAATATGGGTCTTCATAAGCTGCTTTCACAGTCGACACAAGCCGGTGACCTCTGGTCAAGACTGCGTTTCAACATTTGCACATAAGCACAGCGCTGTCACAACAACATAAAGAAATGTAAAGTTTACATATATCAGTGGTTTTGCATAAATGTACATTTATTCTGGCAGGCCAGTTATACTGCTGCAGGTCTTGGAGTTGTCTCTCTGTCTGGAGACTGTTGTATGCTTCCTCCAGTGTTGGTCGTTTATCTGGTCTAATTATCCTCATCTACTTCCGAAGGAACTGGGTCAGTCTGAGTAGGTTTATCACACATCTGGGTCCAAAGTCTGGGCCTGTGAAGACCTGAACCCTGAGCTTCTTCCACTGAGCTCTGAGTCCCATTCTGACTGTTTGTATCAGGGGTTCACTCCTTTGAGTCACTTTCCAAAGAAATAAAGAGGAATTAAAAGAGACCAGGCAAGATGGGAAGACATTGTCACTCCTGATGTTTAACCTAAAGCACGAGGCCTCTTCCTCTTATATTCACAGGACAGGAAGCTCCCGGTAACGCCCCCCCCCCCCCCCCCCCCCCCCCCCCCCAACGACCAGCGAAGCTGTGTCCTCATTTCAATATGGAGGAGGCGGAGGAGAGATCCCAGAGTGCTTTTCTCTTTCTCTTCTCTCCTCCTCGTGGCCTCAGCGCTGTGTTTAATACACGGCGTTGACTTTGATAAAGCGCGCGGTGGAAACGGCCGCCTCTACAGCGCCACTCAATTCATGATCTGCCTATTCAGCAGAACTACAGGGTGGGCCTTCAGAGAGACTGAAGAGGGAGAGAAAATTGAGTAAAGGCATGAGAGAAAAAAACAGGAGAAGAGAAAAAGAAAATAGATTTGGAGATGGAGAGAGAGCCACTGGCAACACTTTCAGTGTGAACAGCTGCCATATTCCACATTTCAAAGCCGCAGGAGGACGGAGGAGTGAGGAGGTGTGTGTGTTACATGCCTGCATGCTTTCATTCCACTGAAACATTGAATCTGCAGATGTTTTTTTGTCTTATTTTTCTACACAAGTCTGCTGCCACTGAGATATTTTTTCTCATCCAAAGCCTGATGTATCTTCTTTCTCTGTGCCTCAGAGCTCCAAAAACACATCAAGGAGCTTCACTGTTGCACTGGGTGACATGTTCCTTCACCATGAACACACACACACTGTAGATTATGTGGACTCACACACACACCATCCTGCTGCCACAAATGTTCACTGGAGCAGGGGTCACCGGGCAGCTTAAACCTGGACCGTCTCCTAATACATGTGACCTTTTAAATGTATAGCAGTGTTTCCCACACATAAGTGCACCTGGTTGTTGCGTTGTCATTCTGTACCACGTTGGTTTAGATCGGCAACATAATTAAATAGTCCGAACCAAATGTCATTTCATTTGTTCAAATAAAACTATAAGCATAGTTTTTACATTTCCTAATCTCGCAACTTTACATTTCTTTAGGCTCAGTTTTCTATTTTATGTTTTACAACACTTTGCTTATGCTCTTGTTATATTTAGGCAGAAAAGCCACTTGGTTAGGGTTTGGAAAACATCATGAATTGGCTTAAAATACCTGGTTCTGTCACCACAAAGGAAATGACCCAATGTCTTGTCCAAATGTTCCTGTTTTATTGCCACAAACACCTGAAAACATCCTGACGTCTTGTTAAAACTATCCAGTAGTTTCAGACTAGCAAATGTTGAAACACAGTCTTGAACGGTGGTCTCTGGCTCTGAAGTCTTGAAAGTCAGCTCATACACATGTAATGTGAACATGATATGACACCTGTTGTACAAATGTCGATACGATACGTGTTGTGAATTCCCTGCTGTGAGGAGTCCACGTCACAGCAAGCTGCCCCACGCAGAGACTGTGGACTGTTTGCGCATGCGCAGTTTGTTTGATAATTCATGTGTAGTTAACTTGTTGAGGCACTCTTCGCCGATCGTGCTTCCTCCATTCCTTTGTGCAACAGTGTGCGTCGGTGATGATGTAAGTTATGTGACGTTGTTTATATTTTGTATGTGACGAGAGTTGTTAAATTACCAGGTTAATAAGCTCGGTTCTCCTTGTTAGCTTACCATGTAGCATGTTTACACTGCCCCATGAAACATGAACGGCCCGACACGTAACTTCATTCTGTCACTGTTTATTTAACTGTGTAACTGACGTTCATTGAGGCTGCTATTATACTGATGTTAGCGTGACAAATTGACCGGATCAGTAACTACAGCTTTAGTTTGATCACGTGATCTGCCTGTTGCGCCAGGCCGTTGTGCTGCGTTCAATGACACCTACCGGTGATTTCAGTATGACACGTCACTCGTGTCTATTGTAATTCATGTTATTCTATATATATATATGTCATTAATGCCACTGTATGTCAATTATCATTAATACTGTTTATTATTGTTGTCTTTGCAGACATCACAAACCACACACACACAAGATACAATTGCTGCAGTGTCCTGTTTATTTGCAATAAAGCCAATAAAGAGAGAAGTTGCTGCGTCTTCTCTGACCGGAGGATTAGGCCAGTATATGCACAGCCAGCGTATCATCACCAAAGCTGTTCCCTCACAAGTGGTCCTTCGAGCCGGATCCTGTGTATAACTGCGCCATGGCAGCTTCTGGCAACCAGGCAGATGATCAACCTGCAGTTGTATCCCGCCCATGCCGGTCTCGTCAACTCCCCAGGTACCTGCATGACTTCGTCATTGACAACTTTGGCTACCTGAATAGACAAGATACAACACAACAAGTGATAGAAGCAAACCAGGAAGAGCCTCCAGACCATACGGTGCTCACTGGGCCAGAAGACATGAGGCTGGAAGGGATGGAAGCCCGCATGAAAGACATAACTAGGCAGATGAGACAGCTACAGTCAGCCATGGACAGTGTTAAAGGTAAAGCTCACCCTCAGCAGCATCCATTCAACTTGTCATATCCAGCCCGGAGCTCAAGCCTTCCTCATATTCACCACAGTGGAGTGACAGAGACCAGAGTATCCCCCCTCCTGGATAATCAGATGAGTTGGAGATCAGCTGATGGAGGATATTGTCAGTTCTTAGACAACAGCGAGCATCACCCACCTACAGCACAGCCCATACAGCAAGGAGAACTCAGCTCAACACATCAGGCTGCTGGAGCTCTGCAGCCATCCGTCCAGGTACCACCACAACTGATAGACCTCAGTGAGCCTACTCATCATTCAGCTAACCTAACTGGACCAGCGCCAGAGTTTCCACAGCTGCCTGCAGTTCAGTTGGCTCATCACACCCCGCTTGCCCAGCGAATATATTCACCTTCTCTGCCTGTCCAACATGCAGGTCAGCTCGTCAAGCCCGGGCACCAACCAGCTCAACTGCTAAATCAGCCTGCAGCCCCGCTGACACATCCACCTACTCTGTATACATCTCAACCAGCCCAGCCTGCACCCCCACAGTCTCAAGCTATGCCACAGCCCTTCCTCATAACTGCACAACAGCAGAACTATCCCCAATACGTCCAGCATCAGGCCACTCCTCAACCTGGACCACCACTAGGATTTCAACCTGCTACATTCAACCAACAAGGGACAAGACCAAACTCTCGTGCTATCCTTCCTTATCAGCCACCTACTGATCCAAGAGCAGTCTACTCACTCCAACAGACTGAGTATCCCCCTGCAGCGCAACCACAGCCACACCAGTCTGGATCTCAGTCAGCTGCACACTACCCACAGTTCACACCCATGGTCGCTCCACCCCCAGCACCAAGATACATCTCTCCCTACAACAATCCTGCAACACTCACCATGACAGAAATGGCTATTGCGGCCTCATACGGGATCCCGAAGCCCAAACTGCCTCTTTTCAGTTCTGGACGGGAGAGTGATTTCATCATGCTGAAAAGGGGACTGGATAGCTTACTTGGTCCACACAGACATTTAACTGAAGATTATAAATACCAAGTATTGCTTGATCACCTCAAACTGCCCAGTGCCTACCAAATGGCAAAGAGATATATACATGACTCCACCCCATACACCAGTGCAATGGACGCTCTGCAGCAACGATACGGGCAGCCAAGACAGCTGGTCCAGGGAGAATTAAAGACTATATTGAATTCTCCTCCCGTGAAACCTGGTGATGCAAGGGCCTTTGAAGATTTCTCCTCCGCTGTAAACACACTGGTGGGGATGTTAAGTCGCATGGACGGTCCCGCTCAGTCTGAGCTGCGGTGCGGCTCCCATGTAGACACCCTCCTTGGTAAACTGCCCGGTAACTACAGGGATAGCTTCGCCGAATTCTGCATAAAAAGAGGCATCATCCGCAGCGGGAGCGACCAGACATACACCTTACCTGACCTCGCTGAATGGCTGGACATGAAGGTTCAGGTGCTCCAGGTGTCTCGACGTGCAGCAGAACCCAACCCAGCCGAGTCCAGTCGCATCACACAGAGGGATAATAAAGCAGGTAAATCACAGTGGGCCAAACCAGCCTCTGTTTACTTCAGCAGCGACTCCACAACAGTCAAACATCAGCAGACCTCTCCACAGCGACAACGGACCCACATCCAGCCGGGCTCAAAGAAGGATCAGCCTACAGGTAAAAGGAGGGAGCGCTTTAAGCCCTATTGTCCATATTGCACGACCACCCAGGATCATTACCTCAATGGCTGCCCTGAGTTCGAAAAAATTACTACCGAGGAGAAAGCTACCTGGATTAAAGACAAAGGGAAATGTTGGAGATGTGGGCGTGGCCATTCACCAGAGGACTGCACCCTAAAGAAACTCTGCTCCTCATGCAACAAACAACACCTGCTGATACTCCACGAAGTTGTGGCCCAAGACCCACAGCTAAACATTCTCACAGTCAGTGCCCCAACCAATGCAGTGTATCTGGATCACGCCAGCCACTCAGGGCGTGTCATGTTAAAGGTGGTACCAGTGCTGCTCCGCCACGGCAAAAGAACACTAAACACATATGCAGTGTTAGATGATGGCTCTGAGCGTACTGTGATTCTGGCTGCTGCAGTCAAACACCTCGGACTGTGTGGAGATGTGGAGTCACTTCAACTGAAGACTATCAGACAGGATGTGTTGAAGCTTCAGGGAATGGCAGTGTCATTTGAGGTGTCTGCTAACATACAGCCACGCGCCTATCACTCCATCAGCCAAGCTTTCACTGCGACCGAACTCCAACTGGCCGAGCAGTCATGTCCAGGAGACAAACTGACAAGGAAATACAATCACCTGAAAGGAGTCCCCCTGCACACCTTCACTAAAGTACAGCCAATGCTGCTGATTGGATCCGACCACCCTCATCTAATAACTCCAATCCACCCAGTACGTGCAGGACATATCGGAGCACCAGTAGCAGTCTGCACTCGACTCGGCTGGGCAGTGCAAGGGCCCACTAACTTTCTTCAACATCCACCCGGTGAGAGCTCCTTCTTTCACCTGTCAGTTGAAACACCTTACTCCGACCTACATAAGGATGTTCAACGCCTGTGGCAGCTGGACATTTTGCCATTCAAAGGCGAAAGGGAGGTGACGAGATCCAAACAAGACCAAGCAGCTCTCACCATGCTTGATAAGAAGAGCACCACTGCGATAGTGGATGGTGTCACAAGATACGCAACGCCTCTCCTTCGAAAGAGGAAAGTAGCTCTGCCCTGCGCATCACCTGCTGCTGTGATGCCCCTCCTCCGCTCCACAGAACGCCGTCTATCGACCAATCCTGAGCTTGCTAAAGTCTACAACCAAGAAATACACAAGCTAGTGGAGGCAGGATATGCTAAGCGGATCACCAGCGAGGAGGCCAGTCATTCTGCCGAATCCTGGTACATTCCACACCACTTAGTACACCATAATGGAAAGGCAAGGGTGGTGTTCAACTGCTCCTTTCGCTACCAGGACAGTGCTCTGAACGATGATCTGCTACCAGGGCCCTCTCTCGGGCCGTCGCTACTGGGGGTTCTGCTCAGATTTCGAGAACATGTGGTCGCCATCAGCGGAGACATACGGGCTATGTTTCACCAGATCAGACTCCTTCCCGAGGACCGCCCACTTCTCCGTTTCCTCTGGCGCGACATGGACAGAGACAGATCACCTGACATCTATGAATGGCACGTCCTGCCATTTGGTACGGTTTGCAGTCCGTGTTGTGCCATCTACGCTGTGCAGCGCCACCTTCGAGATCACCAGAGCGACAACGAGGACCTGCTGGAGACGGTAATCACCTCGTTCTATGTGGATAACTGCCTGAAATCGCTCCGCTCACCACAGCAGGCAAAGGATCTTCTCGACCGCCTGAGAGCCCTCCTAGCTAAAGGTGGATTTGAGATCAGGCAGTGGGCCTCCAACAGGACCGAGGTAATCTCGCACCTCCCGACTGAGGCGCGATCAACAACCTCTGAGCTGTGGCTAACCGCAGAAGGAGCTGACCCCAGGGAATCCACTCTTGGCCTGGTTTGGCATTGCATGACAGACACACTGGGTTATAAATGCCAGCCTGTATCACCCAAACAGCCCACTATGAGGAACGTGTATAGGGTGCTTGCCTCGCAATACGACCCGCTCGGATACATAATCCCCTTCACTACTCGGGCCAAAGTGCTGGTCCAAGCTTTATGGGCTACAGAAAGACAGTGGGACGAGCCTATCGCAGACGAGCTACTTCCAGTGTGGCAGGCATGGGAAGGTGAGCTCCCTCAGTTGCAGAACATAGTTCTTCCCCGCTGTTATGTTCCAGCAGCAGCCGACAACGACTCATCAGTGAGGCAGATTCACATTTTCTGTGATGCCTCGGAGAAGGCGTATGGATCAGTCGCCTACCTGCGAGTGGAGGATCAGGAGGGACGCATCACTGTGTCATTCATTATAGCCAGGTCTCGGGTCGCACCCAAGCGACAACAGACAATGCCCCGACTGGAATTATGCGCTGCACTCACAGGAGCCCAGCTGGCCAAGTTGCTACAGACCGAACTGACTTTGCCCATCCAATCCGTGGTTCTGTGGTCTGACTCAACAACTGTACTGAGCTGGATACAGTCGGAGTCCAACCAGTACAAAGTATTCGTCGGTACAAGAGTCACTGAGATCCTGGATCTTACCACACCCGGATCATGGAGATACGTCAACACCGACTTGAACCCGGCTGACGATATCACTCGCGGGAAGACCCTCCTCGAATTGTCACAGTCAAGCCGTTGGAGTCAAGGGCCTTCTTTTCTGTATCAGTCCTCAGACCACTGGCCGGTGAACCCCTCAGTGTACACAGAGGAACCTGATGAGTTGAGAGCCCAAACTTTCTGTGGTCACATCTCCACTACTAGCAGCGATGATCCAGACCCTGCTAAATACAGTACATGGACTGAACTACTGCAGGCTACCTATCGGTCCCTCCATGGGGCGGCTGCCCCAGCTATGACCGCTGCTGACCGCATCGGGATGGAAACTACTCTGCTGAGAAGGATACAATCCGACAGTTTCCCGGAGGAACTAAAGGCACTTAAGCAGGGTAAACCAGTCCGTTCAGGCAGTCGCTTAAGTGCTCTCAGCCCCGAATATGATCAAGTACTAGGCCTCATTCGAGTTGGTGGTCGCCTACGCAAAGCAGAGAGCCTGCTTGGAGACAGCCTTCACCCTGTTGTCATCAGCCCTGATCATCTGATCACTCAGCTCTTGGTAAAGGACTACGACCACCGTCTGCACCACGCTGGCCCCGAGAGAATCTTCGCAGAGATCCGGAGAAATTACTGGATCCTTCGTGGTCGACAGGTCATTAAGAAACACCAGAAACACTGTGTGGAATGCTGTTTGTGGCGAAGCACCCCCGTGGCACCAAAGATGGCTGACCTGCCGGCTGCACGGCTCCGGATCAACAAACCCCCGTTCTGGTCCACCGGGGTCGATTGCTTCGGGCCCTATACAGTGAAGATAGGAAGGAGGCATGAGAAACGGTGGGGCATTATATTTAAATGTCTTACTTCAAGATGTGTCCACCTTGATCTATTGCCACACATGGACACAGATTCGTTCTTACTGGCCTTGCGTCGGTTTATCTCAAGACGAGGCAAGCCATATGAGATCTTATGCGACAGAGGCACCAATTTCCGGGGGGGAGAGCGAGAGCTCAAAGAATCACTGGAAGATCTCGACCCCCCATTAAAGCGACAGTTGGCCGACCAAAGCATCACATTCAAGTTCAATCCTCCTCTTTCACCCCATTTCGGTGGCGCGTGGGAGAGGGAGGTAAAGTCTGTCAAAGCCTCCCTCCAAGTCGTGCTACGGGACCAAGTTGTATCAGAGGAGGTGTTGTCGACTGTCCTCGTGGAGGTAGAGGGTATACTTAACTCCAAGCCCCTGGGATACTCCTCTTCTGACCTGGCTGACCCCGATCCTGTAACGCCTAACTTGTTGCTGATGGGGCGGCACGACGCATCGCTTCCTCAAGCCGCATATGGTTCCGGTGATCTTCTAGGCCGCCGCCGTTGGAGGCACAGCCAGGTCCTGGCAGACCGGTTCTGGAGCCAATTCACCCGCCAGTACCTTCCCGACCTTCAGCGCCGCCAGAAATGGAGGACCCCTACGGCCGACCTCGCTGCAGATCAAGTGGTTATGGTAGTGGATTCCCAGCTTCCTAGGGCGCTCTGGCCCATAGGAAAGGTCACTAAAGTTCATCCCAGCGATGATGGGACAGTTCGTTCAGCGGATGTCAACATCAAGGGGACAGTTTACACTCGTCCGGTTACCAAGCTGGTACCGCTCCCCAAGATGCCTGAAGATGACACGGACACCAGGGTCTCTTAACAAAGCAGGGACTTGTACTTCTTCTACACATTCATGAATGAATGTGGGGGCGGCTGTTGTGAATTCCCTGCTGTGAGGAGTCCACGTCACAGCAAGCTGCCCCACGCAGAGACTGTGGACTGTTTGCGCATGCGCAGTTTGTTTGATAATTCATGTGTAGTTAACTTGTTGAGGCACTCTTCGCCGATCGTGCTTCCTCCATTCCTTTGTGCAACAGTGTGCGTCGGTGATGATGTAAGTTATGTGACGTTGTTTATATTTTGTATGTGACGAGAGTTGTTAAATTACCAGGTTAATAAGCTCGGTTCTCCTTGTTAGCTTACCATGTAGCATGTTTACACTGCCCCATGAAACATGAACGGCCCGACACGTAACTTCATTCTGTCACTGTTTATTTAACTGTGTAACTGACGTTCATTGAGGCTGCTATTATACTGATGTTAGCGTGACAAATTGACCGGATCAGTAACTACAGCTTTAGTTTGATCACGTGATCTGCCTGTTGCGCCAGGCCGTTGTGCTGCGTTCAATGACACCTACCGGTGATTTCAGTATGACACGTCACTCGTGTCTATTGTAATTCATGTTATTCTATATATATATATGTCATTAATGCCACTGTATGTCAATTATCATTAATACTGTTTATTATTGTTGTCTTTGCAGACATCACAAACCACACACACACAAGATACAATTGCTGCAGTGTCCTGTTTATTTGCAATAAAGCCAATAAAGAGAGAAGTTGCTGCGTCTTCTCTGACCGGAGGATTAGGCCAGTATATGCACAGCCAGCGTATCATCACCAAAGCTGTTCCCTCACAATACGTGTGACATGGAGAAAATTTAAATGTATCTGTGATTTGCAGGAACGTTGAATGTGAACATTTTATTCTGGGAAAGGTTTTGAAGATGAACGCCTTGATAGGAACCAATGAGCCCAGAGCTCACAGACAGGAAGTCAGAAAGTACTGAGAGACGAACTACCACACAGTTGGTTTGGGTTTTTTCATGCTTTGCTGACAACAGGAAAATTCCAGAATATTTCCAGCCTCATACATTTATTCATTTATTCTCTATTTTTAGAGCTCACTGTATGGTGCATGACAACATGAAGCCTGATGTAAGGAGTCGACAATATGCATAAAAAAACTCCCTCTGGGTATATTTCATTTTACATAATCATAGACTCAAAACACTTATGAGTGTATTATAACTTATAAACTCATAACAGCAGCTATCAGGAGAGACTAACACTTTATGTTCCTGCAGTCAACACTTGGAGAACGAGCCCTTTCTGCTCCATATATGTGGAATAACTTACAAAGTAGACTGAAACATGACACATTGATATTATTTTAGTAATTCAAAAATTTGGCTTCATTGATTTTAGGGGTGACTGGTTGTATTTTTATCATTTTTATACTTACACCAAGGGTATTTTAGAGTGCATGTATTTATATTGTCTAGCTCTTGTATTTTTAGGATAATTTTTTATAGAATGATCTTGTTTTTATTCTTTTTATCCCGTTTCTATTCTGCACCCAGGTCTCACCTGTAAATTAGATCCTCCTGATTAAATATAAAATATCACAGTATTTATTGTGATTTAGCAAATTCTCTAAGGAACTTTACATCTGATATCGTAAATATCATAATTTAAACATGATGATGATATTTTTTTCATTGTGGCGACTACTGCGCCTGAAGAAAGCAGTTTGTGTAAATATGGAGTCTGTGTTACAAACTGTTGCATCATGGTAAATGTAGGATCAGCTCGATCCAATACTTGGAAATAGACGTCAGAGCATCTCTCAGCCTCTGCAGCTTTGATTTTTCTTTATGAATCATCTTTATGTGAGAGCTCCATTGAATGACCGATTATCTGTCCCCTTTCACATTGAACATAAAAAATGTAAAAATCCAATATTGTCACAAAGCAGTCCTTAAACAGTAAGAGGCAAAATATCTCATTTAAAAGAAAACCTGAATCCTACCACAGAAAAATGATGTCACATATGAAAAAAGTCCATTTTCACACATGAATCTGTTCACATGTTCTGATTTTCCATCCTGATGTAAAGAACATTTCTAATTTTAATTCCTCAGTGTAGTTTTTTGCAGAACAATGTGATCTTCTCACCTCTGTTACATTGTAACTGTATTCCTTCACCTTCATGTTTTTTATTAGTTTTTGTTTCTGTTCAGATATTTCATTGTTTTAGTCTCAATATCTTTTGTGAAGCAGAGTGAATTAACTGCTGTCTGAAATGTGTTGAACAAATAAAGTTTATCTGTCCTGCTGCTGGAGCGCCGAGACTTTCTTATTACTTCTCTCTGTGTTTTTCTGTTCTTCATTTCTTCTTCTTTTGTCCTGAACACGCTGGATGTTCTGGTTGTATTGTCTTGCCCCTAATTTACCATATTTCTAATTATATTCAATTTGAGCCTTTTATTATTTTCCCACTGCTGTGACACCGTCTCCCTGTGGGGATCAATAAAGTTTCATCTAATCTGAACCTGATGAAACTGTGTCACACTCAGCGAGGAGCGCTCGTTGCTTTATTTAGTGCAGATTTTAAATTGAGTTTGGTGCTGCACCCCCGCTGCTTTGATATTACCACTGATGGACTTTTACTCTGCTTTGTCTCACATGTGACTTTTACTCTGTTTGTTCCTGCTGCACCTTTTTACACCAGTTACTTTCATTAAATTTTTGTTTTACATGTTGCGTGCCGGGTTTGTGTAGAAAACGACACAAATATCTCGTCTGTGGTAGAAATAAATTAGATTCCTGCGCTGTAAAGCAGAAGCCTGCAGGGAGGTAGGAAGGTTAACATTTGGGGGCACAAATCATGTGAATGAATTTTTATGTGTGGCTACAAAGCAAAGTATTTGTAATATGAAATACCAACATGGAGGCATGAGCAGGAATCTGACTTATTATGAAGCAGCTTGAATGAGATCACATATTTTATTTTTACACTGTTGAGTATTTTTACCTCCTCTCAGCTTGTTTAAGCTGAAAATAAGCTCTGATTTTACACAATAACATCATGTATCTATGTTTTTTTTTTAGAAAGTTTGAGAAACACACATTACTCTACTTCTTTGTGCATACTGACCTGCGATTTAGGTCATTTCATTATAAATCAGATTAAGGTCGTCACAATGCCAGAATTTTAAACCTTGATACAATTAATACACGATTCCTCTTTTACGGTGGCTGACAAGAGCAAACACGCTGCAACTTTAGGAAATGTACTGCACATACGCACACTTCTGTATAGAAAATACTGCAAATAAAGAAACGCTGCAAAGTCAAAAACACACAAACCTGAAAACACGTGCAACAGAAAAACGTGTGTATTTAGCTCCAGGCCTCTGGGAGGAGCGCTCTCCACCAACTGCAAGAACCAGGACTTCATTCTGTTTACCCACACCAACATATCTTCTTCCTCGTCAGGTGTTTTACCTCGTTTGATCAGCTTCCTGTCCTGAGAATGGATATCTATCGTCGTCTATGTTCACCTTAGAATCGGCCATCTTTGGATCTAAGAGGAGAAACAAACATCAAATTTATGTGAAGATGGTGAGCACGTGCAGAAAGAAACGCAGCCAGATAATAATCATGTTATATCGTTTACATGCTTCAGTTTTTATTTTGAGTGGTTTATGAAAAGGTTTAAACTCCCTCTCTGTGCTGTCTGGTTTGGGCCTCTTTATTCTGACTGAGGTGTTCACATGAAGCGTTTTTATTCTGTTTGGGTTTTTAAACTGATTATAATCAGAATATTAGGCTCCATGTAAAAGCAACTACTAATGCTGGCTGTGGTCGGAGGTGAAACAGACTCTAAACTTTCACCCTTAGACGACAAAAAACTGCCTTTCGACCTCTACCAGTGTTGAGAAACAGACACATCTGACCTCAGTGTCCACTTTCTAGGTTTTCTGGAGCTTTCAACCAAAACCACAACAGATGGAATATCTCCAGTAATAGCTGTTAAATGAGGTTAAATGACGATGTTTTGTTAAACCCACAATGTCATTTAGCTCTCAGTCTCATCAGAAGTGGAGATAAACATACAAAGTTTGTCCTGAAGGTGGCGCTAAAGGAAATGTTAGGTGTTAACAGGGCTGTAAGAGTTCATCCTCTGGAGAGCATGAGTATCTAAATCTCCTGACAGTCCGTACAAGAGTTTTATATACCTTCCACAAAGAGTTCACACATCTAATATTCAAATAAACGTGTGTTTCTGCGTGTTAATATGATAGTGCATGTGTTGATATACAGTATATGACAGCAATAATAATAATACAGCAACCATACAAAAGTACATTAACACAGTGTTAACGAGCTCTGCGGCCCAGGAAACAAGAAATAAAATCCATAATGAGGTGAAATAAGATATAAAAAATACATTAAAAGCAGCATAAATTAACACATAGAGGGGAATGTACGTGTGTGTGTGTGAGAGAGAGAGAGCACATCACACAGCTGCTCCTTGCTGTGCGATTTCCCAGAATGCCGAGCGGCAGCAGCACTCGATGATAGTAATATTAAGGAGGAACTGTTGCAGAAGGACTCGATTGCCGTCTCCCATATTTTGTGTAATAGAATGTAACTAGCATCATTATTTTTTCATCACAGCCCTCCCACAACTGTCTCCCACATCTAGGAACATCACTTTCCTCTCAGCTCCATCTCCTCGCTCTCCCTCGCCGTTCCTTCATCACACTGCGAGTCAATTAAAGAGCACAAGATAAAAAAGTAAGGAAGAGGGAAAAAAAACACAAAAAAGAGGCTGCGGCAGCTCGCTCCCTCGCACGCTCGGGGGCCCAGCGGTGGATTCTGAAGTGCCGCACCGCTCCACTCTGGGCTGACATCTTGGATCTGGTGATGTTTAAAAAAACAGGAAAAGAGGTAAAGAGAAAGAAAGAAAGGCGTGATGGGGTTGAAGTTGAAGAGTCTCGTGGCTGCGGCGCCGCAGCCTGGAGATTAATTTTTTAAATTCTTTCTTTGCCTGCTGAGGTGGACTCGAGGAGAAGTGAAGTGATCACTGCGGCTACAAACAACAGCTGGACTTTCATGAGTGGTCGTCAAACGCCAACGGTCAGTAAAGACGAGTCTGTGTTTGTAACGTCACACACGGCGAGCACATGATGATGTCAGCAGTTAGAAGAGCGGCAGAGCATCCGCTGAAGGAAGTGAAAGTTGTTTAGATATGTTCACGTGATGCTGAATCGAACCTGACTATTAGGATGAGATGACCGTCAGCTTCTTCTTCTCTACGTTTCTGTGTTGAATAAACAAAAAATCCAAGAACACAAAGTGTATTTTATTCTACCTGGAAACAGCAGATGGCGAACGGCTAATAGCTGAATCTGGTTCAAAGCATTTCTCCTCTTTAAATGAGGTTAATGGTTTTTATGCCTGACATCAAATTTAATTTAAAAAGAAATGACCGTTGCAGATGAAAGAGATGATTTATAGAATAAAAGCATTTAAATCAGCTCATATCTGCCGACATTAGGCTGCGATAGAGAGGATGTGAGAGTAAAATGACTTTTAATTAGTCTTAAATTCATCGCTTAAGGTTAAAATAAATAACGTGATCAAAAGTCAACATCTACGTTCAACATCAACTTCAAGAGCAAGAAGCTGACGGATGAAGTGATGCAGGACTACAGTCTGCAGGGTGGAGACAGGAGCTGATGACGGTCTCACACCAGGTCAGATGGACCTGTTTCATCCATCTGAAGGACTTGAGCGAGGACGAGTGACGAACGTCAGGCAGTGTCGTCACTCCCATATGATGTATTTCACTATGAAATCAGGAGATTAACAGGAGAAATAACTATATAATAAAACTAGAATGGCACCCAGTAGAGCACATACCTCCATCAAGGTCCAAATGTCCCCTTTAATTCAATCAAGACTCATCCAATATTGAAGTCAGTAGCCTGGTATCACTCTACATTATAAACCACCTATAACTACTTAAGCTAACCAGGATTTCACAGATACCTGCCACCTGAATATGACTCTTTACATCAAGACCACTGAATTATTCAATGAGAAATTAAAGAAAAATACTTCTTCTGGTTGCCAGAAACACGGCTGGTAATGTCCCGAGGGCTCCTTCAAAACACCCGGTTCCATCGCCACAAACACGGCTTGAGGTGGCCTCGATTGCTGTGAAAAACATCTGGTTTTGGTCTAAACGAACATGACTGGAAATATCTGCAGGTCTCCTTAAATTTATCCAGTGGTGTCGAGCTTTTAAATGCTGCAGACTCAAGCTGCAGTCGTCTGTTTGGCAGCTTCCTCATCTCTAACTCCACCTCAGGATGTGCAGGTCAGTTAATAAACACATAACTCTGAACGTTTTTCAGAAAAGGTCATTGCTAACATTATATGGCTGCTGCTGGGCTGTTTAAAGAAAGTGAGGAAACGTTTCTAGCTCTGACTCTTTTATCTGGATCCACACAAAAAAGTTAACAGGGTCTATTCCAGGCCGAGACTCATCCTTCATGCAAGTTAGGTGGAAATCTGCTCATTAGTTTTTGTGTGATCCTGCTGACAAACCAACAAACGGACACGGGTGAAGACAGCACCTTCTTGGCGGAAGTAGGAATCAAATATATCAATATTAAAGGGTTAAAAATGAGGATATATTGTATAGTAAGTTATTTTACTATCAACTAAACTGCAGCAGTGAGTCTGCACGTAGGATGAGCACTGAGCTATGTGGTTACCCCTGAGTACTGAGCCCGTTGGCGTGTGTGTGTGTGCCCATTAAGGTAGAAAAGCACTTTATTTTTTCAGTCGTATATTTCTCAAAACTCACATTTTTCGTGTTTTTAAAGGTATTTTCATGAACTTCACAGATGTCTATGTTCAGCTCTGAATCATAAAATGTAAATGTACAAATGCTGAAACCAAAGTGTAGATATGGTATTTCTGATGACTGAAAGTCTGAAAATATTGGATTTAAATGTTCGCAGAGCAGCATACAAAGTCCCAGCTGGGGGATACGAAGCATTAGTGCAGTACTGAAATCTACTGAATTCGATTTTGTGATTCATTTTTTACCAGCGTGAATCTCACACTGATCTGCACTGATCTAACATTCAGCAGTCGTTTTCAGCTGTAACACAGCGCTCAAAGTGTGCATCCACCTGATGAAACTCAGCAACTCTCATGGCAAGACCCGCAACTCTCTGGACCAAGAAAGAAGTCATCTATGATGGTTAGTAAAGAGCCATTTGGTTCAAACGATCAGTAATAAACTCAGAGCAGCGGTTGAATCTGTATGTCGCCATCTCTCGTCGACACGGCGGCTTCACTCCTGACCTGTGACGTTGTGATCTCACCTGCAGGAACAGGTGGAGGTCTCTGTCAGGTCTGCTGGTGTCATGTAATCCCCCTCACAGATGAGACCGTCAGACGCTGGCGGCCTATTTTCTGCTCGCTGCTCGTCCTGATTGCCTCTGAGAGATCAATCAGCGCTCCGCCGCACCGCTCCGCTCTCTCCTCGCCAACACGCATCACATAAATAAACTCAAATTACTGGACGCGGCGTCCGTTTTCTGGCTTGTCTTGCTGGAAAAAAAAGACGGTCAGTTTTTCATAATCGCTCCATTTGACCGAGCTCACACCATTTTCCCCGATACAAAGGGCTGTGATTGTGCTCCGCCAAACGCTGCTGTCCATTTCCAAGACAAATACTCGTGTTTTCTTCATATTTCTGGAGGTAATGGAGAGGCAACACAAAGCATTAGCCGCAGCTCACAGTCTGTATACGGTCATATTAAAGCGCCAGCCTTTTCTTTTTGCCTCTTTCACACATCCACTTTGTCCCAAACCGCTCAGATATTACACATATCAGAAAGCCATTTCAAACATTTAGCTTTCTGTAGACTGTTGTGCTTTGTGCCATTAGTTCAGTCAGCGGCCCTGAAAGTGGAAAATAAAGCTTTCAAAGCGGGGAAGTCAACACCTGTACACACGAAACGCAAACACAGGCTGTTTTCTTTTTGTGCTTGATTTTGGTGAAACCATCAAAACACCTTAACCCTTCGATATCTGTGATGAAACCACCTTTTTCTTTTTGGATAAATGCTTCCCTCAGATTATTAGTCATCCTCTCAATTCATGAATTTGTACCCTTTAGTTTCTCATTTTGTGCCCTCAAATTATTTGCCATGCAGCCAAAGACTGTTGAGTGAATCAACATCGTGATTTAACAGCCAAACCTGAAATACATCCGTGGATCGCAGTCAAGGATCAGAAATAACAGTGAATAAAAGAAATCTGTCGTGCGGGAGGCGAGGAAAAACAGAGAATGAAGGAGCGAAATGTCAAGTTGAGGAAATCACTGGAACTTTATCTCAGCTCTGGAAATAGGAAATTAAAAGTCGACTAAATTCAATCAAGTTCTGAAGGAGAATTTTAGTTGCTCACCGTCTTTGGAAATAAATGACAGGAGTGGCACTTTACCGAGTCTTATCAGTGTGTGTAACATTAGCATCACGTGTCATGATGTTGTGGAGTGTTTGAGTTTGTACATTGACAGATTGGATGTTACATTGTTTATATTTATAACAACACAAATGGACATAAAATAAAATACAATCATGGATTAGAGACACAAAATGGCTGCTAATGAAAATGTTCAATGAAATGATTCTGTGAAGAAAAGACACGTTTCACTGCCTCATCATTATTGTGCTGTTTTCAGGAAAAATGACTTCGCCACAGCCCTCGTACCTCGTCAAATATACAGTATAAACTATACAGTAAAGGTAAGCAAGTAAAGTTTACACCGACACACGCATTCTCAGTGTACCTGAATGGTCATGTAATCAGCTTTTTTTCAGGTGTTTTCAGGTGTTTTGGTAGGATGGAGGTGATTTCTCTTCTCCATTTTCATTTTAAGAAAACCCTGTTTACAAAAACCCCAGTTCATGCCTGAAAGTAATTCTGACTTTTGGCGGTAAAATCCAAAACACATGAATTCCTAATGTTTTGCATGAGATCACATGCTGCGTCATATGGAGCACATGTGGAAATTATGTTTTCATATGTGAAATTCATGTGTTTTTCCTGTGAGGGCCGGACCACTCGCCATTTTGTTTTGGGAACATGATTTTTGTAATAAATTCATTTCGATCTGTTGTTGTTTTGATCGCTCGTACTGTGTCTTATTTTGAATAATAGAATTTACACGTTTTAATAAAGCTACGACTTCATCGTTGATGTTATTATGTGTCGTTTTAATTAGCTCACTTGGTCTGCCCAATCTTTATTTAACATTTATTATTTTTAGAATGAACAGGAACATTCTGCTCTGAACCAAATTACATGTGAATTATTTTTTCAATCTTTTAATTTGCTCAAATCCTTCAGTGAGTTTTTATCATTAAACCTGAAGCACTGCATGTCTCATCGTTATTAATTAATGTGTTTATTTTAAGTCCACAGGATCTCTGAGTGTCTGGCTGTTTTTATTTAATGGCAAATGCATGTATTATATAGCCTGAGCTAAATAATGAATATGCAGTGTGTCAGGTACAGAACAAAAGTATCAATTATTTCTTTATTCTTTCCATTATTGTTATTTTCTATATGTGTTGTGTATATTTAGACTGTTTCATATTAATGTGTCTTTAAGAATTAATAATATTGAACTAAACTATGACGGTTGGTGATGAAAACAGTCACTGAACAGACTAATTGTACGTGTTCACATCATCACACAACACCAGCATCCATACAATAAACTGTTATTTTAACAACATGTTAATCTTGAATGCTGTTATAATCTGCGAGGCCTTTTGTTCGGCGCGTGTTCATCACTAATAGACTCCGTCGGCCTCTTCGTCTTCATCTGCCTCCATCATTTCATCTGACTTCTCACTCTCCTCTTTAACCTACATAAGAAAATTAAAATCCTATAATTATCTTCAATTAACAGAAAGAGGGACATGCAGTGATTAAGGAAATCAAGTTCAGGGACTATTTTCATTATCTCCCCCCTCCTCCCCCTTTCTTTAACGTTCACCTTTAAGCTCACTGAACTGAATTTAATTAACTTTTTTTTTTTTTTACTCTTTTGTTTCTCAGCTAATCGGAGAGATGCCGTCCATCGCCGTGACAACGTTTGACACCAGATAAACAGTGTTTGGACAAGATGGACAGACAAAGGATGGGTTTGTATGGCTGCTGGAGATGTGGATGGATGTATTCATGCTTTTATTTTGATTAATTGAGACAGAAATATGATTAATTAATGGCCCGTGTCTTTTTACGTTTTGTCTGTCTGTTGTTGTGTTTATAACACAATGTATAATTTCGATCGTGCATGATTGTGTAATTACCGCAGGAACTCCTCGGTCTCGTCACTCCAGCTGTCCGACATGCTGCATCGTGCTGCACTCAAAAAACTTCAGCAAGGCACATGCAACCAGTGGAATTCTGGACTAACACCAGCGACACCAGCGATCGACTCTGCTGGTTACTGAAGCAAATAATAGTCACTATGTACACCCTCTCGCTTGCCTAATGTACTTACATCATCACTTGACATGGTCCACATAAAGGTAACTTTATAACCTCCTCTACTGCTGAGAAGGTGGAGGTAGGGCCGGGCAGGTGAGGGGTGAAGAGAGAGGGGAGTTGTGGCTGACACACGCTGAACTTCAACCACTCGTGGTGCTCAGTTTGGCATTTAGGTCCTTTAAATGTAGCCGGTGTGCTGTCATCAGATAAAGGCCCAGTCGCCTGATGCTGGTACGCTGCAGCGGTCATGATGTTTCGTTGTATTTCTTTCTTCTTCCCCTTCCACTGTTCGGGGCAGGAGAGGAGACCATCAGCCTGTTTTCTATCCCTGCCAGCTGCTTACAATATGAATACAACAGTATGTAAACTAATTAAATGAAGGTCAACATAACGGCTCGTTTATAGTTAATATCCCTTGGAACTGCTTATTGTATCAAACACGCGGCATAATTCTATATTCTGACTAAGAAATGATGTGTTTATTATGAGAAGCAGGGATGAACCAGGCTGAATAAGCAGCCACACAACAAGTGCACTGTTAGCATCAATCTGCTGGCTAATTAGCCAATTAGATAATGAGAAAACTTACCACTGCTTCACATCTCTGCAAACTGGAGTGAAGTCCGTGATGAAGAAGACTGAGATGCCACTTAAAAGCTCTGGAAAAAGCTCCAGGTGAGCCTCAAGTGATGATATATTTAGTACTGGTGCAGGTTGATTTTTACATCTCAGTGAAATGAAAAGAATCAGTCAGTGTTTCTTTGTTTTGGCTGAAAACTTTCTCCAGTCATTGAATAAAATCATTTGTCATTGCAGACTCCTCTGCGTGTCAAAGGGACAGAATTTAGGATTTTAATTTCAGAGCAGAAAAGCGAGCAGTTGTTGTTTTTCTTCATAAACTGACAAAAGCATCACAGTGTCTTTTTTTTGTATTTTCACTTGATGCACAGCAGAAACTAAAGAGGAAGGAGCTTCTGTCAATAATCTGACTGCTAGTACAGTGTGAGGAAGCTGCGAGCGCTTATTTGTCTGTCAGCCAAAAAATTCACAGTCAGAATCCGTTTTTCTGCCAAGTACGTGCACATACAAAGGATTAATCTGGGAGACATGCTCACCATGGAATAATACACGAGCGAAAAACAACAGCTGGCAAGCAATTATGCATCTGTCTGCATAAACCTAAAGTTTGTAAAGTACAGGATATTCTGAAAATGGACATTTTCACCTCCACGTGCATTTTTTATCCTTGGAGGACTTCTGGCGAAATTATGTTTTAGTCAAGTTTTCATGAAGGGAAAACACTGGACGGCCTCCAAGTACAGCAGAAACATTAAGCTGACTGCAACATGTGTAAGTGTATTGTAGAGATGTAGTGATTATAAAAAAGTTAGCTTAAGATTTTAATTACAAGGATTTTTTTAGTCTCTGTGCACCTCCACACAGGTACTATGAGCAGCTCTGATTGGAGCTCTGTTCAGGATGAAGTAGGCCAACCAAACTTCATCAGCTAACAAAGAAGATGGAGGTCAGAGTTGTTCGAACACAACGCGTGTGACAAAGGTAACAGCAGGACTCTCACACAGCCCTGTGTTGTTTAAAACACACACTGAAAACCTTGTGTGAAATTGCCAGATTAGGTCACAAAAATGGCTGGAAATGTCCGCATGTTGGGGCAGAACAGCTCTGGCTGTGGGCTCAGGAGCGCTGAGGGAAAAAACGCTGCACTTGTGTCTTGTTTCTGTGACAACAATATCCTGACAACCGTCGCTGTATGATCCACACTGATCCTCTGAGGTTTACTATCTGTTTGTATTTTATTTGACATCAGAGCGAGGAGGATGTGGGTGATGACATAATCCATGGAAGACAAAAATATTATCACCGAGGCCAGGAGAAAGACAAGGACGGTGACGTCACCAGAGCCTTTCTGAAAAGTTGAGAGATTTTCAACTGGAAGCTCCTCATTGGGAACAATCGAAAAAAAGACACTGGCCTTCAGAAAAAAACACTTAGCAAAGAAGTTAGACAATAATTGGCTTTATTCGCACATGGCAAGAGTCTGTTAACAGCAGAAGAAGTTGGAGGTGTGCAGCTGCACAGCTCACTGTGGCTGCACCTGACCGATCTGTTTCTCTCTGCAATATTGCAAACTGATCCAATGTTAGATAAAGCCTACGTGGCGCCCCAGTAGCTCAGTTGGTAAAGCATGTGCACATACAGAGGCTGTGTTCAAATCCAACCTGTGGTCCTCTGCTGCATGTCCTCCCCCCTCCCTCACTGTCCTATAGACAGAGGCCAAAAAATATATTTGTCTTGTTTTGTAGATGCATTTTTGATGAACAACATCAGCTAAGCTAACTGACAAATACATTGCATTTCCTGCGACCACTCTATAATAAAACGTGTTTCTCCGGTTAAGTGCTTTTAATGTGAAGCTGCAGCAGCAGCAGATGTTTTGTATGCCTTAGCAGTAACTTGGAGCACACACAGCCTTCTCTCACTTGTCAGAGAATTCAGTTCATAAATCTGCTGGGGTTGGAAGCAAAGAAGGTAAATACAGCAAAGAAAGAAATCTCCAGATGACACACCGCTGCAGCTCCTGCGCTCGCGTGGACCGTGTGGCAGCTGTAACCTGTTAACACGGGCTGAAATGAAAAGCACAACGTACACATGCTGCTCAGGCAGGCGGTGTGTCTCCGGTGTAAGGTAAAGCAAAGGCTTGTGGGAAGCAACCAGGAGGACACGGTTCTGAAAGAATCAGCAGCTCTGATCCACTGTGTGTGTGTGTGTGTGTGTGTGTGTGTGTGTGTGTGTGTGTGTGTGTGTGTGGTTGGGCAGGGGTTGGACCGCCCAGGGCAACGCCTGCAGGGTTGAAGTGGAAGGAAGACAGAAACACTGATCATTCACACTCACACACAAATACACACGTTTTCTGGTTTCTGTACAGTACACACATCACACCACCACATATCGAGGCTGGAGTCACACACACACACACACACACACACACACACACACACACACACACACACACAGATGCTCCGTGTTGCTCGTGTCCAAACTAATGCAAACAAATATGAAAACACTCTCCACATGCTGTCGCTGATATTTACAGTTTTCAGACAAACTGCAGGATTTAATTAACTCTCCTTTAGGTTGTAGTGAGAAATTCTCCTCTTTAAAAACCTGTTATCTAAAAAAAGAACATCACCAACGCTGGGTTTTCTTCTTGTTCATTAAAAGAGAACATTTTGGAAATACACTAATTCACATGACAGCAGCAATGTCAAACAGACACCTGTGCATGCTAACGTTTTCACTTTGTTTCACCAAGTCTGTGTAAAACCAGATAAACTCTTCTTCTTCTTCCTCTTTCAACTGCCAAACAACACAGTGAATGTTATCTGATGTAAACCTGGTGCACAAGATCATGGTGAAGAACAAAGTCAACTCCTGCACACACTTACAACTAAGGCCACGGACACATCAAGTAGCTCTGTTACACTCGGAGGACGCATTCAACACACACACATACATATTCTGTGTGTTGTTGTCGTGTACTGGCAGCACAACAAAATTAAAGGTGCACAAACGTCCACACGGAGCCCAGGAGAACACACTGAGATGAGAACATGTACGTCACGTGGACCCTCGCGTGAACACAGAAAGAATAAGTCAGTTTAGGTTTATGTGGAGAGAATAAGTTCAGTCATAGAGTCGTTACAACCCGAAAGCAACACTGCACAGATGCAATTACAATTAACGGTGTTTTAGAGCTGTTTAATTTCTAGAAATAGACGAAGGTTGAATGTATCGGATAGAAAAAAAACACAACCAGGAGAACGAAGGCGAACAGCGAAGGAAAAGAGAAGAAAAGACAAAAATAATCAGAATATAACAAAAGAAGCTTCCTGTAAACTGAGTTTTAGCATCTACCTGGCTAAAGTTAAAGGCAAAACCTGAGCTGTTGACTTCTGTAAACGCAACCGGCCACAAACAATTTGGATGACAAAGGTTGTGACATCGGGTGACTAAATGTCAATGTGTATCCAAAGAAAGAGGTTGTTGTCAACCAAAAGTTGGATTTTGATGGTGTCAGTGACCAGGCAGCAGAGGCAGGGACACAAGGTCCATCTTAAAAAAAAAGTGCTGCTTTGTTTTGACAGACAAGCGTTCAATCAATCCAAAAAACAGGCAGACACCTTAAATATAGAGGTCAACCAAACAGTACTGCAACAGAACAAACCTGTGCTCCTGATGACACAAAAAGAGGGCTATATATTAATATATTAATTAATATATATTGGCTTAAAACCCAAATAAAATGTCCACATGCTGTCATTCTTCAGGTGTTTGGTAGCTCAGAGCTCCTCTTTTCCTCTGAGAATAGCAACAATTGGAGCAAAAACATAAAATCAGGTGTCATAATGTCAACCAGATTAACAATCAGGAGAAAGACCTCTGCACACTGTCCACTTCACTTGCAATTAAGTTTAATGACAACAACTTTAATGACAATCATTAAACTTAATTGCAAGTGAAGTAGAGAGTGTGCTGGAGTCTTTCCTGATTTTGTTGGCCTTCGGTCTTCTCCTGCACACCTGCTGATCTTAAGGGGTGCAAAAGCTGAACCCTGTGAAACAAACCCAGAAGATGGTTTTGTGATTCTTTGTCTTAGTGTTTTTTTGAAACACTGTCTGGTGTTGGCCGTCGATCGTACCATCACAGATTGATATCTGAGTTACAACCACATTTTTATGTCTTTACAAAATTGAAGGTAGAGGTCAACCTTTGACCTTTGGGTTACAGCAAATATTCAACATCTATCCAATGTTGGATTTTAACAGATTTTGACATCAATCCAATTTTCATTTCCAACCAACAACTTTCCAGCGTTGGAGGCTGATGTCAAGCTTAGGTTATTGATATTGACGTGATTTTTATTTCCAACCATCTCTCCAATATTAGAGCCAAATGTTTTGGGGTATTTTTTGGTATTTTTCATGGCTTTATTGATAGGACAGCTTAGGAGATGACAGGAAATGGTGTGCCAAAGAGCCACAGGTCGGACTCGAGCCCTGGGCCACTGCAGCTAGGACAAAGCCTCTGCATGTGGGACGCGTGGTCTACCAACTGAGCTACCGGGGCAGCCTGCCAAATGTTTTCTGATGTTGAACTCAACAATGAAGTTGATGTAAGTTGCCAGCTAAATCAGTCAGATCAGATAAATGGAGGGGTTTTCTTCATGTTTACCAGGCCTATTTCAGTAGGTTGTGATTATGCGTGATATAAAATACAGTAAGAGAGCCTGGGTTAGTGGGTGGGGCAGCTAATGAGAGGAGGCAAGAGTGGACATGATGATCCACTCAGTGAGATCCCAACCGCTACTGGGAATAATCATGGAAAAGGAGCATTGTAGTGTGATTTACATAAAGCTGAACTGACAACATTCAGTACAACAATGTACACAATCAGAAAAGACCTCGACCCATTTTTATGCTAAACTGCACCAACAAAGCCTGTTTGCACAAAAGGAAGGTGAAGTAGACTGTGATCCTGTGGAGAACATGAACGTCTGAGTTCACCACCATGCGTCCAACATTTGTTGAGTGTCACCACCCTGAGCTCTCCACCAGCCTGGCTGAAAACAATGGAGAACACCACAACACGACCACGCAGCGCCTCCATCTGGTGAACAAAGTGTATGAATGGGTGAAGCTGATTGGACAAACGGCATTAATCCGGGTCACGCTAGCAGCAGGCTCAGTAAAGTATCCCAGACGTCTCCGGTTCCTCCTGGGAGTCCCGAGGCGTTCCCAGTCCAGATGGGATGTCTAATCCCCCCAGTGTGTTCTGGGTCTGTTCTGAGCCTCCTCCCAGTTGGATGTGTCCAACAAAAACTCCACAGGGAGAAGTTCTGATCAGACGGCCAAAACCTCCACTCAGATGGTTCCTTTCAACAGGAAGCTTAACTTTGCGGCAGTTGATCAATAAAAACTGCTCTTATAATATTTCTCATGTTTACTGTCCTGTTAATGGTCTTTATTCCTACTTCTAATTCATATTTAAAGGGGCACTTTGTAGTTTTAGAGAAGAAATTCAAATAATTTGAATATTTACAAACTCTGAAATATTTTTTTTTTTCCATCAGTGAATAAACCAGCTGTTCTCTAATAAAAATAAGGTCCCAGAACACTGTTTGAAGGTAGAAAAGTGGCAGGGTCCACCACATAAAGTAAAACAGTATAGATTGTGTTGTCCTTTAAGGTCAGTTTGTTTATTCAGTCATGAAAACAAAGAGCCAATGAAGATCTTTCTCCTCTCATTAACATTTCTGCTTCAAACCTACAGACTGCTCCTTTAATCAATGAATGTATCTTGTTTATGTATTTGTTTCATTTTTCATTTAATTGTGTGTTTTTTTTTGTTTCCTGTAAATTTATTTGGTCAGTATCATATCTCACCTGTTGTCACATGCCTAACATCATTTTGAATATGCTTTCACATACGAGGTCGTGGTTGTATATTTCCCATGTGATTAAAAACTCATATCTGTGATGCATGTGGCTTAATTTGAAATCGACTTGACATACAGTGGTGATGAATCCACATCATAACACATCCTCACATCTAAACGACCTAATAGGTTGACTGCCAGTGAGTTCTCTAAACAACATTACTCGTGCAGCGTACCAGTGACGGGCAAACTGGACCTTCATCTCATACTCACAGTTTGGTTTGGTTGAGGAAAACATTGTGCTTATATTTAAAATAACTACATTATTTATGTACATTCAGTTACAAGCGTGCCTAAATTTCATCCATTACTTCAGCCATGTTATGTGCATGACGTCACTTAACTTAAAATGTATATTTGCGTGACACACCGTGGTGTATGTGATGTATCTTCCACTGAGCAGACGATTGTGGGTCAGAATAATCATACTGCAAAATGTGACTGGATGTAGTCGGACAATCTTTATCTGGTATACTAAATAGTATGGTGGTATGTGTATTTGAACACAAGGCCTCTGTGGACTTTCTCACTCTTTACTTCTTCACCTGACTTCCTCCTTTGCTCCTGTAAAAATGACTACAGCCACAAGAGGCCGCTACCTCACACAAAATGTGAATATGGGTCGTAATAACATTTGAAATCTGCACAAGAAGACAAACTTGACATGTGAAATATGATATCTCATGTCACACAAGTGGAAGGTTTTATATCCCTTTTATATTCTATTATGCTGTAATTTAGTAGCAGTAAGTTCAAAACTAAACATTTAGATCTCACCAAAACATCCATTCAGCTCCAACTTTACATTTCCTTAGGTTCAATTTCCAGTTCTATGTTGTGACTGTTTTGGTTGCTACAAAGGCAGCTGGAGACATTTTCCTTTAAAAAATGTCAATATGGTTTGTATGAAATGTACAAAACGTGACGATATCAGTGCAACATTTTATCCTGGCGACTGCACCATGATCTGCCCAGTTTTCATAAAATTTGAGATTCAAATTTTATTTTTTACCATTTTTTTTACTTTTGCTGTGTTGTTACAGCAGCTGAAGACACAAATTTTGATTGCAATTTAATTTGGCTGCTTTTGTGCTGCAGTGTTTTATTTGACTGTTCTTTTGTGTTTCGCATGATGTTGGACTGTGTGTGTGTGCGTGTGTGTCTGTGTGTGCGCTCGCGTGCCCAGACGTCACGCAGCTGTGACAGTTTGACTTCAGTGTTTAATCTGTTTAATCCTCTGCTCTGCTCTCGGTCCTCCCATCTTATCTTCCGGCCTCATGATGTTTGTTTGGAGATCTCCAGTTTTTCTGTGTTTCTGATGACGGCGAAACACATGTGAGCGCCATGTGGACTCCACTCCAACCAAATCCTCTTTACTGCTGCTATCAGGAAGGTAAATCTGATCCAGTCATCTTGCATTTGTAAAAGGGGGGACTGTTTGATTTTTATTCATGCAGGTTTGTTTTCCATCTAAGTGACGAGAGGAAAAATGAAAATCTCTAGCAAAATGGCCAAAGCTGATAAATCCAGATAATCTCTTCAGTCCACAGATCTTCAGCAGCAGAGCTGAGTCTGCTGCACACTGTAAAAAGCATCGCTCCCATATTTAACCAGTAATGGCTTTAGTTATTTTTGGGATGGAGATTTAACTGATGACCAATATTTAACTGATGTCAATATGAGCCCAGATAGAAGCTGCTGAAAAATGAGAAAACAAAAAACACTTTAACCTGAAATTCACATGTGAATAACAACAATGACATGAATAAGTAATGCGATGAAGTAAATTATGTGTAATCCCTTTAATCCGTGCAACATAAAAATAAGAATAACATGAATATAAAAGCCTCAGCAGTGTTTTTTCATATATAACTACACCAGACTGCTTATTGATACATGTATTACATTCACTGTAATCAATCAGTGGTTCTTGCACTTTCAGACCCTGTGGAAACATTTCTGTATAAATTTCACCCCGTCACAAGAATCAAGTGTCATTTTATGTTTCTGCAAAACATAAAATGTGTAAGTTTGAGAAGGATCACATTAACATTTCTACCATAAGTGTCATATCACAATCACATTACATGTATTTAAGCTAACTTTCATGTCAGGAGGAGGAAGAAATGGTGGCGTGACAGCCAAGCCAGAGACCACTGTCCAGTACTACGTTTCAACATTTGTTTGCCTGAAGCGATGCTGGGACATTATTTTAAACACCAGCTATTTTAAACCAAAACATGATCTTTTCCTAAATCTAACCAAGTGGTATCTGTGCCTCAACCTTACCAGACTTCGGAGTCAGAACATAAAATGATGATCCTAAAGAAACGTAAAGTTTCAACATATCAGTGGTTTGCAGAAATGTACATTGCCAACATTTATCATGGCGATTGGGATGTAGTTTCACAGGCCTTCCTCACCAGAGAAACGACCATATAGGTCGACTGTGAAAACAGTTTATTACAACCCGTTTCTTGTTAGGCAGAGATCTAGCGGCTGTAGTAATTATTATGGCAGCAAAGGAGGAAGTCAGGTGAAACAGACCTAGTATAAAGATTGAGAAAGTCTGCATAAGGAGGAGGTGGAGGTGGAGGGTCGGGTTAAACAACAACAGGATTTTTACCCAAGAAGCCGCTGTTCAGTGTTCCAGTATGAAACCAAAAGTCAACATGAGTTCTTTTAACTTACTAATGTAGTTCGTACGTTAAGTAACTGGAGTTACATAAGCCTACATGTTACATTGGTACATTTGTAACTGAAATGACAGACGTAATCTAGTTATTTAAAGGTGCAATATGTAAGAATTTTTGCTGACAACATAAAAAAATAACTAAAATTATCAACAGAATGTGAATAAAAGTTCTCATGTATATGGGCTATTATGTTGCAAAGGCATATGTACACTGATGTTAGCATGCTAACCAGCTAACCACATCCCATCCGTGTGTAAAGCGTCTGTGCTAGTAGTGCAAACAACAACACTCCCTGGTCCACTTCAGACTGTTAGCTGCACTGCTTATAGCGGCCCCTTGGATTTATTGATCAAGACGCAGAGAGTTTCAAACGGGTGTCGATTTATTTCTTTCTCTCAACGAGCACCATGCACCATAACCACCGTGAAAACTACAGAATAAAACAGAAGAAATACAAAATGCTTCTTTGTAGTTTCACAAATAATTCAACTCATCATTCCATCTCATAACGATGAAATATGAAATATGTTTTTAAGCTATTATGACAAGTGTATCACATGCTTCTCTTAAATGAAATACAATATATTGTAATTGTTCACAGAAAGAATATATTGCTTTTATCCTGCTGACATGTGCAATTAACTCATAAACAAATGAAGTAATGACATTCTCTCTTTTCTTAAACAAAATACCATCTGATAATAATACACATTCCACATCTTTTCATACCTCATTCCGCTCTCCAAGGGCGCTAATTAAGGAGTTTCTGCCATCAGGTAGCATGCTCTCTAGCTCGACACACACCTCACAGTTCAGAGCTCTTAGAAATAACAGGTACGAACAATACAAAAAATAATGAGGTAAATCACAATGTAAACCTTTTCCTTACAGGATTCAAACAGATGAAAATGATACATAACTAGTACGTTTGCAAGTTTTTACCGTTCCTCTGACGATGCGGGAGCACAACATTGTGACGAGAGAGTAGCAGGAAGTTTAACATCGCAAAAAACAGAAGAAGAAGAAAACGGTGCCCTTCAAAATAAAAGCGGAACAGACCACAAGGTGGCACTGTAGGACTACAATGTCTTGTTAACACACAAAAACAATACTGTGTAGGAAAATATTAATGCAATTTATCAGACATTTACACTGCTAGCTGCACAGGTGACAGGTGGTCGATGTTTGCATATTGCATCTTTAACCAAAACCACAGTGTTAACCCCCACCTAACCAGCCTGTGAGTGTATGATGAAGGTCTGGTTCGCCTGTTGAAATGGTCATGATGTTGTTGGAGTCATTGTCAATCAACCAGTCATTGAGGTTTGAGGGTGAGTTGTCATTTTAAATACATGTTTTTGATAAACTGTTTCAGAAAGCTCAGTTTCTAGTTGATTGTAATTGTCTTTATTTCACTTGATTATATAGCTGGTGTAATAAGTTTCCCACTGAGCTTCATACATTTAACCACCAACGTGTCTGTATTCAAACGTGAAGTCTCTGATTTTAAACATGGAATATTACTGTTGACTCTGATCTCTGATGATCTGCAGTATTTCAGACTTTTTCACCTTCTATTGTTTGCTTCTTTTAAACATCTAATATGTAACATTTCAACAGTACAATGTCTAAAAACAACTAGATATTTGTTATAGGGATGCAAATGTTAAGTGATTTCTTTAATCGATAGTCGGCTGCCTTTACAATCGATTATCGACTAATAACATATGAAATATGTTGAACATTTTTCCTTAAGAAAACTGTTTTAACCACTGACATGATCTTTGTTTGTTGTAAAACCAGAGTCGGCTACATTAGGAGTTAAAAGAACAGATAGTAGTAAAGTAAACAAAGTTATTGAATTTTAAACGAAATAACACAAAATAATGACTTAATTTTAATGGTGGAGCTTCTGTCTGTCACTGTTCAACAACGAGCAGAAAAATCCAACCAATACTGAAGCAACTTAATGGCTAAAATGGGATATCAGTTTGCATAAAATGTCTGTTTGTATTTTTTAAATTACAAATTAATTGTATCTAAATTAAATGCATTTTCTCACACCAGTACTTTGTGTTTTATTTGAATCAAGTCTCTAATCTGTTATAAGCTTTTCGATGTATCTCATTGTCGATCAAGACATTTTTCATTGGTTAAATTCTTAACGGTGATTAATCGATTAATGACTAATCATTACCATCCCTGATTGAGTCGTGTATCTACATGATCCCAAATGTTTCCAATGACTCGAGGTAATGATGCGGTTCATTTGTCTGCCTGTGGCTATAACTGCCAGGGAAACATCAGAAGGAAATTGGCAAACATAACTTAATATGAATAAAACTTTAAGATGATGACTGTTTAACAATAAAGACAACAACTCCCATGATCCCACGCTGCTGCTCGACATCATCAAACTTCATCTTTTGTTTTGATTGAGAGACACCAACAAGCACAGTTACGCACTGTGTTTAACACCTGTTTCTGGGCTAGCATAGCTGCTAACACCGTAGAGCTTTCACAGATTTTTTTTTCTTCTGTTTCATTGACAGGCTTTAGAATCAGATGTGACGACACCTCATACCATTCAGTGCTCGACTGCCGCTAACTGTAGCATCAACAGTGCTGACACTTCAGGCTCCATTAGGAGTACAATAACTAAATAAATAAATAATAAGTAAATAAATAAATAAGCTAAGCTGCGTTAAACTGACCACAAACACACTGTTAAAACATGAAGCAGTGTTAAAACACACATTCTCTTTGTTCTGTTCTGGTAAGTGGTGATGTGAGAAGGCAGCGGCTCCCACTGAGGGGTGTGTGAAGAAAAAAATCAGACGAGCTGTGAGATGATAAACAGGAGAACACATCAGAAAAAAACATGTTTCCGCTGCACAAATTCATGTTGATTTATTTATTTGTTTAGTTTTTTCAGATTTTCCTTTAACTTTTGTGGCTTTTTCTGTGAAGCAGTTGAAAGAAAAAAATCTCTTTTTAGTCGCCCAACAAACAGAATCAGTGATGAGGGACTGCTTCACGGTACACCATGGTTTAGATTTCACCAGCCAAAAAAAAAGGTTTAAAACAATTGCACAGTTTTCAGAACTCACTGCCAGATATACAATTTAGTCTGCACTCAGAAAATATTGAGATTTTTGCAAAATTTTAAGTTCTTGTGTTATTGACATCATGTCTGAAGTGGAGCTCAAAACATGAACATCATTACATTGAGCAGGCAGTGTAAACACAACCCTAACCTCCAGATGATAGGACCCAAAAATTAACTGAATATCTGGTAAAGATCGTCTTTTTTTTGCAGTGTATTTACAGTGAGCACACTGACTCTGTTCTTATATAAATGGAAATATGCTCCTGCATCTCTAATCACACATAACATCAGTCCTCTTCCTTTTGTTGTATCTTTTTGTAGTTGTGTTGTGTAAAGCTAACACGCGACAGGGCATAATTACAGATTCCAGTATGTTAATAAAGAAGCGAGTGCTGATTTAGCTAAGAGGCTCAGTGTGTACCGTTTAAAGCCAAGTTTCCCCCTCGTCTGAATATTCATCAGAGTCGCACTCAGCCGAAGATGAAACGGCCTCATTGTTCATCAGCGGCGGCGGCGTGCCGGCTCGTTCATGTTATGCACATATTAATGATGAGGACAATTCACTTCGAGTGATTCCTAATCTGTTGACAAGAAGTCTCTGCAGGCCCTTCAGTGGGTTTGATGCAGATGATGACGATGTTTTATCTGTAAATCCCCTCGAGAAGAGAGATGGATGAACACTGCAAAAAAAAAAAAAAAAAATCTACAAGTCATTTACTCACATTGTCGTTTCCTGAAAATCATTTTATTTCAGCGAGATGAAACATCGTTCACTGGGACCAGATTATTCAGCTGTTTTCTTTAGAAATGTATCCAAAAGTCCAGATTGTGTATTAATAATGTGCTGAAATAAAGCTGACTAAAGAATGAATCCACATGCAGTGAGATTAAAGGAGCATGCCTGTGTTTTTGCATATTTTAACAGTATTAACATATTGGCTGGAGTGTAAACTGATCCATTTTCCACCCTCACATTCTGACACTGTGGAGGTTTTGACCACTAATTGCACTGAGCGGCGTCTTTACAAGTTAATCCCTATTTTGTTGTGTTGTGTTTGTGTGGTGCACGGACACAGGGACACACTGTGTTTCTGGATCACTCCATTAAATGCAGTAATGCATCAAAACAAAGGCAGTGAAGAAGACTGCGAGGACAAGGATGTAAACAATGTTTATCAGCTTTAATGTTTTGTAAAGAAGGAAATGCAAAGAAGAAGGAATATAGACATGACTTTTGTGATGGGGCAACTTTAATTTTAGCCGGTCGACGTCTGATTTGGTTTCCAGTTTATTTCCTGATGTGCAGAGACGTCGACTCAGGTCATTTATTTGCTGTCAAAACAAGTTGCAGGTCATTGAAACAGTGACTTGAGTCGACTCGAGAGTCATCTTTTAGTCTTGGAAGTTAAAAACTTGTGACTTTACTTGAGACATGATGACTCGAATGACTCGTCAAATTTCAGCTTAGTTTTTTAAGTCATGGTGTCTTCCTGGTTCCTTTTCATGCATTTTGAACAGGCTATAAAATGGCCATATCATGAGACAGGTAATACCTTGTCTTTTATCTTGATAAAATCTATAAACTGCAGGTGAGACTGCTGTATCTTGAGAGAGAGTGACTTGACTTGCCAAAAAAAAAAAAAAAATGTCTTTGTTGTGTTTGTGGCAGTAAAGCTCTTCAGTAAAACGTTAAAGTCTCCGGCTCTCTTTGTTAAAGGAACAAGTTGACCCATTTTTTAAAAATGTGATTTCCAGCATGTTGTATTGGAGCCAACACAACATGAACAACGAAGACATTTAATTTTGATCGACTAGATGTTTGATTAGTGTTTAGATTTAATTTTAACTTGTAGTACAACAAACCTTTGTGGTGCATCAACCAGTTTGTGTGTATTTTTTGTCTGTTCTGTAAAAGAAGACAGAAATATGAGCCAGCAGGGTCAGAATATTTCTCCCATGTGGACTATGTTTAATTTTCTCCTAAATCAAGAACAATTAATTTTATTCCTGTGTGCAGAATTAACATCATTTTTTTGTTTTTAAATGTTCATGGGTACTTATTTTCACATGTGATGTGAGATTAGTTTTTCCACACACGGTACATTTTTAATGTATTTTTCCTTTTTTCCCCAGAAACTAAACCTGGTTACCTTATTGCTCGATTATTTAAGAAAATATCTTGAAGGCTGAAGATGAGTCAGACAAGCTTGTTATCTTGCACACCCACATACGTATCTGAAGCCGACTGGAGTGACTTGTTGACCTTATTTCTCAATTTCACTGTAAATTCAACATTATCTGTGTTGTATTTTGAAGGAACGTTAGAATTAAGAATTAAATAAAACCTCAGATATCAAAGAGGACGGTTTTAGATAAACATTTGCGTGAACTCATTCACTCCTCATGCCGTGTGTGTTTTTTTAGTTTCAACACTTGGATGAATCTGTTTTGACTTCTCTCTAACTGCAGCTCGTGCAGGCAGCAGCAGCTCTGTGGTGTCAGAACGGAGGCTGAAGTGCAAACCGTGATCCAGATCCGACCGTTTCCACAACTATTTTTATCACTCGCTAATTAGCGAGACTTTAATTTCTGCTCCGTCCTCCAGACGGACCACAGGGGGTTTAACACTCCACCACCTGATGCTCCCCGCTCCCCTCTTTTTGCCCTCCACCTACGCCATCATGTAAGTGATGACAACTAATGAACAATGAGGAAATATGAAGTATATAGTGTTCAGTATATATATAAAGCTGCAGACTGTGAGAACGCAAACACACATGAGAAAGCTGTGATCTTATGATCCAATTACACAATTAATTGTTCTATTTTTTGACACGATGTCCTCCCTGGGAGGAGGAGTCACATCCGTCACTGATATTATTTTTACTGCTGGTCACACTCTGTAAGACTAAACTGTTAGATGAACCAAAGGACAGGACAGATTTAGATCTGACCTGATGAAAAGTTAGAGGACCACCAAAGTAAATACATTCATTTTGATATGGACATAATCCATTCAACAGCTGGACACGTAAATCAGTGGAACACACAGACAGATGATTTTACACTAACAAAAATATATCTTCATGTTTAACATTTGCTGAATTTACAAGAAGGTCCAAAGTTTATTCTGACGCAACAACTCACTAAATTGAGATATTTTTTAAGGGAGTCTTCTCCACAGGGACAAAGAAGTAGCCTATATTGGTTACTGTTTAGTGTATTTGTAAAATTTGACATGTTCAGCGTCAATAAAATGTTTCTTCTTTCATAAATTGAGTGTAAATGGTGAAATCAGTGTAAACAGTGTGTTCAAACAGCTGCTAAATGTTGGCAGGTAAGACTTTAGCACTTTAGACACAGAAGCAGACAGGCTGGTACAGCCATGCTGCCACAAACTGACACTTTTTACAAGGAAACAAACAACTTCACGTTTTCATTTAATGCTGAATTTACAAGAAGGAGACAATGACTTAGAATCTGTCAGAGACAGAGTTTCACAGCGGTTATAAAGTTTGTTTTAACTCAACAACTCTTAAAATCACTACATTTGTTAAGGGAGTCTGGTGATGATGTGGTTACTGGTTCAATGGTTGGATGAGCTGAAACAGACGGTGTGTTCACAAACATCACGTCTTTGACATTACAGTGAACCACGTGAATAATTCTTCTTCTTCTCCTTCTCTTCCTTCTTCTTCTTCTCCTTCTTCTTCTCTTCCTTCTTCTTCTTCTTCTTCTTCTCCTTCTTCTTCTTCTTCTTCTTCTACTCCTTCTTGTCCTTCTTCTACTCCTTTCTTCTTCTTCTGCTCCTTCTCCTCCTCCTCCTCCTCCTCCTTCTTCTTCTTCTCCTTCTTCTTCTTCTTCTTCTCCTTCTTCTTCTCCTCCTCCTCCTCCTTCTTCTTCTTCTTCTTCTTCTTCTTCTTCTTCTTCTTCTTCTTCTTCTTCTTCTTCTTCTTCTTCTTCTCCTCCTCCTCCTCCCTCTTCTTCTTCTCCTTCTCCTTCTTCCTCTCCTCCTCCTTCTTCTTCTCCTTCTCCTCCTCCCTCTCTTGCTCTTCTTTTCAGACCCTTGTTACTTAACTTCTTCTGGAGTGCTAACTGAAAACAACAGCCATGACGTCATGCATTTCATAGCTTACTTTCTGTTTTAAAATCTTCATCTGCAACATAACTTGTCCTTCTGTTCAATTAATGTAGTAAAAAGTAATATTTCCCTCTGAAATGAACCAGATTGTAATTAACTAAAAAAAATCTTCTTTTTCTGAATTGTTCTCCTCATTTTCTGAAAATACTTTCACTTTAACAAAAAAAGCTCTCTCGCCTTCTCACCCTCTCCTCAGGTCTCGACTCATACCGGTCCTCACAAAGACACAAGTAGAAAACACACACACACATGTACACACACATGTACACACAGTGGGTGTGGTGTCCCCGGCAGCTCTCAGTGAGATGAGTCTGCAGCAGAGAGAATTCATCCAATAACTGTTGGAGGGGGAAAGACGAGAAATTAGTTTTCTGCTCTCGGCTGAAATGAAACAATATGAGCTGCACTGTTTGCAGTGTGTGTGTGTGTGTGTGTGTGTGTGTGTCGCCCTCACACAAGCCTCCTCATCTCTCATCTCTCGAGCTCCTCAGGAAAGATTTCAAAGCTCCAGAACTCCGTAAATCTTCAGTAACTGTGAACCTCAGCAGCCAGTAAACACAGCTGACTGTACTTTTATTTTACAAAGTGAAGACAGTAACAGTTTGTTGTGTCTGCAGGCGGCTCAGAAGGTAAAGTTCTCAAAGTAGAACTGGAGGGCCGGACAGTTGTAAAATAAAAAAAAACAGATTGTTGTTTTGTTTTGCTACAAAGAGATGCAACATAATCTGCAGTTAAGTTTTTATTGACTGTATATTAAGATGAATGACGCGTCTGCACTTCCTCCCACTGTACCAAAATAAAGCTGAAATATTCCATGTGTGAGCACTGCCATTTTGTGCTGGTGACGTCATTATGAGCCAGAGCCTGTGCCTGTTCACGGCAGCCATATTGACATGAAAGAGAAGGTAAACACAGGTTTAATTAATGAGAATTTATGACGGCTGCTGTGAAAAATATCTATTGCGAGCAGGGCTCAGCTGTCAATCATGGCCTCACATCTGTTTACCAAACCAGGAAGCAACCTTGATGTTCTGTTGTCGCTGGCTAGCATGTTTCAAGTTAGCTTTAAAGATTATAGTTAAGATTCTCCTTTATATTACAGTATGTTAGCTCACCAGTTCCATTAGTTTGCAAACTATCCCTAATTAGTCACCACATCGCTGAGCTAACATCGGCATCCATTTTGTAAGGACATGCAGCGGGCCGTCCTCATCAGAAGAACCGCATTGGTCGACTGTGAAAGCAGCTTGTCACGACCCATATTTACGTTTCTTGCTAGGAGGTGACCTCTAGTGGCTGCAGTGAATGTTACAGCAGCAAAGGAGGAAGTCAGGCAAAGTAGTATAAAGAGCAACAAGGGAGATGGAGGTTTGGTCATTCAGGAGACCCCTTATCTTTTATTCTGCCAATGATTAATTAGCTGGCTAAATGGCAATTAACAAGCCAGCTAGCAACCTTGATGGTCCATCGTTGCTGGCTAGCATGTGAAATTAGCTTTGTACTTTGTATTATATTAGCTCACATTAGCTTGAATCCTCTCAGGCATACATTCGTGCCCCCAGTAAAATCCACCAGTCACATGATTCATGTACAGTCTATCAGTTTAATGTACCATAGACTGTTCTTCATATCTACTGGATGAACTTTGACTCTTGTTGTATTTATACCTCCACCCATTTCTTTAAAATCATTTCACAGTGAATTATTTAACACTGCAAAACACGCTGCACACTTTACAGTACCAGTGTTTGCTGCTGTGTGTGTTTCTGTGTGTGTGTGTGTGTGTGTTTGTGTGTTTGTGTGTGTGTCTTACCTGAGGGCTGACAACAGCAGTTCTGAAGCTCTGCAGCTGTTATTATTATTTTACACTTTGTTTTAACACTTCCTTCACATGTGACTGGAGCTGCAAGCCTCCTGCTGTCTGCTGGAGCGGCTCAACAAACTGCCTCAATTAAGACTGATATGAGCTCACCTTATCTGATGTGATCCGCTCTTATCTGACGTCTGCTGGATAAACGTCTTGTTGTTGAAGGAGGAGAGTTCGGTACAACATCGAGCTATTAAGCCTGTTTACAGGAACATCTATTATTATTTTTTATTAAAACATCAATTATGGTAAGTTGGAACAATTTATTTGACAAAAAATAAATGATAATCTTGATCTGATCAGTGTAAAGTGCAGATTTTAGTCTTGTTTTGTTGAATTTTTTACCTTTTGCAGTGTGGAACTGAAAATGTTAAAGTAAAAAAATATATATAGGCCTAATATTTTTCTATTTGACAAAATATGAGTTCACAAACAGAGACATTTTAAAAGCTACAAAAACAAAACACTCAACATCAAACATCACTGCAGAAACTTATATGTGTTAAAAATACAATGTTGATTTTTATCATCTGTTCCACCAGTTTCTCACAAATTACAGTATTTTCTTCTGAAAATTATTTTTGGCTTTACATCATGATGGAAACTTGACTTGTGACTTTAGAAGTTGTTGAATTTTCTTGTTCAATAAATTGAATCTATACTCTCTGTAGTTTCTGTTTCTGTACTCAGGTAATTTCTACTTTTCATTTAACTGGTTACTTTGGACATGGAAACTTTATCTTCAGTGTGAGATGCAGTAAATATGGCTGTTGTCTGATGTAAAATCTTGCATTTCACAAGATTTACTTTTTAAAAACCTTTAAAAGAAAACTTTATTTTACCTGAATGACATGACAACTTTCAGGCAGAAGGCCATCTGACGAATTTAGTCAATAAAATGTAAAATAGCAACTGATCTGAGAGCAGGAAAATCTACAAACTGGACACATTTAATCATCAATTTGGAGATTTTTCCTTAAAGGGGCATTCCAGCAATTTACTGAAAGCAGCAGAGGCTGAGATATCCTGATTTTGAGATACAGCCATGGGTCAAGCCCCCAAAAAACCATGCTACATTTCCCATAATGTAACTTGAAAGCATCAGAACTGGAACAAACTTCTTCAAATCCACAGAAGATATCACATGTATTATAGTTACACACTTGAACCATAAAAGTCAAAATATTCCCTTAAATTTTCACGAGATGAAAAATGACTTATCTTTCTATAAAGTAGTTTTCATTGTTAGTGGCGGGGTACGCCATGGTTGCACTGGACTCAAGTTACTTGCAACATGTAATTCAGCGTTACTGTTCATAATTTATGTCAATGATTTAAGTCTCACTGTTTACAGTTCACTAAGCTGTACAGCATCAAGTTAGTGCAAATCCAACATTTCCGAAAAAACATGGGTTCGCTTTTATTGTGAGGCAATTACAGAAAATGTGATGAATTTGTCACAAGTTTAGTACTGAAAGCAACTGTTCATCAATAATTTGTCAAGAAATAAAATAAAAATAGTCATTTGCTACATGTACCTTTCACTCAGCATTATGTATTGTATGTATTGTCCTTTGGTGTCCTTGGGATCCTGACAATACTTCACGTTTGAGTTTGAGATGAGCTTGTCCGGGCTGAGGAGGTTAATATTGAACTTCATGTGTAAAAGCAGCTTCCTTCTAATAATGCAGCATTAAATACACTTCAAGTATGAACTTATAGAGCATTTAAAGGTGTTAGTTCATGTGGAAGTCACTCAAACAGTGCCAGAGTATTCCAGCCTCCATATTGGATGTCGGGACATTTGACACACGAGCTGGTTGTCCTGAGCGGTCGGGAACAGGAAGGTTTTACCTGCCGGCTCTCATCGCCTCACTGCCGCTCTGAACAACAGCAGCAGCATATTAGCGTGTCGGCTTTCGCCTGTTATGCAAAAACACGAAGGGAAAAAAAAACTCTAATAATGTCTGCTGGCGGAGGGGAGCAGAAGCAATAACGGAGAACACATTCAGACAGATTGCCAACATGAGGAGCAAAGTGACTGTGGAGTCTGAGGGGAGTAATATTACAGCCATTTGGCTAATAGCCGCCCCGCTCGTCACAGAGGTTTCACACAGACGGAGAACAAACAGTCTGGGTGAGCAGAGAGGGAAGAAAACAAGCAGTTTAGCCAGGTGAGGCTAATGTCAGCCTGCAGGTGAGGAGAGAAAACTGCACACACACTTGTCTGTGTGATGGATCGACACGTTTAACTTTGATTGATGAGTTTTGAAGTAAAAAGAAAAGAAGGAAAAGCTCCGACTCAGTCTGATCATGAGCATCTGATTAAAAACAAACCGAGCATTAGTCACACACACACACACACACACACACACACACACACACACACACACACACAACACCATTAACTGTACACAAACACACACACACAGAAACAAACTCACAAAACCACGTCTCCATTCTGGTCCAATTAGCAGCTCTCAGTAAACTTCAATCAGCCAGTCACAATCCATTATGGAGATGTTGGACACACACAGACACACACACACACACAGACACACACATACACACAGCTCAGGACCAGTCAATGTCGACTCTTGTTACTCACATCCTCATTACTCTGCTGTCCTTTATCTTCCTCCGCAGCAGCAGAAAGTAGTTCTTCCACTTACCTTTATTGTTACTTTATTTACTTTTTGACCTGTTTCTTTTAATCTGCAGGTGAATCAGGGACAGAAACCCAAATCAACTATATATGATACTTGAGTAAAAGTTTTAATGGTCCAATATGTAAGAATTTTGGTTCATAGTTTTCAAAAATTAGCTAAATTTATCAACAAAATGTGAAGAATTAACACCTTTGACGTTAAATCAATTACACTATTTTTGTTGCAGTGATATCTACTGAAGTTAGCATGCTAACCAGCTGGGACCGGCCCATCCTGTCTTGTAATACCTGTCCGAGCTCCCAATCTGGATCTCTAACTGCATAGCTAACTGAGCTAACTGCACTGGAAAATAATTGTAATTTCAAAGTTTATGTTACAGATTTTTACTTTATTTTTTAAATACATAAAATATCCTTCAAAATAGACCTCTAATGTTGTTATAAACTGTTTGTCACATAAAAATACAGAGTGTTAAGTTAAAGCTAAAAAATTTATTCTGGTCACGGATAATTATTACTTTTTTTACAAGACACCTGCGCCCCCTCCTGCCAGAATATTATAGTTTTGTTACAATGTTCTTGTTTTTACAGTGTATCAAACTGACGCTTCAGTTAGCAGCAGTTAGCGGTTACCCTGGTGATATGGTGACCTTTGACAAGTGACCAGTTCTTACATATTGCACATTTAAAGTATCAAATGTATTTTCATACATAAACTCACATGGATTTACATTCTGTATAAAATTTGATCAGCCTGGCCAATTATTGGATCAGATATTCAGCATTTTTCTGAATATTCAGTGTTTGTTTTTGTTTTTTTTATAATTGCAGAGAAAATAAATTAATTTAAAAATGTACAACTTGGCTCTGATGCAGCATGTAATCTGCTGAGTAACTAGTAACTTAAGTTGCATCCATACAAATATTTGCCTCTATAATGATTGGAAGTATTAATAGCAGAAAATGAAAGTCAAGAAAAGTCAAAGTAAATCAAAACTATACAGCCAAAGCATATTGGGGCTCATCTTCCATCTGTGAGATGTCCTGAGTTCGAATCCCAAGAGAGCCCTTGAATATGTAACGTCCCTCAAATGTCTAGGGGATGAGGGGAGGAACAAATTCAATTAATAATAGAAGAGGAAGCGGAAACAAAAGTAGGAGCAAAATTAAAAGATTTATTTACAATTTAAACCAAAAGTAAACCTTCTGGACAACAATGGAGCTCTATGGCCCAGAGGAAGATGATACATCAGGCTGTGATACACACATCATACTCGTTAGGAAGATCATTTCATTGTTGGTTTGGTCAGGTGTGAGATTTGTTGACAATGAGAAAAATATAGAATATCACCAGAAACAAATGACCAACAAGCTGACGAATGAAAGGAAACCCAACATGATTAATTCTGAGAGAATGTAATGAAATCAGACACAGTTGGGCTCCAAATCTCCACAGCAGAGAGGAAAAACAACCTCCCAGCCACAGGAGAGGAAACTTTCCCAACATTTTTCATCACAGCGGAGAGGAAACTTCCAGCTGGAGAGAGTCAGCTCGTTGGCTGGATGTGAGAGAATAATGACTAATTATGAGGAGAATGAATAAGGGCATGCAGCGGTATAACTCAGCCTGCAGTCTGATATTTAGAGGGAGTCATATTGGAACGGTGACGTTTTTGATTGGTAAGCGTAATATTTACTGAGTAATATTTACGGAGCAGTGCCTCAGCAGCCAGCTCTGCTTATTAGAGCAGATTTTTAGGCACGGCGGGCAGTGGCAGCAGGCGGCGGGCGGTGGCGCCGGGCGGCAGCTTGGCAGCCGAGACGCTCAGATGTGGATGTGAAGATAAATTCTGCCGCCGCCCTCGGCTGTCACAGGGAATACGAATATTTCACTACAGGAGAAAATGGCACAGATTGCAGATTCTCCTGAGTATACAAGCCTCTTTGTGTGTGTGTGTGTGTGTGTGTGTGTCTGTGTGTGTGTGTGTGTGTGTGTGTGTGTGTGTGTGTGTGTGTGTGTGTGTGTGTGTGTGTGTGTATTGTCATCACTCTGCGCTGCTGAAAGAAATCAGGTGCTCAAACACAAATCAATGCACCTCACATGTATTTTCTGTTTGTGGTTTTGTTTTTCCTCTTCTTCGTTTGTTTCCTCTCGGTGTTGTGTTTCCTTTGGTCCTCCATGTTCTCTTTACCTAAACTCCACCACAACAGCTTCCTGCTCCACACCACCACAGCTGGCTTCATCTTCATCCCCCCACCCCAAAAAAAACAAGAAAGAAAGCACAGCGATGAAAGAGGCAGAAATGCATTTTCTGGGGTTTGAATTATAAATCTTCTCTCTCGTAGATCAGCAGAGCTGTAGGTGTTTGTGTGTCTGCACGTGGCTGCAGTGCTGTCGGTTGTCTTTGTTTACTCAAATTCTCTGGAGACTTTGTGTATTTTACCTCATGAAAACTGCAGGAAACTGAAAATTGTGACTTTCTAAGAAAAAAAATTTTATTTTGTGCGTGTTGTTTTACCCTCAGCTTTTCAGAAATGTCCTCAATAACTTTATTTCTTATTGAAATGTTTGTCTCATCTCCTTGTATCGACCTTTGATGTGTGATTGACAGCTTCATTGATTAGCTTCTTAGAGTTGAGAGAACAACAACTTTCATTAAACCGTCTCTGGAATATTGCAGAAGTAATCCGGTTGGAGGAAACTCATTCCAGCTGCTTGAGATCACAAATACAAGCAGTCAAAATGAGTCTTCTCCACCGGGCAGCTGGGCTCACTGCGGAGCGCGGAGGAGCTCCGACGCTTCGAAGGGAGCCAGTTGAGGTGGTATTTGCATCTGATCAGGATGATTCCTGGGCTCCTCCCTTTGGAGATTTTCTGGGCATGTGTTAGTGGCAGAAGATCCAGAACACGCTGGAGGGATTATATATCTCATCTTGCCTGGGAACGGCTTAAGATCCCCACGGAGGAGCTGAAAAACCTTCCTGGAGAAAGGGAGGTCTGTGCTGTTTTGCTTAGCCTGCTGCCACCGCGACCGAGGCCTGAAAAAGCAACCACAACACATCTTTGAACCTAAACAACTGAATGGGTTGATTGCCAGTGAGTCCCAAGGCGTACCAGCAACAGAACCAGTTTGTTTAGCTTCAGGAAAACCTTGTGGTTTGGGTTAAAACAACCATGTTGCTTAGTTACTTACTAATATAACTGCAGTTAAGAACGTATGTACGTTTCAATAATAAACTGAGATGGATTCAAAAAGTCACTCCACAAGCCTATGGATGACATCACAGTGGGTTTACACTTGCTCATAACCTCAAGATTTGGTCAGCAGCAAGTGTTGACTGTGATGAATCATCTGTCTGCAGCAGCTGGAAAGTTTTATCAGGCAGATTTTTCACAGTCATCTGAAGTGAAGTGCAACCGCGGCTGTCTGTGAGGCTGGAAATCAGACTAAACTGACAATTCGAGTGTGCCAAACATATAATGGACTAAAGTATGCCTAAGCCGCAGGTATGCTCTGTTAGCCTTGGAAGAAGAACTCGACAACTGCGATGAGAGGAATACTGAGAGAATGTTCTGTATATTAAGTGAATCACAGATCAGAAGAGGACTGAATAGAAACAGAGTGAAGAGACGTGAACAATGGCTGCTCGTCATCGCCCACGAAAAAGAAAGTCTGGCCTTGACGGAGATGAACACTGTCTGTGGATATTTCAACCAACCAACACAGAAATAAAAGAAAGCACACACATACACACACACACACACACGCACACACATTCCTGCTTCTGGATTGTATTGAATGGACGGATTGATGTAAATAAAAATGAAGGCGCAGAAGACGAGTGTGTAATGATGAAATGGATTGGGTATGTGTCGAGTCCACATTTAATCTGGTGAGTTTCATCACAGTAGTGGAGGAAAATGATGAAGCTTTAAAAACTCTGCAGAAATACAGTACTGTAAATGTGAAGGGGAAAAAATCCAACAATAAACAACAGAAGACGCATCAGGACTGAAGTTCGCTCTGACCTGGATGTTGGATGACCAAGAATTCAGGGTTTGCTCAACTAGGTTTATGTCTCATGTTAAGCTTTTAGTATACTTTGTTGCTTCAAAGGTTGTAAAGATTATACTTGACTACTAGAAGACCAGCAAGTTGACCCGTCGTTCACTGTCTCCCTTTAGTTAATGTTGTTACACCTGTCAACCTTTGCATTTGGTTGTTTGTAATGGTAACAGTGGTTCAAAGTTACAGTTATTATACAGTGGATTTCAAACAAGAATCACCGAAGCAGATTTATTTCTCTCGTCACCGACTGCTGATTTTTATTCTGCTGAAATTACAGCAGACTCTGACAGTTTTACCAGCTGTAGCTAGCTAATTAACAAAAAAGGTGAACTACACTGATTTTACACCACTTGTTGGGGAGTACGACTGCATATGAGAAAAAGTAGTACAAAGACTTTAGTGTCTCCAGAGGAAGCTGCGTGGATAAATGCCCTCAGGTGATTTCACTTGAGTTAGCATCTGCTGAAGACTACAAACTACAAACTGACCTCTCACCAGACCTCTGTAGCTGCTCCTCCTTCTGACAGCAATTGTGTTGCATTGTGGGTAATGTAGGTGCCAAGTTTTGGCATGGAAGACTACATTCTCTATTGTGAGCCTGACAGTGTTTTAGTGCTAAATTGGTGGAGTATTTTCTTTTCTTAAAAACTTAAACTCTGGCTGACTTTTTAATGTCTTCAGATGAAATACTGAAATAAGAGTCTTTGACAGGGTCTTTAATATGCATTTGATAATTACGTTTATGATATAATTCTGACTCAGCACTACGTAATGATGCAGAAAACACTAAGACAAAAGCTATTTGTCTGATTTGATGATCCATACTGTATTACACAGCAATATTCTTTTTTTTTTACTGCAAGACAGAAGTTGGCACTAATATTGCAGTGCTGTATTCTCAGTAGACATACATACTGTATGTAACCAGGTTAGAAACACTATACATTGTAATAAAAGAATGTGACAAGAACAGACAAGAAAGATCAAATCAGTAACATCAACAAAGATACATAATAAGAACAGGGTTTGGAGGGTTACTTTAAAAAACGTATTCTAGTACAGTTACTAAATACCTATTAAAAAATTTAGTCAGTAGCGTAATCCAAGTGTCAAAATATTTAAGTAAATGCAAATAAAGACTAGAGAGAAGAAACATCAGTAGATTATACTATACACTCCGGGTTGGACACAATATTTAGCATTATTCTGATTATCAAGATCTGAGTATCTTTTATCTGATTGCCAATAAAATATATTTAATTTTAAATGTGCTTGGCTCTGATGATTCACGCATTCTGCAAAGTAACTAGTAACTAAAGTAATCAAATAAATGTAGTGAGTAAAAAGTACAATATTTGCTTCCAAAGGTATAAAGTAGAAGAAAATGGAAATGCTCAAGTGAAGTACAAGTGCGTGGGTATAGTACGTGAGTAAATGTATTGAGTTACATTCCATCTCTGGTTACAGACTAGTACGTCATTCTTTGCTTTAAAATTGTAATCCTGTTTGTAATCCCCTATTTGACTGAATGTTTCTGTAATCTGATTACATCTTTTGTCAGTAAATTAGCTGGAATACAGTTACCAATTTTTAACATGTAACATGTATTCCCTTACTCCCCAAGCCTGCATAAATATGGTTATAAGGCTATTTTACAGGTGACTAAAAAGCTAAAAATGTAATGTAGCTCGGTCGGCAGAAGTCTCTAGTGCGCACGCTTCATGGGCCACACAACACGGAAGATCCGGGTATTTTCATTGCCGGGAAGTGGAACTTTTTTGGCTTCAAAACGCCACTGAGCAGCTTACATTGGACTGAACAGGGCTCTGCCTCCAACACTGTGTCCAGATGTAATATAGCGTCCTTGCTCCCGAGTGTTTGTTGTTACCATTCATTAGTAAGGTGAATGGACTCTTAGCCACTGTGTAGCTAGCCCAGCTGACGCTAAAAGGTTTTAGTTCATCATTTATTACATGAAGATTTATCAGAGACCGCTTCGAGTTGACACTCCAGTATCAGGTCAGCTCAAGTCACTGGACTTCTCTGGAGAGACAACGCTGTAGCTGGACAACTATCCAGCTACAGCATCGCCATCTTGCTCATCAGCAGGACCAAGAGATGGGTAACAGCTGCATTACTAGCAGTTAACCTGCACACTGGACTCTACTGGATAACGTACCACACTTATGTTTTCTGCTCATTTGAGTGAACCAGCCTTAAGTTTTGGGACTCACCCCGCGTCAGGCCTGCAACAGGGTTTTTACTTTATGTTTATATTACACATGGTGGCTTAGGTGTGTGATTAACAGTGTCGGCCCACTGATTTTGAAGTGTATTTAAGTTAATGGTAGGGCAGGTCAATATGTACGATATATATCATTACTGTCATGAGAAGGTATGTAACCTTCTGACATTTTAGATATGGGGATATGACATAAGAGTTGTCTTTTCCTGGTTTAAAACCTCCATTACAGCCAAGTGTTGTCATTTTCATTGAAAATGTTATTGATTATTGATCAGAAATCTCAGTGTTAATCCCAACAATATTATTCCAGTATTGATATCACGGTATTTGGTCCAAATGCTAGTATTTATGACGCTCTTTTGAGGACATTTGAAAATATCGAGGTACTGTATATGTTGTGTGTCACTATAAAGCCTAAAAATATCATGTTCTTATAAGGCCATACCGTCCAGCCCTAGTTAAAAGTAACTTTAATTTTGGTTTTTACTTTGTGTTTCATCTGATTTCTGATATTTAAAGGAGTTTTACGTTTATTTTGAAACTTTAAAAAGCAAATAAGAAATTATTTTTCATTATTTTTTTAATTTTTATTTCAATGTGGTGTTTATTGTTGTTTTGTTAAAGGAGACCAAAGACAATTTAATGTGTATGGCACAAGAGAAATGAAATATTTATTATTATAACATAAGTGATATAAAGATCTTTCCTTCCCTGAATAAATTAGAGTTAAGTGGGCTACACATACCATCCGTTACATGCTTTTTATAGAAATACATGAAGTAAAACATAACTTTCATAACACAGCGCTTACTTCAGCTTCTGCTACTGTTTACTGTAAGCTTATTATTTTTATTGTTGTAAGTTTATGTTAAAGTAGAGAACCGTGTTGTACAGTTTAACCCATTCCTTACAATTTGACTCTTGGTTTTGTGAAGGTGTTTTAAAAATACTCCACCATCCGACTGAGTATCTCTCTTATACAATCCAAATCCAAAGCTTGAGTGGCTGAGTTATGATGAACAATGGCTATTTTTTGATCATGGTAATGTGCGAGTGTCCAAAGCATGATATTGCTTTGTGTCATAGATCTCCACTGTTGTCCAAAAACTATTAAAAACACACATGTCCCTTCATTTCCATGAACAAGGCCACTGTGGTTTATTTTGACTCAGTTCCAGCGTCCCGCTGCCCAGAATACTCACTGAACCACAAACTATGGAGTAATCCAGTGCTTCAAATAGTCCCCAACAAATACTGCTGTACAACTTAGTCCTGTTCGTTTGATTAAAGCTAAAGTGAGCAGCTGCTTTAAGAACGTACTGACCCTTTTGGAAAATGAAGCAATATATTTTGTGAAACTAGGAAGATACCCTGTGCACAGGAGACGACGTGTTTTGCATGTAGCTTCATCTCATTCGTTCTGTGTATTTTGTGCTGTTGACATGTTAGCTCAGTTAGCTGTGCAGCCAGAGGTTGAGACTATGTGTTGGGGGATTGTTGGTGTACAGAAGATTTGGACTGCTGGATGGAAGGGGTGTTAAGGCCGGGGACGAGCGGGGAATGCTGGTGGGAAGTAGCACCAGGATGGGCCAGGGCTAGCTGGTTAGCATGCAACCTTCAGCAGACATCTGTTCAACATGATACATTGATGTCTTTGACATAACATCATAACTGTTTTTCCTCTGTTACATTCTGTGAAATATTAAAGTTTATTTTGAAGTTTTAAAGTAAAATTTGTCTTCAGTTGGAACCAGTGGGCTTGAAGCTGAGAGCCACAGACAGGAAGTCAGGGAGATTTGAAAGATGGCTTTAAAATATTGTTGTTTTTCCACAACATAAGGGAATGGAGGGAGAAATGAGACTTTAGGCCTTCATATTGAGAGATCTGAGTATTTAGATGTATGAAATTGAAGCTAATATTAGCTCATGCGTTGTCTCCTGATGGGGATCGGCTGTTTGCTGTGATTGAACGTTGTCTCAGATGCCAAATCTGATCGATATGATTAATGATGTAAAGTGAATGATTCAGTCTCCTCCAGGCTCATCTGTCACACTGACTGACGGAGAACAGAGACTCCACCTCCCTCTCCTCCAAGGTCAGCCGCCCTCAACGCCACGCCGGCAGCCAACCAGCATCCGCCCACCTCCCGCCACCTCGCCGGACGTTTGCCGGCGTGGCGGCCCGTCTGGAAGGTCAGCAGAAAGGACCAGACTGGCCGGGGTCGCACCTCACGCCTCTTCACCTGCCGAGGTCGAGCTGCAGATGATGCATGACTCCGATCTCTGCTGGTTATGAATTAGCATCATTAGTGCCGTGATGATGATGATGATGATGACAAAGGCTGATGATCATGATGCAGGTTACCTTGGAGATGGAGTTGGAGGGGAAACGTTAGAGTTGTGAAAGAGGAGTGCAATGCTCGCCCTTTTGTTAATCAGCTGATGCTGAGAGGAGAGGAGAGGAGAGGAGAGGAGAGGAGAGGAGAGGAGAGGAGAGGAGAGGAGAGGAGAGGAGAGGAGGAAATGAATCAGGGAAGGAGAGGAGTAAAGGAAAAGTACAGAAACAAGAGGGGAACCGGAGGAGAAGATGAGGAGGACTAGGAGAGGAAAGGGAAGAGAGAAGGATGAAAAATAGGAAAGTGAACAGAAGAGAAGGTAGGAAGATATAAGGAAGGAGAAGATGAGGAGAGGCAAGAAAAGGAAAGGAAACAAGAGAAGAGAAGATGAGGAGGAAATGAGACAGGAGGGAAGGATAAAAGGAAAGAAGAGAAAGCATGAGAGGAAAAGGGATTGAGAGGAAGTGTAGAAGTGAACAGAGAAGGAGACAAGGGAAAACAATGGAGGAGGAGATGAGGAGGAATTAGAGGATGGTGAAAGGAGAGGAAAGGACAAGAAAAGGAGGAGAAAGAGGTAGGGGAGAAGAGAGGAGGGAGAGGAACTAGGAGAGGAGAGAAGGAGACCAAGAAAAGGAAACTGAAAAGAGGAGAAGGAGAGGAAAGGATACAAGGGAGGAGAGGAGAAAACGAATCAGGAAAGGAGAGGAGTAGAGGAAAAGTAAAAAGTAAATAGAGGAGGAGGAGAGAAGATGAGGAGGAGGACAAGGAAACAGGTGAGGACAGAGAGAGGTAACGAGAGGATGAAAGGAAACGAGAGGGGAACAGGAGGAGAAGATGAGGAGGACTAGGAGAGGAGAGGGAAGAGAGAAGGATGAAAAAATAGGAAAGTGAACAGAAGAGAAGGTAAGAAGATATAAGGAAGGAGAAGATGAGGAGAGGCAAGAAAAGGAAAGGAAACAAGAGAAGAGAAGATGAGGAGGAAATGAGACAGGAGGGAAGGATAAGAGGAAAGAAGAGAAAGTATGAGGGGAAAAGGGATTGAGAGGAAGTGTGGAAGTGAACAGAGAAGGAGACAGGGGAAAACAAGGGAGGAGAAGATGAGTAGGACAAGGAGAGAGGGGAGGAAAGGACAAGAAGAGGGGGAGAAAGAAATGGGAAAGGAGAAAATGGAAGGAGAAGAGAGGAGGGAGAGGAACCAGGAGAGGAGAAATGAGAAATAAAAGGAGGAGGAGATGAGGAGTTAAGAGCTGGCAGGAGCAGAGGATGGATAGTACTTCAGAGGGAGAAGTGAAGGAGGGGATGAGAGAATAGAGAGGAAATGTAGGAAAGGAGGAAAGGAGAAAGGGAAGTAAAAAGGCACAGGAAGAGTAAAGAGAAGAAAATAAGGGGGGAAGCAGACGGTGAAAAAAGAGGAAAATGAGAGAAAGAAAAAAGGAGCACAGCAGGATGATGAAGAGATGTGAGGTGAAGAGCAGCAACAGGGATAATAGAAGGTAATAAAGGAATGACGAGAAGGGAGACGAGAGAAATGAGCAAATGACTGATGAGGAGAAATAAGAGGACAAAGAAGAGAGGAGGAGGAGAAGCGGACGATAAAGAAAAGAGTGGTGATGGGGAGCAGTGAGGTTGAGAGAGGAGGTGAGGAAACTGGAGGGAAACAAAGAGGAGATGAGGAGATAAAAGTAAACAGAAAGGAGAAGGATGAGGAGGAACAAGACACGTCAGGAGGAGAGGAGAGGAGAGGAAACTAGAGTGGAAATGAGAAAAGGGGAAGAGATGATAAGCAAGGATGAGACAGGAGGAGAGGAAACGGAGGAGGAGGAGGAGGAGGAGGAGGAGGAGGCGTGCTGGTCGGAAACTTCCTGCTGGTGTCATCATTACCATTGAAATGCCGTTGGGAGATGAGAGATTAGAGCTTTACTGCTGTTTCACCTCCCCGCTGATCTCCTCCATCTCCTCCTCTCTTCTTTTATTTTTCTCTTCTGCTAACTCTCCACTTAATCATTTATCTACTCTCCTCCTCATTTCATATTATCCTCCTCTCCTCTCCTCTCCTCTCCTCTGGTGATTTTGCTGTCAGCCAATTGTACCTTGGCGTCTTTCCTTCACCTTTGTGCTCCTCTGCTGTATCTCTTCTCACTCAGCGAGAGCCTCCTCACATCACCTAGCACCTCCTCACCCTACCTTGCGCCTCCCCAGAGCTGGTCTTGACAGGTCTTCTCCTCCTGCAGTTTCCTCCGCAGAGCTGAACCGTGACACCGAGCGGCTGCTTTGGCCACAAACACCGGGCCACCTGACAGCTGCGAAAGCCCGATGAGGAGGAGGAGGAGGAGGAGGAGGAGGAGGAGGAGAGGGAGGTGACAGTGTGGCGAGAGACAGTCCAGTCAGAGGAGGGGAGAGCTGATGGACAGGTTGAGGAGGAAAGGGAGGAATGTAGTGTAGAGAGGAAAAGAAGACGTAGTAAGCGGTGAGGTTAGGAAGGAAGGACGGAAGGAAGGAGGAGGTATGGAAAGGTACCGTCTTCCGTCTTCAGTTGTTGTCTACGTCCCTCTGAGCCCCACACCACCTTTTAAAGCTCACATCTCTCCTCCCCTTTCCCTCTTCCCCTCCTTCTTTTCTTCTTACTTTCTCATTTCCTTTTCAGTCCTCACCCACCTATTCCTCTCAGATTCCTCCTTCCCTACTTTGGTGTCTACCTCCTCCTTCCTAACTTCCCTTTTACCTTTCCATGTTTTCTTTTTCTTCCTCCATCCAAGTTGTATCCTTCTACTTTCATTCCCTCCCTCCTTTATCTCACCTCTTTCCTCCCTTTACATCCCTCGTTCCCTAATTACATTTTAAAAAAGTAATCATAAATATTTTGTGGTCACTTCGAAATAAATCACAAAATTGAAAACTTAATATTCATTTATTGTTAATGACCTCGTGGCCCACCAGCCACACTTTGCTGTTGCCTATTTTCTTTTACACATCCCTCTTTTCCTCTCTCTTCCTCTCTTTTTCCTGCTTAACTTCCACATTTCCTCATTCATTTCCTCCCCTCCATCTTAATTCTTTCACTCTGTTCCTTCGACACATTTCTCTTCAAATATTCTCTTTCCTCTTACTTTTCTCCTCCCTAACTTCCTTGATTCCTTCTCCACTCTCGTAGTTGTTGCTCACTATGATGGTAGTTTGCAGCCTTCTACTTACACAGATCTTAACGGCAGCAGCACCTCTCCAGTGACGACTGCTAAAATAAATGTATTTCTCAACAAAACCACAGATAAGTTCAAACTGAACGTTTCTTTATGTTGTAGCTTTACGTTTGTTCAGGTTGAATTTTCGATTTTTCTTTTGTCACACCACTGTGCACTTGGTCTGTTAGGTTTAGGCACAGAAACCACTTGCTGAGGGTTAAAAAACATCATGGTTTGACTTAAAATACCTGTGTTGGTCGCAACGATCACAGATGGAGATGGTGCGATTTCCCGTTAGAAGTAGTCGGTTTTGTTGCCACAAAACTGTTTGGAAATATTCTCAGGTGTGCTTGAAATATCGAGTGGTGTGACTCGAACTGCTGTTGGACGTTTGGCACAACTCCACCTCCATCACCTTCATGTCCTACTGGGCTTTCCTTATGTGAAAGTCAGCTAATAAGCATATAATGCAAACATGATGTGACACGATGTGACACAGGAAAATCCGGTGACAGAGAGTTAACAAAGAGTTAATGATTGAACTTGCTCATCTCTGATACGCTAAGATTAATGTCACATTTAGTTAATTTTATCAAACGTCTAAACATCACTCTTACACCTGCTGGTTGTCACTCTGATGTCCGAATGTTATCTAGTGCACATCATCATTTTTGCTGTGTAGATCTGTGCAGATATTCATTTACAGCAGTTACATCACTGCGTCCTAACCAAAATATGTAAACTTTATAACTTATAAATGACTTTTATAATATGGAAAAGAGGGAAGAGAACTGAAAGAACAAGTAAGGAGTGATCAGAGAAAAAGAGGGAAGGAAGACAGTTGTGAAATAAGACAGAGGCTAGGAAAGAAGAGGCAGGTGAAGGGGAAAGGAGGGAAGAAGAGGAAGTACTGAAGGCAGGAAGTGAAGGATGGAATCGAGGAGGGTAAAGGAAGAAAAACTGTATTATCTGAAGTCCATTCATGCAGGAACAGAGGAGAGAAAAATGAAAAGGACGGATGGACAGAGCGAGGAATGAAGGAGGGAAGTTCATCCATGCAGGGTCAGAGGGAGAGAAGGAGAGAGTGAGGAGGAGGAGGAGGTGAAGGAGGAGGCGTTGTGCTGGGGGATATCATCCGTCAGAATCACACTCTCCTCCCGTCGAGTGATTGATACGAGCGCTGCCTCTGGAGGCCCTGAGGGGAAACAACCCAACCTCCCCCTCCCCCCTCACTCTTTCCCTCCGTCCATCCATCCATCCATCCCTCCTTCCAGCTCCTTATCCCTCCGTCCACCCCCTCCACTGTTTTCTCTCCTCAGCGGGCTCCTCAGCGGCCTGCCCCGGGGCCGACAGTGATGGAGAGAGGCCGTGAACATCACACACACCGGGGAGGAGGAGGAGGAGGAGAAAGGGGAAAGAGGGTGAGGGGGTCCGGTACTGTCCGAGACTGCAGAGCCAAGTCCCGCCTCCGGGTACCAACCAGTTCTCTCCATTCACCAATCAGAACCTCTCAGAAAACAGGGTACTTTTTTTTTTTTTTTTTGCATCACAACCCAACGAGATGACTAACCGGAAGTTAGCCTCTCTGCCGGTGGAAGTCTCTCTATGGGCCCCATAATCAGGAAGTTGAACTTTGTTTGGCTTCATGCATCACAGAGCAGATCTGGGCTCAGCCTCTGACTTTGTATCCAGATTTCCCTTCATAGATCCATGCCATCCATCCTTGCCAACGTATTACATTAACCCAGACCACGATCTTTTCCAAAACCTAACCAAGCATTTTTATCACCTAGATCTAAACAAACTGTTACTGAAAAGTGGAAATGTTATTTTAAATACCTAAAACCAATAAAAACCAAGTCTGATAGTAAAAAGCCATAAAACAAAACTTTAAATATATGCGGGACACAAACCCTGGTTGCCCACAGAAAAGTCATATGTAAAGTCAACTCATTGGTAATTGAACATTTCTTCTCATAAAACCACCTGAATGGTCTTATAAGGCAGAATATCACCGTCCAAACACATATTTGAGGTCGAATATACAAATTATTGAGAAACAAAGTGCACTCAGACACTGCTACATCCTGCAAAACCATGACCATACCAAGAGGCAAGGCCTACATTTCAAGGAGGCCTTGGCTAGCATGGTAGCAATTAGCTCAAAAAGATTATAGCTGACTAACATCCTACCCCCCTAAGTAATGACTACTTTACTTGTTGTCACTACTTGCAAAGTAGTGAATATTTTGCAGGAGGAGGTGCTAAAAGAGACAGAATATGCCTTCTGGTAACTGCTATCTGCCTCCACATTGCACATGCCACAAAGCTGTAAATACAAGTAGGAAAATTAGCACATTTCTTGCTTTATTTTATTGCTTACAGTCACTAAAACAAACAAACAATTGACCAATTACAAACTAGCTAAGGAAGTTTACCTGCTAACAAACATGTAACACGACAAAAAACATACATTTTTATTCACATGGTTTCTGTTCTTCCTGCGTACATCATATGAATGATACATAAATTAACACCATTCGCAGGCTTTATACCTGTCTATTTGTTTCTTTCTGCACCTGGTATACTTCGTTTTCCCTCAGTATTACAAAGATAGAAGCACATTTTACATGTATGTATAAAATATGTAAAGCAGACCACAGATACACATCATGAGAATATGACCATGCAAACTCTGTCCGCCCCCTCACTTTTCTCAGGTACCATCCATCTCATCACCCGGCAGTAGGAGAAAAAGCTTCCTGCTCTGCTGTCTCTGTTTTTATGTCCTGTAATCTGCATAAACCATAATTAATGCATTAATGTAAATGGCAGTTTGTAATGCATAATGGTCCTGGGGCTGATCTTCATCCCTTTGAACAGCTCTGAGTGTGACTGTGGCGGCTCGTCTTCCTCTGCAGCGTGGAGCTGCTCCGAGTCGTGTTTCAGCAGCGGCAGCCATTATTCCCTCTAACTGTGCATTTGCATGAACCCGCCGAGGTCAAGTTTGTTAGCTGCTGTTAACGCTGCCGACCGCCGCTCTGCCTCCTCTCCACCGCCACTTCACCGCTGTGAAAAAAGGGAGCCATTGTTCGTCATTTCAGCGGGAGGAAGGAAGGGAAAAAGGCACATAACTGCAGGCGCTGTATGAAATGTTAAAATGGAGATTAGCCCGGCCGCCGCAGATCTCGCTTATAATGATTAAACATCACGCCTTGCATTTCAATGGGAACACTTGTGGCTGGGAGCGCTCTGATAAGGTCCTGGTTTAATTCACACATACACATGCAACATTTAGAGGGAAGAAAGGACATGCTTTTACAGAGTGGTTGGTTCAGATGCTCGTCCACGCAGCTCCGTGTCCTCTAACAGCATGACGCTAAATTCAACTGAAACCCTTCAAGTGATATAAAAAACACTGTTATTTGGATGAATTCTTGTAAAGAATGAGATTGTAACACAACTGATGAGCTTCTTTGGCCAATCACAATCACTTGTGTTATGTTGCAATGGTTTACCAGCATAATAAATGCTTAAATACCTGAAACTGAATGTTAAACAAGACGTTGCGGCTACATTTAAAAGCAGGTGAAGCAAAAATCGAAGTAACATTTAAAATAGATTTCATAGAAACAGATAGAAGTCAGGCCGTCCTCATCAGAAAAATGACCAAGTAGGTCGACAGTGCAAGCAGCTAATAACGGCCATATTTATGTTTGTTGTTAGGAGGCGACCTCTAGTGGTCACGTTTTTTACGGCAGCAAAGGAGGAAGTCAGGCAAAGTAGTATAAAGAGACATTAGGAACGGATGGTCGGGTCAAACAAGCACAGGGCTTTCAAAGACAGAGTGAAACCAAAAGTCAGCAGTGAGTTATTTTAGATTACTAACGTAGTTAAGTTACATCCTGTATGTTACGTTACTCAAGTTACGTACATAATATAGGAATGTTTGTAAATGAAGTTACAATAATAATGTAGTTATTTTAAGCCAAACCACAGTCCTTTCCTGAACCTAACCAAGAACTTTTTTTGTCCACATTTGTAAGCATGACATTGTCTTTGGGAAAGTTTGTGCTGTGCTTGTGTTGACAAAACTTGGATATTTTTGACAGGTAGTTGAGACATCACCACATATATTTGTGCTGAAACTGGGTGTTTTTAAGAAGACCTCAGGACAGCTGTGAAGTCTGAATATTTTGCACTGTTTGTGGTGACAAAAGACACATCGGCGAAGGGAAGTCAGGAAATTTTGTGCCGTGTTTTGCTGTGATTTCCAGACGTGTTCGTTGTGACAAAAAACAGATATTTTTGACGGGAAGTCTGGAAGTTTTGTGCTGTTTGCAGTGACAAAACCTGCTGTTTTGAACAAGCACTACGGACACGTCGAGCTGTGTTTGAGGCTACAACGAAAGGTTATGACGGGAAGTTGAGACATCTCCAGCTTCCAGTAGCAGGTTTTCTTAACAAAACATTGGAACAATTTTTCAATTGTGGCGACAAAACCGGGTTTTATAACGAGATCTCTGGACAAACAGAATTAACAGATATTTTGAGTGGAAGTTGGTAAATTTTGCGCTGTATGTGGCGACAAAACCAAGTGTTTTTAAAGAGACTTTGGGGCAATTTCATGCTTGCTTGTTTGTGACGACTAAAAACGGATACGCCAGGGCATCTCCAGTCATGTTCCTAATCCGAACATAAGCACAATGTCGTCACTAGATGAAATTCAAAACTAAAATAATCGAAGGTTACATTGTTTTTCCTACAAAATTAAAATACTGTTATCTATAAATTAGATGTATATTAATGCAGCTTCTCTGAGTCGGGGCTGTTTTTCTGTTCCATTTCTTTTCCTTTTGTTATTTTCCTCTTTGTTGACGCCTCAGATTGCATCATCACTTCCTCATTAGCATCTTTACAGACTGTTGGAGTTGTGCTGCTGCTTCCTCTTCTTCTTTAACATCTCCACCACCCGTACATCCATCACCTCCCACCCACCGCCTGCCTGACAGTCTGCCTTAATACCAATCACACAAAAGTCTCTCTGTCCTCCCGGCTCTCTATCGCTTTCTCTATCTGCCAAAAAATGTATTTCCTGACCATATAACACTACTCTCCTCCTCCTCCTCCTCTTCGTCTTCCTCTTCATCCACAACTCAGACTGCGGTGTGAAGCCGGCTGAAAGAGGCATTCAGCACCACTTTTCTGCAGCAGCTCTCCAGTGAAGAAAAGTCTGACTTCTACTTTTTTACATTTAAAAAAAGGAGTCCCGGAGCTTTATTTTAAATTCTCCTGGAGATCCCAATGTTCCCGAAGATACCAGCTCAGTTTCACTGCACACTGAGTCTTATTTCTCATTCATACATTCATCTTAATGTGCCCTTATCACCTTGAAATTGCTGCTTCTGCATATTTGACTTCCTGCGTTCTTCGACTCTAATTTCTCTCTTCTCTCTGCTGCTGCTGTGACCTGATTTCAACGCCGAGAATCGATACAGTTTCATCTTGCATTATTGTTTTATCATCTGCTTCCTGTTTTCAGTTTGCTTCACAATCCTGCTTCCACAATAACCACAGAGAGAGAAAGAGGAAGAGAGGAGAGAGGAAGAGAAGAAGAGAGGGATGGGGAAGGAGGAGAGAGGAAGGAAGGGAGGAGGCAAGAGAGGACAGAAAGGCTGAAGGAAGATAGTTAGAATGGGCAGGGAAGAAGAAAGAAGCAAAAAAGAAAGAGGAAGGAGAGAAAGGATGAAGTGAGGTAGGAAATGAGGAAGAAAAAATGTTAATCAAAGGATGAAGGAGACGGTAAGGAAAGGAGGAAAAGAGTGGGAGAGGGAGAACAAGAGGTAAGAAATAGAGGAGAACAAGAGAGAGGAGGAAGTGAACAAGTGGAGGTAAAGAGAAAGACAGGAGGAAACAAAGGGAAAGGAAAGATGATGGATGAATGGACAAGGATTAAGAGAAGGGATGTGAGGAGGAGAAGAGGATGTAAGGGAGGAAACGAGAGAGAAAGTACTCAAGGGAGCAAACAAGGGAGGACGATGGGACTGGAGCGATTGAGAAATGAGATGAAAGACAAATAAAGGAGGCAGGATGTAGTTGACAGAAGAAGAGGTGGAGGTTGTGACTAAGAACCAATGAGGAGGAAGCAAAAAGTGGAGGAAGGAAGAGTTGAGATGAAAGGGAGAGGAGAGGAGAGAAAATAGGAAGAGGATAAGGAAGAGAACAAATAGAGGACCTTTCCTCTATTAGGAGTTAGGAAAGGAGAAATCGTGGTAGGAAGGAGGGACTGAAGGAAGGAGGAGTTGCGGTGAAAGACAGAAAATAGGAAGAGGTGAAAGCGGAGAGGAAGGAGAGATTATGTAAGGGAGGAAGAGGAGGAAGGAAATGAGGAAACATGGGAGGAAGTGTAGACTGAAGGCAGATGAAGTAAAGAGGAGAGGAAGGAAGAAAGGAGGAGGAAAGAAGGACAAAACAGGAAAAGGGGAAAGAGAGGAGGAAATGGGATAAAAGAAGGGAAGAAAATGAAAAAGAGAGGTGAAGATAAAAAAGCTGGTAAAGGAAGGACGGGATAGAAAACAAAGATAGGAAAGGAAAGAGGACAGATATAAGGAAATATGAAAAGAGGGAGGTTGCAGGCAAGAGAGAAAGTGCTGTAAAAGAGGAAATGAGGAAGGAAGCAATGACTTGAGTCAGGAGAATTTGAGATGAAAGAAAAGAGTGTAAAAAGATGAAAAGGAGGAAGAGGCAAGATGAAAAAAGATGAAGAGGCTGAGGAGGAAAGGACGAGGAAGGAAAGGAGAAATCTGGGTAGAAGGAAGGAGGAGTTAAGATGAAAGAAAGTGGCAAAAAAAATGAAGGAGGAGGAGAGGAGAGGAGAGGAGGAGGAGGAGAGGAGGAGGAGGAGAGGAGGGATGTGAAGACAAACAGCCTAAATAAGAAAAACAGAAGAGGAGAAATAGGGTAAAGTGATGAAACCTTTGGGGAGACAGAAGGCAGAGAAAAGCAACCTGCTGCAACTGTGTCATCCTCTTCAAAACAAGCTGTGATAATATTTTCTTTTTGTTGTTCCCAGAAATATTGTGTGGCAATGAATTTAATCATTTCGCCCCGAATTTCAATTTACTGCTGTAATGCGATGCAACAGCGCTATAAGCACAGTGTGTCATAAGCGCCTTCCTCCGAGTGCGTTTTGATATTCCTCATACACGGCAGCCGGCGTACAGGGTTTGTTTTTATTGAAATGTGATTGGGTGGTGTCTCGCTTTAGGGCACGACACACTGCAACTTGAGGATTCACGAGTCAATTTCCTGAAGTGGAATCCAATAACGGCGGAGGAGCAGAGGCGAGGCGTTTACGGCTCCTTAGGAACATCAGGAGAAGCGGCGCTGTAAGGACCGTAAGTCACTCCGAGCGCCGCAGCCGGAAACATTTTGGGCCGAGGAGGAGGAGGAGGGGGGTGTCTCGATGGAAACTGTTCATGGTCCTATCAGCTGGAACAACATCAACTGGAAAACCTGATATTCCCCTCCAGTGAGGACACACGGGTCGTGTCCTCAGGAAAGACATCAGGGAGTTTTTTGTCCTGAGGTGCCTCTTACAGTCCACATGTCAGACATATACAGTTTATGCTTCGTGTCAACAGATGTAGGCCGTCAGGAACAAAAAATGATACCAGGCGCAACTTTTTTTATCTCGTGCAGTGCATCATGTAGCCCTTTCACACTGAACAAAAAGGTGCACTACCATCTGGCTGTTGTCTTTAATGTGAATGTGTCCAATCATGATTCACCCCCCTGTCACATGACTCTATAGGAGTCTCTGATCAACACCAGGGTGGACACACACACACTCATTTTCACCCCTCATTAGGTGCGATGCTGTGATGCTGTGAGGACTCTGGCTTGTTATTGCACTTCTTATTGCTTGTTATTGTTATTGCACTTCCAAATACGGAAGTGCAAGTACGTGAGTAACACTGCTAATTTGAATGTTTATGAAAACGTGCTCACAAAACTTTTCTCAGGAGTGTTTTCATAAACCTTGTATTTGTAATAGCCTCGTATTAGCGCTTGTAGTGAAGTGTAATAATTATTTCATGAACACATTTCAGTTGTAAAAATATCAGACAACACAAATCTTAAATCAATATTTCCCCATTGAGCGCTGTGCCATCATTCCCCGTCCTGGAGCGCAGCGGAGAGGGCCGGACTCTTTGGTAACTAACTGATCCAGTAATCATAATCGATGGTAGAAATCCAAGATTAAATCAAAAAGCATTAAAGAATGAAAAGCCTACTGTGCATGTTTCACCAAATACGATTTTAGTTTTCATGTAGTTTGTGTGTGAAATTGCTGCAGTGGACACAACTGTGCTGTCGGGCGCACAGAGCGCACTGGAGACAGCGCATAGAGCGCACTGGAGCCTCATTGCTGCTAGTGTGGTGCAGTTTTTCTGTTGGTCTGTTTGGATGTTGGATCAGCCAGAGATCTATACAGCTGACTGACACAGAGCTCTTTATTCCTTCGGCATGAAAAACTGAAGAACCATGGCCTCTCCCATGTTACCTGAACTGTTCCTGCTAACATCTGTGACAGTTTGTCCTTCTGCTGACAGAACTTTAGTCTGATAAGTAAAGAGTAAAGTGGTAAAAGCCAAACAGCAGCAACCAAGGAGACACGTCGGTAAACCAAGGAAACACTTCTGTAACCACAGAAACGCGTTGTTAATGCATCCGTAACCATGAAGACACGTCGATAACCATGGAAACACTTCTGTAACCACAGAAACGTGTTGTTAACGCATCCGTAACCATGGAAACGTGTCATAACCATGGAAACGCGTCGGTTGACATGGAGACACTTCGGTTAACATGGAAACACATTGGTAACCATAGAGATGTGTCGGTAACCATGGAGACACGTCGGTAACCACGGAGACACATCGGTAACCATGGAAACGCGTTGGTAACGCGCCTGTAACCTTGGTAACGCACCTGTAACTATGGAAACGCGTTGATAACCATGGCAAAACAGTAGCGCGTCTGTAACCATGGAAACGCGTTGGTAACGCGCCCGTAACCATGGAGACGCATTGGTAACCATGAAGACGTGTCGGTGACCATGGAGCTGACTGAGTTGACGTTCGAACCACTAAGACGAGAGATAAACCTGTGAGAAAATGCGGTGTCAGAGCCACATGGACGATAACCTGAACACTGGAGAGACAAACAGAGACAGTGACGGCCGACAGTTTCATTTGACTGAATGTATTTTATTGTAAAGCTATAAGGAAGGAATAATTACAAGATATCATTTCTTTGATTTGCTCAGCAAAAATAAAAGACCACACTTTTTTAAAATTCAAACATGCGGATGCTGATCAAAAGAGAACAGATGAGGATCGAACAAACACATCACCCAACTTCCTCCAAGAAAACTAAAAGACCAAAGAAACCAAAGAAATGTACAGTTTGTCTCAGGATAGACGAACATGAGAGAACGGAAAGGAAAGCGGTAAAGCCGGTGGATGATTGGAGGAGAGACGTCGTCGTCGTCCTCCGCTCTGAGCCTGAATCATCACTCCTACATTTAATAGAGCCTACGGTACTTTAGACAATATAATCCTACAGGTTCAGGGTCAGATTTCCTTCACGTTGTTTGAATATATATATTTTTTTCATCTTCATTTTTTAAAAACCTACACTTCCATGTACATAAAACTGTACAAAAAACAAGGCATCACTAGCATTGTTCCTATATAAATATAACCAACCAACAATTAGGCTACAAACGTGGACTTCCTGTAAAGACAAAAGTGATTCGGCAGCTCTGTCCTGCTGTTTTCTTATTCTACTTTAAAATAAATTACATTTTTTCCATTCAAGCCGTGATGTACGGAAGCTCGGAGCCGCCATGGTTAGTATGTTTTTTTTTTAAAGGTGTGTTATCTCTAAGAACACAGCACAATAATGTCAATGATCATAAATATATTTTTAGTTACATTCATAAATCTGTTTCATTTATTTTATGTAACTGCACGTGTCCTTACTTAAAATGTCTACGTTGTGTTGATGTTTTTGTTTTTAAGATGAGACAACCATTTTATTAAGTTTTTATTTTTATGCCATTGAAAATTAAATACATTATTTTTTTAAATACATTTTATGGAGCCATGAACTATTTTTTCTTTTTTTGTGCACATATTTTTAATATTTTGGGAAATTCGAAGCTCCATAAATTCAGTTTTTTTGCAGCCGAGATAACAAATATTTTGTCATCTTGTATTTCAAAAGATTATCTCAAAGTTTTTTTTCTACTACTTGAGATAACAAATTATGCAGCTGCAGTTCTCAAACATCTTTTTGATTATTAATCCAAGATAATGACGTCTGTTTTTTATCTAAATATCTCAAACATTATCTCATTATTATGACATATTTATTTTATTTTTTTCTTCTTCTCCTTTTTTGTTATCTCAAAGAAACAATGCCTGTTAAAATTCAAAATGATGTAAATTTCTTCATCTACATCAAGAAATATAGTATAAACACAATTGCGTACGTGTTCATTAAGGCTAATTGTTATCTTGGGAAATCAAATCAAAATCAAAACAAGATAACTATCCTATAATTAGCATTAGCATTAGCATGGCGGCTCTCAAGCTTCTGTAGCTTCTGTTTCTGTTGTGTTTACTTCCTGTTTGGGGTTTAGCTTGTCGCAGCTGACGTCACTGTTTGACCGTCGGGTCGAATCAGTTCCTCAGTTCTGATGGAGTAAAGAAATAGAAAACACAGAGTCCAGTCTGCCCGCTCAGGAAACGTCATTTACACTGCCGCGTCTGGTAAAAAACAGCAACGACCATTTATATTCATACAGTATGTCTATAGCGGTGTTGATTCCATAACATTGATTAAAAACAACTGCGACAACAACAAAAATGTATAATATTTATAAAGTTGGCTTGTTTCATGCTCAGCTGAAGCCTCGTTTTCAGACTCCAGCTTTAGTATAATACACAACCAAAAAACAGCAAACCACTCCAAACTTTATCACATGAGATCATGTCGAATGAGGCTGCTGCTCTCGTGTCTTTACTTGGTTTTGTGCTTTTGAGACTTTTGCATTGATTTAAGTCACAGAATAAACTGACGGCTACATTCATGAAGATCAAACTGTGGTGTTTTTAAAGACACAACTGTTGAAGAATTTGGTCAGAAATTAAAAATGATTGCAAAGGAAAACATTTTGTTCAGTCCACAGAGAGAAACTTCAGCGCTCCACCTCAAAAATATAAATCAGCTTAAAAATCAGAAGGACGTGGGGCTTATTTAAAGCAGTCGAAGTCAGTGGAGCTTCATGTTTTATTAAAGGTGCACTCCGCAGATTTTACTTGTCAAAGTCAATCAGGTCGTCCCTCAGTGTGTGAAAATGGTCGTGTCATGTAGTTTGTCGCCCTGATGATGTCATAATGATCAACGACAAAAAAATAACAACTCTATGCTTTCAGGTGTGATGACGGGAGGAAAGGTTCAAGCCTTTTTCCGTTTGACACATACTAATTATTAAAGCTCCGTTGCCTTTAAGTGCAGTACTAACTTCCTGGTGTGCCACTTTAAAATGTGATGTCCCTGTCAGTAAATGTAGTCATTTCAGAACAGGAGCCATTTTATAACTGCTGAAGGTTTTTTTTTTCTTTTTAAAGCCCTGATCACACAGAGACTGCTGCTACTTTTCACTGCAGGTCGCTTCTAAAACGCCTCAGAAAAGCGTTCTTTGTGCAAAACAGCGTGGTGGAAAAAGCAGTGCGACTGTGCGTCTTGCACTGAACATTTTGAAGTATTTCAATATATTAAAAATGCCAGAAAAATGTCCAAGGGAAAAAAGCACCGTACCAAGAAACGGCAATTTTGCTGGCGACGCGTCTCGGTGTGATTGGCTGCTAAGGGTTCAAGGTGACTGTCTAGATATTATCATCAAATGGCAGCAAACTAGAAATTTAAGGCATTTGCAGCTGCTAATTTGTGTCTCACTAAACACAAGAATTCAAACAATTTTGCAGTTTAAGTTGAATTAAATCAGCTGCAGTTTGAGCTGGTACATATCAGCTGTAAAGTGATCTATGGAGTTTAACAAGTTCAGGATGAGTTTCTTTTATTGTGCCGAAACCTTCATCAATTCCTTTACCAAACAAATTTTGTGAAGAAATGAAGTTGCTGTCCTGGAGTTTTTGTGAAATTAGAATATATTTTTTCCAGTTTCAGAAGTCTGATGTGGAAAAAAAAACTCTGTCTGACAGAAGGAGAGGCTTTAAAAGTGTTTCAGTTATAATCTTTGTTGTGGTGCGTAAGAAGATTCTTTATGAAACACAGAAAGTTTAATCATAAAACTGCTGTGGATCTTCTCACTTGCATTTAATTTTCATGTCTTATTTCTGTGACTTCACCATCAGTGCAAAAGTCCCAAACTTAAAACCAACGATTACACGAGAGGAACAAACTCGTTCTGGACTAAATATTAGTGGACGGAGAGAAGAGAGAAAAGATGATTTCACTGAGTCATAATGTTACTGACAGACTCGTAATATCACTGACAGGGTCAGACTGAGGAGAGGAGTCGAGGGGGAAAACACTGAAGAAAGAAGATTTCCTGTTCATTAAACTGCACAGACTCAGAAAACCAAAAAAAAAAGAAAAACATTCATGTTTTACTGTCATTTAGGAGCAGATTTCCACCATACGGCTGAACTCACAGCTACAACAACATGATAAAGAGACCAGAAGAGTTTCACCACTCGAACAGTGTCAAATAAAGGAGTAAAGTACAAAATACAGGCTGCGTCTCAAATAGTGGCCTTGATTAAATCAGCTTTTTGACATTTAACTTGTGTTGGATTTTAAATACAGTTCATTAATTAGTTTTTATTTGAAAATTTGCCAACACTTTATTCTTTAACAGTCCTGGAAATATAACTGTAAGTAGGCGATAATACCAAGCGGCATACCTCAAATTTATACCCCAACATTATTTCCAACTAGTTTCTGAAGTTAAGCACAAGCTAGTTGGAAGTTGTATGTAGTTATGATGGAAATGTATTAAAGAAATAACCAGCTGTTTAATGCCAGATATTATTATTACAAAATATTGAGGTGAAATGCAACAAATTTTTAGGTAATTTGGGGCAATTTAAAAGAAAATTCAATTAAGTTACTTGTTAATCACCACCTACTTACTGTGACATTTGTGGACCTGTGAAAAGAAGCTTTACCAAATAATTGTACTAAATGTTTTCTGAACTCAATTTTAAAGTGATCTTTAACAAAAAAACAAAAACTGTGGAAACAATGTCCTACTTTTCAAATTTTTGTTATGAAAAATGAGAATATGATTAGAGAAAAAGCAAAGCATGATTTCATAATTCTCCATTAAAGCTGCATTAATTTGTATTTTATCTAATTTATTATACCATGTAAGCAATCCAGTTTTAGTCTCCACCAACTCCAAAACTAGGAGCTAAAAGACGCAAAGTTGGTGCCAAATCTGTTTTTGACATTACTCTGAGTAATCTGATTTGTTCTGACATGATTAGTGCAGCTTTAACAACAAAACCAAACAGTTTGAGACGCAGTCTGTGAGTTTAAGGGAACAAAACATCTGTGAAAGTAGAGCAGTGGATTTCATACATAAGTAATGCCTGTCAGTAGTAAACCAATATGTTTTTAAAAATAAACCAAAGCATTTTTTAAAAGACATTTATGCATTTAAGTCATAAATCAGTAAGTCTATAAAGTGTTTGAGAAGTGAACGAGTGCACTTAATGTTAATAATAAATCAAGGGTAAACCAGCGTGCTTTAGTGCCAAAACACAGTTTTCAAGTTGAGAGAAGCGTTTTGAATCAAGGACTGCATTTAAACTGTAAACCAGTGTGTCTGGACGTACACAATTTCTAGAGGTAAACTAACTGCATTTTATTAGTGAGTGATGCACGTCAGCGCTGTTTTTAAAAGCAAAGAAAAACTGCACACGGTTCAGAGCTGCACTGACAAACACTGATTTATTATCTTTCAAACATTCAATGGGAAAAGATTTTGATTTAAAAAAAAATGAAACAGACACATGAAGAGTTTCTACATCGACTGGACGACTAATTTAGAGGACAAGCTGCAGCTCCACGAGAAGATGAGTCGTTACGTTTATGTTTTCTGTTTTCTATCTTTATGTTTGTCAGCTGTTTTCTCTCTGGAATATTCATGTTTCAATACTTTGGCGATGTCAGAAAAACACACACACACATATATATTTTATCCGTCACTGAAGCCGGTTTGAAAGTGAAGGTGGACGCTCTGCATGCAGAGACACCTGCTGAACACACACACACACACACACACACACACACACACACACATAGAGAGAGAGAGGCTGTCAGTGTGTGTGACAGCAGCTCTCCTGGGGGTTGATGGGTAGTTGGCGGTGGGGGATTGGTGAGGTGTATTGAGGGTTCAGGTGTTCCTCCAGGGAGCAGGAAGTGTTTGTAGTCTGACAGGAAGCCTCAAGACCAAACAGCTCAGGATCATCCTGATGCACACTGACACACACACACACACACATTTACTGTGTGTATTGTAAATGTGTAGAAACATCCACAAGGCTGAAAATGCAATACCATGTTTTTAAACTGTAGGGCTAAAGGCAAAATGTGGACTTTTCACCATTTTATGGGGAAACAAGTGAAGTTTTGTGATCAATGACACCTCCGAAAAAATGGAATTTTACTTTAAAATGATGTAATCTGATTACTTAGAGGAAACTCTTCATCTGTTTTTCTTTTTTGCCCCTTGCCTTTTTTTTGGTAACCTTTAGCAATTTAACAATTTGTTGCACCTATAGGTTGAGTGTGTAGGATTTAGCAGCATCTGCAGATTGCAACCAAACTGCTGTTGTAAAATACCTCTATCTTTAAAAGAAGAGTCAGAAAATATAAATGACTGATGTCAGGACATAAAACCAATGATCTGTTGATCTTTACTGATACAGTTGTGATAGTGTAACAATGGCAGAGCCGTCAGTGCTGGAAAACATCGACTCGAACTGCAGATTCGGAGACTAAATGGCCAAAGACATGTGTTTGTCTCACTCCTGTTTCAACCTGACAAAGCCCCCGTGCACACTCAGCTCCATGAAGTAATGGTTTTCCCAGTCTGGTGTGGAGGAGTTCGACTGGTCTGACCTCGAACTCCACCCAAACCTTTGGGATGAAGTCAAACATCGACTCTAAGCAGATGAGATCAGATCCCTTACAGCAGAGAAAAAATCTGATTATGTTTGTTGGGCTGTCCACATACTTTTGGCCACTTAGTCTGTATTGTTGTTATTTTTCCTATTATTGTTGGCGCACACACACACACACACACACACACACACCTGCAGGTATGTGTTTGCCCTCCTGCTCTCAGGTTTTGTTTTGAGCTTAAAGCCAACAGCAACGCCAGAGGTCACCGAGTCATCAGGGGTCGCCGCAGGTCGCTTTTCTTCTTGTGGGGTTAATTGGTGCCAAAGAGTTGAGGTTAAACTGACGCTACACGACTCCGACCTCTCTCCTCTATCTTTACCTTACGCAGCATAACACACCTGCCGCCTGGGAGTGCAGCGGTCGGCCGGGCGGCGGGCGGGAATCATGGAGAGGAAAAAAATGACTTGTTTATGATGAAACTGTGAAGCGTGGCGAGGGGAAAAAAGGGAGGAGGAGAGTGGATGTGGACCTCCATGTTGGGCCTGTAAATAATCAATCAGAGCTCTGAGCGGCGGCGTTAAATCACCAGAGGAAGATGGGGAGCGTAGGGGAGCGCGGGGGACCGCGGCGGCGCCCGTGAACTCTAAATCTCTGTCACTGGGAGGGTTGAATGATGGTTGATTTATCTGCTGGGGAATACTGCGACTGTGTGAGACTGTGTGTGGTTTCTGAACAGGCAGACGCGTCAACAATAAATCAAATCACCTTCAGAGATCGGAGGAGTCGTGTTTTGAATCGCGTTAACATCCGCACACACCCCCACACATCCAGCTTCAAACAAACGTATGTACAATAAAAACCAATTATGCGGCAGAGCTGAAATGAGCACGACATCAAAAAAAAAACAGAAGAAAAGCAGTAGAATGAAGCAGTCCGACGCGCTCGGCGAAGGCGATTGTTTGCTTAATAAAACGAGATGGAGCGACCCCTCGGCGACCTGGCAGATGGCCCCGTTTTGCTGCCTGTTTAGACTTCGAAGGCATCGCAGCCTGGCGGCGGCGCTTTGATGTTCCCTGTGTGATTCTGGAGGGTGGATGTTCACATCACACACGCCGCAATAAAACAAATGACAAGTCATTTAGTCTCATATTCAGCCGTCGAGTCTTCTCTGCCAACAGGGGCGAGATAATCCCACAGCAGCTTTCAGGAAGTTTCTAGAAACGAATAAAGACATTGAATGAGGCAGATTTCTCCACCAGGAAGTTTGATTTCTGGGTAGTAAATGCCAGAGATTACAAAGACTGACTTTTTAAAAACTAAAACTAACAGACTAACGACAAATGTGCTTCAGCATGAAGAAAAATCATCAAATATGATGAGGACACGAGGTGACTTTCATCCTGCTGCTCTGACGGGAGAAGAGAGAAGACTTGGCCAAGAAAACTCTCCAGTGGAAAAATGTCTGAAAGACTAAAAATGATAATCAACGTCTCTGTTGGATGGCTATTTGGATTTTATCAAAACTCATCAGTTTGGTTCTTTATGGGTTATTTTTCATTACAAAAGTGTTTTGAACATCATGTTTCTGGAGTTTACAACAGCAGAATCACTATAAACTCAATATTATCTGACTGAAAACAAACTAAAGGTTTAACTCTCAACCCAGTTTTGTACTATTATGTGCTCCAGAGATTAACGTAAAAAAAAAAAAACTGTCTGATATTTAATCACATTCATTGTTTTCCTTGCATGTTTCACAACACACGTGAATAAAGCTGATTTGTACTGCGAGCCGGTGAAACAATCTCTCTCCACAGGCTGATTTCTTGCTTTGTTTTAAGACTCTTGGACTCAGTGAGAGACTAAATGACTTGTTAGGGAGATTGTTAGCAGAGCACTCTCTCACTGTGCCTCTCCTTTCATCCATCCAGGCTCAGCTGGTGTGCATCACTACAGGTGAAATCTCACATTACCCTCAGCAGCTATTAACACCAGCCTCAGAATGAATGAACTACCAAACCAGCTCGCTTTTTACTGGCGCAAATTATCACCGGTAATGTGCAGAGCCTCGGGTTGTAATTAGAGTTTCTCCGCTGTGCGATGTGGAGTGGGTGTTGGTGGACTGAGGCCCATACAGGTGTCATTAATCCTGCGTTCCTGTGCGACTGCAGCACCGCGGGAAGCGGCGCCCACCTCCCCCGCTGCACTGAGCCAACAGGTTTAATAAATACTTCTGCTAAACGTCAAACGGCTCGGCCTCACACTGAGGAGGTAAAGAGGTGGGAACTAACGAGAGGTGACGCTGACCGGAGAGCTCTTCCTTCAAGCTCGAGAACACAGCGGGGTAACATTCACCACGGTTACCACAAATAACACACTGAAACCAGCCCAGCTGTGATGTGTGGAGGTGGAGCGAAGAAACTGCTGCTCTGAAACCACAGCACACATTTTTACCAACGCATCGTTTATAGATTAAGCTTTAAAATCTTCTGTTGTGGGAAGATTTTAACTGATTTTTTTGTTCATTTGTTTTCTAAACGAGGTGTTGAATGACACGCCGTACGAGTCGTCTCCTGTTACTGTGGAAAACGCCAGTTCCAGAGTGACAGGGACGCTGGAAGTTGCGTCCAAAATTCACGCAAGGCATCTATATGTCGTTTTCAGAGTCACTGACAATCAAACTATTCAGTCATTTAGGTATGAGGATCTTCAGCACGACTTCCCAACAACTGGTTGCCATATTAATATCAAACTGTGGACATTCATGTTCCCCAAATGATGAAACCTGTTGATTTTGATGACCTCCCTGATCTGATTCCTTCTTCATCATCAGGACAAATTCTCTAAACTTAACTTCTAACGACCTCAACAAGGTAACATATCTGCAGAACACATGGGTGGATTTTGATGAGATTAACCATGAATATTCATGCTCCCCAGAAGATGAGGTACAAAAAAAATGGTGAACACCAGATCTGATGCTTCTGCTTTAACTCAAGAAATATCAAAATCCGAGTAGCAGCTTGCCGTGTCATTTACTGATCTGATTCCTGCTCCCCAGAGGATGAACCCCCTATTGATTTGTCTTAACCTTCCCTCTCGCACCACATTCAGGACAAACTTTAAATTCTTATCTCGTAAGGCTGAGAGAAGAGTTTGTATTGTGGCGTATAACGAACTGAGAATGATTTTTTTTAAATGTTTTTTATTCATCAGTTAATCGTTTAGTCTCTAAAAAATAAAAATATGTGAAAAATGTCTAAATTTTCCAGAGCCTACGGTGAAGTTTGTGAATGTTTTGTCAGACCAAAACCAAAGATATTCAGTTTAAAGTGATAAAAAAAAACGGATAAAAACAGCTCATTTTCACTTCAGTGAAGCTGGAACCCGAATAATGTTTTTTTGATTTGAACACCTGACAGGAGAAGCTAGTGGGAGTTTAAACTTTCAGACTTTTCACATGTGAACGTCTGTTTGTCTGTTAAACTAAAATCAGAAAAGGGAAATTTATTTATTTTTTTACACACGAAAACCAAAAATTGAATGTTTTCATGTGACTTTTTTTTTTTTCTGTGAGAATAAATTTATCCGTCACTTTCATGTTGAGTTTTCATTCCTGGTATACTACTGACAAGAGCATTAATAATAGAATTGGTAGTTTGATACTCATCCACTGAAGCACTTAAGAACCCCTTCGGTTCTGAATAGATTGGTATCGGTTCACCTCGAATGGTTTTGTCCCCTCGTGAACCCAGATTCAAGTGTGTTGTAAAGTTGTAGAGGAGAGAAAAAAATAATAAAAAGTCTTGTGTTTGTAACTCGGCACCGTTGGTGATGCTCAAGAGTCCAGGTTCCTGCAGTGTGACGGCCAACGCCGCGGCGCCGTTTCTCTGTACATGCGAAGGTTTTTAGTCCATCAATCCGACGTTTACATGAAGATCTCCAGACAGCACGACAGCCACGGATCCACACTTACAGCCACAGCAGTTTCCTCTGTCACTGTTTGTAGTATTTACAGCTCTGTACACTGAAAAAAGGACCTCTTCACGGCAAGAAAATGAACAGACCTGAAAAAGTTCTCAACAGCAACTCCGGAGGTTTTGAAAACAGCCGCGTTTTTCTGCGAATGTCTCGTCGACAAGCTGTTTCTGATAAAAACGAGCCCGGTTGATTTGATGCAACTCAGTTCAAAAATGTATTCCCCGGAGGCTCCGAAGTCGACAGAGAAAAATGATAAAGAAAAAGCAAACAAATCCAAATAAAAATCAGGATAGATAGCATTACACAGTATACTTAAGTAGGATTTACAAGATGTTGTTTTCCTTCTCCCCCCGAAGGTGTTTTTTCTTTTTCTGTTCCAACACAGCGACATAGCCTAAAGCAACGCACAAAAATCCAACTCAAATACGTGAGTAGCTAAATAGTTTCCCATTAAATTATCACAACGATGTGGTGTAGTTTACATTCCTTCCGCAGCAGCAGGAGCCGCGTGTTTTTCTTCAATTGATTTTAATTAATTCTATTTTACATTTGATTGGTTTCTAGAGGGGGGTGGTGGCGGCGGTGTCAGTGGGGCGAGGTGGGCGAGGGTCTAAAGCCTTGTACGGTGGATGCAGTTATAAAAAGGAAGAAGGGGCGTCGGTGCTGCGGCACAGCGAGTAATAGGCACAGGGGGCGGCAGTGAAGGGACGGGACAGGTGGTGGCGAGCAGCGACGGGGATGATGAAGAGGAAGGGGTCGGGGGTTGGGGGGTGGTGGTTAAGGTGGAGAGCTGCGCCCTCACAGGTAGATCTCCCTCTTGGAGGTCTGGCCGGTCGGAGTGGTGGCCGAGTGGTACTCCACCGACTGGCTCAGTGGGATCTCCTCCAGCCCACAGTCTTTACCGGACGAGTCTCCGCCCCCTGGGTAGGCACTGCTGTAGGGCGTCATGAACCGCATGTTGGCCACTTTGGAACTGCTGCTGCCGCCACTTCCTGTCCCGCGCTCCTCTGTCGTCAGGGGCTTGGGGCTGCCGTTGGCCATCAGCTGCTCCTGCCCATCCATCTCCTGGTAAGGCACAAAGGTGGAGAGCTTGGGGGCGTTCTTGGGCACCTTGCGGGTGGGAGAAGGCTGGCCGGGCATCCAGCAGGAGTCGGAGTGGCCGAACTCGGTGCACTCGTGGGTGCAGTTACCGGTCATCGCCACGTCGGGAAGAGGCCTGAGGTCTGCAGAGACAAAGAGACAAAGAGAAAGAAAAGGATGAGACATCTGGAAACAACAACAGAGGATTAAAAGGTCTGAGATGGACATGAAGCTGATGAGTTCTCTCGGGAAAAAGAGACATAGACCATAATCACACTGCCGCCATCTTCCTCCGATGTCAAGCTCAGGGTTGCAAGTCGTTTTAACAAAGGAAATCTGACAAACTGCTATCATTTCTCAGCTCTCTGATTGAGAAGCAACTGAAAAGACGACTTGTAGTAAAATCTGGAGGGACACCAGTTATTTCAAGGGACAAAAACATATGTGATAACCGATTAGCTACTGTTAGAGCTACATTAACATTAGCTTCTGAAAATGTTACACAATATGACGAGAGGTATAAATTTGTCCAACACATTTATTTTAGCTTGGAAGTAAAACACACTGGATGTAAATGGATCGAAGTTGCAACGTAACGTTTCGATTCACTATGTTTGTACAACTTGCAACCTTGATACCTGCAGTACGACATTTGAGCTTCCCACCTTGAGTGTGACTTTAAAGGAAAACGGCCGCAGTGTGAAGATGGTCTGTAAAATTGTGTTTTTTGGCCTTTGCAATCACGTCATCCAGCAGACACACAAAGCAACAACATCGAAGTTCAATATTTGTCTTTTGGCTCTGTTTGGTCTCCACCAACTCCTGAGGAAAATATCTCTGTCTCTTTAGCTGCTAAATGCTCCACAATGTTCGCCAGCTAGTCTCTAACTGTGTCTGTCTGCTGTAAACGAAGTAAAGCTTAAGAGTTGATCCTAGAAAACCCTTCACACATAACAAAACTGTGACTGAACTTTGACCAGATTTGGACTCTAGATTGGACAGACTGGTGAAGAAATTGGTGAAGAAAGGACAGATGGATTATGGGAGTTGTTCAAACGTTTCAGGAAATAAGATTTATCTTTATTTTATTTTGTCAGTTTGTCTTCTTGTCTTTGGTCCGTCTGTATCTATTGATATTTTTCATGTTTATTTCTGTGTCGTCTTGTTTGTTTGTGCTCTGTGATTTTTGTTTTAATGCCTGGCTGCAGTAGAAATCCCTTTGAGACAATACATTTAAGAGTTAAAGTTGACTGTAAATAGAAGTGTGTTTGACAGAAGACAGATAAAAAGGTTTCCAGTCACAAATATTGGTATTTCTGTGTGCACAGATCTGTGTAAATGTTGCTTCCCCCCCCCTAAAAACCAACAAAACCTGAGAGCAGTGTCACAGTTCAGCATGTGTACAGGCTGGCAAGAATGAGGAGATATCATTATCCCTTTATCCACACACACACACACACACACACACACACACACACACACACAGCTCTCCATTTGAGGGAAATTAATTAAAGCGCAGTGTGTATTTTTAAAGTCACTAATAGTTCACAAAGTGCCAGGAATGTCGCTTAATTTGTCGCTGAAATTTGGAAACCACATATCAAACGGTGCGGGCGCTGAGCGTGAAACAGGATCAGCTGATTTAAGGGTGGAAAAAAAACACGCTCGGATTCGTTAAAACGTTAATTATGTTGCACAAACAGCCAATTAAGGCAAAATAATAACAACGTTTTTCATTTACCTGCAAGAAATGACGGGATGAAAGGTGACAGAGACAGAGGATGTTTTATAAAATATTTAATTTCTGTCTTCTGTGAATATGAACGTTGGGATTTCTCCCCTTCAGTTCCTCGTTTTCTCCTGTTTCCTGACTCTAATCCTGAGCCTCGGAGACAGACAGGCGGACGGACAGACAGGAGCTGACAGACAGATGGATGCAGGGCTGAGTTCGCATTTAAAAAATCACAGCTTAGAATTGAAAAAGGTCAGAGATGGAAGCAGAAATATCAATGCGTATGCAGAAAGTAACCTTTCTTCTGTGCGTGACATTAGATCATTCTTTGATACCGGAGGCTGGAGGCTGGAGGGGGAGCGGAGGGGGTGCTGGTTCTCCGGGGGAATGGCGCTTATTTCCCAAAATGCCCTCTGCTTCATGCATAATTTAAATTCATTGCCTCCTTTTTGCAAAAGGAGCTACAGTCGGCTTTTCTGTCTGTTTGCGGGTTGATGTGTACATTCTAATCCCGCGGAGTGCTGAGTAGCGACCGCGCTCCGGCTCTTTTTTTTTCCCCCTCCCCTCCCCACATTCTCACGCCCGCCGCTGCCGTGGATTTGAGTTTTTAAGCACTTCCCATGCAAAAGCAAGGTGCTTGCAAAAATGTTAAGTCATGTGCGAGAGGCTGCCGAGTTCAGAGCGGCTGTTTAATAAGTGCTTTGCCTCTGAACGTCGTGTCAGCAGGAGGCTTATAGAGCACGGATGCCCTCGGAGCTGCATGGCTGAACAAACTCTAAACTTGACTCACAACGGAACAATGAGAGAGGAAGGACTCAGCAGACAAAGTTCAGCCGGACTGAAGCCTGCAGGGAAACTTTGTGAACAGCAACTGTGACCTCTGACCCCTGAGCTCGTGCCTAGAAATGCTGTTGGAAACTTTCTGACCTTCATGGTTAGATAAAGGATAAGTTTAGCCTGAAAAACAACTCTGTGTTTTTTGAGTATCAGTTGTCTTTGCGCTCCCCTCCTCACTTCAGTTATATGGAAGAATTATCCAACCTTTATTCAAGAGCGTAGATTTTCAGTTTGAGAGCATGATTTCATTCCTTTTCAGTGACACAGCTCCTTCTCGTGCTCAGATTTATTCTCCTCATGCTCACATTTTGTGCTCGCGCTGAGATGTTTGCTGCTTTCTTTCAAAATGTGTGCTTGAACTCAAAAATCACATGCTTGTGCTCACACATCTTCTTCTAGCACACAAAAATTTTGCGCGCATTCAAATATGTCCTGTGCTCAGATCTAAAGTCTGCGCGCTCAAATTTAATGTGCACGCACTCAGAACAAGCACCTCCTCTCCAGTTGAGGAGTCTGCTCAGACTCAAGGCTGTCCCTCCCTGCACTCAAAATATTGTGTTTCACCAGCCAATAGGGAGACAGCTAGAGTGTGGACCAATCAAATGACGGATGCCGCCTTGGGTGCGTTCCTTCACACTTTTTTTGAGCGCTCCGTAGGGGCGGGTATATGGTCTGTTTGTAAAACTGCTTCTCTCAAAATACACCAATTTACCAAATTATGTGGTTCACTGTCTGATAACTGAACAGGTCCATCACTCAACAAATTATAGAGAAATGTCACGGTGTAAAAAATCACCACGACGGTCAGCCCTCCCGACCGAGACTTCAGTGAACTTTCCCCCCAGAAAACAGCCTCCCTCCCCGCCAGTGAAAGAGTCAGACAGTCTCCTGTTTACTGATGGTGATTATGTAATTATGTAATTCAGAGAAAAACGTAGGATGTTTGGTGGGTCAGGATCTCAATCACAACACATTATAACAGCATCAATATGATTCTAAACAGTCAGCAGGTACATGTTTAGATTAACAGGAGGACACGGGGAACCCGTTGAAAAAAACACACACGTCATCTTCATGACATGTACCGTCACGCGGGCGCCGGCTTTCTGTGTGAATACTCTGGTTCGTCTTTTACGCCAGAGCTGCTCGGCTCTGTGTGAACAACCAACGGCGGAGAATTGGTGAACCGCCGCTGCGGCGATAATGTGGCGACTCTGTGTGGTTTAAAATGCAACATCTGGCAGTGTACTTAACCACTCGACTATCTTAACATTCATACGCTGTTGTGAGTATTTATACTATATAACATATATCTGCTAATATTAAATTGAAAAAAATCTAAACTACGATAACTCTTTTTAGGATTACTTAAGATGAATTATACATAAATATGCTGGCGTCTTAAATAGGTGACGATTCAAATAGCTGGCTAATATGGTAAATTGGTGTATTTTGAGAGAAGCAGTTTTACAAACAGACCATATACCCGCCCCTATGGAGCGCTCAAAAAAAGTGCGAAGGAACGCACCCAAGGCGGCATCCGTCATTTGATTGGTCCACACTCTAGCTGTCCCCTATTGGCTGGTGAAACACAATATTTTGAGTGCAGGGAGGGACAGCCTTGAGTCTGAGCAGACTCCTCAACCGGAGAGGAGGTGCTTGTTCTGAGTGCGTGCACATTAAATTTGAGTGCGCAGACTTTAGATCTGAGCACAGGACATATTTGAATGCGAGTGAAATTTTTGTGTGCTAGAAGAAGATGTGTGAGCACAAGCATGTGATTTTTGAGTTCAAGCACACATTTTGAAAGAAAGCAGCAAACATCTCAGTGCGAGCACAAAATGTGAGCATGAGGAGAATAAATCTGAGCACGAGAAGGAGCTGTGTCACTGAAAAGGAATGAAATCATGCTCTCAAACTGAAAATCTACGCTCTTGAATAAAGATAGGACAGTTCTTCCATAAGTTACACTCTGTGTGTTTGTGTTTGTCTCATGTACGAGCTCTCTGACACTTGTCAGAGTGGAGCGTCTTTCTCAGGGGAGCCATCTTTGAGCAGGTGATGTTTATGAGTACAAGGTGAGATAAACAGGAAGCGAACCCTCTGTTCAGTCAGTCCTGTAGTGACACGATGGGATCAAACTGTTGCTTCAGCTACAACCTGCCTGTGATACGCCTTATCTCCAATAAAAGCATGTCACACATATGTCACATACATATACTCAGACTAAGATTTATATATATAGATATTATAGTAATATAAATGTACGTTTCTACTCTTTTTCCCCACTTTTGACATGTTTTTATAGTAGTTGCACGTTAGCACTAATGTGTAAATACATACAAATGAGAGATTTTTTTGTAATGCTAAAATAATTTTCGGGGGAGAATTTTGTTTTTATGTGTGAAACCAAGTGAAAAGAATTTTTAGGAAAAATAATTTACAGTTTTAATTTTTTTTCGTGTTATTTGTAAGAAGCAGAGTGAAAAAAAAGTTTTGGTAGAAAACATTTTTCAGAACTTTTCCTTTTTTTCATGTGTGACACAAAGTCAACCTTTTGTTTTGTTTTGGGGTTTTTTTAGGAGAAAAAAACACATTCCTGCAAATGTTTCACAATAAAAGACATTAAATTAAAGGTTTCTGTCCACTGAAAATTTGCCAAAAACAACATGACACTGAAACGGCAAAGTTTCTGTGAAAAAAAAAAAGCCTTTTAATGTGAAACTTCTATGTGCATACTACAGCAGGAAGCGTGGTGTAATCGACAAGAGCTTACCTGAGGTTGAAAACAAAATGGCGATATACTGATAGAATTAGTGGAAATGTACATTTTAGATAAACATGGAGGAGCTGTAGAGTGTGTTAACACAGGACGATAATGTCATAAAGTTTACTGACAAAAACGGGAAATTTGAAATATGACATAATCCTGTTTCAAATAAAATCCACGTCACTATTCAAGAATTTGCAGAGTTTGTTTCTATATTTCTATAGAGACAGGAAGTCATTAGTTTTAATGTATTTTACATGAAAGTATGAACACAAGCTGTCAGTATGAGCTGACTGAACCAAAACTTCCTCAATATGCACTCGACATATGGCTCAATATATAACAATCACTAATTATAAAACAGAGACTGGGGGCCAATCAGAGCGTGACCCTCAGCGCGGCGATCTGTAGCTCTAATCACAGGATTTAGCGGCGGGCTGATGGGGGTCGTGTTTGTCCTAATTAAGCACAAGAACAAATTGGCTCCGGTTTGAGATGGAGCTAATTGGCGAGCATGACAGGAGGAAGAGTTTGGGCGGTTAGGGTGGGTTGTGGCTAAGATGTAAAGATCAATAACGATTTTGGCTAATAAGGCCTTCCTCTAGTGGTGGACACGAACGGGCTTCCACCGCCGCCGCCGCCGCTGCTCGCCTGCAGCCTGGATCATCATCAAAGGAGATATGAAGGCTGATCAGATGCTGACGAAGCAGTGTTTACTGCTGCTTCCCTTTCATTACTGACTGCAGCTCAAACATCCAATCATCTGACACCTCTGTCACCTCAACAATTAAACACGCTTGCATCACACACATTCTGTTGGAACGTTTCGTCTTTCTTTTTAATGGCCGTTTTCTTTTGGTACCTTGATGAAGTCTTGTTTTTTTGTGCTGTTATAATCTATTAATTGTTTTGTTTTTTAAAGGCCATGTTAGTCGATAGATCTACATTTTGTTCCAGGGTGAGACACCTGAACAACAACTGGCCAGGGGTCCATTAAAATTAAATTAATTGCTGTCAAAGGACGCAGGTGTTGTGTGTATGGCCGCCACAAGCTGTTCAGTGTCCCACACTTCTAACCACTGCATACATGCAGCTCAGTATCCACAGGAATTACATCCATGTTGGGCAATTCTGTCACAATTTACTACTAATATTAACCTGTTAACCAGAAATGTTAATTAGGAGTAAACTCATGTGTTTAGTAATGATTTAGTAATGGTGCTTATGATAACTACAGTACTAATGTATACACTGATAGTTTGCAAAGATGCTATTAACATGAGTTAATGTAGTAATAAGCATTAACTAACAAGTTAACTAATGTGTGAAAGTATACAGTATTCAATAGTCAATAAAGATGCTATTAACATTTGTTACCATAGCATTAAGCATTAACTAACAGTTAATGTACAGTCACTTATGTTTTCTAGTAGTCATTTACTAATGCTGTTTGTTAAATAACTTAGTTAATAGTTTATAAAGATGCTATTAACATTAGTTAATGTAGTAATAAAGTAATTAGCATTAACTAACAGTTAGATAACTCTTGACTAATGTGGATTTCATGTTCACCAAATTTATAATTTATACATTATATTAATAGTTAATGAAGATGCTGTTAACATTAGTTAATATAGTAATAAGCATTAACTAACAGTTGATTAATATAATAGGCATTACGTAACTGTTACTTAACAGTTAACTAATGTTTCCCATCAACATTTACTTATTCTTATATTATTCATGTTAACTAAGGCACTAATTTATACATTATTTGATATTAAAATGCAGATAAGATAAGTTAATATAGTAATAAGTGTTAAGTAACGTCAATTAATACAATAATAATCATTAACTAACAGTTAATCAACAACATATATGTATGGTAATCATTTGCTAATGGTGTTCATGTTAACTAAGTTACTAACATTATTTAACAGTTAATAAAGATTCTGTTAACATGAGTTAATATAGTAATAAGCATTAACTAACGGTTGATTAATACAATAATAAGTATTAACTGTTAGTTTTACAAAGGAGAATACATTTAACATATTTTTGTTAGCAGCTCCATCATCAGTGTGTTCAGTCTGTACGTGTCACATCAGTGGTTGTGATGAACATGGCGGATGTGGCGGTAGCTCTGGTCGCTGATGTTGGGTTCCTCATCAGTACTTGAGGGAAATTTGAAAAGTTCTACGGTAACCCCTGGAGGAGGAAGTGCTATCTCTCCTCTCTCCTCAGCACCCTCAGCGAGGCTTGGCGGCGGCGGCGCTGTCACAGGGCCGTAACGTTCGGATTCAAGGTTGCCTCTATTAGTCAAGGCTGTTTAAAATGGAGTAGCCCTCCTGAGTTTTTCCCCCTGTAGCCCTTATCTGCACTCCTGAGTTCCAGTTAACCCCAGGGACCCTCGCTCGCCCTGACGGCCTCTCTCTCTGCATAATACACTCCGCTACCTTGGTCACCATTTTCCGGTCAAACTAATTAGATTTCAGAGTCCCCGCTTGGGAAGATGTCAGTGGTATGAAATGAAAATAATTTCCAGATGAGTATCTGACATTTTACGCTGTCGACTAGAGTAAAGAGCCCGGGCGGATTGGCTCCCTCTTTCCCTTTCCCCCCTCCTCCTCCTCCTCCTCGTCCTCCTCCTCTTCTTCCTCTTCTTTTCCGCTCCATCACTTTAGTCGCAGAGATATGCTAAATCCTCGTGCTTCCCCTCTCGCTGCTCAGTCCTCGGTGATAAATGGAAGCGAATGTACACAAAAGAGAGCTCCTATTTTTTCTGCTTCTGCTTGAAGTGTTAATGTGTTTAATTACTTTGAAGCTCGCTCGTGTGTGTGTGTGTGTGTGTGTGTGTGTGTGTGTGTGTGTGTGCGTGCGTTCATGATGCAGTTTAAGCTGCAGCAGGAAAACCTTCAATTAATGCCTTTTCTCTGTCGATGACAATAGCTCCAATTTATCTTATAGGAACAATAGAGGAGTGAGAGGAGGTGCAACTACTCTGAACGCTCAAAGACATCCAGGAGAAAGCAAACGACATGCTGCTGCTTCCCCCGCTGCAATCAGTGCTGACGCCAACAGCCCACACACACCAGCATACCTTAGTTTTAAAGACATGTTAGACTCATTCCCTGGAGGATGTAACCATGATGCAGATACATGTCTGTTCTTCAACATGTTAGGGTGCTCGTACTGTCGGATCAGGTGATATGACATCTGAAATATCTGTCCTGACAGGGAGACAGGTCAGACGTGACGCTGAAACCTGACCAAAGATAGCTCATGAAAACAACAAGACATCCAGGATGAGGAAATTCAACAAACATCCTCCAGTAGATACAGAACAAGCTGATAAACAGGACAAAACACGTCTGTTAGAAACAAGAAACACCAAACCGACTTCAAAAGACCAGCAGCAACGAGCAACGAACAATGTTAAGGAACTTATAAAGATTATCTTGGCCAAACTTGTTTTTCCCACCAGTTCTTAAATCATAAACACAGGAGAGAAAACAATTTAGATCAGACTTGGGGGGGAAAAAAATGGATCACCAGGAAACTAAATTCTTCACTTGGCCCTCAGGGCTTCCGTAGGCGGTGGTGTACAAGCGACAGACGCTTTCATTTCATTGTTGATTTCTTGAGGGATTCATATGGTGCATGAATCTCACACAGGATTCAGACTGTTAATAACATGGCAGACAGTAAGTGTTGTGCTCTGTACAGTAAACAGGACACAGTTCCCATCAGTCGTCTGTACGGCCACACCGTCAGGAAACATGTTTCTACCAACTGTGCTTCATTAAATCTGTTTGTTTGTTGTTCACAGGTGTCATCACCGGTGTAAGCACACATCCGTCGCTGCCCTCATCTCAAGCACGCTACCTGTAAACGCTTCATTAAGACAGCTCCTTTATCAAATTATCAGGTTCTCCTAATGTGTCGCAGAACCTCACCTGCTCCTGAAGAACAGAAACCTGAAGTGGAGCTCCACCTTCATATCGTGTCATGACCTCAGACTCTATAATGTTCCCACCAGACATCATATTTAGTTTAGATTTGTCTCTGAAAGAACAACAGTGTTGTTTTCTACTGACACACACACACACACACACACCGCTGTAAACCTCAATCTGTATTCATGGTCACACTCCACCTCAATACAAATCCTCAGTTCAGTGATGCACACACACACACACACACACTCACACACTCCTGTCTCACTTGTTCTATCCATCAGAGGTTCAGTGTGTTCCCGGTGTGTCGGTGTGTGATGCTCTCTGATTTTACAAGCTGTTCCAAAAACTATTACATAGCCTGACTTTAAAATGATCGGCAACAATAAAACACTGTAATTATCAAACTGAACTTTCCAACATAATCAAAGAGATAACACGGATTAAAAATTCATTATCGAGGTACAAATATCTACATCACTCTGTCCAAAGTCAGATATCCTGACTAATATTTGGATTGTGACGACAGTTGGTACAGATATTAATAATCAACATGAGATTAATCTAAAGAACTGGTGACTTTTCATGTGTCACCACTCGCAGGTCATAAATGGACTAAAGTTTATGGTCAGATCTGTTTTGTCAAGTAGTTATCCTCAAGTATAAACAGCTGTCCACATCATTTTTTATATTTATTCATTTGGACTGCCAATGACTGAGAGCCTTCGAGCCAATCACAATCAAGTGTTCTCCAGGACCGTGTTGATTTAAAAAGACAGTATTTACGCCCTTGACAGATGGTCGTGCTAACGCTTTTAGCTCATCAGCTACAGTGAAGATTTCAGCTTAATATAGGTTGGAGGCTGATCTCGGGGCTTCTGCAGACTGTGATTACACCAGAAGAGCTGTATGGAGACATCTGATGTTTCTTTGGTTGTTTTTTCCGTAAAACAAGTCTCCAGCTACTTCAGTTGTTTAGCAAAATGCTGCAACTCTGTTTTATTGTGAAGCTCCAGAAATGTTTTGTGGACTACGAGACGTCACCTGACTTTATATCAGCATGGAGGGAGGAGATGATGACGCCATAAATCTGCTTAGAAGTCCTCAGAAAAGACGCTGCTTTTATGTGCAAAAACTTGCCTTAGAAACATCATGTTTTTAAGTTTTCTTCAGTATCGAAGTAATCCAGTGATAGTTGTCTGTACATATGTGAGTACACTGCAAACGGTAAGTGCTAATAGCTAATTCAGCAATGTTTTAATGGTGTCTTAGAGTTTGTTTCTTATTTTTCTTGTTTTTCTGTTTTAAATCAAGTCTCCAGCTACTTCAGTTGTTTAGCAGAATGCTGCAACTCTGTTTTACTGTGAAGCTCCAGAAATGTTTTGTGGACTACGAGACTTCACCTGACTTTATATCAGCATGGAGGGAGGAGATGATGACTTTGACGAGTTTTAATTTTTTTTGCTGAGCTCTTCCTTAAAGAGTCAGGGTGTGGTTAGCCTAACTTAGAATAAAGACTGGAAGCTACCCTGGATTTGTTTAAAGTTATGAAATACACCTACATACAGCTTTAAAGCTTTCAGATGAACACTTTGTGGTTTGAGAAGGAGTTAACTGTTGGAATTGTTATATACTATTCCTTAAAACATGTCCATTTCCTCCTTGTTTTTCTCTTCTTTTTTAATCCCGGAAACATGTTGGTCGCTCTGCTCTGCTCGCTGCCCTGATTACAGCAGGAAATACAACTTTTTATTCAGACGTAAATTCAGGTTTTTGCTGATGGCTAGAATGTTTTGGTATTTATCTTCTTTATTTCTTTTCCTTTGTTTCCTGCTTCCTTTTCCTCTTTTCTTTGTTTGCATCTCCCTTCATCACTCCATCTCCTCCCTCCTCCCCCTCTCTCTCTCTCTGACCCCCCAGTCTGGCTCGGTGTTGAAACCTTGCCGGCTCTAATTAAACTTTGGGCAGATTAGAACTTTGCCTTGTCAGTCTTTATTCATGCTTAAACAAGTTATTACTTTTTGAGAAATTAAATTAGCCGGCAATTAATTAATCGACACAGAGCTGGGAAAGAGGACGAAGGGGAGGAGGGACGGAGGCAGGGAGGGAGGCAGGGAGGGAGGGAGGTGAGGGGGAGATGAAAGTGGAGAGAAGACAAAAAGGTGGGGAAAGAGGAGTCGGGTTTGGCAGAAAATGAAGGAAAAGGAGACATAGATTTGTCTCAAAGACGGAGGGAAAGAAAAAAGGAATTATAGATATTTAAATGTCACTCGTTCTTTCACTAATTAGCAGGAGAGAGAGATGAAGATGAAGATTGTTTGTTTTTTTTTCTCAAACATCAACATTTGATGCTTTCAGAAGTCAAAACTACACCCCTCCTCCTCCTCCTCCTCCTCCTCCTCCTGCAGTTATTAGACAGACATCTACTCCTTCCTCCTTACTCGTTTTCCAAATCCAAAATTAATTCACCCTCTGACTCTTTCTGAAGGCAGAACAAAAACCAAACAGGCAGAAAAAAAGAGAAATAAAAGAGTCTCGACTTTGATTTTTCTTCTTTTGCTTCTCGCTCCGATGGGTTTTCTCTGGTTTTTTATCTAACAGTGGCGGCAGCGTCTCCTCCTGCTCCTGCTGGTGACATCGACGTATTGACTGACATGTTTAAAATTAGTCTCCCCACCTCCCTCCTCCTCTACCTCCCCACTGCTTCCTGTGAGGTATAAATCCATTTCCTGCTTTAAAACCCCCGGTGTCCACCCAACCAGCAGTCCACCGTGTGAGGGTTTATCTGACCTCGTCACGGAGCAATGGAGGGAGGAAAGAGTGGAGAGAAGAGAGGAGGTGGAGAGGAAAATGTCTGTCTGACTGCAGGTCGGCCATGTTGGAGAACTTGCTGTGGTGGCTGTGTGCTGCCTTTACTTTCTGTTTTCGAACATATTTTAATCAGCTCGTATCTAAAAAGTCTGTCCTTCTTTACGTCCTTTACTGCATTTTCTGTCGGACACGAACTGAAACTAAAACCCCCAAATCTGATTCACTATTATCCAAAAATACATTTGGTCAGAATTGTTTCAAAATATCATGTTTCTCCTTCTTTTCCGTCCAGTTTTCTTTTTCCAATCGACAGAATAAAACATGTCCGCTAACCACATACAAGTTCAATTTGTTCAAGTCATATGTGTCACATCGGCGTGACAGCCGACAAGCCAAAGACCACTGTTCGTGCCTATGTTTTAACATTTGTTTGCGTGACATCACTGGACATTTTTAATGACACTTCAATAAAAATTTTCCAGCTTCGTTTTTTGGCAACAAAACCAGGTATTTTAAGTCCGGACATAATGTTTTTCTAACCCTAACCAAGAGGTTTTTGTGCCTTAACCTAACCAAAGAAGGTTGCCAAGCCAGAGACCACTGTTCAAGACTGTGTTTCAACACTTGTTAGCGTGAAACCACTGGATATTTTCAACAAGAGTCACAACCAGGTACTTTAACATGATCTCTACCAAGTTATTTACGTCTCTAAACCTAACCTTACTTTACCTAACATTATCTATGTACCTTGTATCTCCAATTGTAAATATGGTGCCCTGTAGAGGACAAATAGAGGCACCTCTTTGTTATGTTTTCATACTATCTATATATTAAATGTCTTCCCTCTATGATATATATTCTTGTGTGTATATACTAGTGGATTGCTTGTTTTCATTCACTTCCTGACATGATCAGAACATCAAAATATAGATCCTATATGTCTCACGTATGTTTGGTGAAGGCGATGATGATGGTGGAGCACCAGTAGGCCCGTTTTTTTATTATAAACGTATTCTTTAAAATTGCACATTTATACATATTTATTCTCATGGTTATGACTCGTGTAGGATAAGTTTCCCCAAAATATTTTTATTTTAGGCCTCTGGTACAATATATTAATATTTCCCGTCTGGCAACGCTGACCCAACCGCCCCCAACTCCTACCACACTAGAGGGTCCACTCAAGAAGTTACACTAGAGGGGCAACTACAGCGTCTCGATCAGGCGGCTGTATCTGACGCGTCGAAAATTGAACCTAAAGCGTCGTTTCTGGGTTTTGCAGAAAAGTTGCATGGGTTTCATAAACTTTCCCAAAAATTCCACCGTGCACATTTGAGATGTTTGGAAACTCTGGGATCTCTGCTAGAATTTAAAATCAGGTCCTGAAGATTGAGCACCATAATTGAGCCCAGTGTGTCATTGTTGCAGTAACTGCTGCGAGTGTTGTTTCATCAGAAGCTCAGCGTGATGCAACGCCGCTTTGCCACCGGCGCCATCCTGACCCGTATGTTCACAGAGACTTCCGGCACCTCGTCCAAGCAGCATCTGGTCTAAAGTCAGGAGGAAAACTGCTCCTGGTTATAATTAATTAACGATCTGCAGCACTACACTGGACAGCTTTATAGAAACCACCCGGACATCAGATCGGCGATGCGGCTCCAGAGCAGAAAGAACCGACCCGATTCTTTATTTGTAGCATTTTGTCTTTGAGAGCGCGGCCGAGAACGAACCAAAGCAAGTGCAATAGAAAGCGCCTGAAGCTATATCAAATACAATAACACAGCAGCTTCTCCTGGCCATTAATATTTGACCACTGCACCCTGCAGTGTGTGTGTGTGTGTGTGTGTGTGAGAGAGAGAGAATATATGAGTGTGTGAGAGAGAGAGGTCATTAAAGATGCTGAGGAACATGGCTTGTGTTTGCTTTGAATGCACAAACTGACCTGAATACACAAATCCTGGCTGGGCTCGAGCTGGCAGCCGCAGCACATCTGCATCTCTTTAAAGGGAAACTCGCTCACCGCCTCATTTTTTTCACAGACGAGGTCTCACTCTCTCCATTTTTATGCAGAAGGTGCTCGTGCTGTAAAGCAGCCACTGCAGGGCATCCCAGTCTGATTGGATAAAGGTTCTTCTTGTCTCGTTTACTGAGATAAATGATCAACTAGTGGGCCAACGATTGTATTAGATTCTCATTTCCAGACACATTTATGTTTATGTATATGGACTCTTGTTGCCAGATTTAACTGCAGAATACATTTACTGTGTTGTTGCTCGGCGGAGAAGTCTCACTGAGTCCAAACAGACAGTCTGGTGTTAGTAGATCTTCTTCAGTGAATAAGAATTGACTCACTATTGTAAAATATGAAAATATGATGTTTCAGGACAGATTGTTGTAAAATGGCTGCCCTCTGCACATTCAAACTTTTTTATATATATCATATAAATAATGTGAAAAGACAAAGTGTCCTGTAGAAGAGGCGAATACAGTCTTACACGTGGACAATGCTTTGTCTTTAAACGAGTCCATTATGGTCTCTGTGTGGACACGCTGTCTCTTAGACTAGTCCACTTTTCCAAAAGATCCTCCCCACTGTAGTCAGTCAGCCATGTGTTCAGGTTAGTGTCACTAGCCAGAATCACTGGTACTCTTGCTACGATGACCTGCAGTTTCAAAGAGTTGGAAAAATAAGGAAATAAGGAATTTTCTTCCAGCTGAGGTTCTGTCAGTCGGATCTGTCTTGAATGGACATGACAATCTCCTGGTTGGACCATCAGTACTATAAAACAAACAACTGTTTTTGGATCAATGTTAAAAAGTCAAAGTTAGAAAACTGAAGGAGTGAGGTTGACTGCGCAGGGTGCATTTGAGTATGAAAACAACCTATCCACAGTGTTTAAAAGTCTGTGGTGAGCTGAACAAACTAAGAAAAGCAGCGGGCTCTGAAGCAAGTTTGACATTGTGGCCAGACTGGGTAGTAACAATGGCACATGCACACAGGCCCGAAAGACTTTTTTACGATATAAATTTATATTGTGAAAGAAGCGGCTGTATAGAGCCGGGCGCTAAACTGGAACCTAGCCGGCTCGGTTGGTGATCCAGGTATTTTCACAGCCGGGAAGTTGAGCTTTTTTGGCTTCAAAACACCACTGAGCAGTTTGTATAGGAATGAACGGGGCTCCACCTCCAACACTGTGTCCAGTGTTGGAGGTGTCCTTAACAGACCGCATCCCAAACTCCTTCTTTATTTATGCGCCACCACTGGATGTTGGTAATGCGTCATCACTTTGCGTGCTGGAATTTAGCGTGTTCACCCGGGTCTTACGTGTAGATCCGAGCCGAGCCGAGTTGACAAAAATAATCTGATACCATCAAATTCTGGTAAACATTATTTGTTTTCTATTGATATGTTGAAACCAACCAGGCATCACTGAGAACACAACATAGAAACATTTACATAAACCCACCATCAGTCAACGCTTGTTAATGTAGAAGTCATAAATAACAGAGGTATAGAAAAACAAAATAATAAATGATAAATATAAAGCATCTGTAACACGTAATGAATGTGGTACATCCTATAAGACATCTCCTCCACTCAGTGTAACTCCTCCGTGTTTCTTTTATAAAGAAGAAGCACATTTTCTCTGATTGTAAAACTGCTGATTTGGTGACATTTGATATATTTGTTTGACTTTCACTTGGTGCTTAATTTTGGATAATTTAGTTCAATTTTCCGTAACGAAGCTAAATTCAGTGTTTTGGTGTCGAGTGTCCCAATTTCTTCTTTTTTCATCAGACAGTCACAGAAACAGTCCGATGTTTTAAAACTGGAACATCAGCAGCTCCTCACACACACACACACACACACACACACACAGCTCTGAGTGTGACAGAGTTAAAAGATTGCCACGTCCCATTAATATGCCCCCCCTCCTCCATACGATCCCCAAATGCATCCTGGGAGATGGCAGCGGCAGCTACAGCCACGGGCTGCGATGCTGCAAATTTATTCACTTTTGTAGGATAATTGAATTTTTCCTTCATAGTAGGCCGATTCCACAGGGGTGTAAGTACGAGTGTGTGTGAGTGTGTGTGTGTGTGTGTGTGCGCTCGCTCTTCCTCTGCACTATTAATAATTGACTGGTTGGCGTTTCTTTCACTGTGCAGATTTATTTCACCTCGACGCTAATTCTGTCCTTTTTCAGATCTGATCTGCAGGTTTCTCAGATTTTATTTATTTATTTAATTTTATTTTTTCCCGCTCGGTTGAAGTTATTTACAGTCGGGACGAACACGTGGAGGAGGTCACCGAGTTTGGTTGTACCGTCTCAGCTTTCCCGCTTGATGTGCGAGTGTGCAAGTTAACTTCAAGAGACAGGCGCAAACAGGAACACTTTAAACCTACAACATTAGTGATCGTTTGATGCATGGAAAACAACGTTGACAGGTGTGTAAGTCCGGCCTGACAGCCGATTCACACGAGAGCCGCGTCTCTCCGTCTCAGCGAAAACATTAAAGGAGAAAATCTGTTTTCTTTTAAACAATCTGCAGCTTATTACAGCTGTTTCATCCGTCATTCAGATATGATCACATTTCACAGCTTCACGACCGCAAACTGAAGCTCTGAGCTCTGTTATATTTACAATTTCTAAACAGTATGCAACTATATGTACAAACATAATAAAGCTTTAAAAGCCACAGAAATGTCTAATAGTCTAACAATAAACATTAACATTAACACTTATTATTGCTAATAGGCATTTTATTTATATAAACTGTTCCCCAAACTTTACTGTTTTGGGAACAAAGTAAATTTTTCACACAGTTTTCATGTTATAGACGCTCTGTCCGTCTGTGTATCCATCAGTCATCAGAGCGTATTCTTGTGTTTGTCAGCAGCAGGTTTTTATGTCTCCTCACTGATCATTTCTGTCTTTTCACGACTCCAAACCGACTGTCAGTGCCGCCGCTCCGAGCCACTTCCTGTTTGATCCGACAGTTACAGTCTACCTGCGGCTGATTGATGCGTTCTCATATCCCCACTCACGCTGCAGACAGATTGATGCTGACACGTATGACCGGCCACAGAAAACAACATGTGACAGGCGTGTTGAGGAGCGGGCGGCACGGTGACGAGCTGCACAGGTAACGTGATGTTGTGTTTAGGAGGAATCAGCCTCGATCTCAGGGGAAATTCAGACCTGTTTACGCCACAAGAACCGCCAGAATCGTTTTGTTGTATTATGGAAAAAGTTGAGGCTTGAGGACGAAAAGAAACCCGAGACAATTTATGCAACAAAAGAACAAGGACAATTAAATTTTCATCTCTTTTCTGTCCTTCAAGCATCTTAAAATTAGATGAACTCTTTTTTTTATTTTTAGGCGTATTCATGCCCATATTTTAGCCTTTGACAAATATTAGACAAAGTGTAGAAAGAGAAAAGAAGCGAAATCACAAAAACTGGAACGCAGGAAGAAGATTCACAGACACTCGAGCAAAACGAGGAACATAATAAATTATAACTACCCTTCTTTTTTATGTTTACTCATAAATTCAGACGACGCCAGAGATTTACATCAGAGCGCACCCTTATTCCAACAGCGATATTTTACATTCCTCATCCTGAAAGAAAGCAGCTCTGAGAAAACTCAAATCGTCTTGAAAAAAGGGACCGAAACTGTGCAGAGAGATAATTTGACTGAGGAGAAAAAAGAGCATCAGGAAGGCTGCAGATAAACTTCCCTGTCAGACTTTGTGTCATTTTCTACAGTGAGATGAAGTTTGCAGAAGATTTTTTTTCTTCCCTTTTTCTAATGGAGGAAATAAAGTGTGACAGAGTCTTTTTTTTTTTTTTTCTCCCCTGCTGGAAATCTTAAAAGCCCTCAAACAGAAGTCGAGTCCATCACTGTGCATCGAGGCTGCAGCTCGGCGATGCTGCTCTCTGGAGGAAAACTGCTTCACCAACTCAACTTCACGTGGAAAAACTGGTTCAGCGCGACTACAGCTGGTGAGAGACGAAACTGAGCTGCAGTATACAGGAGGAAGTAAAGTTTAGTTTCTGTCTACGACACCTCTCTAGAAGAGATGTAACAAAAGGGTCAGTCACCAGGATCCAATGTTGGCGGATAACATTTCTGCAAACCACCGATACGTCATAGGCTACGAACTTTGTTTTAAACGAGACCACGAGAAATGTTTGTGGTGACTTTTTTTACGGAAAGACGAGACATCTGCAGCCATGTTTGTGACCACGAAACCAGGTATTTTTAACGAGACTTCGGGACATGACCAGCTGTGTTTGAGGCAACAAAATCTGGATGTTTTCTACGAGAAGTCGCGACATTTCCAGTTTTGCTTCTGGTAACCGAAAACTTAGGTTTTTGAAATCTTCAGCTGCATTTTTGGCGACAAAAATAGGTATTTTTAACAAGACCTTGGGTCAATTTCTGGTTGTATTTGTGGCAACAAAGTTCAGATATTTTTAACGGGAAGTCAAGACGTCTCCTGCATTTGTGCTGACAAAGCAAGGTGTTTTGAATGAGACCTTGAGACAACTACAGCCATGTTTGTGGTAACAAAAAAACCCTGATATTTTTGACATGAAGTTGGGATATATCCAGTCATGATTGTGGCCACAAGACCGAGTATTTTTGAAGAGACCTCGGGACAATTTTTCAGCCGTGCTTGTGGCGAAAAAATCTGGATAATCAAGTTGAAGACTGAACATAAAGAAATGTAAAGTTTCAACATATCTCTGGTTTTGCAGCAACGTACACAGCTAACATTCATTCTGGTGATTGGTTGGAATCTGACGTCAAGAAATGCCTGTTTACTTGATAAATTACTGAAGAGATTCATGTTAAATACTGTTGTTTTTTTCTGAATTTGTCTTGGTGCGTTTTGGAAGATATTTCACACTAGAAAAAACTTTGTGTTTCTCAACTCCTGTTTGGAAGAGGGTGGACATAACTTTATTCAAATCATATCGTCCGTTTGAAGGTGATAAAATATGCTTTTGATGCAAACAAAAAAAGAACCAAGGACAGAACTTTGGGGAACACCACGAGACAGAAAAACATTCGAGGCAGCAGATCAAACACTAAAAATCTTAAAGCTCTCTCCTCCATCACAAGTCCTCCACGGAAATACTTTTTTTAAAAGAGTTTTGGTAGAAACAAAACTAAAAATCTAAACTAAACTTTATTTTTTTCGAAGTGTTCAGGGTCTCTGAGTGTCTGACTGGTGCAACCTTGGCAACTGAGGACGTAAATTACAAAGCCTGTCATGTTTTTCCTGAATTAAAACCAGTCTGCTCCACTCTGGCTTCACAAGTTGATATAGAAAAATACTAAAAGCATTTCAATTTAACCTCGGAACGACTGCAGGGCTGCCAGGAGTGTCCTTCTCCTCCATCCTTCTGTCTTTCTAAAGAAATCTTTTCCTTTTATCTGTTGATTCTTGTTTACTACATTTACTTTTTTCTTCTCTCGTCCATCTGTCTTTTATCTTTAGTTCTTCCTTTCTTTTGTTTGCTCACTCACTTCTTTTCTCCATCTTTTCTAAAAGTTTTTGCTTCTACCTGCACCTCTCTCTTTCTCTCTGGCTCCTCATCTCCCATCAGTCTTTGTTCTTCCTCTCTGCAGCATCTACAGCCAGCGGGGAGGAAGAGGGACCAGACCTGCTGAGATCAAAGTTGACTCATTCTTTATGTGTGTGGTTAAAAAAACAATACAGAGAGGCAGAGAGGCAGATATCCCAGATAAAAAGTTTTTTGGGGAAAAAGTACTCAGTCCGGCTGTGTTGGTGCACAACATGCCAAAGAAGAGAACGGTAACATGTTCTCAAAGATTTAAAGCTCAGGATGGAAAACAAACAATCGAAAAGTTAGAAGAAAGTTTCAATGAGTACACAAACACATTAGTGTTGAGATGTGAATAATAATGTAAATAGGAACAAATCAGTTTGAGTCTGAAGACAGTTTGGTTTAAACATTGCTGACAACATTCATATTTTCTGGGCTCGTCTCTGAAGAGATAATTATATATGTGGAATCGGAGTCGATTGTTCTTTTGTTGTGTTATAACTGGGCAAAATTCTGGTTATACTTGTGGCAAAGGATGAAGGTTATCTACTGTTGTTCAGTCGTGTCTAAGGTTTGTCCGATTTACTGGAGCAGTGAACATCGTCTCCATTGCATAAGAACCTTTGGGGATGGTAATGATTGTTCCTGCTATTAGTCAAAAACTCGATTTTGATCACGAAATGCATGAAAAAAAAAATTCCAAGTGACCATGGTATAAGCGGGAAAACGCCCTTCGAGGTGTCCATTAACGGGAATTATTAATTAAATTAATGGTCTTGTTGTACAAGTGTGATCTTTTGGCATAAAAATATCAACAACAATAAAAGAATCAATTCTTAAAAAATTTAGAAGAAAAGTACTACATTTTTTTTACCCAAAGCATCAGTATTCAGAAAAGCTGGGAATGAGACTCAAAAACCAACTTTTCTTACAAATAGGCCCTGTAACTAAGTGATTAGTTACGTGCATCTGCCTGGAAATACAAAGAGACCAAGTGGTCATCAAATCTGTCAGAAAACGATCATCCATTGGTTTAACGATTGATCGTCTCGAGCAAAACGCACTGTACACAAAAAGGTATCAGACTGGAGTAAGTTGATATTTTCAGGTTTTCTTTCACAGCAAGAGAAACAAAAAGAGAAACAGGACGAGAGACGATGAGACAAAGAAGTGTGAGGTGAAGGAAACGAGGACTGAAGGACTGAAACAAATGAGAAAGTTTGTGGCACAGAAAGAGACAAACAGAGTCTCTGGAGAGATCCTCTGCTTCAGGCTACAGCTAACCCTCCGCTAACACACACACACACACCATGTCCCTCTGTGTGTCTCTGAGCCACCACACTGGGGTCAAAGGTCAGCAGAGAGCCTGCAGCCAAAACCTACAGCTCAGTGTAAACAGGTGAATCTCAGAGGACAGCAGTGAGTGTTTACTTCACCTGATAGCTCTGTATATTCACACAGGTGTAACAGCTGTGTATTAGATTATATTATTGATTATCTATTGATTTACACTGGTGTTTGATTGGACAGAATGTCTGTGAGAAGTGAGACCTAAAGGTCCAAGACAAGAGGAGGAGGAAGAGGAGAGACAAAAGGAAGAAGAAGAGGAGGAGGAGGAGGAAGAGGAGAGACAAAAGGAAGAAGAAGAGGAGGAGGAGGAAGAGGACAGACAAGAGGAAGAGGAAGAGGAAGAGGAGAGACAAGAGGAGGAGGAAGAGGAGAGACAAAAGGAGGAAGAAGAGGAGGAAGAGGAAAGACAAAAGGGAGAGGAGAAACAAGAGGAGAGGGATGGGAGAGACAAAAGGATGAGGAAGAGGAGAAACAAGAGGAGAGTAAGAGGAGAACCAAAAGGAGGAGGATAGAGGAGGAAGAGGAGAAACGAGGAGGAGGATGGGAGAGACAAAAAGAGGAGGAAGAGGAGAGACAAGAGGAAGAGGAAGAGAGACAAGAGGAAGAGGAGAGACAAGAGGAGGAGGAGGAGTAAGAGGACAGACAAGAGAAGGAGGAAGAGGAGAGACAAGAGGAAGAGGAAGAGAGACAAGAGGAAGAGGAGAGACAAGAGGAGGAGGAGGAGTAAGAGGAGAGACAAGAGAAGGAGGATGAGGAGAGACAAGAGTAAGAGGAAGAGAGACAAGAGGAAGAGGAGAGACAAAAGGAGGAGGAGGAGTAAGAGGAGAGACAAGAGAAGGAGGATGAGGAGAGACAAGAGTAAGAGGAAGAGAGACAAGAGGAAGAGGAGAGACAAAAGGAGGAGGAGGAGGAAGATGAGAGACAAGAGGAGGAGGAAGAGGTGGAAGAGGAGAGAAAAGAGGAGAGACAAGAGGAGGAGGAGGAGTCTGGACGGAGGTATTGTTGGTGCTGATGAGTCCACTTTATTTCTCTCTCTTCATCTCTTCAGACCATCTGTATGGACGACGTGTCTGAACAAGTTGGCAGGCGATGAGATGGTGTGTGTGTGTGTGTGTGTGTGTGTGTGTGAGGGAGGGTTGCCAGATCAATAGGCAGCAGGAGCCCCAGTGACTTATGGGATAGATCAGCGCTACAGAACTGCTGCTCGCCCTGATAACACACACACACACACACACACACCGTTTCTATTTATAGTCTGCTTACACTTAAACTACTGCAGAGAGGTCAGAGGGCACACATGAAGCCATATTTTGCCTGTGTGTGTGTGTGTGTGTGTGTGTGTGTGTGTGTGTGTGTTGGAGCTCATTTGGATGCAGCGTGCAGAGCCGGACAGCATCTTGTTTAGAGAGAGACCATATGTCTGCTACACACACACACACACACACACACTCTCACACACACACACACACACCTCCTGAAGTGTCAGATCTGATCAAAGTTCTCTATACGTTGGTTTGATGTTGCTGAAATGTTCCCCCAGTAGTGCACTAAGGTTTTATGTTTATCCTGTTCATACAACGGACTACTGACATATGATCACAAGAAATACTGGTTTGTTTTTCACTTCTATAAAAAAAATGTATTCTTTTACTATCTTAAAAATGGCAAGACGACGTATTTACTTCCACACGTCATTCTGCAGTGAATCCTGATGTCAGAGTGTGACGGCTGTGGAAGAACGACACCATCCTCGTGTGGACTGGTTCACTATAAACCTCACTGTCACTGTGACATTCAGTCTGACACCAGGCTGGATCTTATTTAGAAAAACGAAGGACGAATTATGGCAAAAATGAAGTATGTCTGTCATGTGCAACCAAAACAGGAAGGAATTCGGGTAACAGTGGAACAACGAGAATAACTGTGGACGAAAGAAGCCTGCTGGTGGAGGAGGCAAAGAAGGTGAAGAGGGAGAGAAATGGAGGTAACACATGAGTGAACGGACGGACGTTCAAAACCTGCCGACTTATTAATACAACCAGCTGTCTTCCAGTTGTTGTTGTTTGCTTTGGACAGCAGCCAGGCTGCTAGCTGTAGCCATGTTGCTAACACTCTTTGCATCAGCAGTAATACCACAGAAAAACACTGGGAGGGAGGAAAGTATTTCTGCTTTAGAAGGCAGAGACACGATGAAGTAGAAAATGTTATTTAAAGAAATTTTAGTTTCCTTTAAATACCTGATACTTTCTGATAGATGATCGCTAGTCTACATGACAAAATTAAGTCATCTTGTGATCATTATAAACTCTAAAAACAGCTTTTTTTAAGGCCAAAGTCCTGTCTGCAGGTGTAACATAGTTGTTAAATATAAGGTAAGGCAGTCTGTATGCAGCCTGAGAGTCAACACACAGGGCAGATAAAAGTCTGCATTGCACTGGTCTCATGACTCCCTGCTGTTCGTTAAGCTCATTGCTTTGAGCTCAGATGAGTGTTTCAACATTTTCAACAACTCAGAGCTTCCTTCATGTCAACTTCATGATCCAGGACAGAGAGAAATCACCCTTAAAGCAGAACAATGAGGAGGACAAAAGAGGATTTTGGATACGATGCTGTCTGAAAAGGTTACCCCTGACTGTGAATCACTGGTTTGAGATGCCGACCGTGTTCGAACTACCTAAAAAGAGCTAAAAAGCTTCCTTCAGCCTGTTGTTGTCTGCATTTCCACTGTGGTCTAAAGACCCATGAAGATCAGGCAAATCAGTCCACTGACGTATGAAAAAAGGGCTGTTTTATACATTAAACATATGTGCAAATATACAATGTACACTTTTCTCTGTAATTCTGTAAGAAAAACAGTTTGCGGCTGCAGATTTTTAAAATTGGTGGCTGGTATAAAATGCTGCGAGTATACTCGACTAAACAGAAAAGTCAAATTTCATCGTTTGATCCTCGTTTCACCAGAGATTCACATCATGTTTCAGGACCGAAATATTCTAACAAAGTTTAATTAAATGCATGAGAACACTGAACAAAGATATATGTGTTAATAAATATGTTGAAATGTTTAAATGAAGTGTCTAATCTGTGAAACCTCTGCTCGGTGGATTAAATGCAGCACACTGACTGAGACTGTAGTGGTGTTTATCAACATCTTCCTCTCCGGGTGACGAATTTTAAAGTTAATTCCTGACTTAAGCATCACTTCTGAGGCGCCGCTGTGAAAATGATCTTCTTCACACTTCAGCTCATGCAATTTACATGTATTAATGTATTTAATGATTTAACGCTTTAATAAATGGACTGTGAAGTGTCTGAAAGATCTTCATCAGTGTGGATTCGACTGGAAGACTCTCATCCGAGTAAACACAGACTCTGGCACCCTAAGCTGCTTTGGAAAATATTCAGCCGTGATGTAAAGTACGTGTGATTTGTTAAAAAAAAGGGAAAAAAAGAAGTGGTATGGTCCTTTAATGGCTCTCTTCGGCGAAGAAAAGAAGCGGAGACGGGAGATGTTTTGTGTGAAGCGTCGTATTTACCAGCAGACACAAACAAGACGAGACAAAAAATAAATTAAAAAAAGGAAAGAAAAGGAAATAAAACGCTGTCATGGAGCTTCACAGCGTTCTGTCACGTCCACGACAAGAGAAGAGAAGAAGAAGAAAGAGAGGCGGAGGCAGCGGGAATCTTCACTGACCGTCAATAAATACAAACCTGCCAGTCGCTCCGTCACACAGACGCTCAGGAAACTAAACTGACAGGAGGCAGGAGGAAGACGAGGCGTTCGAGTGCAGCGGGGAGGACGGGAAATATTACAACTCTGACAGAGACAGAAAACAAGAAGTCAAACACCGACTGACAGACTGACTGACTGACTGACTGACTGTCCTCTCTAAATGTCCCAGCACATGTACTGACAGAGACACGAGGAGCGACAGCCAATAAAAACACTACAGGACCTCAGCTCAGATGACGGACAGGTGAACAAAATACCTGAAGCCACAGGAAGCCTCAAACTAGACAGGAGGAATGAAACGAGTGTCTTGATGGTCTGAATCTGATCGTTGGTTCCTGAACTGAAGACGTGTGAAGCATCACAGAGGAGTTCTTTATTAATCACACCGATTATTGTGAAAATGTTGACAGCCCAGACCTTCAATTTCAGCACAAGTAACATAAATGTAGACGTTTAAATTGTGCAGTTCTTGCCAATCCTTGTGGTAGTATAGAGAGCAAGAAAGTCCAAGCGCGGTGGATGTCGGGGTTGATGGACGGGTCAAACAAACACAGGATTTTCACCCAGAAGACTGGTACTCGTGTGAAACCAGAACGTGAGTTAACGTGACGTTACGTATTGAACTTATGAGTCATTCCCAGTACATGTCATGGGTTTTCTTGAAAAAATAATGTAAAAAATTCTATTAAATTGATGGAACTTGTTCTCCTAATACTTTTTTAGTTCTGCATTTTTGAAGTTTGGCTCTCTGAGCTAAATGTCATCATGTTAGTGATTCTTTGTTTGCGTGTTTTCAGCCTCAGCAATCAGTTATTTTTCTCTAGAAACCCTGAGGATCATTTACACCATGTATTCATTTAAGGAGTTGTTGCTAAATGTTTACAGTTTGAGTCGAAGGCAACACATGGTGCCACGAATTAAATCCCCTAAAACTCAATTCCGGTGAAAAATAGTAATTCCTACACACATTATTTACCTCGATTATTTAATAACAGGTTGACATTTAGGTGACAAATAATCAGCAGAGGTAAGAAATGTGTGCAGAGGTAATAATACTAGTGGAAAAATTATTTTTTTGGAAAATGAAAGAATCTTTGTAAAAAAAGAAAAAAGATTACTATCTAGTTATCTGGTCCTGCATTTAAAAATAAATGAGTGCCACAGGTCTTGCTAAATTCCCAAGAAGAATAATTTTAATTTCCTTTAAGCTTTGTTGTGTGAATGTGTAAATGTTTCTAAAAAAGGCTTTTCACTGGCTGTTCTGTGTTTACTTCAAGGTTTTCTGAAATTCTGGGATAATTATTGAGCCTGTTTTTCATTGGGGTCAGAAAGTTTCAGTCATAATGGACGGTTAGTTTGTTGCAGGCTAATTGATGTCATCTTGTTCTCCGTGTTTGGACAAAATATTAATCTTTGTTCCTGTTTCACAGTTTGAAACTTTTATGAACTCATTTCTGCCATCAAACACAAAAATCGGACTTTGTTGACTTCAGGGTTTTCTGGTTTTGTGAGACCTATTGAGGCTGTTTTTCATAAATCATAATAATCATAAAGTGGTTTTACTTCATACGTATGCAGGAACACATGGTGTATCTCCTACACGTAGATATTTGTACTATGTTGACTTCAAGATTTTAATATCACGTAGGTAGATTTGTTTTGTGATCACACCAAGGTTTTCTATCTTTGTTTAATACCTATAGAGCCTGTTTTTCATTGGGTTCAGGAAATTTGAAAGTTACAGCCTGTAATGGCCGGTTGGTTTGTTGCATACTAACGGATGACATCTTGTTCTTAGTTCTTTAGCTCAATAGACACATTATTTTATAGCAATTTTAAAATGTCCAGAACCAAGTGAAAAACAGGCTCAGTTGGTATTAAACAAAGATTGAAAACCTTGATGTGATCACAAAACAAATCTATCAGTCATGTGATGTTACAGCCAGTGAAGAGTATAACTCAAAGTTGGACTTTGGCGTGTGTTGTTGTGTTATTTGTGTGCAGACTGATGAGACCAGGTCAACACTGCCTGTCTTCCTGCTCTCTGTTTTGCAGTTTTTCAGTATCTAACTGGCGTCATATTCAGATTTCACACTCCATCAGGACTCCCTGAAGGCTCGTTTTAGATTCCACACTCATATTTAGGTGGAAAAAGTTTTCAGCTGCAGTCTGACGGCGACGCTGTCATCCTGAAACGTCGTCTGCAAACTGATTTGAAGCGGCAGCAGGAGGAGGAAAAAAACAAAATAACTCCACTCCATGTGACTCTCAGAGGTCAGATGGTGGTTTGGGCGGCGGATGGCGCAGCGTGGCCGTCTGTCCATGCTCTCCTGGTCAAACATTTGGCCCGGTGAACGACATCCCATCCCATCCCACCACACACACACACACACACACACACACACTCACGCACATACACTCACACCTCTGAACGGGTGAAGCGATGCAGAAAATGGGATTCAGGTTTGTCCCTCCGTAACCTTCCCTTCGCTCATTTAGATGCGCTAACTTATTCGGACTGAACGCTTTTTACACTCAAATGATGCTGCTGTACCTCCCTATCACACATACACACACATACACACAAACACACACACACACACACACAGTTTCCTCTCACACTGAGTTGGGAGAATTTCACGCTCTATATAGGCCATCATTATTGGAAATGAAGAAACACCTCCTCGTTTAAAGATGCGCTTTGTTGCCACATCTCATTTCCACTCGGCCTCTGAGTGTATTTTATCTTCTGCAAGATAAGCAGGATAAAGAAAGCTCTTATCTGCTGAGCGCTAAGTGGATGAGGAGCTGCACTGTACACCGTGTACAGCGCTGTGTACTCGACTGGGTAAAGTGAACAAATAAGGCTGATACCGGCTAAATCTAATACTGCCCTGGGGCACATTACACCCAGAATGCAATGTGGCAGACGATTCCTTCAGCGGAGGAGATACGACGCACTCTGGGCTCAAATGAAGCAGAAAGTTTGGACCAACAGAGGAGAGGGTGAGGGATGGTGCACATTCATCGCAACATTTTGTTTTGTATTGTTTCTGTGTGTATGTGTGTGTGTGTGTGTGTGTGTGTGTGTGTGTGTTTGTGTGTTTGTTCCCGATGAAAGCTTGAACAGTAAATCACAGTGATGACCTGTCGACGCAGCAGCAGCCTCATTACAGCTCTGTTTAAAAGAAAGACTCAGAGAAGAGATTCACGTTTTTAAATGATAAAAGTCTGTAGGTTTGTTTTGCGTGTTTTCAAATCCTGTTTGTTCTACGTGAGATCAACTGAGTCCAGGTCCAGATTTCATACTAATAGTAAACAAAACAACCTCAATATGCCACTACAGACACAGCAGAGGTTTACAGTCACTCACTGAGCTGATTCTCCACAACAGGACACCCTCAATAAAAGTATAACAAGACTAGGACAAGCATTAGCACCAACAGCATGCTGGAGGGAGCATTAAAGTGAGCTACCGTCGAGCTTTAATACCCGAGCTGCCTGGTCCTCCACAACAAAGTCTCATTGTTAGAACGAAATAAGAGCAAACACGGCAAACAACAAACTGAAACTTTACAGCCACACTTAAAAATGTTGCATCATTAGTTCTGAGTTGCAAATATGAGCATGCTAACACGCTAAAAATCATTATCGCCATGAACAACCAAGTGGCTGCGACCCCACACACGTGGTTCAAAGACAAATCTGAGGGGGTGTTTGACTGTTAAAGGACCAGTTCACCCAAAAATGAAAATGTGTAAAAAGCAACCAAAAAAAAAGTGTAATCTGTGTAATCCAGAAGTCTCCGGAAGCCCCAAGATTCAAATCTGATTTGAAAAGATGTTATTCACACCCTCATCGAGCTCGTGCATCCACTTCAACAGGGTGCGTGCTAGCACTTTTAGCTTAGAAATTACAGTGAAGACTTTGGCTTAAAGAAGGGTGTAAATAACATGTTTTGGAGACTTGGATCACAGCAGACGAGCTGTACGGAGCCATTTGATGTTCTTTTGGTTGTTTTTCTGTTTTAAATCAAGTCTCCAGCTACTTCAGTTGTTTAGCAGAATGCTGCAACTCTGTTTTACTGTGAAGCTCCAGAAATGTTTTGTGGACTACAAGACTTCACCTGACTTTATATCAGCATGGAGGGAGGAGATGACTGAGTTTCCATTTTTTATAACAAGCAGGATATATTTTTATGTATTTTTCAGTTTCTTGTGAGATATTTTCACAGCTTTGTGTCTCTAAATCTGAAATGAAACAACTCTTTGCAGTTTCACAACTTGACATTGCTTCATTTTAAGGAGCCAGAGACAAAAAAGACACAAAGGTCAGGAATCATTGCTGTAAGAAGAAAAGGTGTTTCTAAAAATAGCTTCTATTATGGAAAACTAATCTGAAGTCACGGATGAGTCTAGATTGAGTAGTAAACTCCCGGAAAGTTAATTTTTCATATTAACAATGACATCAAAATGACTTTAAAGGTTTTAAACCTTACAAGGATCCAGATGTTCGATGACAGAATTGAACACAGTCTGCGTTTAGATTAAAAAAGACCTGCTAAACTAACTACACGACTTGTGTCTTAGTGACTCTGCACATCTCGCCCTCTGGCAGCCATGTTGGAAATCAGCGGTTCTCATCAGCAGAGGCAGCAGCAGCTGATCGAGTCCCCGAACACGAATCTGCCGGCGTTCACGGTTAGTTCAGGTTCCGTCTGATCGGTTTGGACGGGTGCTCTGGGAGCGCCTGTGTACCTGCTGCTGCCGTGTCATTTCCTGTATTGGCTCAAACACACACACAGGCCTGGTGCTCCTAATAGACCCGTCAGCACGGTCAACATTACAGCAGGCGGACACAGATTCAAACCAGATGTTCAGATGGAGGACACAGAGAGAGCGCTCGTCTTCCTCGGACGCTCTAATTGGCTGGCGCTCACCGTGGCCAGGTCGTTAGAGTCACCTCCACGCTCGTTAGATATGGAGATTTACAGGAAGGAGAAAGGGAGGGAGGGGAATTATTTTTATTCCGTTTTATGCTTTTTATTTGACCTTTAAAGTCTCTGGAGATCCAAATGGCTCTTCAGAGAGCGTCCTGACCACAAGCACCATTAGAGAAAAACTGTGACCACAAAGAAAAAGAGGAAGAAGAAGAAATAAAAGGAGGAATAATGATCAAAAGCCTGACATTAAAACCCTTAAAGATTCCTCTTGCATATTTTGGCTCTGAATTTTCTCTCTCTGTACTTTGTGGGACTGTAACCGAATCTAAAGTTTCCAAGTTAAATCAGATTTAAAAACTTTTTCTCATGGAAAGTTTGGGGGGAACTTTTCCTACAGAAACCACAGTGTGGCTGCTGGATGAAGAAAAGCTTACTAGCCAAACTGCTTTTTAGCATCATGAACTACAGAGGCCCTCAGGGGACAAAACAAAGAATAAAAATACTTTTGTGTGCTCTTGCTAAACGTTTGCATCGTCCTGAGAAAATTTTGCGTTGTCTTGAACATTTTTTGACTTCTCCCAAGCAACCTTTGTGTTGTTATATAAAGCTTTTGCATTCTCCGAATAAAGTTGTAGACACTCTCACAAAATCTTTACGTTCTCCCAAGAAATCTTTGAATTCTCCCACGAAACGTTTGCCGTCTTCAGAAACACTTGTGCATTCTCCAAAGAAACAGTTATCTTCTTTGAGAAACGTTTACGTTCTCCCAAAACATGTTCTCTCGCAACAATTTGTATTCAATTAAAACTGAAAATTAAAACTCAAGAAACTGAAACAAGTCCAGTTGCCTACGATACAGCACCTAGATTCAATTAAAAGTTTCTTGGGAGAGTGCAGATTTTGCGAGAGAGAGTGCAAAAGTAAACATCGTCTCCTCTGTAATGAGCACTGATGAGAAGTCCTACAAGTGATGTAGATAAAATCATAACATGTACTGAGCTTTTAAAACCATGTGATATGGTTGAAAACTGGGAACTTATCGATCTTGGAAAGAGCAGTTAGCAGAAAACCAACTCAAGATCAACTTACTAGTTATCTATGGAGCTTTCTGTCACATCACAGTATCATCTGCAGATGGACTTTACACAGTTATCTACAATCTACAATACAGATTTACAAACATTAATCCTTCAGGTGTGATTTTGTGAAACGGGCGTATAAAAACACTGTAACATTCACGGTCTTCACCCATTTTAACTACAGTCCAGGGCAGCTGCTGCACATCAGATTTAAACCATAAAAGCTGGTCTGAAAGTGTCACAATTTAGTTTTATTACCTAACATAATCAGTGATGTTAGAAAAATCACAAAAAAGTCAGAAATGTGCGCTCAATCAAATGGAAGTTTAAAGAAATCAAATTATCCAGCTAAAGTGAGGCTTCCTCAACTAATGATTCGGATCCTCGACTTTAAGAGGGCGGCTTAAGAAATGTGATGTTTAAAATGATTTGAGCTAATAACTATCTTTAACAGCAGACGTTCTCCTCTCTATAAGAGATGCACTCTGGGAGAAGAATTATCCCGCGACCCTGAAAAGCATTAAGAGGATATAGAAAGTAGATGGGCAGAGGATTTGGATGCAAATTAAATTAATCACTTTATAAAATGTTTCTGAATTCAACAATTAAGTGATCGATTATAATGAAGAGCTGAAAAGTCTATAATTACCTCCAGCCTCTGTCCTGCTGCCCACATTATCGCTGTGTGTGGAGTCAGGAGGCACTTTGTAGTCTGACATCAGTGACGTGAGTAAATGTGGAGAAAGACATGATGGAGGCTGTTAGAGGAAAAAAACCCTCGCTGTCATGTGAGGGAGATGATGGGGGCGGGATAATGAAGGGACTTTTATGCAAAGCGGCGAAAGGCTCGTGCGCGCTCGTCTCCGTGAAGTTATAATGATGCATGAAGGGCCCCTTCATGTTTATGTCATGATTGTGAGTGATTTATTGGCACCCCGTGGTAATTAACATCAGATTATCTTCTCCGGGAAGCTGTGAAGTCTCACGCCGCTGCTGCTGGAAGTTCACTGCTGGCACTTAACAATACAGACAGGAGCGTCTGGAGGGCTCCATTAGCACCTAGCCATATGTTAAACAGCAGCAGCTTTAGGTGCCACTGCATCAGCTCTTACCTCCTCCAACCGTTATCAACCATTATTCAACCAGGCAGCACCCATTAAGTTCACAGTTTTTCACTGAAAACCGCCCGCGGAGCCTCCGAGCGCGCCGCAAAGACACATCTGTCTGAACGAGGCATTTAGACTCGTACTCAACCTGCCAGATTTATTCATATTAACCTTAAACTCCAGCAGGCTCATCGCCGGCTTAGAGTCACGTTCACGCTCGCACAACTTCATCTGATTTCTCTGCTGCGACCCAGAAGATGCATCTCATGTTGCAGGGCCTCTGTTCATCCCAGTGAAATCTATTTCTGCATCTGTGTAAGTCATTGTACATCATGAGTATACTCAGCCTGTGGAAAGTGAGGAGGAGCTTTCTAAAGTCAGAAAAAATAACCCTAGTGATGTCACAGTGATGGCATCAGGGTACCTCAATTTTGGCTTCAGACCTTAAATTATATCCATGAAGGAAGCATTACAAGCAGTAGGTAAGATGTGGGTGTTCACCAGGGAGAGAGGATACAATGAAGACATTTTTAAGTTGCATTATGGGTAATGTAGAAGGCCGATGATGAGGAAGTAAAAAGTCGAGATTTCTCGGCATCTGCTGCTCTAAGTTTGTCTGAAGCTGTGACACATTTTTCTTGGATGTCAGCTGAAAGAGTAAATTACCAATACCAGATCAACTGATATGTTTTTTTATGGCCAATATCGATACTAATTATGAGTGATCAATGAGGGTGATAACTGATATTTGGATCCAATATACATTTGCAGTTAAAAAATGATAATCTTGTTGTCAAAGTATATCAATGTAACTAACATTTACTCAAATACTCTACTTAAGTATTTTTATAACAATTTTGAAGTCCTTTACTTGAGTATTTCCATTTTCTGCTACTTTATACTTCCACCCCTCTACTTTTATGTGATAACTTTAGTTACTAGTTACTTTACAGATTCTGATTATTCATTATTGAAAGGCTATCGCTTTTGGCCTGTAATCAGTCCGATTGTGTTGTGGGCGGGACATTGTGTGACATGGCCGAGTGGTGACGACAGACAGGACACAAAAAACACAGATACGTAAAAAGTTACAATATCTGCCTTCAAAATGTAGTAGAGTGGAAGTATAAAGTAGCCGAAAATGGACCTCAAAACTGTGCTTCACTACAATACTTGAGTAAATGTACTTAGTTACTTTGCATCACTGCCTGATTACTGATACGCTTCAAATATGTCAGAAGAAGAGAAGAATATTTCCTTTTGATGAAGAGCTGCGACCATATAAAGATGAAGTCTTTGGACTATCGTTGAGTAATCTATTACCCTCTTTCCACTAACGTGAACACAGTGCTGGTTCTGGGCTGGTTTGGAGTCGGACTCAACCTGCAAACCTCCAGAGAACCGGTCTAGAGCCGCTGTAGAGTCACGTCATTACATAACTGTTTACGTCTCCGATGTCCCTGCGTCACGAGGAGCAACTGTGGCCGACTACATCAACTGTGTTTATCCTGGCTTTACTGAAACTTGTATCCAAACACGTCTGGTCCAATGCATTTGTGCTGCCGTTTTTTTAAAAATGCTGTTCATAAGGTTTAAGTCTGTCCTCAGCCGTGATAAGTCCCGCCCCCAGCCCCTGACGTAAGCACTTCTTTGTTGTAGACCAGCAGTGCTGAGTGCCGGCGCCGCTCTTCAACCAGTTTTCCTGGATGAGATCCAGTTCTTTGGTTTCTGAAATACAAAGAACTTGTTCAAGAATAGGCACTGACTCCAAACCCATCCTTGCTGGGAAACAGGTATATTTGTCTTGTACATGTAAATCAGGCCCGCTGCTCACTGAGCTCAGCTTCCCTCTCCACCTTTATCTGCAGTCAAAGCAAAATCACCTGCAGTGTTGTACAGAAATGGAGACCCTGTTTCTACGCAGCCTTCTATCCTCTTCCCCTCCTTATACATCCTGTTTCACACACATAAACACAACTTATAATTGACCTTCAACACATGTTCCCGCTCACTCTACAAAGACAGATGCCCCAACAAGTAGGAAGCGCACAGAACCACTCATCTAAATACAGCAAACTTGATTAAGTTCACAGTTTTTAAACTCCTCCTGACGTCTCCTACCCGTCTCACCCGCCGATCCATCAGCCGGCTCTCCCCCCGCTGAGACTTCCCAGCATTCATCACGAGCCGTCCAGCTGCTTAGATCATCCTCAGTCTGCAGTGGCTCGGTCCACATTATGCAAAATGTCAGCGGGCGAGCGGTGTGTAAAACTGCAAAACAACATCAGTCAGAGTCTCGGGGAGAAAGAAGCGGAGGATGGAGAGATCCTCCGTCCTTCCTGCACCACATTCTTGAAAGTTTCCACTTTTCTGTTTGCCTGAAAGGAGTCTAAGAACGAAGAAGTAGGCCTCTCAATATTTAAGGTGAAGTATAGGAAATGTATAAGGCTTTGGAGTGTGTTTGATTCATTATTCAGCTCTTGCCTATTCTCTCTCTCTTGCTTGTGCTGCGTGCAAGAGATAACAGCTCGGCTCCATGCTTTAATTCTTTTGCATCGCAGATTAGAAAAAAGGCAAAAAAGGCAAAAAAAAAACAATCCTGGAGAATATAAGATGCCTTTTTTCTTCTACTCTCACTCTCCTCTTTTGCTTTTTCAGTCCTGTTTGATAACAACGACTCTTGGCGACGCCGAATTACAGCCGTTGTCTTGCACATCTCACGCGCCACTCCGCTCTCTCTGTTTTTTCCAGCAAGTTTTTCTGTTTTTTTAATTTCTTGACATTTACAGAGAAAGCGAGCTGGATGGTTAGTTTTTGCCCCAAAGCCCATTTCAGAGAAACAGGCCCCCAGCCAAGCTCAAGAAAAGGAGGAAGCAGATGAAAGGGTGGCGCTTTGATAGCAACAAAAATAAGGCATAAAGAAGAAGTGATGATGATGATGATATCGCCCTAACCTCATCATCGGCTCAGTTCAACGACTCATCAGATGCTCGTTTTTTCCCTCTTTCTGGGGAGAGCGAAGCTGAAAAGACAAAATAAAATTAAAAGAAATCTCTCTCACACACACACACACACTCGCAATCCAACGCATAATTGGCTTCCTGGATTGACTTCAACTGCTGGGGGAAATCTTTGACAAAACCATACATAAATAAATCCATTTTCCTGTGTTTTTCTGTTTCCCCGGCTGCCTGCAGAAAAGGCCTCGTTATATATGGAAATGAGATTCTCCTCCTCTCTCTCAGGCGTCCCCCCAGCAAAACGCCTTATTGGCTCCCACCAATGCAAATGCAGGCCAGGGCCCAGGATCCATTTACAAAGGAGATACTATGAGCGAGCGAGTGAGAGGGATGGTGGGATAGCAGCCAGAGAGAGAGTGAAGAGAAGAAATCGGACTCAAATCACTGTGAAGAGCGAGGTGTGTGTGTGTGTGTGTGTGTGCGTGTGTGTGTGTGTGTGTGTGTGTCTGTGTGTCTGTGTGTATGTGGAGATGTTGAGTGACAGAAGAGGGCGAGAGAGGCAGAGCTGCAGTGAGAGAGGTGAGCAAACACTCGTCTAGTTGTCTTATACACACATATGTGCATTTATAGAACATGCTGACCCCGTTCTCACCTGGTATTTACATGCAAATATCTTATCTGGAGAAGGAAGCGCTCGTCGTGATGTAGGTGTAAATATATGCAGCACATCAGCCAGAGCACGTACAGAGGACAACGACGTGATCGGCTCTCAGCCGGATGTAAATGACAATTGTGTATATGCAGTGTGACCACTTTCTTGAAAGAGAGCTCCACTTGTTTATCATGATAAAAAAAAAAAAAAAAGGATGAAAATGGATGCAGCAGAAGCACAGATATCATCTCTTTGTATTCAGCGTTCTTCCTCCTTATTAAAATCTGGAGTTTCCATTTTTAGACGGAAAATTGTGTCCAACAAGAAGTAAAGGTCAGGTGTATTTTGACTGGATGGTCGCAGCTACAGTCTACCTGTTCAACCTGCTACCAACCAAATATAATATCATTATGTGGCCAAACAGATTCTTCAGGATGTCACAGTAAAAGCACGTGACTTATTTCCGTTGCGGAAAAAGGGAATGACGAGTAAAGTATGCTCTTAATATCTGATTTTTACACTAATAGTCCTGATAAAAACATAAAAATATCGATAATAAGAAACACACAAGTTCAGGAACGAGTACAAAACTTTCCTATAGAGGATTTTTCACTAATCTGCCACACTCAGTATCTGTTTGATGTTGATGTCCAATAAAATACCAAAACTTTTATGGTCCACTACTGTAATATGCATTGCATTGTGGGTATTTTTAGAACCAGTTTGCTTTTCCACGAGCTAGCTTGTTTGTTTGTTTGTTTGTTTGTTTTGTTGATTCAAATCTGACCGAATCATAAGAATCTAAGCTTTCTATCAAAGTATAGCATGACAATACACTATACACGGACAGTTTAATGTATATACGCATATTAACAGTCCAACTAACTGCTCCCTGGTAAAGCCTCTGAGTCATCTGTTACACAGTTTTGTTGCTCAAAATATTTTCCCAAGGTTTTGCAGGTCTGTTAATGAGCTGCATCACCCTGAGAGTTTCTGCAGTATTGGACCTAAAGAGATGTCCATCCTGAGAATGAATAAAAGTCTCCAGAACAAGATAAAAGATATCACAAAACAAGCACAGAGCTCAGCAAAGTCCTGGTCTGCCTCTTCCTGCTATCGCAAGCTGCCAACCAAAAAAAGTACTTCTTTTACAGCCGGTACGACCCCAGTAACCCACAAACTGCTCTATTATAGAGCTGCACACACACAGCGCAGCGTGAAGGCCAAACCACGCTGCCATTTTACATCAAGCACAACATTGTGCTTCAGGAACATTAACAAAGTAATATATTTGATCTGAATATATCTGATCCGTCACCTAAGGTTTAGCAGGCTAATCAAAGCTTAACGCGGGCAGCTTTAGGTTTTTCATTTCCACTGCAGTTCAACAAAAGCCATTTAATCTCATATTAATGCTTTTAATTTTTAGCATAACATGCCTTTTAAGTCGGCACTGTGATCTTTTGTACAAGAGACACGAACATTAAAAGAAATTTAAATCATTTCTGACGAAGGAAACAACTTTAAAGAGAGAAACAATTTGATCCCAAACAAGCGAGAAAAGGTCTCGAGTTAGTAAATGAGCCGTGCTGCCTGTTTTTTAATTCATTCTAATTTCCTTTCACTAAAAACCGGGGTGCCCTTGAGCAAGGCATTGAACCCTTAGCTGTCCAGGTGAAGCTCAGTGAGAAACCGAGCAGTTTATCTTCACTCTGAACAGCTTGTGATTGGTGTTGAGCAGCAGCCCTCGCAGGTAGCGAACGGGTCGACGCCGCTTCCCTAATTAGCAGCGACACCGAGCCCGGGCGTCAGCGGCGTCCTCCCCACCGTGCCGAGGGAAGCGTCCCAGCGGTTTCCGGCTGTGAGATGAGGACGCCACGCAGCGGCCCTCAGAGACCCCGCAGCCGAGCGATGGGAACGAGCGGACACACAGTCCTCGTTAAGGTTACCGACTCTGCTGGTGACATGCGGACGACAAGGACAATTTACCGCATGGCTGCGTCTCCTTGTCTTTGAGCAGACACAAAACACACACACACACACACACACTGACACACACACTGTGCAAATTAAGTTTAATAAGAGAAGATGAAACTTTGTGATCCCTGCGGGGAAATTAGGAGGTCGCAGTGGCAGAAAGGAAGTGGGTACACAAAAGAAGAAGAAAATTAAGAACAGAGCAACTGGGAATATTAAAGACTGCTGGGACGCTGTACACTGTGTACTAATACTGCGTGTATTTTACAGAGTAGTACGTATTTGGTTACTTCATTTTAACGTCCAGAAACGTGTAGAATCACATCAAAACAGTCCGATTTCTAAACCGTGACATCGTTCATTTACTCATGTAATCTCAGCCTGCTGTGTCTGAAAACAACAACCAATAATCTGCTGGATACTTTCCTTGTTTTGGTTTTAAAATGTCAAAAATATTGAATATCACATCCGATTTGACATATTCAAATTGCTTATTTTGACTTTTATCCAAAACATTCAATTTCAAATGACATAAAACAGTCAAATCCTCACATTTAAGAGGCTGGAACCAGCTGATGTTTGGCATTTTCATTTTGAAGAACGATTCAAAATGTCTTGTGATTTCTCTGTTGATAGATGCATCAACTAATAAAAGCTCTGTAACAAAGACCAACATCCAACACATCATTATTTTCCACCAAATTATGCACATAATTTAGACTGGACGAGCCAAAAATCCTGCAAAAACACAAACTCGTGCAGGGACGCTGGAAGTAAATGGTGCACGGCATTCATGTTTGTTGTATTAACTGAAATTGCAGAATATCTTATATTTAATACTCACTAAGAACAACATGAGGATGTTTTACACTACAGCAGACAGAAACACGCTGCAGGTCAAAGCAGGTACAACAGCTATAAAGTCAACAACAGATAGAAGATGAAGGAGAGAAAGTCCCCAGACTCCTTTAGAAAAACGCTCAATTTTATGAGTTGGCGAGTTTAGAGAAACTTTATAAACTTGTAAAATGCTGTCTTTGACAAATTCTTCATTATTTGGGCCTTCTTGTAAATTCGGCGTATGTTATATATGAAGTTCTTTGTTTGTGTGGAGGAGCAGAGCTTGTTTAATGTGGATCTGACTCCAGTCTCCAAACTGAAAAACCACAGACTTTTAACTAACATCTGGCATCATGGTTGAAGACAGGACTTCAAGTCATGGACACTTTTGTCCACATTCCCGTGCTCTCTTTCTCACTTTGCTGCAAGTGTACATCACACTTTTTATAATAGCCTTGTTTTAGGGGGTGCTGCAGCCCTCAGGACTCAACCTTTGTGTCCATGAGTGAACGACACATTAGCTGTTAGTCTTTATTTTCAAGTGACAACAAGAGTTAGACAGGAAGGAGAGTAGAGACAGAGAAGGACATGTAGCAAAAGGGACACAGGTTGTAATCCTGGTGTGAAATATTGATTTCTCTGCTCCATCATTCATCCACAAGAATTTGTCTTTGTTGTTTTTTTTCTCTGCAAATTGAGTGAGAAAGCCAAATGAGTGGGATTAGCACTAATTCTGGAGAAAAGAATAATAATGTTTGAAAAAACCCTGCAGAGCCGGAGGTGAGTCATCCTCATCTGAGCCGAGCTGCACAAAATGAAGCCGAGACATTAGTCCACACATAAATATCTCACTTCTGCTTACATTTGGTTGACCCGGTCCAGGAGGAACTTCTGCAGCTCCACTGGTGATCCACATTTAAATAAAGTTTTTAGTCTGTTGTGTGTTTTCTCTCTTCATTATTTAAGTTATTTACTCTCTCATGAATACATGTGTTATATTTATGTATATGTTTAAATGGTCTGTATTAATATTATTTGTTATCTTCTGTAAGTATCAGTCGACAGAAAGGGGAAGATATTTCAGTCGTCCTCCGTTTTCGGTTCATTTATTTCTGGTTTCTGCCTCTGAGGTCTAGAAGGGGAACACCCTCTAACACACACACACACACACACACACACACACACACACACACGTCATCCAAACCCTCAGGACCTCAAGTCAGCCAGCAGGGGTCAGAGGTCAACAGGAAATGGACAGGAAGTGGACGACCGGGGAGGACCGTGCTGGTTTCTGACCGCTATAACTGGAGCAGAAGAAGATCTCCCCCCTGGACAGCACTTCCCCTCTCTGACACACACACACACACACACACACACACACTCAGAATCACTCATACAGCAGCCTCACACTCGTGTCCCCAAACCCTCAACACAAAAACACGCAAACTCAAATTCACATGCACGTACAATTGTTGCCACATGCACGCACACACATGCACATGTCCCCAAACCAAACACACGCTCACACACACACACTCACACACACACACACACAGCAGTGATATGATGTGATGTGAAAGCAGGCCCGTCTGCGTGCCGTTTGCAGTCCTTCACAGACTTTCTCTCCCTCAGCTTCGCCTCGCAGGCTCAGTCACCACCACCACCCCCCGAACAAGCTCCACCAACCAAAACGCTTCAGGTTACTGGACGTTAAATTTACCCAGGAGCCCCGGCTGTGCTCTACACGCCGAACATAAAACACACACTGACGGACAAATCAGTCAGAAAATCCTGATTTCCTGCTCGCCACAGGAAGTTCTTCTGTTACTTTTTTTGTTTGTGCCTACATGCCTTATCTGCAGCCAGCTGAGTGTCCTGTGTGTGTGTGGAAGTGTGTGTGTGTGTGTGTATGTGTGTGTGTGGGTGTGTGTGTGGGTGTGCGACTGTGTAAAATACATGCGTGACTATATGTACTGTGTGTGTGTGTGTGTTCAGTGTTAAACCAAGCCTGTGCTCAGCATCACAAACATCATAAGTGATGCTTTGCCCTCAAACTGTGTGTGTAGAAGTGTTTAGATGTGAGTGTGTGTGAATGTGTGTCTATGCGTGCGTGTGTAAGTGTGTGTGTGTGCTCTGCATTAGAAGCACCAGCAGCAGCACTGACCCGTGTTCGCCTCGGTGTGTTTTTATCTCTGCCTGTGTGACCCGAATTGTAAATACAGCATCCTCCGCTAAGCTGGCTGTGTGTTTCACTGTGTGTGCGTGTGTGTGTGTGTGTGTGTGTGTGCAATGAATTATGAGCAGCAGCCTCAACCTGACCCGATCTGTGTATGGGCTGTATGACTTTGTATCTTGCATATCAATGTGCAAGTTATCTACACAACATGCGTGTGTGTGTGTTTTTCTGCGTACGTGTGTGTGCGCGCCATGCCATGAGGTTAATTGAGGGGAGGGCCTATAAACCGTTGCCCAGGGAAACGCTCTCTCATCCATCAGCTCATTGGCTATTCAGAACCAGGCGCCGAACAAACAAACTAACACTGAATCCCGCTCAGCTCCAGGACTGGGGGGGGGGGCAGGTGGGTCGCCGTGCCGCCGTCGGAGGCTCCTGGCTGGGTTTTCAGGGCGGCCGCAGCCCCCTGCTCCCCGACCTGCCGGAGCTCAGACAACAGGCTAATCCTTACAGCACACAGAGGAGCCGCTAATAGGAGCGGATTAACCAGACAAATACACCCACTCCCCTGCTCCCCCTGCTCCTCCTGCTCCTCCTGCTCCTCCTGCTCGTCCTGCTCCCCCTGCTCCCCCTGCTCGTCCTGTTCGTCCTGCTCCTCCTGCTCCCCCTGCTCCTCCTGCTCCTCCTGCTCGTCCTGCTCCTCCTGTTCGTCCTGCTCCTCCTGCTCGTCCTGCTCCTCCTGTTCGTCCTGCTCCTCCTGCTCCCCCTGCTCCTCCTGCTCCTCCTGCTCGTCCTGCTCCTCCTGTTCGTCCTGCTCGTCCTGCTCCTCCTGCTCCCCCTGCTCCTCCTGCTCCCCCTGCTCCTCCTGCTCCTCCTGCTCCTCCTGCTCCCCCTGGTCCTCCTGCTCCTCTCCATCTTAGTCAACTTTACACCTATTTCTCTGCTACTCCTCTGCCTCATCTCTTGATTCTGCTCCTTTTCCTCACTTCTCCTCTTCCTCTGCCTCCAAGGTTTTTTCTCCTGCTTCATCTCCTCTGCTCCTCCACTGATCGCTGTCTCCTCCTTTATCTTCTCTTCTTCCACTCATTTGCTGCTCCTCTTCCTCAGCTCTCTTCCCCTGCTCCTTTCCCTTACCACTGATCTTCCATGTCTTCCTCCTCCTCCTCCTCCTCCCTCTTCACTCTTTCACCTCCTCTGATCTTCTGTTTTTCTTCTTTTTCCTCTCCACTGCTCCTCCTTTTCATCTCCTGCTCCTCCTCTTCTTTATAGTCCTCGACAGTTACTCCATCGCCTCCTCTTTCTAAACTCACAGTCTTTACTTTCCTCTTTTCCTTTACACTTCCTTCTCTCCTCTACATTCCTCATGCTCCTCCTCTCTTCTCTTACTCCTTCTCCTCATTATTATCTCCATCCCTTCCTTTGCCTCTTCTTCACCTCCTCTTCCTCCTCTTTATGTCCTTTGCTTCTTCTCCTCCCCCGATCGTCTGCTCCTGCTCTGCTCTTCCTCCCCCACGTCTTCTCCTAACCCTGACAGATCTCTCTGTTTACACCACTCTTTCTTTCCGTTTGCTCCTCCTGACCTCCCTCCTTTTTTTACTCCTCCTCTCCTCTCGCTGAAAATCTTCTGTTTACACCACTCTGTTTCTTTGACCTCCTGCTCCTCTCCCTCGTGCTTCCTCTGTTTACACCACTCAGTCTTTAACCATTCCATCCTCTCCTCCTCCTCCTCCTCCTCCTCCTCTTCCTCTTCCTCTTCCTCTCTGGCTACTTGATTTCCCCCTTTCTTACTTTCTGCTCCTCATCCTCCTTTTTTATCCCACCGTTCCTTTTTTATTTTCTCCTTGTCTCTCCTTCTCTTCCTGGTGTAAACTGAAGATTTGATCATGCTCCTCCTCGTCTTCATCTCATTCTCCTCATCTTAATCACCTCATCCTCCACCTCACCTTCCTTCTCCTCTCAACCTGAAACACCACAAATCTTCTGTTTACACCATCCTTTTCCCCTGACCTCCCTCCTCCACTCCTCCTCCTCCTCCTCCTCCTCCTCTCCTTCATCCCTCCTCCTCTTATCTCTCCTTCTCCTGCGTCTTCTTCCATCTTTTATTTTTTCTTTTTGCTCTCCAGGTGACCGTTGAGTTGATACAAGAGCTGCAAGTCAGCAGGCTGGAAAGAGCTTTATTGTGTGTTTTTCTTCTTCTTCTTCTGTGTGTGTGTGTGTGTGTATGTGTGTGTGTGTGTGTGTGTGTGTTGTTAGGGAGTGGATTATCCAGGTTCCAGGACTCGGTGCTCGCCGGCAGTCGAGCGGAAAGCTTTAATGAGAAGTCGCTGTTTACTGAGGACAGAGCGACACACACACACACACACACACACACGCACGCACGCACGCACGCACGCACGCACACACAACGGAGACTTTTATAGACTCACAAAAACAAAAAAAAACATAAAATAATACACACACACAATGGTACACACTCCTCCTCGTAAACACACACACACAGTAACCAGTGCAGTAATGGGATTTGGAAGGTTTTCTCTATAAACCAGTCTGTCCTCTGTCCCCTCATTAAGGAGGACTGTCCAGACCTGAACACACAACACACACACACACAGAGTTGCACACACTGATACACAACACACACACTAACACACTGCTGGCTCTACAGTGCTGCAGACTTCTGGGCTCACTAATTATTTGGAAGCTCTGTATCTTTGTCTTGTTTTTTGTTTGTGTGTCTGTTTGTGTGAGTGTACATGTAGGTGTGTGTGTGTGTGTGTGTTTCAGTGTGTGTGTGTGTGTGTGCTGGCGTGCTGCTAAGAGTAACAGTCTGGCTGAGTTTTTGGACGAGGGCAGCAGAAGACACTCGTGCCAAACATATCTGGTGGAATTTTCCCTGTGATTGTGGGAAACACGATCTGATAAAGTCTCGTTAGTTCAACGTTCGATTCATTCGCTCGTTTTCTTTGCTGGCACGGCGACATTATTGCCAAGGCGGCAGGATTTATTGTTGTAACACAATTAACAAGGACACGGAGGATCGCTGAGGAACATGAAGCTGCAGCAGGACCAGTTCACTCCCACAGATGTGCTGGAGCTGGAGAGTAACTGAGTACTTTTACTCAAGTGTTGTGATTTAGTATGATTTTCATGTACTTGTACTCTGTTTGAAGCTACTTTCTACTTCACTGTATTTGTCTGAGCTTCATTTTTCAGATCAGAACTGTACATAAAACACATGAAAGTCTCTCATGCGAATAGTAATTGAGTAAAAGTCTTAAAGTATCTGATATTACAAGTACTTAAGTATCAAAAATATAAGTAGAAGTGAGTTATACATGTATGTATAAACTCTATACTCTAGTTTGGTTCATCAGAATCTGTGTTTTTTTACCAAATTGATAAAATAAATTAATTAAAAAACGTGCTACTTTGGTAGTCTGCAAAGTAACTAGTAACTAAAGTCATCAAATGAATGTAGAGCAATAAGAAGTACATTATTTACCTCCGAAATGTGGTGGAGTGGAAGTATAACGTAGCAGAAAATGGAAAATTCTCAAGTAAAGTGTCTCAAAATTGTACTTGAGTAAATGTACTTAGTTACAGTCAATCACTGCAATTATAAATGTATATCAAGTAAATAAATAAATCCACCTCGACCAGCTACACCACTGACAGTAACGCTAAAGTAATATTTGGACATGATGTAATCTGATTACATGATGGGGTCATTCTGCTGCCTGATGAGTACTTTTACTTTAAAAAGTAACTTGAGCAGTTTTACACATTAAAGTGTGTCGGAAAGTACGACTGCATGTGTGAATGAAGTAATCTAAAATGTAATCTGGTAAATTGCCTCTTGTGATGTCACTCAGTGGCTGAGTTGCATTGTGGGATATTATTACTTCTACTTAAAATAAAAGATGTGAATATTTCCTCCATCAGTGGAGAACAAACAGGCCGTCGGGCGTCGAGCTAAATGAAAATGTGGAGTTTAGTGTCGGGCGATAAACTTCTTCATCACTGAAATGTGGAAATGTGAGAAAACCTGCTTCCTGCCAGGAGGAATATTCGTCTCTGTGGAGGAGGAGGAGGAAGAGGAGGAGGAGGAGGAGGAGGTGCATCAGTGTGTTTCTCAGCCGCTCGCTCCTCTTCAACACTCACACACTCAGTGCTCTCCGGGTGGCCATGTCTCTTTATGTGCCTCCATTCTCTACAGCCAGTTTGAGCTCAGTGAGCCTGTGTGAGGTCAATAAACTCTCAACAGCAGCCAGCTCGTCTACACACTCTGCATTATGTTTGATTTAATCGTCACTTCATATTCCACAGAGTTCAGTCTTTAAGGAGTGTTTATAACTTTATAGATTATTAAATGTCACTGAAACATTTCCTGATAATCCTGGTGATTTTGGCTGTTTGACCTCTTTCCTCTCGTGCCACCCTTAGGATGAATTTACTAATAAATAAGTAAGAGAAGAATGAATATGAGGATGTTTATGCTCGTACTACATAAAAATCTGCGAATGAAACAAGTATAAATTAGTTTGTGAAGATTTCTTGATATAAGATGTGATGTCACATCCTTCGAAGACCAAATGCACCACAGAAATGCGACAAGGCCAAGGACTGAATAAACAAACTGACCTTAAAGGACAACACAATTTATACTTTAGACTTTGTTAACATGTGGCGGACCCTGCTAATATCTCATTACACTAACAGGTGTGGCGGACCCTGCCATCCAACCGTTGGATCCTTCCAAGGACGGCCTTTTCCCAAGATTCCCTGCATCCTGGTGTCAGTTAAAAAACAACAATGGCGAACAACTCTAACAAAAACACAGAGGAAGTGTTACTTAGTGTTAGATGATTTGGTCTTATGTAGTTTTAGAGAAGAAATTCAAACTCAAATTTTAATATTTACAATATTAATGAGGTAATGAATAAGGTCCCAGAACACTGTTTGAAGATAGAAAGGTGGCAGGGTCCGCTACATGTTAACAAAGTAGAACAGTATAAATTGTGTTGTCCTTTAAGGTCAGTCTGTTTATTCATTTCTACTAGAAATTAGACAAATATACTTCAGGAAAGATCTGAAGTTTTTGAAGTGTTGGTTGTATAATGGACGCTGCAGCCTCAGAGGAACATTAGCATGTCGTATAAATGGAGTTCATTTAGGAATTTCTTTGCAGACATTTACACGTACGCTGATTTTATAAATTAGAGGATAATTCAAATTTATTACAGATTAGTGGCTATTTGTATCTTTGACCATTCATTGTTGCAGTAACATCAACACTTTACTGAGTTTGTTACTGAAATTTGACTGAAAAGAGTCGGAAACAGGTTGGAAACAAAAGTGTACATACGTTTGTAACTGAAGTTACAGAAGTAATGTAACTGTTTAAAGCTAAACTACAATGTTTTCCTCAACATAAAGGAAAAATAGAAATACGTTAAACTGGACATTAACACACCTGAATGCTCACTAATAACAGGAAACTGCACATAACTACAACTGTGATGGACATCTTTGTTTTCTCCTCCAGATAAATCTGTCTAACTCGTTAGTTTGTTGCACGATGTTGGACGGCTCGTGTTTCTTGTTTTTTGTATATAATAACTTGGTGAGTACACTATAACTGAACACAGTGATGGAGGACTATGAGACCCAGCATGTTGAATATATTATTTACATACAGAGTCAACCATCTGTAAACATTATGAGAACTGAACTGTTTGAGATATTACATTTGTCTCATGGACACAATCACATGAAGTCACATGCTGACCACACAGTTTATAACCTCACACTGTCTGTGTGTTTGTGTTTGTGTCGTTTCTGCACCAACGAGCTGCTGCTGGTCTCACACACACACACACACACACACACACACACACACACACACAATAACAAGTCTAAATGCACAAATTGACGGATGACTGCTCCTCCACATATTCACTTTTTATCTGTTTCTGCATGTACAGACATGAATGTGTCTTTCTCTACCCCCCTTCTCTCTCCCCCTCTTGCTCTCTCTCGCCCCCCTCTCTCTCTCTCCCTCTCTCTCCCTCTCTCCCCCTCGCTCTCTCTCAATTCAATTCAATTCAATTCAATTCAATTCAATGGGGCTTTATTGGCATGAAAGTTTCAATAACAATGTTGCCAAAGCATCAAAATATAATTTGTCCAAGCATTCAGACAGAACACAATAAACAATAATATGAACATTAACACAACATTAAGATTGATTTATATTAATTATATATACAGTATATCTTGTTTGTTTGTGTGTGTGTGTTTGTGTGTGTGTGTGTGTGTGTGTGTGTGTGTGTGTGTGTGTGTGTGTGTTTGTGTGTCAGTCACTCACTGTCCCTCAGGTTGTGGCATGTTGACACATATTGGGCAGCAAGATATGCCCTGTCTCCTTCTCCCAGGAGTATTTTTAATGTTGAGAGGTCATTCAGCTCTTTGAACTCTGAGATTACAGAGTTGAACTTGTTAAAATGAATGTTCCTGGTTTCGGTGAATGCTTTACATTGTAGGAGAAAGTGCATCTCTGTCTCAACCTCACCTGTGGAGCAGTGACCACATGTTCTGTTTTCTTTTGGTTGCCATGATTGTTTGTGTCCTACTGTTTGGATTGTCAGTTTGTGGTCACTGAGCCTGTACTTGGTGAGGATCTGTCTCTGCTTTCTATCTCTGACAGTAGAGAGATATTCTGCTAATTCATCATCTCTTTTTAGGGCGAGATAACATCCTGATCTACTTTGGCTTTTAGTTTCTTCTTTCCAATGTTCCAGGTAGGTTTCTTTACATTGTGTTATAATGTGCTTTACTCTGATTGGTGTTTGGAAAGCAGTGTTGTTGTGAGGCTGGTCAGACTGTGTCTGAGAGGGGGCAGTTAGCCTCAGTACCAACTGACATAGGGGACTCTTTTCTGGGCTCAGCTCTTGAGTTTGAAGGGCTTTGGAGTGGAGGGTGTCTCTGGCTGGATTTCAGGTGGTTAAAAAAGTTGAGCGTTCTCTGTTGAATGTTAATTATCAGTGGGTATCTGCCTAATTCTGCTCTACATGCAGTTGTTGGTGTGTTTCTGTGTACGGGTAAAATGTGTCTGCAGAATTCTGCATGTAAAGACTCTGTTGGATGTTTGTCCCAGCGGGTATAGCTCTGATGACTGAGTGGACCCCAGACTTCACTACCGTACAGCACAATGGGCTGGATGACACTATCAAATATGTGAAGCCAGATTTTGACTGGAATTTGGAAATTATAAAATGTTCTCTTAATTGCATGTAGGGCTCTTCCAGCTTTTTCTTTTAGTGCATTCACTGCCATGTTGAAACTCCCTGATGCTGTAATGGTTATACCAAGGAAGGTATAACTCATGCTGTGTTCAATGATATGATTATTTATTTATTCATTATTTATTTCTCTCTCTCCCTCTCTCACCCCCTGCCTCCCTCCCCCCTCTCTCTCCCCCTCTCTCTCTTTCCCTCCCTCCCCCTCTCCCTCCCCTCTCTCTCTCCCTCTCTCTCCCCCCCTCCCTCCCTCTCTCCCTCTCCTGTCCAGAGAGTTGGATGGTGATTAGCGTTGGGATTCTGGGACTCTGGCCTCAGTTTTCATTAACAGCCATAAACACAGTTCTGCTGCACCTCCGAGACCGACCGCAGGCTCTCTTTGTGTGCGTGTGTGTGTGTGTGTGTCTACATCTGGGCAAGCTTTGTCGGTGCTTTGATGACAAGAGTGGAGAGAGAGAGAGAGAGAGAGAGAGAGGTGTTGTTTATCACGGCAGTAATTAAGCCTGCAGTTCGACTTTAATTAAAATATAACAGCAGCACTAAGTATGGACCGCTCCACACACACACTGAACACACACACGACATCTTCAGCTCTCTGTTTACCACCGAAGATCAGCTGAGAAGAGAACAATCTGAAACTCTTCCAAAGAAATATTTGAACCAAAGCCAAAAACCCACTCGTGACTCCCTGATCCTCAGACCTGAACCTGAACACATCCGGAGCCTCAGCGTCTCATTGGCTGCTTCATTAGAGCTCACAGTCGGTCATTTCTCTGATTGATCCTGGACAAAGACACACCTAAAGAAACACACACATCCTCTGAATTTGATCGACCTTGTGTGCACCTGCTGGTTCTGGTGCTCCGCGGCCTCGTTATCCTTCCAGCTCATCACACTGCTGGTCTCAAAGCTCTGATGCACCTGAGCTGATCACAGCGAAGAAGAATTAACTGCAGCAAACAGTGGAGTTTGTCTGGATGATCAACATATTGAAAGTCCAAATCATGTGTTACTTTGATGATGATGAGAGTTGTAGTTTTCTACACAATAGTGCTGCTGGGCTGACGTGTTTTTGTAGGCTAACCAGCAGTTAGCATCGCGCTGGTTCCCACGTTTTGACACCATGTGCGTCTTCATGAGACAATACAGAGACTCACATCCTCTTACCGACTTCAAAACATTCGTCCTTTAACCCTCTCATAGCCATCGGCAGCTAAAAGTAGCTATTGTTTCTAAAGTGTTCAATAACTTTTGAACTGCTGATCCTAAAATAAGTTTCTCAGTTCTTCGTTGGCATCACACGTCTTGTTTGGGCTCCATAGCGAACGTGATTGCGGCGTCATGTTCTGCAGCATTGATTCGTCAAGGAAACCCACGTAGCTTCTTCCTCTGGGGCCAAGACTTTCTGAACATTTCTGGACAAATCTACACAGTAAATGAAATATTAGATTAAACCTGTTGTTCTGCAAGGATAATGATATAATAAATGGCTATAACTTAATGAGGAAAGGTCAGATAGAAACCAAAATTAATATGAAAGTCTAAAACGGCCGTGCTACACTTACACCACATGCTGCAGCACATCTTACTGCTGTACTACTTTTACTTTAGTAAAGTTTGTCTGTGTCTAGCAGCTGATTTAAGTTTAGTCACATAGTTGAAATGACAGCAGCTCATATATATATATATATATAGGCTCAGAGGTGTGTGTGTGTGTGTGTGTGTGTGTGTGTGTGTGTGTGTGTGTGTGTGTGTGTGTGTGACCAGGTGTGGAGTTGTCACTGAAGGAGAAAATTAGTCAGAAAATGACAGCAATGTACCTGAGTGAGCCAACACACACTTCACAAAGTTTGCACGACACACACGTCAGTCAGACACACACACACACAGAGACACACACACACATTCAGCTATTTTCCCTGCAGTGCCGCCTTAGTGACTGCATGATGTATAATTATATAGACACTAAAATATCCTGAACCTTCTTTTCTTCCTGTCTTTCTCTTCTCGTCTCTGAGCTCACATGACCGTCTGTCACCTTTGACCTCTGACCTTCTGAGTCACCAGCACTTCATTTAAGACCAATTCAAGCACAACTCAAGATCTTGAAGGAGGTCGAGAAGAAGACGACGGAGACGGAAACCGGCAAAAATCAAGGATTGGAGAAGTGTATTATACTGCATGTTGTACTGTTGTATACTGTCGGAGTTCAGGTCATTATAATACATTCCTAAAAACACAAAGTACAAGACAGCGTCCACAAAGAGGTGGAGAGGCTGTCTAAACCTTTCCCAAAGTCAAATATATTAAACAAGACACAGTAGGAGAACCACAAAATACAAAATATTATAGAAAACTGTAGAAAACAGTGACGTTCTGCTACCAAGCACGTTCAAATGACTAGATTAATGTCAGTATATGTTCACTACAGCAGAAATATAAACACCAGGTCATGTTTGCATCTGGCAGGTAAATCAGTGGTTCTCTGTGACCAATCAGAACTCACTGTAAGGTCAATAATATCACCGGTACAGGAAATGACCACTTCAGGGTTCCCGACCCCCTAAACTGAGAGCCAGTGCTATATTTTAATTAATTAAATCAGAATCAAGGATGATGGAGAAAAGGAGAAGCACGTGATAAAGTCTTCCCTGAGGGGGCAACTGAGGACATTTTGTTTTTCCAATCTAAATTGTTTTCTCTCTCATGTTTATGACTTGAGAACTGGTGAAATTTGCGTTTTTTCACAGATGAAGACAAAATTAAGGAACTAATACAGATTATCCTGGCAAAACCTCTTTTTTCTCAAGTCATAAACACAGTAGATCAGACTGTCAGAGAACTACAGGAGCCCTGAGGTGTTCATTTTCAAACTGTACGCTTGAATTGATAATTTGAAAAGTCAGTGCTTCAGATTCTCTTGCAGTGCCGCTAACGGGGGAGGGATGAAGTGATAAATGAAAATTTAAAAGACCTTTTTAGATCAATTTCAGATTCATTTTTAATATTTTGGATGAATTTTGGATCATCTCAGCAGCTACAGGGCAGTGTTTTGTCTCTCACTGCAGCGCCTAAGTGTTCAGACTGTGATAAAACTCTAATCTGACAGTTTATTCAGTCTTCAAACTCGTGTCTAACACCTCACATTAAGAAAATCAGGCGTAAATGTCGCCTCCCTGTCAGAAACCATTAGGTTAATGAACAAAGTAATGAAAAGGCTTTAGACTTTCTCAGGGACTTATCAGAGATGATGCTGCAAACATTAATACGCCTTCGATGATTAATAATCAAGACGTTTATGATCATATATAATGTAGACAGCAATGATCTCAGGATATATGATCATATCTCAGGTGCTCTGAAAACCTTGTTTCTGGTGTAAAACTGTCTCTGGATCAGTCAGAGAGGATCAGGTAAGTTTTTATGGTATGGTTGATGTTCTTTAATTGTTTTAGTGTGTGACACCATAACCTGAATCTACACTTTAACTTCACACATCTGAAAAAAGAGAAGAAAGCAACTGAAGTGGAGAAACTACAGCAGTCAGATATCAGCACTTGTTTATTGTAATAAAAACCTCTGAATACAAAGTACATTCACAGGTACAGCAGGGAGTCACTGAGCTGCTCTGTTGGGTTCCTACAGCAAACCAGTGGTGACTACAAATATTCAAACTCATACACCATTTTACAACTTTATATCCCATAAACATACTGTTATAGTTCAGAATAAACACACTGTTGTACTTACATACAAAGAGTCCAATCTTAGATCTGTTACGAAGCTGTCGCACTAACCAACCAGCTGAGTCCTACACGGCTTTATTTACTGGAAAATACAAGAAAGTAGAGACTGACCGACTGCTTTTACAGCTTTGACTGACGGGTCGACATTGGTTAACTGGTGTTAACTGGCAGCTAAACCAGTTAAACCATGACATGTTTGTGGGGTTGTCATGGAAAGAAGCAGAGGAGGAGATGAGCGATGAAGATGGAGAGCTGATTTGGTTTTGTAGCAGCAGATAGCTAGTTAGCTAACTAGCAGATAGATAGATAGATAGATAGATAGATAGATAGATAGATAGATAGATAGATAGATAGATAGATGTACAGTTTTTAGAAGCTTAGCATAAAGACTGGAAGTAAAGGGAAACTGCTAGCCTAGCTAAATCTAAGCTAATAAAGTTTTGATGGAGCTAAGACAGGTGACAGTTAAGCTAGGCTTAGACACTGGACAGTCAGTGGCCGGTCCCAGGCTAAAGGAGTCGTTAGCTCGGTTGGGCTAAGAATTGTCCAAAGTAGGCTAACCTCAACTTTAGCCAAGGGCTTCCTGGCGCTGGTCCGCTGAGGGTTAGCCCAGAGTTTGTGACTAAACACACGACTTAAAGGTGCCAGTGAGAAACAGGGCTAAAATAAATAACATTAGATTTTAACATCGCCTGTTCCATTGGACAATCAACCCAGGGCTAGTAGAGCAGCTGTGTGAACCGTATAGCCCTAGGCTAAGGTTAACCTTGTATTTGTGTGTGTGTGACAAGGGACTAAACCCTGTGAGCTAAATCTGTCGACTGCCGTTTTATTAGTTTATCGTGTTCTTGCCGAGCCATCTACGAACCAAATGCCACCTACTTTTGGCGAATTTCTAGGAGTTTATGTCGGCTTATTATTGGATGCAATGAATTCAAAACGCTTTATGTCGCTTGGGGCAAGAACTGTAGAATTGAAACACTAAATTAAACTAAAATTAATGCAATATTTTACACCAAAATACCAAATACGGCAAGAAATGGATGATATTTGTACAGAAAATCAGTGTTGAAAACTAACTTCCTTGGTAGAAGCAATAAAACAGCCTGAGCCTGATATCAAATTAATATGCGAGAGTAAAGAACGTGATGAAAATGTGTCTGCTGATAACAATTTTTAAGATAAACCTTTAACTATGCATATCATACAAATCCCTTAAATGTGGTTATTAAATAATTCTGACCAACATAAGTACCGGTTAGGACATTTGAAAAATAAGCTTGTCAGCGCTCCCTAGTGGACAAACAATGTACTGAAGATGCTGTTTGTGTAAGTGCAAACATATCTTTGGCATTTCTGACATTTCTTGATGCTTTCTTGTACTTTTACGCTAATAAAAGTGGCAGTTTTGATGACGCTAAGCTAGCAGTTTCCTACTGTTTTTTTAATCTTTGTGCTAAGCTAGGCTAAACACTTCCTGTGAAGGTGAACTGATGCATCTTGTTATCTGAATGACTATAATGACAAACAAGAGGATTTCCTTAAATGTTGGTCTGTTCCTTTAACTGTGGCCAACTGCAGGGATGACTGAGTAGAGACGATGAGGACCAAAAAGATTTCCACAACACTTCCTGTCAGTTCCTACCAGAGTTTCTATTGGTCGGTGAGAGGAGGTGGGGTCAGCTGATTATCTGCCGTTCACCCTGTCCTCCGAACCCTGACTGGCAATCAAACTACAGGCACCAGGGCTACCAAAAAAAAAAAAAAAGAGATCGATTCGCCCATAAAATGTGACCCTGGGAAAACAAAGTGGAGCTACAGTTCTGCAAAAAGAGCTGAAAAAAAGAGCAACAAGAGCAAAAAACCCCATGAAAGGTGGAGAGCCGATAATCCACTGCAATCGGACAAGTCCACTTAGGCTTCAGTTAAATCCACACAGAGAACAGCGCAGTGTCGACAAAAAAGTACAAATCCACCTCCCGAACAATGGCCTACCGAGGATGTGGAGTGGGAAAAAAAGACCCCAGAAGAATCAAACACGATTAATTCCTTGTTATTCAGGACATTTTCTCCAACAAAAAATGTGTTTTCTTTCATCTGTTTTTTGTGATTCGATTCTCCTCGTCGGAAACTTGTACCAAGAAAGTGCAACATGAAGCAAAAAAAAGCTGTTTCACAACCACAGGCAGGGAGGGAAGAGAAAAAACATCCTCAGAACTGCATCAGAGAGGAAAAAAAGCTTGAGGACTTAATCTGTTTTCTTTTTGTAAATTGAAGGAGAGGAGAAAAAAAAAAGAAGCTTTAGATGCTCTTTGTGTCTTTAGTTTTGTCTTAAGGCAGTCTTTTTTGTCCGGACCCCCTCTCCGGCTCGGTGCTCGACGACGCTCCACCTACAAGAGGATAGATACGAACGTCTTACACCTCAGGTAACGCAACGCAGAAAACACATTCCATGCAAAATGTCTCATCAATGAGAAAAAAAAGTCAATAAAAAAAGGATTAATTGAAAGCTGGCTGAAGAAAAAAATAATGTTGAAAAAAGAAGCTGATTTTAAAAAATGCAGGAGCGGTTTGCAGAGCCACAATAACGCAAAATGAAGTCTGAGATCAGATTAAAAAAAGAAAAAAAGGAAAAACAATTGCTCACACATTTTGTCATTTAAATTGTATTTTGCTTCATAAACAGGAAAAACACTGCAGTTACTCAAGTGAGAGAAAAATATGAAATGGTCAAACTAGATGCAACACTCAAAAAGAAATTCTGAAATGAGCACAAACTCTAAAAAAAGTGTTTGGAAATTATTTAAAAAATATATATAATTATGTTCCTTCACTAAGATTAATTACACAAGGCAGAACAACAGAGTCTGAGCTCCGAGGGGAATCACACTGTAAATTTTACGTTAAAGTTTGCGTAAGCAGAGCGAAACCTTAACGTAAAAATAACCCAGTTAAAACAAACTGAGCAAAAAACTACATTAAACGTGTTGGTTTACATCAGCGCTGTTGTTTTATTTTAATAATTCCATGTGACAATATTTGTTTTATGTAGAATAAATAAGAACTGTAGGCTTAGTTTACCTGTTGATGCCAGAGTAGGCTAACCTGCTAACGGTTCAGTTAAACCTCTAAAATTGCTACGTTCAAGTCAGCTAATAGGCTAGGTCAGTTAAGCAATCCCAACAGTTTTGTTCAGGTTAGCAGACAGTTCACTGCGGCAGTTTAAAAGATGTTGTTCAAGATAGCCAATGATTCGATTTTGCTCCTAAAGTAAACAGTTTTGGTCAAGTTAGCTAACAGTGTAGTGTAGCAGCTGGAATAGCTGGTTCAGAAAAGCTTACAGTTCAGTTCAGCTAGAAGAATTTGATTTACGTGAACAATGAGCTCTATTTAGCTGCTGAAATATTTGGGTTTGAGTTAGCTAGCTGTACAGTCTGTTAGTACTCATACTGTACCAGGAGTACAAATACTCTGATTACAGTGTGTGTGTGTTGTGTGTGTGTGAAGTCGTACAGTGGGCCTGGAGACACACACACACACACACACACACACACACAAAGGAAGTTCAGTTTCAGCTGGTTGGCTGCAGTGTGTCATGACCTTGCATTAGTTCGTGTGTGTGTGTGTGTGTGTGTGTGGTTGCATTTTAACTCCAGTAAAGAGGAATGTTTAATGTGCACACACACACACACAGTCAGAGGTGCTGCAGTTTTCAGGGATTACAGTCGTCATATAATCCTTTATTTCCTTCACTCTCTTCTTTCCTTCATTCATTCCTTCTCTCTCCCTTTCCTTGCTTTCCTTCTTCACTTCCTCTTTACATCATTTCTCTCCTCTCCCTTTTCCTCCTCTTTAATTCAGCCTCCCTCCTCCTCCCTCCTCCTCCCTCCCTCCTTCCTCCCTCCCATCGCGGCAGCATCTGTTCATAATGAAACACACAGTTGGACGTCGTCCTCGTTTAGCGCCTCCTCCACGCTACCTGCTCCAGAGGTTACCTCCCGCCGGGCACGTTTGTTAGACATCATCAGCACCTCCCCACGACCTTCCCTCCCTCCCTCCCCCCCTCCCTGCCACCTCCTCCTCCTCCTCCTCCAGATGTCATTGATCTGGGAAGTGGGTCACAACAGCGCCGAATCAAAGCCAGGTTACACAAGGCTCCAAGGCAGATATATACTGTATGTAATTTTAGCGTGGGTTAATATTTAAAGGGGAGAGACAGAAAAGCGACGGCTAACGTTTGCAGGTCTGATGGTTGAGTCTGTCGCCTGCAGACCTGACAGATGCTGAAGGTGTAGAGGGTGAAGAGGATCGTGGATCTGTAAATACCACCGCTATTTGGAAGATACAAAACATTTAATTTGGAGTTTTTCCATTTTGAATTTTAAAAAACAATTTCTAATACATGAGATGCATGAGAAAAGTTATCAATAAAACTCTGTAATTACATTTTTTTAATCACTTTTGCAACACGGAAACAGAAATCTAAATAAAAAAAAGGATTAGCGATGCATTTAGCATAAATTTGGACGAAAGCATCAGATTTATCCCCCAAAAATGCAAAATCCTTCAGTAAAAACCTTCTTTCCTATCACACCAGCTGGTTCACAGCATAACAAGCTTTAATTTTGACCAAACTCATGAAATTGTATTTGAAATGTTGTTGTGGAGATCCAAAATTATCCAAAGATACCAAATATGTGAGGCAGGATTCGAGGAAAATGTGTCTAAAATGATTCACAATCATCACGCTTTGAGCTGAATATTCTACTAATCATCATATTGAGTTAGACAAAGCTGATGGTTGACTGAATACTGTCAGACTAACTAACAACAAAGCTCCTTAAGGTTGAATTTAAAATTGAAATCAAGGTTCTGGAAGTTAAAATATATTCATAACAGCTGCAGCTGCCTTGTGCTCGGAGGTTAATTCTTGATCCGAGGAACACATTTGTGATAAAATGTTCTGAACTCAAGGCTCACTTACTTTCTTAAAAAGCATTTCCCAAAGAAAGGCTGTGACAGGTGGTGAACATTTTCCTCAATTTTTTGCTCAATGGCGACATTCTTTCATTTCCACCATGTCTAAAAAGATGGTGGTTATGGTCGGTGCTGAAGGTTAGGGGTTTTAAACCCCTCGGCTGGAAGGATAAATCACAGAGGGTAAAAGTGACGGAGCAGCATTTGTTCTCCGTCATTACCACCAGTGAGGTGCCCTCGAGCAAGGCCCTGAATCCCCCACAATGCTCCAGTGGAGCTGCTCAGTCGACATCAGATCAAACTGTGGTTGTACTGGGCAAAATAGACGCCACACACACATCCACCACCTCTGCCTCAGCATAAACTCCACGACCAGACCTGTTCTTACACCAAGTACATCAAATACTGTCGTCTGATCAGTGGCCCTATGCATGGAAGAAAAAAATCAGAGTTGGGGGAGTGGTTGGATGGGTCATACACAGGACTTTACCCAAGGAAACCAAGTTTGAATCCCATGTGTGACCAAGAGTCGAGGGTTCTTTTTTAAGAACCTGTACTTTACGTAGGGTAACTAACACAGTTACAATACTGAAATATTACTCAATTACAAGTAAATCTACTGGTATTAATACAATTTAAGTAAAAGTGTGCGTCTGCTGCACAGTTTTGTTTTTTTGGTGCGTATGTGATCACATTATGAGCTACAACAATGCAGATGGAAGGTTTGGATATTAATTCAAAATATACTCATAATTAGTTACTTCCAACCCTGGTAACTTACGTAACAGTTATTTTAACCCGATGCATAATGTTTTCCCCAAACCAACCAAACCATGATCATTTTACATCATTAATAACAGTCCGCCAGTCAGAATATGTGATCTGTTTGTCAGCAAGCCTTATTTTGAAACTCTAACCAGGTGCTGTATATGACGGATTATTGCTAACTTGATTGCGTGAATTTTTAGAAAACCGGTGTAAACATTATAACTTACAGATATATTATATTACTTACATTGAGACGATTATTTTTTTGTATATCAAGTTTTCTGATGTTTTATTAATAATATGCAAATGATGCTATCTAATTACATTTCCTTGATTACAATACACACTTTAATGTGTATTATGAATATTTTCTTTCCACCAGTCTGAAAGAGACCAGACAAAGACAGACAAAGTTTTCAGCTTCAACATATTATTATGAAGTAAATGTTGATTGCACAATGTAATGCATATAGAATAATAAGAAGTCATCAGCGTATATATTGATCCATTTCTATAATAGACTTAATGATTTAATAAACTACTGTTTTGTGACTCAAATATCATAAAATAACAAAATTGACCGGTGCATGGAAAAATCCACCCACCCTCATCATAAAAACACACATAGGTTGTCTTTAAAAGCAGCATATTATGAGCCATATTGATGGAGGAAGTCAAGGAGTCACACTTCACACAAGATGAAACCAATAGTCAAAGGTGAGTTATTTTAAGCTAGTAACATAGTTAAATGATTTCATGAACATAATGTAGCTACGTTCATAACATTCAAACACAATTTTATCCTAAACCTAACCAAACTGCGAGGGTACGACGAGTCCAGTCATGTTGTTTCCAGAATGGTGATACACCTCATCATACCTCAGGATGATGTGTTGAAAAAATGTAGGTTTTCACTCGTGTGTTTCCCCTCAAAAGACACGCTACTTCCAACATTAGCATTGAGCATTGGCACTGGACCAATCTCTGGTTTTGCAGTTCTCTAATATAAGTATATTCCTGGTCCTTTACATATCTCTCTGAATGGACAACAGGTCATAGTACAGCTTATAAAATTCACCCCTACACAGGAATGTTATTTTCTTATACTGTGATTTTGTGTACCCAAAACAACAGAAGCAACTCTGGTTTAGAAAGTCAGGACAGTTGCCCTTCTTGTTTACTGTGGATAAACTGAATCAAACTGGGAAAACAAACGCGTTCTGCTGATAGAGCCTGAGGTCGATCAGTCTGTTCAAAGAGCAGGTTAAAAACCTGAAACACTCCCAAGCATTTAAACAGCAGCCTTCCTCTGAGGACAAAGCAGCAAACAGACCCCATGCAAACCTCCACGAAAGGTTGTTCAACCTTTTTACCGAGAAACAAGCCTGAGATTTGTTTTTCTTCTCTGACTTTGGGTTGTTAACCGGAAGGACAAAAGGGCCTTCCACTGGAGGGACTAAATTAAATTAGAAAGATTCCTCGAATGACTTGGAGAAATCCAACAACAGAAAGTGCAAAATGAAAAGCTTGGATGAATATTATAAATGTGCTGGTAGTTTGGCCTTCCCACAGTTGATGAGAAATGAGTTTCTCATCACAGACACACACAAATCACCTCCACATTCCTTTTAGTCTGCAAAAGATATTGAACAATATCTAAATACTATCCTATGCTGCTCTAATAAACACTGTGAAAATGATAAATATGTGTTTCCCCTTCAAGGACGCCTCACAATTACACTTTGTACCCTGAGCTGCTTTGTATGCAGTCTGTGCATGCGTCGGGTTTGTTGTGCTTTTTCTCTTTGTTTTCTCTTTTGCAGATTAAGACAAAGTTTCTGACTCTCAGCAGAGGAGGTCAGAGGTCAGCGTGGAGCCAGAGCCGGCGGCGGTTCAACATCACGCTGCCAGACACCGTGACAGGGACTGCTGATGGCTGACATTTGCTCCACGGGGGGCTAAAGTCGAATCTCTTTCGAGGTTTGCTCTTGTTTAACCAAATCTTCAAATGGATGGAGGAGAAAATAAAAACCTCAGATGTTCAAACCGCTGACGTTCTGCTCCCAAGACAGCTTCTCTAAAGTTAGTTTTTAAAAAAGTATAAACATTGGCGTCAACGTTGCAGTGAAGGATTATCTGCCCAGTGGAACAGGGTGAGAATTAATGCTTTTCCAGACAACTTCTGTTGATTTGTAAGCTCAGTAGTTCAGATGAATGTATTCATGTTGGCGTCAAGCTTAAAGGAATAGTATAATATATTGGGAAATACCCTCATTCACTTACCTTTCTGATAATTAGATGAGAAGATTGAAATCACTCTCATATCGTTCCAGTTAATATAAGGCCACAGCCAGCAGCCGTTTGGCTTAGCTTAACACAAAAACTGGACACGAGGGGAAACAGCTAGCCTGGCATACTAAAACTCACTAATTAACACATTATGTCTTGTTTCTTTAACCCATAAAATAACAAAAGTGTTACAATGACATGAGTCCGCTTCCTGGAGTCTCTGCTGGCAGCTTTTCATAGCCAACGATTGGTCTGGTATATAGGCTAACCCTGTCCTGGTTTACATTAAAGGTCCAATTTGTAAGAAAGTAGATTTTTGAGTCTCATTCCCATCAAGTGTAGGTCAGTTGGACGCCATTCCAAAGTGTCAGTATTTGACGAGTTGGGAACAATCAAATTTCTTATAAATTGGACCTTATCAAGATATTGTAGGAACTCGTCTCTGTGTTCCTTTCTCTCTGATGCTGAGGCCCTGTTTTCCTTATCAACTCTGTTTTTAAGTTTGAAGCAACTCTACAGGAAGAGGGGCGCCATCTTATCGCCTGGCAGAGAGGACAGTGTTTTTCTTGGTTGTAAATACTTCGTCTGAAGACACTTTTAATTAATTTACAACCCAAAGCCTTTGGATGAACCTCCTCTCCCTTGCAAGCACACATATCCTCTTTCACAGGTCATGGGGAGGCCTCAGTGAAGTTCACCAGGAGGGACGAACAACTGGTCATCAGGTGTCAATACAGAGTCTTTATATATGTAAATTAACTCACATCAAATGTTTTTTTTTTCTTTGTTTTAGAGTATCTCTCTCTTTTCCTGTGTCTCTCTCCTCACCTCTAACTTCTAAAGCACACATTAGCTTTTAAGAGAACACTGGAAACCTTCTGACTTGTTCTATGCAGACACTCCCAAGTCTGTAAGTTATGAACCGTCTGGATGCTATCTGGATCACATTCCACACCAAATGGTCTCTGTGTTCCTCCAGATTTCAGACCATTTCTAATTAACCATTAAGTCAGGATCTCATTCTCTTAATTCCAACAGATTAAGGGTCAGTAAGAGAAGCTCATAAAACTGATCTTTCTCCCGTTTCTCTGTGATGAAATTTGGCTAAAATCAAATTTAATGTTTAATTGTGTCATGTGTTTGGTGGAACCACAGTGCCCTCCAGTGGTGAGTCCGGGTACAAAGAAATTAAACTTTCAAGATATCTATGTTTTAATACGTTTTCCTGATTAAAAGTCTGTAATATGTTTCTTCATTTACAGGTATTAGAACTATAAGAAATGCTTATATATGTGGTCAGATTCTATCAGTTCTACTGTATCTTTAAGTGTTTTCATGTTTGATCCAGTGTTAATTTCTTTTATTCGTTCAGCGAATTTAATCAGGTCATATTATTTCATTAAGTCCATTTATTTTGACATGGTAAGGTCCTGAGAAAGGTGAAGCACGATCGCGAAACATTAAATCGGTTTAATTTAATTCAAGTTTCGTAAGTGTAGACGATTGATATGATACACAGTGAGAACCGTAAGCCCGCCCCTTAGGAACCGCCTGCTGATATGGACTACAAATACCAAGAGACAACTGCTCACTCGCTCTCTTGCTGTAACCTCTTTTTGTAACTCTCTTCTCTAAATTTTTCTTCACTTCACTTTTAAAACCTTTACTTTTTGTATTTTTGCGACACGCTCTTAGGCAGAAATCTCCGCACAATTGACCACGTGCGATTTTTACCTCAATACCCTAATTTGAGGACGCACTGAATCTAAGTGCTTTCGTTTCGTTTTGTTAAGTATCATTATTTTACTCAGTAGAAGTTAATTTGACTTAATTCGTCTTGTTTTGAGTAATAACTGAGGACTCGCCCGGCCAGCGTTATTCTCTAGTTATTTTCGTCAAGAAAGTTGAATTAGTTCGATCAAAAGTTCAGAGCCATCACTCCATGCAAGAAGAAGACCTTTAATCCGACCACCAGCGTTAATAACATTGTGCAGTAATTGCCTGCATCAACAAACCGTGTGAACGGTTTGCAACGAACAGACATTTTGCCAAGCCGATCGGCCTGCCTTCAACGCTCACGAGCGGTGCCATCCCGCTGGGCAGCGGACCGGGACTTCCTGCCGAGTACTGGACAGACGGCGCTCTCCCTCCGACACCGGGACGAGAGAAACCCACTCCAAGCCGCAGACGCTCTGCGACATCCCTCCGGCCAGCGGACCAGCACCTCAAGCCGAGGTCAAGCTATCAGCTCCGGAGAGGTCCAAAGTGGTGAACATCTCCCAGTCTTCAGGCAAAGTAGGCTAAACACCCACGCACACTGCTGGAGTCACACGCATGTTCTTGAGTTGGTGATGTCTCTTTTCTTTTGATTCATAGTAATCTTTAATTAATAAGAAATCCGGTTAGGGTCTCGTTAGTGTCAAAATTACTATAGTAATCTTTGAATGCTTCCCAGACTCGCGACTTTACCATCCGCTCATCTCCATCCATTCATTACCATGATCATTTAGTCTCTACATTTTATGTTATCAATATTGTTTGTTTGAATCATCCTTTCATTTATTCACCTTGATTTATTTAGTAAATAAACATATTTAACCGTACGTCGTTGTCTGTGCAGGTTTGTTTTAATGTGGAGAACCGATGGATATGTGTAGAATTCACTACTTCATGTGTGAGATTGAATTAAATTGTTCTGAAATTGATTAGAATTGATACAAGTTAACCTTGTTTAGTCGAATTTGATTAATTACCTCCGGATTATTCAAATAGACAAAATAACGGAGGTGGTGCCCCATTAACGAGTGTTTATTATTAGTGTATCTCCTACAATATCAAGTGTTAATTAATGAGCATGTGTGGAAATTATAATCCAGATATTTTTTTTTTTAAAAAGCCAATCAACAGTGGAAAAAGCCATGTTCACATGAGACAAGAGGCACATTTCATGTGCTATGTTTTGTTTCCAAAAAGCCAATTTCTTGTGAATGTATTTAATTCAACATTTTAAAAATGTAAATTTCACGTCAAAACTGTAGTTCACATGTGAAAATATCCAATCAGATGTGAAAATATTCAATTTTGCAATGTTCACATGTGAAAAGGAAAATTTCACGTGACGCACTTCTTTTTAAATCTTAAAATTTCAGTTTATTTGTGAAAATACATTTCATATGGGAAATTGTGATTGCCAAAGGTGAATTTGTTAAATTTAGACAGACCTGTTACCAGTCTTTGTGCTAAGCTAAGTGCTAATCACCTCCTGGCTCTGGTTTCAATATGAGAGAATTTTGGTTTAAAACATTAATAAATTATCAACAGAGTGTAAAGAAATAACATGTCTCCATACTGGTTGCAGATGTCTACTGAAGTTGGCATGCTAACCAGCTAGCCCCGGCTCTTCCTGTTTTGTACCTCAAGAGGAGATTTTCCAATAGTTTAGCTTTGCCTCTTACATTTTGCACCTTTAACATACACGTATAAAAGTCGTATCTTGTCCTCTAACTCTTGACAGCAGAATGACAGAATGTTCTCAGAAAAGTCAAACTATCCCAATAACCATTAAAGTTCACTCTTGACCTTGGAAATACCAGTTTGACAATTCAATCCCAACTCAAAGTCCACTTGATTGTTTTGTCCTCAACAGAGAAGCTTTAATCCACCTTGAGGCTTTGTCTCAGTCGACCTCTTTAAAACTAATTTCAGTCTCAAACTGTTCTCGGTCTGAAGTGGCCCCTTGAATCAGAGAACTACAAGAAGGGGTTGTGGTAAAATAACTGCGCTCACTACAGATTAAAATGCCACTCGTGACCTTTAAACATCTCGAAAATTTAACAGAGGAGCAGGAATCTCATGTAAAGAAAAGTGAGGTGCAGATTTCAAAGAGACGTCAACAGGGACAGACACACCGACTGAAGCTGAAACCTTCCAGGATGACAGGACACGAGTCAAAATCTGCTGTCAGAAACAGAAACCGAAAAAAAACCCAGATATGCTGAGTTCAGGGGCTGATGTGGGGCGGTGGTGGAGGAAAAAATAGCTCTCCCGCAATGTATGTTAAGTGCAGAAACCTTGCCAACAGCCATCCCACCGGCCGTTAGGTTTGATCAACTGATTTAGTGCTTGATCACACAGAATTATGAGTCAGGAGGCATCACGGGGAACTGAGCGCTTAATTAAAGTCAACAGTGACGAGAGAGACACAAATAACACCTGGAATAGATAGAAGCAAGAAGCAAAGATAAAAAATGTCACTTTACATTTCCACAGACTACAGATACGTTCAAATCTGTACGTTTCATATCATATCAATAGTTCTGTAATACGTGTCATACCGCATTCAGATTACATTTATATGAGCTGACTTTCATGTCAGAAAATGGAGGTGATGGTGGTGCTGTTAAATGAGGCCACTGTTTAAGGCAGCATTGCAACATCTGTATGTGTAAAACAACTGTATACTTTTTAAGGTGTCAGGAGAATTTCCAGTCATGTTCGTAGCGATAAAACCAGGTATATTAAACAGAAACATGATCTCTTCCTAACCCTAACCCTAACCAGCTGGTTTTTGTGCCTAAACTTAACCAGACTGTAAACACAGAGTTGCCACAACACAACAATTGAACCTAAAGAAACATAAAGTTGCAAGTTTCAACATATCCATGATTTTCAGAAACGTACATTGCTGGCATTTACTCTGGCGACTGGGTTTAGATACAACATGCCTCTGAGGATAGACCTTACTGATACGCATTATTGTTTAAAACTGTTTGCTATCAGCTTCTTAACCTGCAGGAATTCTGAACACGATTCTGATATTTGCTGGTTAACAACAAAAAAAAAAACTCATTGGAGACGGCTGTATCTATAAAAGCAAACGTCTCAAAGTTAAGACGCTCTGAGTTTTCACAGTCAGTCTTGCAGCCTGCCTGAGGCTTTCTCAGGACTTCAGATGGAGAAGGAACTGACATAAAGACCGCTTTTAACACAACTGCAACACAGGCTGAGGAACTCTACATCAGCCTCCAGCTTCTCCAGACACTGCGTCTCCAGCAGCTGCACACAATAGAGAATATGAAAAAGCAGAGAGGCCTCTGTGGCAGTTCTACCTGCGTGAAAAGTGTTGTCTGGCTGCATAAAAGAGAAATTTCAGTGCTAAGTAAAGTGGCACTGTGGCTCGACACCCGTCTCTGTCTGTCAGGACTGTGATAATGTAATGGTCGCTGTCCAGCAGTGTGCTCTATTCACAGCTCAAGGCTTCCCTTTCACACTGTCCACAATAGAATAAACACAGTGCCGCATGTGGGCTCTGCTGACTGTTTGAGTGGATCGCCCTCTTTTAAACTGTCCTTTTGTCCGACACTGGATGTACCAGATTGCTGGAGTTCTCTGGAAGTTTATTGAGTGGTTAAATTCGTAAGAATTACTTTTTTTTTTTTTTTTTTTTTAATTAACCGCAGAGACTTGCATAAAACTTTAAAGCATGGTTGAAAGACAAAACACTAAGATGAGCTGAACATCATGTGAAGAATTCAACAGGTCCTCCAATCTGAACGACAAAATACGTTGTCGGTCATTTTTTAACATATTTAAAAATATGTTCAAATAATTTAAACCCTGTTGTTTTTTATTTCCTTTTCAATGGTCTCAAACTTGCTACAAACCAGAACAAATCTGTGTAAACCAACTGTTCTTGAAAATCTTGTAAATCCATCGGGCCAGGCTTCAACACACAGTGGCTCAACCGATCAGCATCCTTTGAGGAACTACTGGCAGCTATTGGCGTTGTCCAGGCGTGACAACCAGCAAGAGAAGCTACTGTTTATTTAAAGACATCAATGATGGCTCCTCAAGCTGTTAGCATAGCTTCTATAGCATCTGTTATATCAAACGTTCAAAACAACGACCCTAAAGGCTTTCCCTAATACAAAAGATGTTTTCGGTCTTCTTTCAACTGGCTCTGTTGATCAGATTAGTTGAAGTTACCCTGTGATGGACAGTGATTGGAGAGTTCGTCCAATCACCAATATGAGATTCACATTACTGCATTTCTAAGCATGAAACCGCTTGATCTTAACAAGACATTGGGACATTTTCCAGCCAAGTTTGTGGCAACATAACCAGGTATTTTGAGCCAGAACATGATCTTTTCCGAACCCTAACCAAATGTTTTTTGTGCCTTAACCTAACCAGACTATAAGCACAGTGTTGTCTCAGGATAACATTGATAATTGGTTAAATTTTGTCCATAGAAATGTTTTGTGAATCTGGCCCGATATCTATTAAACATTACCTGAAGAGTTCAACACATCTGACAGCAGAAACATCTACAAACCTGGAGAAAGAAGGACCAAGGTCCATTTAAGTCCAAGTTGGGGAATTATTATTATTATTTTCTATTTCACAGCGTTCCGACCGGAAACATCGTCCAGTTTGATTTCTTTTACATGTTCCAGCTAATATCGCTTGTTTTGATCTTATTTTTACCTTTCCATCTCTGACTGTCAGTCACAGAACTGGACCACTTATCTGAGTTTCTTTAAATTTAACCCCGTCTCTGACTGACTGTCTCATCAGATATCATCTGTCTGTCAACCTGCTTCAATATCGTCCATATAGCCCGCCTGCCTGCTCTCCCTCATCAGTTAACATTAGCTTATTGCCTTGCATTAGATAACATTGTCAGTAGTCAGCTGTATTGCCGTCTTTATTACGTCCTGGCATGCTTGTTGTGCTGTTTTACGTTGCTCATCCTTTGAATTTATGTCGTTTTTTATGTGCCGCTGTTAAACAGATTTACTGTGGAAGAGGCTGAGGAGAGCGTCTCAAATGTGACAGCCGAGAAAAAAACTGCTCAGACTGACAGAGAGACTCCATTTTGGAGAATTAAATCAGTTAAATGGCTGTGGGAGAGCGGCGAGAGAAGCTGGATGTGTCCGCCGGGCTGAAGAGCTCTCAGGAAAACGCCTCAGTATCTCTTGCCAAGGCTGAATCTTTTTTTCTTTCTCTTTGCTTTATTGGTGAAGCTCTGACCCGTCGCTCTCTCTTTCTCATTTTTCAAAGTCGATTTTCTCTCTTAAGTGTTCTGCTCTCTCTCTCAGTTCTCAGCTTTTTCTTCCCTATGCCATTTTTTTTATTTTGGTCAAATCACTTTCAGCTCTTCTGCTCCCACTTTGACTTTCATCTTTCTTTTTCTCAATCACTCTACAGTCAGTCAGTCAGTCAGACAGACAGACAGACAGACAGACAGACACTGGACAGAGAAGGTGGTTCACTCTGGACCCCGCAGTGTAAAGCCAGAGGAGTCATTACTGGAGCCTATTAGAACGTAACATACAGAATGAAGTCACATTTATCTCATTCTCTTTACTGTGAATCACGCAGGGAGTGGGAGTTCGTTATAAAAGATCCCCACTGCGTGCTCACTGAAGTCAGGCGGAGACATGTGAACGTCACTGAAAAGAGCTCGACTACCAGTTAAGGTCACAGATGTGTGTTAAACAAGCGCTCCTCCTGGCCTGCCGTTCCCACGGAAAACACCAATCAAACCATCAGGCAACGAACGCCTTCATCACCAGCATTTATGTCCAATTTCTGAGCCAGACCTAGACATATTATAGTACAAGTACAGCAGTTGACGTAGTAATCGTGCTAGCATTAGCAATGGGCACAGATGTAGGAACAGTAATAGTGGTAGTAGCAGCAGTAGACCAGTGCTCATAGCTTCAGTAGCAGTAGTAGTAGTAGAGGTGGTTGTAGTAGTGGTATCATAAGTTAGTAACAGTCGTACTAGAAGCAGTAGGCTAGTGGTAGTAGCATAGCAGCAACAGTGCCAGCAGTATAAGCAATGCTAAGTAGGAACAGCAGTAGTAGGCAGTAATACCAGCAGTCACAAGCAGTTGAAGCAGTAGTAGACATGCCTCAAAGTTAAGAATTAGCATTGAAAGTAGCAGTGTCGAAGTAATAGCCTAACAGTAGGATTGTAGTACAGTTACTGTGATAGCCACAGCAATATAAGAAACCTTAACAGTAGTAGTAGTGATAATAATGATAGTAGTAGAAGCACTATACTATGGTAGCACTAGCATCAGCAGTGCGTGCAGCAGACATAGCAGAATTAGTGCTAATGCTAGCGATATTAGTCGTAGTGGTAGCAGTATTAGTACTGGGGCTAGCAGTATTAGTATCAGGCTGTTGTAAGCAGTAGTAGTAGTAGTAGTCAAACAGTAGCATTATTAGAAGTACTGCTAGCAGTATTTTTCAAGCTAGCAAAATTAGTAGTAGTGCTAGCAATATTAGAAGGGTGGTTGGCAGTATTATTAGTAGTGCTAGCAGTATTAGTAGTAGTGCTAGTAGTATCAGTAGCAGTGCTTGAAGTATTAGTAGTATTAGCAGTAGTGGTAGTAGTATTAGTAGTAGTGCTGGCAGTATTAGTAGTGTTGTTGGCAGTATTAGAAGTATTGCAAGAAGCATTAATAGGCTAACAGTGCTAGCAGGATAAGTAGCAGACTATTGTTAGCACTAGTAGCAGTGCTAGCAGTTTTAGCAGTGGGGCTAACAGTAGGCCTATTAGTAGCCTTGGCCTTGTAGTCCTAGCAGTATTACTCCAAGATTCCACTGGGTATGTGTCCGCTGCGTTACGGCTCCGGTCCGATTTTGCTCCGTCGTCCTCGTCCGGCAACCCCCACCAGCTGCGTTTTGAGTCCGCCACGGCGCAGCTCCGCCGAACAGCTGTAGTTACAAAACCGAGGAATTCTCGCAATAATTACATAATCACGCAGTTATACGTATCTGTTATAAACACAACAACACGAAGTGTTCCCGACCGAAGGATTAGAAGAAGAGCTCGTATTTGTCTCTTTTTTGAGGTTTTTGTGCTTGTATCAACACGGAGTGTTTTATTTTGAAAATTAACCGGATGTCATGTTGTTGTTTCGTGTGTGACTTCCTGTCTGCTCTGTGCTAAATTCAGCTGAATTGCTGCGGCATCCGCCAGAATAGAAGTCCTGCGTATCTGCTCCGCAGGGCTGCGGACTGCCGGAGCTGGGACGCAGCAGACACGCAGCGCAGCAGACCTGGTGGAAGTTAACACATAGACTAGAGTGAAAGCTATCAGCTCAGGCCTATTAGTAGCCTTGGCCTTGTAGTCCTAGCAGTATTACTCCAAGATTCCACTGGGTATGTGTCCGCTGCGTTACGGCTCCGGTCCGATTTTGCTCCGTCGTCCTCGTCCGGCAACCCCCACCAGCTGCGTTTTGAGTCCGCCACGGCGCAGCTCCGCCGAACAGCTGTAGTTACAAAACCGAGGAATTCTCGCAATAATTACATAATCACGCAGTTATACGTATCTGTTATAAACACAACAACACGAAGTGTTCCCGACCGAAGGATTAGAAGAAGAGCTCGTATTTGTCTCTTTTTTGAGGTTTTTGTGCTTGTATCAACACGGAGTGTTTTATTTTGAAAATTAACCGGATGTCATGTTGTTGTTTCGTGTGTGACTTCCTGTCTGCTCTGTGCTAAATTCAGCTGAATTGCTGCGGCATCCGCCAGAATAGAAGTCCTGCGTATCTGCTCCGCAGGGCTGCGGACTGCCGGAGCTGGGACGCAGCAGACACGCAGCGCAGCAGACCTGGTGGAAGTTAACACATAGACTAGAGTGAAAGCTATCAGCTCCACTGCCGTGGCAGAGCTGTAACGCAGCCGTAACGCAGCCGTAACGTATCCGGTGGAATCTGCGGGTTAGTCGTAGTGTTAGCAGTGTTATAAGTCGTGCTCCTCCCCAGGGTTTGTTTCTCAACCTTTAGGTGACATTGTATTTAATTTTCACACAGTTGACAGTTGCAGGAAGGAGAGACTAGCAGGACACCCTGTCCTGCGTGTTTATACCCTCAGTATTAGCCTCAGCAGTAGTATTAGTATCAGTATCAGTGTTAGTATCAGTATCAGTGTTAGTATCAGTACATGTATTCAGTGTCATTCAAGCTGCTACTTCTCACTGACTCTTCTCAGTCATCTCCAGCCTCCATGTCAAATTAGCAGGAACAGGAAACAGGAAGTTCATTGAACTGCTTCCTCTCATGTGTGACCACTACAATACACCCTCCCTCCCCCCTCAGACCCTCACCCTCGCCACAACAACACACACCTCACACACGCACACGCAGCTCCTGTTGATGCGCACTGAGCTGCAGAGCAAAGTGAAGTCAGACAATAAGCCGAGTTATGCGGCACGTCGTGACCTCGCCGACGCCATTCACCGACAGACAACAGAGCCTGGAGGCGGAGCTGGAGCTGACCCGGTGGCGGCGGTACGGCTCATACCTCGCTTTGTTTGCCTTTTCCCTTTTTCCTCTGTGATTCTCTCACACACCGCCGCCGCCTGTGCCGCCCCTGTCTCTGTCTGATCTCCCTGAGCTTTTTGAGTTCAACCGTCTCGCGCTCTGGTTTGAAAAAGAAAGAAGAAATAAAAAAAAGCCTTTTCATGACTTAGAAAAAAATCTAGAAACTTTTGGAGGGCTGCCTTGGCAGAGGTCGCCATGCCAACCTCTGCCAGCCCAATCCTTTTAACGAGAACGCCTCCTCTTCAGCTTCTCTGTTATCCAAAGAGTGTAGGCCAGAGGAGAGCCCGCTGTGTGAGTGTGTGTGTGTGTGATGGTAGGTTAGCGTGATGACTCATGCTTCACATTGAACACTTGAGAATTCAAAGAAACAGTGATTGACTCGGAGCATAATGGCTCCAGTCTTATTGATTAATGGTGAGTTCATGCAGCCGAAGCAGCATCACAAATATCTGGTTATGATGTCAGACGTCAGGCTAAAGGCCGGCGAGCTGATGGATTCTGTTTCTAACAGCTGTCACACAAGGATGAGATATGTTTGGGAAATACAGTTGGCATGGTTACTAATGAAAATATATTTATGTTAGGTTATTCTGCAGTCTGTTGAGAGACATCAGTCGCTCCTGAACAATCAGTAGTTTCATTCTACACTGAACAACTCGACTGTGGAAGCATTACACAGTAGTGAGATGTTGGTTTTGTTCTGGTGGCCTGAGACGCAAAACCAATGAACAGCAAAATTCCCAGTTAGAAGTCGAGGACCTTCTTGCATGTTATACCTCTCTCTCCACAATCTTTGAACTTTTCTTGTAATTATTTTAATTTGCATTAAACCTGTTTATGAATCTGCATCATCTGATGAAAAAGTGCTTGTGAAATTCTCAAGCCATGTTTGTGGTGATAAAATCAGGTATTTGAAGCCAAAACATGATCTTTTCAAAGTGTTTTTTTGTGAACATAAAGAAAAGTTGCAACATAAAGAAACTTTCAACATATCTGTGGTTTGCAGGAGCTGCTGGGCCTGATAACATCCCGGGTCGTATACTAAAAACATGGCTGATGTTTTAACTGATATCTCACTCTCAGAGGAGACGCTTCATCGTCCCTGTACCTAAACAGTCTTCAGCGTCTTCTGCTCCTGATGTGTTCTGAAGTGTTTTGAGAAACTCTTAGGTCTGCAGTACTTTGTCTATTCCCCCTTGTTTCTCCTGTGTTTTCCCTCCCTTCTTGTTGTATGTTCGTCTCGCTCTGTCTGTCAGTGTCTGTCTCAGGCTGGGCGTGGCTGACCTACATTCTGCTCATCAGCCAGACTCCTCTCACCTGCTGCTCACACACCTGCGGTCCATCTACACTGATCACCAGTTACCTGTCGCCTCCAGCCTTCACCAGTTCGTTGTGAAACCATCCGTGGTAACACCAAGGCCTCGCTCTGGAAATATTTTTTTGCAATTCAGCTCTGTTTTCTCGCCTGCCTGAAACCTGCCTTTTTTCCCCCTGTGCTGCAGACCTGCCACACTCACCTGTTGTCTCGTCAGAACCCCTGCTCTCGACTTTCAGTTTTGGACTTTCTGGGAACTGCTGCTGCCCTATTTTTGAACTCTTTGATTTTTTTCATTAAAATAGTATTCTTCTAACTCCTGTCTCTGGTGTCTGCATTGTGGGTCCAGTTTTAAATACTGCTAGCTTATAACAGAAACTGGTTCTCCAGCACATCAAAGATAACATCCTGGCAATCCTGGACCTTCACCATTATGCATTCAGAACCATCAGATCCACCGCCCTCCACTCAGTCTTCACACACCTTGACAATAAGACAATAAGTTCCTGGGTATCAACATCACAGAGAAGGGTTATCATGTATTAGGGAAACTTTAGAGGGTTAGATTACGGAGCCAAATGCCTGACATCCTGACTGCCATCTGACAAGAGATACAGTATCTGCTGCCCTACCAGACTACACAGCAGCTTCGCTCCTCAGGCTGAGAGAAAAAATAGATTTTCTTGTAACATACAGGAACTAGAACTTGCATTTGATTAAGAATGACAAATAAATTTACTGTGACCTTTAATAAAGACATCACAAAGATGTATTCTGACGAGTCGATTGCAACAAAAGGTTTTACATGTGATCAAGTTTCTTCCATTTTTAGATTTTTTGATTTTCAAGGTTTGAGTCATCAAACAGCACTCCCTCTGTCTGTTTGAAAAACTCCACGTCCCAAGCACCCTCGACAACACCTTTAACTGCTGAAGAAGTTCGCAGTTTACAAACTGGAACGCGGGGTAATATTTTGGCCTTGTTGATGTAGAAACTGGGGCTCGATCCTCCGCTGCAACACGATGATCAGTGTGAGAAGATCGGGACGATTGGAAAGTCAGAAAAGTTCTTTGGGGATTGACAGGCCAGCAAATTCAAATAAATCCTCATGTACAGAATGTGTGCCACAGTAACTGATCTATATGAGTGTGTGTTTGTGTGTGTGGCGGACATGTTTTGTGCTTTAATGAGCTCTGTATGGACATTATCGCAGAACGAAGCGTCCAAACAAACTCAGCGGTCGGTCGAGTGAGCCCACAATTAGGTCAACTACAGAGGAGAAAATAGCTGCTGTATCGCTGCTGAATTCGCTTCAATTCCAGATAGAGTTGAGCCACACACACACACACACACAAAGAGAGAAGCAGCAAACTGCATAACAGAATAACACAGCGGCTTCAGACGCTCTAATGACAGTGATGAATAGCGAAGGTTGCAGCCGCCACCGACAAGGAAAAAGCTCTTTTCTTTCTTTCTTCTGTGGATAGATTTTTACTGTGAGAGGGTCAGGGTTAGATCACACACACACACACACACACACACACACACACAAACAGGACACATAGAAATGGTGAGCAAGTTTGACAAAAAAAGTCAGATTCAAACGTCCAAACGCAGGAAGATGCTCTACCGGTCAGTGACTGAAAGCTAACGAGAGGTTTGCCCGACTAATCAATCAGTCGTTATGGCAACCTGTGATCTCCGCATGTTCGCTGAACCTGAGGATCTGATTGGTTCTGATGAAGACAAATCAACTCCGACCGGACCAATCGCTGCCAGAACAAACTGCAAATAGGAAATTGACTTCCTGTCAGAACGGTGAGCTATCTGAGGAAACAACTCCACTCACACACACACACACACACACTTTACACAAAAGCAGAGGTAGTCACGAGCGAACACGGACATGAATCTGAACATGTACGTGCTGGCACACTTGGATAGATATATATCTGTACGCACACAAAAACAAGTCAACACACACACACAGTCATACACACACTGCGGTATTTCCTTGTGATGTTCTCAGGTGACTCATGACTTCCTTTCCTAGAGGAATGTCACTACACACACACACCAAAAATAAAACTACACACACGTGAAACACACACACGCACGAGGCTGTCAGCTTTAAATTAGAGCTGTTGTTCCTGAACAGAACAGCACTTCCTCCATTTCTTTTATTTTCATGTTGGGCTCATAACAACATATAGAACCACAAATCTAAAAAATGTCACATTTTTTTACAGCGCTGAAGTCTGCAGGTGAGCATCCAGACTATTATTATTAGTTCTAGTTGGGTTATTAGGGTAAATAACGATAACGATAATACCTTTTAGTGGTTTGTACAATTAGATTGTGAAGATTTTAACCAGGATCAGATTTAAATTCACATTATTTGAGGCTGATTCTTTCCAATGTTGTCATTTATAACCACGTGTAGAAGCCTTTTATCATTAGTCGATATATTACTGTATGTGCATTGTGCAGACTTTTATTTTGTAGAGGCACTGTGCTTATTTTAATGTGATATTGTTGTAATTTCAGCACTTTTCTACATGAAGAAAATCTCATATTCAGAGGAGCAACTGACCGCACACTCAATGAGTGTTTGGAATAATAAAACTGCGCTGGTACAGATGTGATGTCGTATGCTGAATCCTTTAAACGAACCACCTACCCAGCTACACCTCGGACAAGACTGGAAACACAAAGCGAACGGGAATCAGGTCACGAACTCTCTTGGGTCTTATAAGTCACAGATGAAGCCAAATCTCTTTACTTTGTGTTATTGTGTTTGGGTCATTGTAACACTTTCAAAGGTCTTTGTTGAATTGTTCTAGTTGTGTTGATTGTTCTTGGTTGTATTGTTTGTGTTGCATTCATCTCTTGCTCGCCCGAACCCTAGAGAAACGGTTGAGTCAGGAAGTTGAAACGAGGTGTTATCTGTACGATGCCGTCTCTTTTTACTACAGAAAACTAAATAAGGTGCGAGCTGACAGGATGGAGATCACCAGAAAGCTGAACGTTCCTGGTGAGAAAACGCCATCTCTACTTGCTGCTGGCTGTATTGTATGTGGTTTCCAGTAGAGAAACGTGTAAATATCACAGAATAAAATGTGTTTTATGTTGAAAAAGTACAAACGTAAAGCTATCTTAGCAAACTCATCCATCTTTTACGAGTGTTTAATGCCATTTACACTCTCCTGCTATACTATACATTTATTTATGGCTACAGTACATGATGATATTATCAATATTTTCAATTGTCAGTGACCCAGCAGAGAAACCTACACTCTTCTCCCATCATGGAGGTAAAACTGGAGGTCGTGCAGTGGTTGACAAACATACTCTGTCCTCTGATGTCAATTAACCAATTAACAATGTGGACAATGACACGAGGAAGGAGGGAAGGAAGAGGAAGGAAAAGAGAGAGCAGGGAAGGAGACAGAACATATGGAGAGGAGAGGTAAGGAAAGGACGAAGGAGGCGAGTTTAGGAAAAGAGAAAAGGTTGTGGAGTTGTGACTTTGTCGTCCTCTGGGGGAGGAAACATTGTTGTGCTGCAGGGGAGGTGACCATGACATTAGGGACAGACCCAGTGTGTCACTATATGTTCATTTGTGTGTGTCTGTGTGTGTGTCATTGAGTGAGTGTGTGTTGCCCCTGGCTCTGTCCTTGTCTCCCACACTAACCTCTGACCTTTGACCTCTGGTCCTCAGTGACGCTGCAGCCTGCCAGCAGCATGACGGATGTTCCTGCGGCCGAGCATCACTGAAACTACAGAGGCCGTGTGTGTGTGTGTGTGTGTGTGTGTGTGTGTGTGTGTGTGTGTGTGTGTGTGTGTTTTCAGTGAGATGTGTGTTCAAACTTGTGGTTAAAGCTATAGCAGATGTAGCTGCAGTAGGCACAGCTTCCATTATAGGAAGTAAAACACACAGCAGAAGCAGCTATTTATACACATTCACTGATTTCTGTTTGAATATATTTACATATATTTATGTTGCATATGAATATCTGGAATTATCAAATGTTTAATGAAATGTCCTGTGTGAAAGAAGAAGACAAAGAAGATGAAGACGAAGAAGAAGAAGAAGAAGAAGAAGGAGAAGAAGAAGGAGAAGAAGAAGAAGAAGAAGAAGAAGAAGAAGAAGAAGAAGAAGAAGAAGAAGAAGAAGAAGAAGAAGTGGAAGAAGTAGAAACTACAACAAAAGGCAGAATGGAGTTTTCAATCGATCCAACCATTAAACTAGTAAACACAACATCACCAGACTCCATTAACAAATCATCTGATTTTAAGAGTTGTTTCAACGAGAAACATTATGAACTCTGAGAAACACTGTCTCTGACAAATTCTTCATTATTTGGGCCTTCTTGTAAATTCGGCAAATGTTCTACATGAAGTTCCTTCCCAGTGAGCAAAAAGTGGTCTAGATCACGTCTTTTAGACATCATTTATGGACATCCAAGACGTCTAAAAGACGTCCTCTGGGGAGCCAGAATGAAAGTTTTTTATACGTCTTTTCTGGACGTTGTATAGACGTTTATATATCGTTTCTCGACTAATTCTGGCTGTCAGTGGACATCCAGATCATAGCAAGTATGAACGTCTATTCTCAACTAATTCTGGATGTCAGTGGATGTCTAGATTATGGCTGACTGGACGTCTTTTCTCAACGTCATTTATCGACTAATTCTGGCTGTCAATGTACATCCAGATCATGGCCTGGCCATGTCAATAGTCAGGCCATAATCTAGACATCCACTGACATCCAGAATTAGTTGAGAATAGACGTTCATACTTGCTATGATCTGGACGTCCACTGACAGCCAGAATTAGTCGATAAACGATATATAAACGTCTATACAACGTCCAGAAAAGACGTATAAAAAACTTTCATTCTGGCTCCCCAGAGGACGTCTTTTAGACGTCTTGGATGTCCATAAATGATGTCTAAAAGATGTGATCTAGACCACTTTTTGCTCACTGGGTTCTTTCTTTGTGTAGAAACAACATCATGTCTGTTTGTCCCAGTGATGTAGGTATTGATTTGTATATAGAGCAGGAAGTGACATCTGATCACAACTGGTCCCTCATAAGGTGACCTGGATGTGAGCCAGTAAACAGGACACGCCACATTCATTCAAATAAGAACTAAATATCTGGACGCATACGCAAAATAAGACAAGGTTGTGTTTCTTAGTTCTAAATTAAAATTTTCATAAAAGAAGAGAACTGTCTAATTTCTTTTTGAGGGTAACAAGTTTTGTTTAAAGGCTCTAAGAATAGCTTCATCATCATCATCATCATCATCAGACTGAGCACAAGAGGAGGAATTCAGTGAAAAGACATGAATTCACTCAAATTGAGTAGAAAACACTGCTGCCCTTCCTGAAGGTGTTTGACAAAGAAACAAAAAGAAAATGAGAGAAAACTGAAGGAAAATAAAATAATAAAAGTTCCTGCTAAAAATACAAATCTTCAGTTTCTGTTTTTTAAAATGCAATGAATGATTTATTTTGCTTTTGGATGGACGTCATATGTTCATCAGATCTGAGCTGATTTGTCACCACAACAGTGTCTCAGTGTGTGTGTGTGTGCGTGTGTGTGTGTGTGCGTGTTGTGTGTGTGTGTGTGTGTGTGTGCGTGTGTGTGTGTGCGTGGGGTTTCATTTTCAGGGTCAGCAGCCAAATCTCTGACAGATGGTCTGATCCAGGATGAGCCCAGCGCCTCCTGCTGGCAGACGAGCTGCGAGAGGCGAAACACAAACTCTGAACTTGCACCCGGGAATACACCCCTCCTCCTCCTCCTCCTCCACCTCCCCCTCTCTCTCCCTTTCTCTCCCCGTCTCCTCCTCTCTCCCCCCTTCTCCTGCTTCTCGTCCTTTGCGCCACCTCCTTCTCCTTCTCCACCCCATCTTTTGATTGACTTCATCATCATGCTTCTTTCTCTCCTCTTTCTCTTCCTCCTCTTGCTTCCCTTCTTTCTCCTCCTCATTGTTTCTCTTCCCTTCATCCTTTTTGCTCCATTGTCTACCCATAATCCACCTTCTTTCCCTCCATCTTTGATCCTCCTTTTCCTTGTTATCACCCTCTTTTTTCCTCCTCCTCTTCATCATTGTTATGCACCTTCTTCTCCTGCATCATCTTCTTTTTCACCTCTCTTCTCCCCAACATACTCCTGCAACGTGCTCCCTGTTATCCTCCCTTCTCCTCCACCTTCACCTTCATTATCCTTCTCCTCTTCATCATCTACTTTCTTTCTCTTTTTCATCCTCATTGTTATCCGCCTCCGTCCTCTCCTCCTCCTCCTCCTCCTCCTCCTCCTCTCTAGTTGTTTTCCGTCTCCCTCTCCTCCTCTTACATCCTCCTCCTCCTCGGGGACCTCCTGTCCTGCCAACTGAAGCTCTCTGCCGGTTTGGGGGATTTTCTGGAGCTGAGGCCATGAAAGCGGCGGCCTTCGGCTGGAGGATCACCGAGCACGCTCAGAATCACCAAACACCTCTCTGTTGTCGGGTGTTAACATGTAGCAGCTGCAGTCTGACTGCAGGAGTCCGGATGTCGGTCAGGAGTCAAGAGCAGGACGTGAACTCTGCTGGGACTCCTCTGCTGTGTGTCAGTCCTGCTCATCCTCACGCTGAAGGAAACTTAATGCATCTTACAGTCAAACTGAGAGGAGAGGAGGCTGTTACAGCAGCAGATTATCAACTATCACTATATAATATACAGGCATCCACAAACTTCTGCTCAGTTGAAGTGTCCTCGGCTCTCCTGCTGCTGCTCTCATCGATTCCTTTTCTTTTTATATCATAAAATCTGAAAACTAGAGTTTGCTGCAGGATGTGAGCATGCTCAGATCAGCAGGAGGAGCGGAAAACAAGCTGTGTCCCAATTACAACTGAACAACACCTCAAAGTATTCAGAGTGCTGTATGTGGGCTCTTATTGTCCAGCTGTGAGCAGCTCCTGTGTATCTGTATTTCAAGTATACTTAAAGATCCCATGAAAGAGCGAGGCCTCGTGGGGTGCTGTCTGCCTTGGCAAAGTCATGTGTTTAATGTAGAAACAGGCGGCTAAGGAAGGACTTCTTTGAGATATATACAGTATATATATTACAGTACTCTGACTTGACTGGCAACTCTCAGTGAACACAGCCAGATTAGACAGAACAAGACAGCCTCTGAGCAGACGGTACCCGGCTGGTTTTCAGCAAACTGGTCCTCTAACTTAGCTGCGCAATTAACTGAGCTGACTATGTGAGGGCAGCATTTAGCCTCAGTTAGGTTAGCAATTACTTTAGCAACAAAGCTAGCTGTAAATCTTCATAAATCACCTCGGTACTGTTTGTTAACTGGGATCTTTAAAGATGCACGATCCATAAAGTCCAGAAACACATGATCCGACGTATCCAACATTGAATGACAGCAGGAGAAGACGTCCCCACCCTCACTGTACGTACATGTGCGGAAATAACAAGTCGGGATACCATCTCGGAAAGTCGGAGGAAATTTAGGTGCACGTTGAAACATGGCCGACGTGACGCACATGAACACAACGAAGTCAGAAGAACGACTTCCAAACTCGAGAAACTGGACCATCAGAGAAGCTTGTGAATGCAGCTTGAAACGAAATTTGTAGTTTCTCACCCTCCTAATGAGTAAACACATCAGTGGTGTTCTGCTACCTGCGCTGCCATCAGCAGGTAACTCAGTAACTACTTGGTGTCTAGATTGTAAAAAATAAAAGATATTATTTAGAATATCGGAGCAAATGACAACAGTATGACGAGACAGCTGCTCACAGTGATCTTGATGCAGTGACGACGCTCGCTCACATCTGTATTGTGTTGGCAAACAGCCTGTTAGCTCCTGTAAACACTCTCATGTCCCTGCTGTAAACTGAGAGTATTTGGGTTTCTGTGACTGCACCTGTTAGTTTTGATTCTAGATGATTCTGTTGATTATTTTTGATAAATCTTTTAGTCTAAAAAACCACAGATAATTTAGACTTTAGACTTAGAGTTTTGTCCGACTGAAGATGCAGTTTATAAAGACGGGCAGAGGAGAAAAACTGTTCAAGAAGCTCAAATCAATTTTCTGTTAATTGACTAATTGTTTGAGGAAGTTATTTAAAGCAGTGTTTCATCAGCTGAAGTAAAACTCTTGTGTTTTCAATCCTCCAGGTGGGAGCACAGCAGCACCCTGGCCTGATTTACCTGCCTCCTCCTCCTCCCCCTCCCTCCTCTTCCTCCCCCTCTCTCGGCCTCACCCCACCACCCACGTTAATGAAAGACATGTGGTGGAGGCATAATGCTATTGTCTGTCAAATCTGCTTAGGGATCGTGGGGAGCGGCAGGGATCTGGCTGTTGTTGTGTGGGTGGACGGGCAGATCATCTGTGAGGATGACGGCTTAATCCAATCATAGGGAGCGGATCACAGGAAGCCGATTCACCGTATAGCTGCCGGCCGGCCGACCTCACCGAGCAAACCTGTGTGTGTGTGTGTGTGTGTGTGTGTGTCAGAGCTCGCCACTGCTGCGAATTCAACAGGACGCCTCATCAGTGCGGCTCATTGTGACTATTTATGGACGACGGCGATGATGACAGACCGACTCAAAAGCATTTCACACTTTAGCAAACGTCCATTAAAGGACAATTACAGCGTTCCACTTTCCATCTAGTACATTTCCCCCTCACTTTAATGTTATTTCTGACAGGCCCCACATGCTCGCAGCATGATTAAAGATATTTATAAATGGCTTTAGCCAAACATCTCAGGCTCATTCAGTCAGAGAAAACCACTGGATTTTTCTAAATCAGTCAGTAAAGACAAATACATCGGTGAGGAGGAGAAGAAATCAGGTCAGAAAGTGAAGAATAATCTGAAGCTTTCTGTCTCCAAATGTCTGGAAAAACATGAAATATCTGATGTGATAAAATCAAAAAGAAATCACTGAAGCGATTGAAAAAGAGTCAGTAACGTCGATGTTTTAACCTGGTTTAACCAAAAAACAGTCATTCAATCAGTTTTTACAGGCAGTGATTGGTTCATGTCAACATCACATCACTCTGACAACAATCAAAAACAAATGCCACACTGCTTCAACACCGCAGGACTCAGAAATGTATCAGAAACTTTCAAACAAAGCATGATCTGTGTAAACAATACTCCGTCTTTCAGACCGATGATCCATCACAGGGAACATCATGTCCACTGTTGTCGTCAAACTGACAATATTGTCACATGATAATCCAGTTAGAAGAGCAGATTTTAGCATGTTTTTGCTCTAAATATTACGTTAAATGTTCTCAGATAGACTCTGCTCTGTGTCTGACAGACTTCACAGAGCTCAGGTCATCTGTTTTCACCCAGCATGTCAGCAGAACCTGCAAATAAAGGAGGTCATATTCTATATTTTTCTTCTGGTCCAGGGTGTCCCGTGCCTCTATAACTCAAAGACCAATAGCTAGCATAGAGGACAAATAGTCCTCCGTATGTGTTTCCCAAAACGTTAAAGTGTTGAATTGCTAAAGCTACTAAGCTGAACAAAGTTTGGCATCATCAGATGGCACAGGATGGTCAGTGGGCTGTTCTCCACCTGACCTACACACTCAAAACAAGCAGCTACGAGTTTCACCACAGGAAGAGAAGCAGCAACTGTGTTCAAGATCTGAGCCCACAGGTTATTAATCTATGTTAATCAAAAACACGTCCAAACTTTTACATACAGAGTTAATTAAGAGTTTCTAAAATCCTGGCTACGGCCCTGCCCCTTTGTTTAATTGTCCGCTTTATTCCGCTTTTATTTTATTTATTTATTGGTAATCGCCAATCCATTGCTTCCGACTGAAGTTGTAAGTCAAACAAATATATTGATTAATTGTAAAAAAAAAATTTTTTAAAAAAGGCTCATAAACAGCTGCTCTCTGTGGTTCTTAGCAAATGTTACTCAAACATGAGGACAATGCGTTTGCTTGGGACTATTTTAAGTGGCGGATTAATCCACATTTGGGCTGTAGTGTTTATGTCTGACTGAACAGCATAAACAGGCTTTAAATGTACCTTTTTGTAGATGGAACTCTTGAATGACACAATAAACCTCATCTGTCTGAGTGCAGGCTAACAAGCTAACGCTAGCTACACATCTGCACAATTTCATACGAGAATTATGTAACATGCATCATAACCTTTGACCTCTTGACCTCCATCTGATTGATTAACACTGGACCTCACACAGAGTGAATGAACGAGACGAGTGAATCAGCAGAAAAGAGAAGAGAAAAGGTGAATGTGTGCTGGCAAACACACACTCACACACACACACACACACACTCAGAGGAGTGGAGGCCGTGTGAGCTGCTCTGAAGTGAAAGCAGAAATCAATACAACACAGAAACATTTCAAAATTCAATATCCAACTGCTTCAAGGAGGGAGAGGAGGAGGGGGAAGTGAGGGGAGTAAAGGGGGAGGAGGTGAAAGATTCTCTCAAACAGCAGAACTAACAGATAAAAATGGGATGAAAATGAGTAAACAGTCATGTAAAGGCAGTCTGGGATATCTGTCTGTAGACGTGAGGTTACCTGGGCAGGTAACAAGGCTGCTTCAGGGCTGTCGGAGGAAATATCAACTCACAAATTATTAACAAGTTCAGTCCTGTAACTTCTGAGTGTGTGTGTGTGTGTGTGTGTGTGTGTGTGTGTTTCATCTCTGACCGGCACTGACGTCACCTCTCCTGCTATCACACTTCTGTGGAAGTCCATTTGCAAAGTCATTACAGTGAGTTTATTTATGTGCGCTCATAAAAGTATGAGTCGATAAATCCAAGTTATGATGGGAGATAGCAGGTCAGACTTTTCACTGCTCAAGTGTCCATTTGTACAATTCAGAGCAATAAAACGTCCTGTAACAGGTGGAGAAGGTCGAGTCCAGGTGGAAGATCAATAAAGAAAAATATGGCTGATTTATTTACACCGATATGTACCTGACTGACTGACAGCTGCATCCTGAACAGCAACTGTCCAATCAAAGCTTAGCAACTGTCACTAGGCAGGGCAGGCCTGTCAATCCTGCAAAACATGAACAACAATGCTAAGCTAATGTAGCGTCAGTTTTAGCATTTTTGTAGCCATCTTGTGCAGATTTAAGACACTTTTACAGATGTTTTTGTCTTAAAACAAATCCACTGAAAATGTCAGCTTGAGACGTAACACTTGTTATTGTATACAGTTTTTAAAGTTGAATCGTTGAGTCTGTTTGTGACTCCTAATGGTAAACTCTGTAAAACAACATCTCAATGACAAGTGTCATCAGCAGACTTAAACAGCTGTTGCTAGCTAATGCTAAGGATGAAACTTAAAAATACTGTCTCAGTGACAGGTTTCATCATTAGCATTAGCGAGCTAGCAATCACTGTAAACTGTAAGCCTATGTGCTGTGCGAGGATGTGAAGCTGGCAGATGACAGTAAAGATGAACAGTTAATACACTGATTACTTTGAGATTCAATCATTTTGAATGTTTTTAAATTTTTGACTTTTTCAGGCTTTTTTTGCCTAAAGGGTGAGAAACTGAAGCTCTTCCTTTAACGGGTGATATTGATTACCCATAATGCACCTGTTGCTCCTCTGTTTCACTATGCAACACCTGTCTGTTCTGTACATTCTGTACCAGATTCAGTCTCTGCTGGTCATTTCTGTGATGTCACGCGGCCTTCATCTATCTGAGGCGGTGTTTGACCGCACAGTGTGACCTGAACCTCTCCGCCCACCTTTTGCTGGGGTTCACCATCAATTTCCTCTGCTGGGTATGAAGCCATGCCACATCCTTCCACCCCGAGCCTGCCAATTATCCCGCCTTACTTCGTTCTGGCTCGACCCGCGAACCGAAGCCGACGGCGATGAAAGTGGGGAGATATGAGCGTCTTATTCATATTCATCCGCCAGGTTACCTCTCTGTGCAGCTGGTGGGGGGAGCTACCTTGTCCTCAGAATTCACCGGCCGTTTCAGCCAATTAGGGAGGCCCGTGTGAGTGGAGGCCGGCGGGGGAAGGAGGTCTGGATAGGGTTCAGTCAGGGCTGTTGTCACAGCAACACTAGCTTTGATGGTTCTGCTGCATTGTGAGGCGAGGGAGAGGAGACAAAGAGCAGAGGGGTGGAGGCGGAGGAGGGAGGTCAACGTGAAGAGCAGCGATGGAGGTAAGCAAACGCATGAGAAGGCCTTTTCTCTGAGGCCTGCCTCCTTCTCAATCCAGGAAGTCGACAGCGGGACGACGTCTGGGCCCCATTTGGCCCCCGAGTCTTTGCTTGACAGGATTTAGACGAGATTACGGCTTTTGGGAGGGTAGACGTCAGATGAACAAAAACTGATGGCTAATCCACGGTGACCCCCTGCTAATCCACTTATTTGCCAGGTATTAACGTAGCGATCCTTCCTAAGTTAATAAGGTTTTCCCCTTTATCCTGCCCCCAACACAGCAGGAGGAGGAGCAGGAGGAAGAGGAGGAGGAGGAGAAGCCTCCCCTTCATGTCAACATCAACACAACGAATGTTTTCTGCTTCTCAGACCGCCTCAGACCATCTCCATCTTTACAGACTCATGCTGTTTGTCCAGCCACAAAACTTCCTGAAGAAATCACGGCTGAATTTGATGCACGAGACATCTAGAACATTTCCATTTGGACTGACTGAGTCTTAAGTTTGAATATTTCATAACATCTTAATTCAAAAAGTACTAAAAGAAAAGTCAAACATTCAGTTCATCTCAGGATTCTGCGACAGAGGCCCATGTGGTCTGACATTTTAAGTTATTAAAGCAAAGTTTTTCAAAGCCAGAATAACAGATAGATGGATGACATATCCAGTTTTGTGAATGTTTTTTGTCGTGTTGTAAATGCAGGAAGGCTTCAGATTGTTTGTTGTTGAATTTTATGCATTTAAAATGACACACACTGTCTTGCTTTTTTATGTTTTTAGATCAGTTCAGGTTGTTATTTCAGTGCAGCTGCTGAAATTTTCTCTGCATCATTTCCTACCAAATCTATGAAAGTTTGAACCCGACATTACGGCCGGTGTGTAACTGCAGCAAACAGTGAAGAGACACTAAAAAGAAAAGGACTGCAGAACCTGAATAACAATAAAACAGACGAGAATGTGAAACTCATTGCAGCCTGATACATTATGTGAAAATATATGGATGAAAAAGTAGGAAAAATGAAATGGAGAAAACACACAGCAGCTTTATTAGAATGTGACAAAACCCAGCAGCCGAGCAAATGGAAGGAAAACTGCGTCAGATGTGAAAACACAGAAAAGATATGAAATATGTGGAGTGTGAAAAATGATAAAGACGTCAGGATGTATGCAGAATGTAAAACATCACATTTACAGTTGAAACATGATGAGAAAAAAGCTGCATTTGACACAGAGAGGAAAAATGTGACGGATGAGGCTGACGGAGGAGAAAGGAGGAGGTCAGGGGAGGAGGTGGAGGAGTAAAGAGGTTTGAAAGGGAGGGAGGGAGGACGGAGGGATTAGACGGATGCTGGCAGGTAATCCTGGAGGAGGAGGTCGTTAGCCGGGATCGAGCTAATTAAAATGTGATTTGTGCTACAAGCAGCTTACAGCCTGCTGCACGAGAACAAGAAAGACGGGGAAAGAAAAGAAGAAACTAAAAAGACAAAAGTCATTATTTTACACAATATGGTCCTTTAACTGAGGTCTGTCTACCTCTGAATGACTGCAGGGACGAGTATGGAAGCCCATTTACGCCAAGAAAAGAAAAGTGTAAAGTTGTAAACGCCAATACACACAACAGTGTCTTTATGAAGCATTTCTGACACAGTCCACAAAGACTCTTAGGAGGATATGGGAGGCAAATGTTTATAATTGAACTACCATCACAAATAAAGCTACTTACATTTATTAATCAGAACATTCAACCCAGAGTCACATCACTTGATATTTTGAAAGACAGCTGGACGTTTTTATGGCATCAAATCCAAAGTCGGACCACTTCCATCCTTGATTGTGGTAACTAAAGAGGTAATTCAAGCCAGCTAACATTTATTCTGCCAAGTGGGTGGCACATTTACTATATCATTTTGACAGGACTGATCAAACTCTCCAGAGGAAACAGAATTAAACTCTTATTTTTTACGACAGCTCTGATGGAGCTCAGGATTGATCCGGAGGACGGCTTCTTTATGAACCAGGACTGTGTGTGTGACTTGTTGGATGTGTAGAACATTAATTAAGAACATTAATTAAAAATTAGATTCATATTGATCCTTTCAGTGTGTAGTTGTATGTATTCATATTGTTTTCTGTATGTTAAGTATGAGTTGTCTATCGCTTTGTGATATATTAACACTGTTTAGGCTCAGGCTTCAAATGAGCCCTTCAGGTTTTCTGCCTTTTCCTGTTTAGTTTATTTTTTTTAATTATTCAAGAAAAGTCAGGGAAAAAAGTAATTAAGAGTAAAAAAACATGTAGGTGAGGTAGTTATTTGTCCTTGTTATTTGTGTATTTTTTAAATTGTCCAAAATAAAACTAAAACTAAAACTTAATTTCTGATGCTGGGTGCAGGTAATGTCATTCATATTTTCTTCAATAACGATGTGTTATTTTACCCGACCGCATCCCATCCACTATTAATCAGAATGTTAATTTTTATGATGTGGGCATACTGCGATCTGCACACACTGAAAAACTACATTCAAGTCATCCCTGCAAAGACCTCGAGAAACACTCCTGTGATTCATGATGCAGCCTTGACATTTATTTCACTATTTAGTAAAATGTTGTGTCCACTAAAAGAGAAAATGTCTTCAGATTCTTGCAAACTGCAAACAGATTAAAGGTTCAACTGGATTCACGTTGAGCTATTTATCTAATTTTGGTTTTGTTTTCACACAAACCCAAAGCTCATCAGCTAAAATGCTGAAGCCTGACCTCTTGTTACTCACTTACCAAACAAGCTCTTTACACCCCAACAAACGATGCATCTTTACCATCAAATAAAAGCACAGTTTTATTAACCTCTTCACCCTGCTGGACTCTCCAGAGTCTCCTTCAATACAGACAGAGTGGCCGAGCATTTGTTCAAACCCACACAACTTTACTTTAAATTCTGCTGGAGATCCCAAAGCCTCCAACGAATTTTGGAGACATGTGAACAAAATGGTGGAGAATATTTCCATTTAATTGAACAGCCTCTGGTGTGAGAGCTGGAAAGAGACGATACACAATGTATATAAGACACCGTCACAGTCGAGTGGAGTCGTTTGCAGTAAAAACTCAGGTTTCAAGGTTGAATCTGAGACTACGTGACTCCCTGAAATTACAGTTTTTTTGTTTTTTCTAATTCTAGTTTCGTGCTTTGAAGACAATGGCTGTTTTTTGCTGCAGCTGTTATTGTTTTGAAGATCTCCAGTGAAGAAAAGCAGCGTATAACTATTTTACAGTAGAGCGGCACAGTAGAGCGGCACAATCATGGCTGTACCCTGGCGGCGGCAGTTTCACAGCGAATAAGTGAAGTTGGTGTTTATCTGGGAGAAAATAACTGTTATGTAAATCTGCCAGACAGACGGGAGCTCAGAAAAACTGCCCACAAGCCCTGATTTCACAATTTTTAAATGCTGTTGCAAGCTATACTTGAGCACAGTACTTGAGTAAAAGTACTCTGTACCCCAGCAGCAGTTATTGATAACTCTGTTAATTCAGAGCGACTTGTAGCATGTTGAGCGACAGGTCAGGAAATGCTCCAATACGTCCCTGGTTTCATCGTTAATGAGAAACAATATCGGTTTAGGAGACCGGGTCCACTCTGTGATTTGCCGCTAAGCTGCTCATTAATTACTGAGAGCATTAATCTGCAGGGCTTAATAGGCGATCAAGGGGCTGTAACGTGAAGCAGCAGCATGTGACCGGCACACACCTTAAGCCTCTGTTAATCTATGAGCTGAGAGCCCCGCCTCCACCCCACTTAAATTCTGCCGGAGAAGTTTTCAGTTAGAAGATTAATCGGCTGAGTGACGGTGCGAGCTCGGGACGGAGCAGAGACACTGCTGGAATGTAACCGAGTACATTTACTGGCGTACTTTCCACAGTTTTGGTTGTAGAAACTGGACACGTCCATTCAGTCCAAGAGAAAGAAAGAAAGGGTCGTAGACTGGGTGATGCTGAGAATGAAATGCAGTTGTTAATATGCTGTGGATGATGTCAGATCATTATCTTGAAGTTGAGAGTATTATATTGTCAGAGAATTAACTATATAATAGTATTATATACAGCCAGCAAGGCTGCCAGACGGCCGACCGCAGTTAGAGTCACACCTGTGGATATTCGGGGATATTTCCAGTGGTTTTTGTCTCACCAAAACTGGTTATTTTTCACGGGAAGTCTGACCATCTCCATTTTAAGCCAAACCTTGATATTTTTCTAACCCTAACCAAGTGTTTTTTGTGGCTACAGCTAACCAGAGCATCAGCACAGCGAAACGAACATAGCTAACATTTATTCTGGCGATTGGGTTGAATGTTGAGGTACTTTACAAATCAGCATTTTAGCTTGTGCTTCTACTTTTCTCCTACATTTCAATATACAAACACATAATGAGGTTTAAAACTATGATTTAAAAAACGAGTTTCGTCTCATGGTACAACGACGATCACCTGAAGATCAATATCAGCAAAACCAATGAGCTTGTGTTGGACTTACAGTGCTTCAAATATGGATGTTGCTGTGAAGAAGCTACAGCATCATAAAAGGTGGATACTTTAGACACGCAGCTCAGAAGTTGTCTTCAATCAGCACAGTTTCGAGGTGGACAACAAAGATTAGTGTCATTAATTCAGTGAAATACGATTGCAATCTCCTCCTCTGTTCCTGAGTTATGACACTGAATAAAAAGTTAATTTGCAGAACATTACGATGTCAAGATCGAAGTTGACTTTTTGGATAAAAAACATTTTTGATGTGGTCTTTGACCACCAGATTCTGATCCATTCATCCTTGAGTCCAAGTGGGCGTTTGTGCCAAATATGAAGAAATTCCATCAAGGCGTTCCTGAGATATCGTGATATCCCAAAATGCCTCCAGTCATCGACGACACGGAGGCGTAATAAAATACTTACAGGAGCCATTTTGCTTTTGTAACGGCTTCTTTTGATACGTGTAGTACGTTTTGCTGTTTTTTTCTTTTGGTATTTACAGGTGATCCAGCTGAATTTAATCATGTGCGACTTTTTAATGTCACATTTCAGAAACAAATACTTATCATCTAGTCTTTGAGCTCATTTTGGATGGAGTCTGGTTGAATCCACACTCAACCTTGACAAACTGAACATGATTTGAAAGCCTCACATGAGTGTCAGCCATTTTAAATGATTCACTTTGTACATCTGGTTTGGTGTCAGACTTCAGACATTCTAACAGTTCAAACAGTAGACAGCAGGATCATGACTGTGATCGTCAGGGTTCAACAACAGGAAAGTTTTATTCACATCAATAAAATGCTCTTTTCGTGCAGCCGCGCAGATAAAGGATAAACTTCTTGGGTTGTGAACAGAGGAACACCACTCACTACAATGTACTGTTGACACTTGATGATGTTTGACTGGTCCAGGGGAGACCTGGGAGGGGAGGGAGGGATACTGCCAGGGGGGTGGGAGGTGGGTGGGGGGTATTATGTTTTAAAAAGTTGTACGGATGTTGCTGTACTCGCCGTGCTTCAATAAAAAAAGTTCTTCACAAAAAAAATGCTCTTTTCACAACATGTACATTTATACTTGAATAAATACATTTAGCTGATATATTACATCTAATGGAGGATTTTTAGCTGCTTTTACTTGAGCAAAATACCTGAATTTCATCAACGTGGCAAAGAAAAACAAAGAAGTCATGTCTTCAATCTTACTTTGATCCAAAGGCCTTTGTTTAAATATTTACTTCTCTATTATATTCTGCTGTAGTTCAGCGAGTTTTACTTCGGACTTTTTTAATGACTTTATTTCTTTTAGACACAGCAGTAGGTCTACTCCGCATTGTTAAGCTCTTCAGACTTTCTTTTGAAAAGTTTATTATTGTCCCTGCAAGAGGGTGTGTGTGTGTGTGTGTATGTGTGTCTGTGTGTGTGTGCGTCTGTCTGTGTCTGTGTTTGTGTGCGTCTGCCTGTGTGTGTGTGTGTGTGCGTCTGTCTGTGTGTGTGTGTGTGTGTGTGTGTGTGTGTCTGTGCATCAGGTAACTTGGCACTGATGACTAACCCCCTACACCCCTAACTGTCTCCCTGTTTCCATGGCAATCCATCCCCACAGAGAGTCACAGCAGGACATCAGAAAAACAAAGTTAGACACACCAGGGAGCCTGTGTGTGTGTGTGTGTGTGTGTGTGTGTGTGTGTGTGTGTGTGTGTGGACCTGTTTATCTGATGTAAACTCTCCCCCATTAACACTGTGACATCACCTCACATACGTGCGACTCCAGCCTCTGTTCATTAGCTCCCATGATGCAACACTGACATAGCAACCCGACCTGTGGCTAACTCCCCCGCTGCTTCCACGCTCTCATTGGACCGGTTCCCGGGGGTCACGGCCTCGCGCTGCACCCCCCCACCGTCCAGCCATCTGTCCTGGAGACGCCACCTCGACGCAGGCGGAGCCCACCGGGAACAGCTGCCGGCGCTAACGGAGGTGACGAGCCAGAGCCAGGACCTGGCGGGAGGCGGCTTTAGACGAGCCTCTTTTAGCTTGCTCGGCGCTGAAGCGGGCAACCACATCCTGTTCAGAACGGACAGTCGAGCAGTGACTTTGATCTCTGGGATAATCTCACAGGGTCAACCTTTGACAACCTCTGACAAGCTGATCTTTATTTGGGATAAAGTTAAGATGATGTGACCGTGATTCTCCCCAAAAACAAACAAATTACCTGACAGAAACTTCACATTTAACACAAAAGTTAATATTACTGAAGTAAAGTTGGAAATGATGAAGCTGGAAACAAATGCAGCAGCACCACAGACTCCACACAAAGCTTGGCTGTCAGGAATCAAACCTGAAACCTTCTTCCTCTGAGCTCTGGGGTCAAACCACAGAGAAACTGAGCTTTAATAAAACCCAAATCCATAAACACTACACGGTCTGTCAGACTTTATCTGACAGCATAGGCTATAAAGAATAAAAGAGGTTTAATAATTAATCGAGACACAACCAGGATGAGCAGTCTTGCCTCTCTATTGTCTCCACAAATTTATCGACTTCATGCAAAATGTAATGGAGGAGCGAGTCAATCACAATTAATAGCCATCGTGGATTATTGAAGAAATTGATTTGAGAGGACTAAGATGCCTTGAAAGGTAAGAGCTGGAGATCCTGATGTCTAGGGTGTAAATAATTGAGTTGGAAATAGCTGAAAAAGCTGTTGAGAATTCAAGATTTCATTGAGATGTCTTGCTAATAATATCTTGGTTATCACGAGAGGAGAATCAGGTTTTGATAGCTAAAGTGGAGGCTGTTTGGTTGAAGGTACCAACTGTCACCTGACCCAAAAGTGAGGCCGCCAACTGTGATCAGAAAGTGCTCCAGATTAAACTGAACTGAGGTTTTCAATGAATCTTTTTATTTCCTTTAACGCTCCGACTGAACTATACCTTGTTTCAAATAAAATTAGCTCACCTGACATCTTAAATTATGTTTGTGAGTAAACGTTGTGGATATTGAGGCTAAAGGGCTCCTGCTTCATTCGTTTAGACTTTCTTATTTATGAGCAGCATAATAATTCTGTCCTTATCTCTCTCATAACACTGAACATTCAGCATTGAATGAGTAATAGGCTTCTGTCGTCTGAAGGTGAACCGTTCACAATTTTCTTCAAGTGTCTCTGCCTGAGATTCAGTTTATTTGCTGACATAAAAACCTTGGTAACAAATGGTAACTTTGGAAGGCACGTGTATCACTATAATCATGAATATTCAGCACGGTGAACTGCTCTGTATTCTCTTCAGAGGTTGACTTTCTTGGCTCTTAAACTGCAGCTTGAATAAAACTGTCAAACTGTCTTTTCTGTCAGCAATAGTTTTCTTTATTGGCGTGAAATATAAAAGCTCTTGAAATATAAAAGCCCTTCATGCAGAGTAAAAAACCCATAGAGGCATGGATGCAGTTTTCAGCTTTGATAAGATACCGATCTATCATCAGTCATCTTTTTGGAAATGTTCCTGACTAATTGGTGATGTTCTTTACAATCTGTCATTAGGTGTATAATTCTTCATTTTGTGTACGCCCTGATGTCTTCTTCCAGAGGAGTTCTGGTTCATTTCAAATCACGTCTAAAAAGTTTAAGGAAATAATTTTTTAGTAGCCAAATTACAACAGTTTCTTGCTGACGTATCTACAGTAAGTGTTTTAATTGGTCTGTTGGCTGCCTTTGAACTTCCCCAAGGAACCCTGCATCGAAGAACGTTGTTTGGAAACTCCTAACCGACCCCTAGTACTTCCTCAAATACCTCTGAAACCCTCTCAATCATGCTTGATCTTGTCTGGTATTCCCTGAAAGACGCACGGATGTCCCTCAATAACTTGCGGAAATATTCGTAGGGTGCTTTCACAGACCCGGGCCCGGGCCGGATCTGAGTACACCTGACCCTGTCTGTGCTCAGATCCACTTAAGAAGGTGGTCTCATGTACGGTTCTATGTCTGCTGTGCTTTGTGTTGATGATGTAAGCGATCGGCTCCTTTTTTTGGGGTATATTGGTGGATCACAAACCAACAAGGTGCACAAGCAAGTTTCCTCAGGTACAGAACGACAAGCTGACTGATATTCATTTGCAGTAAAAATGGAACTCTCAAGCAATTTCAAGCAACCATTGATGAAATAAATGTACAATTTACTCAAGTACTGTTCTCTACCTTTACTTGAGTATTTCCATTTTCTGCTTCTTCATACTTCCTCTCCACCACATTTATTTGATAACTAGTTATAGTTTCAGATTATTCAGTGTTTGTAGGCTGTGTGTCAATCAGATAGTATGGGTGTATAAGAGCCAATGTAGAATATTTTAACTTTATTTTATTGGTAATCTGACATCAACAATACAGATAATTGTAAAATGCTGTATATCGGCCCCCATAATCATTCTACCCGTAGTTCTTAATGGTCCCTTAAACCTGAGAAACTACACCGAGAGCCTTTAAAATAATCCTGGAACTCAATGACCCCTGGAACCTCCACAAGGAAGTCTGGCAGTTCTGAGTTTGCCAAAAAAAACCTATCTATATCTCACTACAACACCAACAAAATAATCCAATCACGGAAGCACCACAGTGTGTGTGTGCTGCGGCCCTCAGCATCCTTGCTGTTGTACATCAGTCGAATGCTGGCCGAGCTCCGATTTACAGCCGCTGCCAAATACAAGACACACACACACACACACACATAAACACACACCTCCTTCTGTAGTGTACAGCGGCCACCACAGATAAGCCCAAATAAACAACAGACCTGGAAAAATAAATCCACCTCCCTCCCTCGCCCTCTCTCTCTCTCCCTCCCTCCCCGGGGACGAGAGAGGGCATCCAAAGAACGCTGCCTGTTACTATAAAGCTTCTTGACATCACACACACACTCACACACACACGCACTCACACACACTCAGCGATACAAATAATAAACAGAGAGGGAGGTATGGTTCCACAGGGAGGAATCACCTCTTCTATCGCTCCACACACTCCTTTTATCTACTGGCTAATGAGGAGCAGATACACACACACACACACACACACACACACACAAACACACACACACAATTGCAAACACACACACACACACTTAAGAAACCTACAAACGCTACAGACATACACACACACGTCCTCAGGACTGTGGTTTCGTCAGACCGTCTCTCAGCGAGTGTCCCACTTCCAAAACTATGGACCGCTGCTTACATCATTATGTAACCCTGTGAGTGTGTGTGTGTGTGTGTGTTGTTAGACCCAGAAAGGCTTTGAACACTTAGCCTCTTTCCTCAGCATGAAGTGGTGTAACACTACAGGCTCTAATGAGTGTGCATGTAGGGAGAGAGAGTGTGTGTGTGTGTGTGTGTGTCCAGAACCTGAGTTCTCTATGATTAGTCAGTAAATGGGGCTTCTGCAAAGTAAGCAGTAGCCAAGCAGGAAATAAACTGCATGGTGTGTGTTCATACTGTAAACACACAGGGGTCAGTTACACAGAACCTGTGAACCTGTGACACCTACAACATCTGAAATACACCTGAAACCTCTTTAAGGTACCATCACACCTAATTAATGAGATCTAGAAACGTCTGAAGAAACCATGAACCTCCTCAAGGGAGCCTAGAACCATCCCAATTAACCCTCAAATCGCTTAAATGACTTGTGACTTCATCTAAGGATCCCTCCAGAGACCAATTGAACCACCGCAGAATTTTCTCATTAATCCCTGGGAACATCACCTATACTTGAAACTAGCCTGGACCTTTAAACCCTCCCTTAGTTTCCCCTTGGACCCTTCTCTTATCAAACCCTGGAACCTCTTCACTGAGCCCAATAACTGCATCAGTGAATCCCAGATTTTCCTCAAGGATATGTGGAACATCTGAATGACACCTGTCCTTCAAAACGCCTGTAACCTCCTGAGAGACTCCGGTGAACCCTTGGATGAACAACATGACCCCCGGAATACTGCAACATCTCCTGAGACTCCGAGAACCTCCCCAGTGACTTCTGAAACCTTCTTGATAATCTCTAGATTTCAGGAGCTCCTAAGTGAACCCTGGAACTCCCCTGAAGGAATCTCGGGACCTTCTCAAGAACCCCTGAAAACTCCATCTTCACCTTGACCCTAGACCCTGCCTAAAAACAGTATCTATCCAATAAACACTGGAAGCTCCTCAATGAATCCAAGAACCATCTGGGGAATGTCTGAATGATTCCTGCAACCTCCTTGAAAGCCCTCGGAAATTCCTTGTAGACACAGATAATCTCCTTGTTGACCTTGAAACCTTCTCAATGAGTCTTAGAAACTTGTCAGTTATTCTTGGAAGCTCCTTGATGTAATATAACACCCTTAAGGAACAGGACTTAAAGGTAAAAATACCTAGAACCACTTTTGGAACAATAAAACCTCTTGAACTTCCCAAGTGACTCTTAAACCGCGCTCATTCAATCATTGTACCTTCTCTGAACCCTGGATGTTCTGAGAAACTCTAAGAACTTTCTTGGTGATCCCTCTGACCTACTTTGTGAGACCTAATACCTCCACAAGAACCAAAGGCACCATTTAACCTTCTGAAAACTTCCGGATCATCCTCAGTGACTCCTATTTCCAGCTTACCTAACCAAGGTACCTCCTCTTTAGAGAACCCAAGAAGAGCTCCATCAGTGACATTTAACAAACTCTTAATGACCCTTTGATCCTGCCTATTAAACAGTGGTACCTATTCAGGGAACACTGGAGCATCCTAAATGAATTAAAGAACCCTTCAATGACCCCTGGACCTGTGGAAAGTTTGAATGACTCTGGTAACCTTCTTAAAAACCCTTGGAAGTTCCCCAGAGACACAATCGATTTCCTGGGTGACCTGGAACCTTCTCAAAGATTCTTAGAATGTCTTCAACGATCATTAGAAGCTCCTCAACCATCCTGAGTGAGTTTTTGACCATGCACATTAAATCCTGGTGCCCTGAAATCTCCTAAATTACCCCAGGATCATTCTTTGGACCCTGGACTACCTTAGCAACTCTCAGAACTTTTCCTTGATGATCCCTCTGACCTATTTCGTGAACCCCTAAAACCCAATCAGGAATTCCTCGCACCATGAAACCTTCTAAATAGCTCCTGGATCCTCAGTGACTCCTACATCCTGCTTATTGAACGTTGGTACCTCCTCAAGGGCTCCACCTTAGGAACCTCAAATCATTTGACACAATCAAACCTCAGTGACCCCTGGGAACCTCTAAGTGAGCCATGGAATCCAATCACTGAACCCTAGACCTCCTTAAGAACAATTGGTACCAGTCAACCTCCTGAATGCCTTCTGGATAATCCTCAGAGATTACTAATTCTTGCTTGCTGAACTCGCGTACCCCATCAAGGACTCCATCTTATGAACCCAACAGCAGCAGACCTCAATGACCCATGAAAACTTCCTAAATGATGCTTGAACTTCCTTCCTGACTCCCAGAACTTCCCTCATGACCACTTCTAGTTCACTCCCTAAACTTTGATTGACTGCTTCAAAACCCTCAAGAAAACATTGGGAACTCGTCAAGGATCCTGCTTGATGGAACTCAATGAAATCAAACCTCTGTTGCTGTAATGCTTTATTAATGATGAACACCAAGTTTGTTTTTGCTGGAGGAGTTGTTGGGAAATCTCTGAATCTTTGGAAACGTAGGCTTCACAAGATTGAGAATATACCTAAAAATAGTGTTTGAGAGTTTCCAGAGAATTCGAGTTCTGTCCTGGGAGTTTCTGACAGGCTGGAGGAGAACTGCTGGCCCCCATCATCACCCACCGGAGAGAGGATGAGGAGGAGGAGACAAAGAAGAAGAAGGGGGGAGGATGGAACAAGAGAGGGGAGGGGTGAGAAAAGAAGGGAATGAGGATCCCAGAAGAGGATACAGAGGAGTCAGGGGGAGGGGAGGCCTCTTGTTGGAGAGCAGGAGGAGGCGATGTGCTTCACTGAGGAGACACATGACCTCCTTCATTCAACAAAAATTTTAAAAAAACCTCCATAATGTGCTGACTCAGTTCCTTTTTATTTACGCCAAATAACTTTTAATGTGCAACCTCACATGTTTGTGCAAAGGTCCACTTTGCAAGAAAGTTGATTTTTGAGTCTCATTTCCAACTCATCAAATACTGACACTGTCAACCTGACTTACACTCCCAAAACGTCAGTATTTGACGAGCTGGGAATGAGAATCAAAAATCAACTTTCTTCCAAAGTGGACTTTTAAGTTATATCTTAGTAATTAAGATCTTGTTCAAGAGTTGCAAGAATCATGTGCACACCATTTCCTCCAACACATCTATGAAAGAATAAAGTGCAGTCGTAATATGTGCACTTCACTCATACTTCAGACAGTTGTACCCATAATTTTCTGAGTGATGTGAATATGAGACGGTAATGTGGAGAGTGGAAAAATAAGTTAAGAGCATATGTAATATGCAACATTATGCTCTTAAGACTTGAATTAAACGTTGCATGACGCCTGTCAAAGCTGTTCTGTAACTCTTACATTAATGGCTGCTGCGTGCTCAGTTTTATTCTTTTAATGTGTTCTGGTGTAACCATTCATTTGACCCTTTTCTTTGAAAAACTTTATAAGCCTGTTTCGATATAGGTGCTAAACTAAATCCTTGCTGAAATCTTCATGAAGTTTGATAACGATAATAGAAACACAGTAAACCTGACTGTGTTTATTTAATTGGATGTAATTGAACTTGTTTCTTCAGTGGGAAACTAAATGAGTAAACATAGGTATAATTTGCAAGTTGTTGATTAAGGACAACTCTGGTTTCCCTGTTCGTGTGATTGGTTTCAGGAGCTTTGAATAAAAAAAACATTTAACGTGCAACAAAGAAACACCCAAGACCCTTTAGAAGAAGTTGTCTGGTTAAGAAAAAGATTCTGAAGTTATTCATTTGTGTTGAGAACTGTGAAGGAATTCTGAAAAACCGGTCAACTCAATGCTGAAGATTGTTCAGGAGACTTGGGTGTCCAAATTAGGTTACTCTTCACTCATCTATACACAGGTAATCCAAACAATAAACTACATTTACCTAAGTTATATTAAGTCATGTGTGATCCTCAGGTTCCATGTAACATAACCTGATAGGTGACGGTCTGTGGGAGGCTGAAGCCAATTACGTCATATATATTGGCCTTGGTTGCCCTGGAAACAAAGGTGGGGTTATAAGGACAGCTGCCAGAAACAAAGAGGTAAACTGGGTCCAAAAGAGACTTTGACATTTTACCTTTAGACCCATTCCTTCACAGGAATGTGATCCGACCTCAATCCGACACAACTACAAGGCTTCTTCTTAAAGAAACAGTTATGTTTTGCATGCTGGGATTCAAACGAGCCAAGTCAACAGGTGCTAGATGGTAGCAGAGGAATGAATCCAGGTCCATTGTCTCCTTTGAACCAAGCACCCAGGATGAACGCCGGGCTTTGAAGCCAATTTGAAATAGCGGCCAATTTATGTGATCACAACGTCAAATTTGGTGTTTTTGAATAATTTGATAAAACTGAAGGAGTGAGTGCTCCTTTATGAAGTCTCTTATAGCCAAACAAAACATTTAAAAAGTCATTGAATCTTCTGACAAATACATTGCCACAAAGCTGAAAATATGGCTGATTTTGGAGATAAGTGGTTTTGGATAGCAACAATAAGCTTACATTGTGAAAGGAGTGGCTGTAAAACTGTGGATTAATTTTTTTTCAGTGTCACAATCTCCAAGAATGGACTTCACGATTAAAATTTTATCAATTCAGTCCAATATTTGGAAAGTCAAAAGTCGAAAGAGGGCTAAACTGGAAGTTAGCCGGCTCAGTCAGTTGTCTCGAGTACGCCTACTCTATGGGCCGCATAACGTGGAAGATTCAGGTAATTTTATACCCAGGAAGTCGAGCTGCGCCACAGAGCAGCTCTCATAGGAATGACTGGGGCTCTGCCTCCGACGCTGTATCCAGATTTCTCTTATAAACTCCAATGCTTTGAACAGGTAGGAGTGAAGTAAACATTCTCTCGTGGCTTTTACTGATGCATTTAGTTTCACTGGAAATTTTTCAGTATGTGATAAGAAACATACTCATCCATCTCATCCATATTCAGACCACAACGAACTGTCTACAGGTCTGAAAACGCCCTATTTCTGCACATCCAGCTGTGGGAGTGGAAATCGGGCTCGTGAATTTCACAATAATTGAGATTTATGGGACAAAACTACAGTATCTTACAACACAGACCACATATTTCTCTAACACACCATCATGAGGAGACGTCGCCACCATCTCTCCACATGAGATCAGACTTATTGTAACACGTAACACATGTGTTGACAGACGTGTAACTGCAGCTTCAGAGACGCTGACGTCATCCTGCATACTGAACAATTTCTGTTTTTACAGTTTTATCTGGAAATCAAACCGTTGGCTGATTAAGAGCTGAGATAGAAAACTTCACTGATGCTCTGCCTCACTCTCTCATGTGTGTGTGTGTGTGTGTGTGTGTGTGTGTGTGTGCGCATATGTGTGTGCATGTGTGTGTTGTGCAGCAATTACTACAGCTCTCAGACTGATGCAATCAGCAGATAAAGAGGTTGAGAGTTTCTGTGTGTGTGTCTCTGTGTGTGTGTATGTGTGTGTGTGTGTGTGCCCAAATACAGTATGTTTGCATGTGGTTTTATCTAGGGAGATGAGTGCGCACACACACACACACACACACACACACACACACACACTTCATAAATCAGCTTGTTATCCGGCAACCATCAGTGTCAGGCAGCAGATTTCTCTCTCTCTCTCTTGTTATCTCAGTGTCTCTCTACCAATTTCTACCTTTCTCTTCACTCCTTCCTCTCCCTTACTTCCTCTCACCACAAACACACACATGCAATCAAATCCCACAAACTCCCTCCTCCTCCTCCTCCTCCTCCTCCTCCTCCGCCCTCTTTTTCCATCCGTCCATCACAGACAGGAAGTGGGTGCATTAGCAGAGTGAAGATGGTCTGATGGAATTAGCGTCCATTATCGGACCATTTACAGGACAGGGAGCAGGATGGAAGAGGGAGAAGTGAAATGATAGAGATCTCACCACATGGAGCTTCGTCTGTGCTCTCGGCTTTGCAGAACAAAACCGCAGAAAATATGTTTGTGTTGTCTGTGTGGGCAGTTTGGTTAGTTTCACAAACAGCAAACAGTAGAGCTGAGTGCGACCGGCTGAGGCAGCTGCCAAATGTGGCAAACACACCCTGCTTTTAAAGGTTACAGCCTGTGTTTCTCTCTACTTTTCTTATTGTGAGAAAATTGAATGAAAAGACCCAAAAACAACTTTTTGTTGTGGCTCTCAGGGTTAGGGCTGGTGGTATTCTGCAGGTTTCTTTTTGTTACCTAACGTTGACATAAATCTATGAAAAGAAATAAAAATATATAGATTAATTTACAAAAAAGAAAGGTTTCCCAAAACAGCTGTTCACTGTAGTTTTATAGCAAACATGACTCAAACAAGAAGGGACTATTTTCCGTGGCGGATTAGTCCACATCTGGTGCTCAAGTCAATAATATGTTATTTGTGAAAATGACTCTGTGTGGCCGGTCTTTTCATGGGATTTGTTGAAAATAAGATGAAATAGTATTAATATTATTATCATATAGATAGTATAGAACCACTTTTCTTCCCTTTGGTTGAATCCCACAAACGTTTTTTGAAAATGAAAATGAAATAAAATCATCGAAAAACAAATCAAACTTTCAACGAATTGCATAATTTCAATTTAAAAATAAATAAAGTGAGTTGTGATTTAAAGTCAGTTTTGTTTTTTCTGTAATATCATTATATCATTTCAGCCCGCTATGTAGTCGTCCATGATTAGCTACGAGCTAAACTCAAACTAGTAGTTACTTAAGCAGCGTCGCTGAAGCATTCACAGCATCTGCTAACGTTAGCAGCAAACAGCACAAAACTGTAGAATAGAGTAGATCTATGCTACTGAATTTTAGTACTTGGAAAGCCAAATATTTCCCCGATATAAAATATACATGGTCTTCTTCTTTATTATTAAATCTTTCAAAATTTTCCTAAAATGCACGTTAAAAGAAATGGAATTAGCTTAGAATTAGTTTACAGTGTAACTGAATGTGTTGGCTTATGAGGTCCAATTTACACAAACCACTGAGCTTTAAATTGGAGTTAAAGACATTTAAATGATTCTTTAATGTCTTAAAGAATGTGCCTAATGTGTTAAATGTCTTCTTCAGAGCTAAATTACAACCTCATTCACGAGAAGGCATGTCATCTTCTACAGACCATTTTTGAAATTCATCAAAATGTCATCAACAACAGCAGCATTCCTGCTCCGGCTTATCGCAAAGACACTCAGACACGATGGCAGAATGATAACCTGCTGCTGGCACATTCCACAAGAACAACAAAGAAGAAAAACATCTTGTGAAGGTAAGCTAGATCATCCAATAAAAACATGACCTGCCCCCGTGGTCCTCTACATAGATTTCTTTAAGCTGTAGCAGTGATGTCAATGAAAAAACAGTTGGACTGCAGCCAACCAGAGTCTGTGTGTCACATGTCATGAGCATCCAGATTATATCTGGATTACATCCAGATTATATTACTACAAACTGTATGTGGATAATCCATCGATAAAAGCAGTTGGAAAAGCAACCAAGATGCATTAAGAATAAAGTGAAAACACAGTGTTTCACTCCAGCAGACATGTTCTGGTCACGTGTTGTTTAAGTGCAAATGCATCCGTCTCCACAAATAGCAACAAAAGCACCTCAGAGTCGATGCATACTGTACATACAGTCACATGACGCTGCCGTCGAGGATTCAACATTATAACTCAGACAGTCGCTCGGTTTGGTAAAAGCAGCAAAAAGACAATTTAATTCTGAAGAGTTCCCTCTAACTTTAATATAAGCTGTATGTTTGGAAGCAAATAATCGCACAGGATATTGCTTTTTCAGATGGATGAATTTAATTTTTAAATGCAGAAAGTAGCAATGAAATTCAAATCTGACTAAGTGGAGGCATGTCGTACCGCTGAGGGGAAATAAACTGTGATTAAAATGGTACAATCAGTCCAAAGGAGCAGAGAATGTGTTTCAGAGCAGTCGGTTTGTTCCTGCAGCTCTTCATCAATCTGTCTGAAGCACTCGAGATCTGACCAGTCAACAATCAGTCACACAACTGGATGATCGATTCGGCCCACAGCAGAGGAAACACAAGGAAGCACTGCTAAAGAGACAGAACAAACTAGGCTAATAAACAGAGCTGAGTCACTGCTTCAAAAACTAATTAGGAAAATATGTTCTGCTCTTTGGTTCATTATTACTACTTTATTGCTTGGCTCGCAATTTCATGTTGAGATTTAATTATGTTCAGCCACATACAATATACTAACTCAGTGTTTTTAGTCAAACGTGTGTTTACTCGTAAAAATCAGTGAAATCTTGAATGGGATTTGGTTGGATGCACTAGAGAGGGACGATCAACTCATAGCTGGAAGGACACAGACAAAAGAGGAAGAAGGCTAATGTAATAATATATTTAGTGTGAACTGGGAGACTGTGCTCGGCTTATTGTGCCAATAAAGGTTTAACCTTTGAATCACATTATATGTCTTGCAAAAATAAGACTTGTTACTGCAAATATTTTGAAGTCAATTAACAAACAAGACAACCTTTTCTGTCACGACATCCTGACTTAAAGTGCAGACTATAAAATCAGTGGAATTTTGAATGGGGTTTGGTTGGAAACTCGAGAGTGAAGCTCAACTTGAAGGAAAATTTAAAAAAGTAATAATAATAAAAAAGTAATGCTAACTAAAATATTTTAAAGCTAATTTAAAATCAAGACGACCTTTTCTTTCATGATTTAACGTGCAGATTAAAATCAGTGGAATTTTGAATGGGGGTTGGTTGAAAGCACCAGAGTGCGATGATTAACTCAGAGCCTGAAGGAAACAGACAAAAGAAGAAAAAAAAACGATGTTGTCTTTAAGATTAAAAATAATTGATAATGTTTTCAGTTTGACACAGAAGACTGCTGGGCTTGTCGTAGCAATAAAGGTTGACGTTTTGAATTGGACTGAGAGGAAGTGAGGGAGTAAAGTGTATCTGTAGTGTTGTGTTAATCCTCAGAAGACTCGCTGTAATCTGTTGACCTCTCTGCTGCTACAACACACACACACACACACAGAGAGACACACACACGCATGCACGCACACACACACACACACACAGACACACACACACTTCCTTGGGAAAATACCTGAAGCTAAAACATGTTTGACCATCAAAGTGGAAGATTGCGCACCACCATCCCCTCACACTGCTGCAGACACACACACACAACATAACCCTGACCTCATTCCACTATGTACGAGGAGATACAGCCACTTACACACTTACTCTTCTGTTCTCTATCGCTATCTCACACACACACACACACACACACACAGACACACAGACACACACACAGGGTGGCAGTAGCCTGTGGGCGTGCGAGCAGCTGTGAATAATTGTGTTTACAGATGGCATACGTACGACCTGTGGGTTGAGAGAGAGAGAGAGAGAGAGTTGGTCGTCTTAGCCTCACAAAAGAAGACAGGGATGACATTTACACTGGACCTCCCTCGGTCCCTCGCTCTCCTTCTCGTTCTCTCCCTACTTTCTATTTTTTGCCAGATTCAGCTATTTCACTTCAGTTAGCTTAATTGGCGTAAGTGGTAACGAGGCGTTAACAGCCAAAGCAGAACAATGAACAGTGACATAAGTTAGAAAAAAAGACGGCGGCGTGTTTTTAGATGTGTCTAATGAATCATTTGGCTCCGGAAAGCAGGTAAATGAAGTCCTTTATTTATACCAGAGGGAGACTGAGCTTTACAAGTAAAACAACAACAGCGGCTGTATATCATGATCTAATTTCTGCAGTAGAGTGTAGGTGTGAGGCGGCGTGTGAAATACCTTCGAGAATCAGACGGGCTATATAACAAAACCACACAATATGTCTTGCATAAGTTACTGCATGTATTTTAGAGCATGTGTAAAAATAAGAGGACCTTTTCTGACATGATTTCCGGACTAAAACCAGTTGTCATCCAGGCACTGATATGTCTTTTTATTCATATTATTCTTTATTCGTTGATATAAGGACTATTTAAGGACTTTAAGCTAATAAGGTTTCAAGTAGTCAAGTTACTGGTTTGTTGTTTTTGACCAGTTTTGACCTGGACAATAGATGTCATTGAAAAAATAACCCTTACCCTTCAATATAAAGCTTGTCCCTCTGATCTTAAATCAAATAATTCACAATTTGTGGATTTTTTCTACTGAACAACGAGGTATAATTTCTTAGAAATGAGACCTATTGACTCCAAATTCCTAAAAGATGTGTACAGCTGGTGGTAATGAGTGAATGAAGTTGGCTGAAAAGGTGTAACAGTTGTGAATTATGCTTTAATGAAGGCTAATAATTAGCGGACCAAAGTATATTATAAAATGTCTAAAGTAAAGAAGAAAATATGATTCAGTGGGAGAGTGTATTTAGCATTTCACACAGTTTCTCATCTGCTAACGGGATACAGCTACAACAATAGTCCGATCTGTATGTTCACACCTGTTAGCAACAAAACATGGTACGTTTTTACTTTGAAATGTTAAAGACAACATGTTAGTACCACGTTAAGTACAGAAAAAGTAAAAGTTTGCATTATATGCCAACTTTTAAGCTAGTAAGTTACTGGCAGAGACAGACAGGTGAAAGTCATCAAGTGTAGCCTAAATATGACACCAGAGTCTGGTGACTGTGGCAGTTTGTAGAATATTAGCATCATTCACACTTTCTCGTATGCCAAAAGGCTACAGCTAACACAGCTAACTACTTATAATGGCCTGTATTCTGTCTCTGTTTAGCAACATTATGACTGTTTACTACTCAGGTTCAATGTTAAACAGGAAAAAGTCAAAATGCTAACATCATGGTGATAATACGATGTCCGAGTTAGAGCTAATGAATCCGTTTTCCAACTATGCTATTAAGTTATATAAAAGCTGTTGTGTTAAAAGTCAGTATCAAAGTCTGTACAAGGAACTTGTATTTCTCAAATTTCAGTATTTCTAATGCTAACAAGATTTGTCGCTACATTTGTTTGCAGCTAGGCTAGTTTGTTCCATGCTAAACTGGCTTCAAACACAGCAAAAGCAAAGCAAAAAAGCAAGTTTATGTCTTTGTGTTTCGAAAATGTGTCATAACGATGTAGCATCATTCGCTTACGTTTCACCTTTTGGCAACATACAGTAATGTTAGGGAATGTTTCACTAGCCTACTCCATTTTTAGTGTTGCTAAGCTAATCAGAAGAGAATTGTAAGAGTCAACACGCTAAGTCATGGTAGCAATATGCTAACAAGACGTAGAAAAGTGAAGCTGAAAACACATCTGTGTGTGTTGTGGTGAATCTTTATGATGATGTAGCATCATTAGCATCTCACACATGTTCTCATTTCTGCTAACAGGCTACAGCTAACTGGCTAACCATTCCCATAACCTGTTAGCATTGTTAGTTACTTCAGAGCTGATGTCCTGTGAGTGATACACAGGCAGACAAAAATCAGATAAGATAAAAATCAACATGCTAACATGATGATAACAGGCTGATAAATGCTAACTACTGAGGAGAGTGGGAGTGTATTATTGTGTTAGCGTACTCCCCGCTATAGCCTCCCTCTGTGGATCTATAAGTGGAGCTGATGGGAGGTTGGACTCGGTATGATTTACATAATTGAGATGTTAATTCGTTAAGCCATGGGAGTTGATTATGTTGCATATTGATTGTGTTGTGCTGCTGTGAGGTCACACACCTCTTTAACGAAGGTATACACAGCGCAGGGAATTCTGGGAGTCTGATTAAAAATGTAACATTCCTGCTGACACACTGCGATTTGACACACGGTGCAACGTGTGTGTAATTGAAAGTGTTAATGTGTGTGAAAGCCAGCAGTGTTTTTTGTGTGTGTGCTGATGGATGGAGGAGGTGGAGGAGGTGAGAAGAGGAGTAGAGGGAGGGGAAACTCCACCTGGTCTTACCGTTCTCCGGGTGCTCCATCTCGCCGATGCTGCCGTCGGGCGTGGTCCGCTCGTAGTGATCCTCCGGCAGCGCCAACGGGCCGATCCGAGGCCCCGACGACGACTTGGAGCTGGGCGTCTCCGACTCCTCCAGGCCGCTGTCGTAGTAGCTGTGCTGGGACGCGTCCTGCAGGTCCTGCGCCTGATTGGCCGTGGAGAAGGTCACTCGGCGGTGGGGGAGCTGTGATTGGCAGATGGAGAGAGGAAGATTAGTTTCTCAAACATTTAAGGCTCATTATGACACTTTAACTTAAATTTAACGTATGAGTTGGTTTTATTAAAAATCACTCTCAGCGTGATCTGATGCAGATGAAACAGTTCAAATGATTAAAGACATGAAGAAGAAGCCGGGCTGTAAAAATAACTTTAAAGAAGTCATTTAGACACAACGACTCCAACAATCGCTTCCCAAAAAACTTTCATTACTTTGCTCTCTGTTCTCAAACTCACTGATTTGATTTTTTACTTTAATTTTACTCCTCAAACCTTAAGAAGCAGTCAGCTTTCATCTGATCACACATCTCATTTCATCCTATCGCTGCTTTCATGTCATCTTATCTCTGATTATCCTTTACTAATCTTTTATCATATTTTATTAAATAAAAGCTGAAGACACGGACGTCTTCATCTGACCAACAGCACGTTCAGCTTCTCATCCACAGATCATTAGAGTGGAATGAACCATAAAACATGGAGCCCTCTCAAAGATGTGATCAGATATTTCACCAAAATAGGTTTAAGTTTAGTTAGCTAGTTAGCTCAATTAGCCGTGCAGCTAGTGGTCCTGAGCTGACTCTGCCGGGAGTAGGAGTTCAGAGCACAGGGAGAATGTAACAAAGTATATTTACTCAAGTGCTGTACTTAGGTAAAATTTTGTGGTACTCTTATTTTACCTGTGAGTGTTTCCATTTTCTACAACTTTATACTTCCACTCCGCTACATTTACTTGATAACTTTAGTTACTAGTTACTTTAGAGTTCACATGCTGCATCAGAGTCTTTTTAAAATGTTAACATGTATCTGCCATCAAATAAAAACATAAATTGACGCCGGTAATCAGGAAAATGCTGAATATTGGATTCGATAATCAATCATCACGTAGTAAACAGCATATAAATATGTGTAAAACTATACTACTGTATATTTTACCTGGACTTTCGATACTCAAGTACATTTAATATCAGATATATTAAGACTTTTATTCATGTACCATTTTTATGCATGACTTTCACTTAACAAGTATGACTTTTGTCTACTTTATACAACATTGTTAGCATGCTAACCTCAGTAGACACCTCTGTAACTCACATAAATATCTTGACAAAATGTCAAAACTGTTATTTCTTCATATTCTGTGATCTTTTTTGAGTATTTTAAACTAAAATTCTGACATATTGCACCTTTAAAAAAGTCCCATGTTGTAGAAAGAGAGATTTTGGCATCTTCTTTGGTTAGAAAAGAGGTCACGGTGCTATAAAAAATAAAAAAATACAGTAGATGTATCCACATAGAAATACACACAGCCAGTATTCAGAAACCGCCTTCAAATGAGCCATCAGGACTACTGTTACGTTATGATGTCACAACTATATATTCAGCCACGCTCCCAGCTCAGCTATGGTTGCAAAAACAATGAGAGAGCTGATGAGGAGTGGGCGGTGCCTGCTCAGGCCTGTGAGAGCTGACCAATCAGAGCAGACCGGCCACTAAAGCGGAGTATTCAGACAGTGGGTGAATGGAGGAGCTGCAGCAATGAACAGTATGAGAAAATAAATGTTTTTTGTGTGTTTTTTAATTAAAGCCGGTAAACATTTAAAAATATGAACCTGAACTGAGCAGATTATTGGACCTATAAGCTTCTCTGTGCATGTTTATAATAAATATAAACATGCACATAAAGAAGCATTAAGTTCAATAATTTGTATTAAAACAATATAATTTACAATTAGCTGATATTTTAATATAAATTTGAGTTTTTAAAAGAAACTATAAGCCTTCCTCTGCTTCACATCTCGTCTCATATGACTCTATATTTAGGTACATTCAGATCCATCAGATTTGACATTTGACTGTTAGACTTGTGTGAAATTCTCCAGCATGTGCTCAGTTCGTCTCCCGCTGAGTCGTTCCTGTCATGAAGCAGACGGTTTTAATAAAAAAGCAGCCGGCTACACACACACACACACACACACACACACACTTTACTGCTCCATTTGCTGTGTGTTTCTGGGGGTGGAAGGTAGCTGTCTGACTCGCGTGTTTGATGGTTTTGTAATTAAAATACAATTAGCCTCCCTATAGCGCTGCAGGGACGCTGGACGCCACTCACGCACACACACTCACTCACACTCACACACACACACAATTGGCAAATACACAGAGTGCTGCCAAACAAACGGTGTCCTAATTCAAAGGCACACAATGCTCGGTCAAACAATTCAATCACACACACACACACACACACACACACACACACACACACCTGACCGGCCCGGGCTGATAAAGAGCAGCATCCCTGGCTGAGCAGATACTCCATCACCATGGCAACTGAGTGCTGTCAGGACCCTGAACCAGTAACACCAGCAGATCGTCACACACACACAGACTGGGTCTGAGCTCTTTTTAACGCCTTTATCGTCACTTTTCTCTGAGCAGCAGCTGAACGACTCACCGCCTCACGAAAAAAAATATAATGTATATTTCTTCTTCAGAGTTCAAACAAGAAACCAACCGGCTACATGTTGGCTCCCATGCTCGTTACTGTGAATATTTAAAAATAATGCAACACTGCCGTATGATGACGGTCACCAGTTGTTTTCTCTGCCGAGATGTTCAGTTAAGCGGATTTAAAAATATCTGTATCCGTGCGGCGCTGAGGCACAAACAGGCTGAATTAATGTCACAGTGATGGAAAATGTACAAAAGCTGAAGCCACGCCGGAGCTGTCCTTTAAACTGTGTGGACACAGTTGAGGCATCAAAAGCGCAGATCCCTGGTGCTTCAGGCGACAGGCTGCTCTCCAGGTAAACACATTCAGATGCTCCTCAGTAATAAGTGGACTCTCAGCACATCGCAGGACTCAACACATCCTGGCTTTATTGTCAGTAGAGGCTCTCAAAGTGTTCACAGAGGCCACAGTTATTTTGTTTTGAGGTGTAACCAGAGGCCGAACTGTCAGTTGTGTGTTCAGTCTCAGCTCACCAGCACATGAACATAACTCCACACCTCCAACTGAACATCACACAAAACGGGACAATCCTGCAAGACCCTCGTACATCATCGGTAGTCGTCGATGGATTTTAAGTAAACAGATGTGAGCGGTGATTTCTTTTTGCATTACGAGGTAATTCTGGTATCACAAAGCTATTTGTCAGTGTCAATGTAGGACTGCCTTGCACAAATCAGCAATAAGAATATAACGTTAGCTACCTGGCTAGTTAGCTACAGAGACATGACAAACTGGTTGTGATTATTTTCTGCTTCTTATTAAGAAAAGGACCATAATACATCAGAGTGACTCTGAGAAACCTCCAGTTGGAGGAAAATGTGGCCTGAATACTTCATCCTACACCTCGATCCCAACAAGAATCAGGACACCCTGCACGCAAAGCAGAGGAGCAGGACTAAGTGGACGAGGGGTGTTATAGGATTGAGCCAAAGAACAGATAACTGACAAACAAAATACATTTTCATCAAGAAGTCTCCCTGCTTCACTCATTCCTTCATTCATTCATTCATTCATGTGGTTTCCTGCTGCCCTGGTTCACCTCAACCAATCACAGACCTCACAGCTTCCACTTATCTTCCCAGTCACTATTCACCATCTCCTATCTCCATCCTGCTTCCCCATCCAGATGCTCCTGCTAACATCCAACCAGCATCATCTGAGTGATGATGGTCAGGTGTTGTTTTAACTGAAGTTTACACTTCGACTAGTCGACCAGTCCAGATGCAACACTTACATTCATAGAATAATAATGTTGTGATGCCGACGAGTGAGGATATCAACGTTAAACCGACTGTGGTCGACTGATTGGACACATTTCTTGCCAGGTAACGATGCAGCGTGAAGATATCTCATCTACATTTTTACATCAGCTCCATGAAATTATAAAGTATCCTCCCCTGATCCAGACGTCCAGCTGTCAATAGTTATTCACTGTTAACAAACAATGAAATTCTTTATTAAGCATGTATTAAACAACATTAATACGTTTACCTTTTCATGAATGATGGTTGCTATACAGTGTTACAGAAACTATTTTTAAACGATGACTGAACATCTCAGGATGAAAAGAACAAAGGTTCTGCTCTCTGGGTTTATTCAGTGTGACGGACCTGCAGCAAGTTTCAACAAACTTTAGCTGAAAAGGGAAAAAACTTCTTTGTTGTTCCGACAGCACTCAAGTGACGTTTTTCCAGGGTTTATGTTCAAGCTGGTTCACGTCGCAGAATATTTATTTAAATCTGTTGAAACACCTGTTTTATCGCTGCTTACTGGGACTGCAGGTTTGTGAAAGCAAACAAAAAAAATCCACAGCTCTACAGTTTGCTTTGGTGATGTAAAGAATATGTGAAATGTGGAAAACAACAGTTTGTTTACTTTAAAGAAGTCAGAAGTGGTTTTTCTGCGTCGTACAGCCGGTTTCTCCCGATATAAACCCGACAGAACACATCCAGGTTTGCCAAATATTCAGATTCGTCCCAACCTGAGACCCTGCAGCGGTCTCACAGTGAAATGTGTTCGGAGAAGCAGGAGTTATTAATAACTGCTTCCTGCTTCCAGCTGCCTCGGCTCTGTTTGCTGTGTGAGCATTAGGAAATAAATCACATCTATATATACATGAAGGGAGAAATGAAGCGGATCAAATCGTCTCGATCCCTCTCCTGCCTGTCTGTCACCTCCAGCACGCCCAAACACACCACACACTCTGCAAATCCCTGTTTATTCTGCCCTTTCTGTACTTCTGTGTGTGTGTGTGTGTGTGTGTGTTTGTTTGCTGGAAATAGAAGTGCCACCTCAGCAGGATGCACCATGGGAAAGTGGAGCAGATCAGAGGGGAGGAACATAAAGACCAACAACCAGAACAACCTCCACCTCAGCCTGCGCCCAGCCGCCTGCCGCCGTCTTGTGCCCGTGCAGGACTTCCGCTTGTTCTAGATTGCCGCCACGGGGAGGACAAAATGGCCGCCACCTGCCTGACCGTACACCCAAAATGTTCCCCGCTGCCCTATTTTCTGTCTGATCGCAGCAGGCCTCAACTACCAAACTCCAGTACAGCTGGAGGTGATGGTGTTCACAGGTTGAGAATGATTGATTGAGAGAAGATTCATCGTGACTTCAGATCCAAGAGGAAGACATAAAACAAAAAGAAGAACTCGAGAGGGTTCCAGCTCGGTTGGAAAGTCTTCATGGATCAAACATTTGGACCCGATCTAAAACAGACCGGTGTAAAATCTCCCAGAAAGCAACGTTCGTAAAATGTTTTCAAAGACAGAAATCTGAGAGGGAGCGGTGATCAGAGCTGCCCTCAGGAAAATGTCACGTTAAATTTGACTTTTCAAACGCAAAAAAATCGCATGTTAATCACAAATAAGGACAGCTGTGTCTACATACTTTTGGCCACATCGCTGCTGAGATCACCTGGACAATCATCTGAGAAAATACCAACAAAGCTGAAGCTGCAGAGCGAAGCGTCGCGTTGAATCGCTGCCTTGCTCACATGAGACAAACGAGAAACAAAACCTGCGAGTGTTTAGTCTGAGGACAAACAGCAGCTGCAGGCAGATGTTCTGTTCACGTGTGTGTGAGCATTATTATATGTATAAAGACACACACGCACACACACGCACACACACGCACACACACACCTGCTCAGCTCAGTACAGCAGCTTCTCTCAGATCACTGCCTGCAGCGTCGTACTCACAACCCTAACTCTGAGAGAGAGCGAGGGAAGAGGGAAGAGGGAGTGCTGTTTTGGCTGCAGGGCAGTGTTTTCTGGATGATACACACACACACACACACACACACACACACACACCTTTGTCTATCCCTCTATACCTTCGTTTCTCTCTCTCTCTTTTCCCTCGTTACTTCCTCCTCTCTCTCTCTCTCTGGATCCCACTCTCTCTTTAGGTCTCTCTCTCTTTTTCCACTCCTCATTCAGTCTCCACTCGGATTCAACACAGTTGTGTCGAATTATCGCTGGCAGCCGCTCTTCACGTGGGCCGGGAGTCTGTGTGTGTCTGTGTGTGTGTGTGTGTGTGTGTGTGTGTGTGTTTTGGTTTAAGAGTGTGTGTGCATGCATACTTGATAAGGACAGACTTTTATAAGCATGCACAATGCAGCCTCACACACTCTTATCTCCCACAGAGGGAGGTAATGAGGATCTCACACACACACACACACACACACATGCACACACTCAGTTATCTCCCTCTCCGTGTCTCGGCTGACAAACAGTCAGCGAGGCGTCGTGCGTTTCTCCTCTCGCTGGTTTTTAATCATCTCTGAACAATGTGGCCCAGTGAACGCGCCTCCTCCTCCTCCTCTTCCTCCTCCTCCTCTTCCTCCTCTGGTAGCAGCTCCTGCAGGAGGATGAGGAGCAGCAGCAGGAGGAGGCCTGGCCTTCTTATCTATCTGAGCCCACAGCTGGCCTCCTCCTCTTCTTCCTTCATCACCTCCTGCAGCGGGACGAGGAGCAGCAGCAGGAGGAGGCCTGGCCCTGTTATCAGACCTCCTCTTGCTCCATTTCAGTCCAACTCCTCTTCCTGTCCTCCTCACCTACTAGTACTCCTCTCTACTGTCCTCTTCTTCCTCCTCCTGCTTCTTCTCCTTTCCTCTTTCTCTTTTGCCTGCTCTTGCTCCTCTTCCTCAACTGTCCTCCTGCTTTTCCTATTAATCTCTCCACTCGCTACTTCTTCTTCCTACTTCTTTTCTTCCTCCTTCATTTTCTCCTCTTGCTCTTTTAGTCCTCCTGCTGTTCCCTTTCTTCCTCTATTGTCTTCCTCCTTTTCTCCCACCTTTATTCAACGCACCCTCCTCCTGTTTACTATTCCTTCTTTTCCTACTTGTTCCTCTTCCCTTCCTGTTTTCCTGTTCATCCTCCTCCTCTTCTTCCTCTCCCTCTTGTTTCCTCCTCTAGTGTTTACTTTCTTATTCCTCATCTGCTCTTTTCCTGCTCTTCTTCTGCTGTGTTCCTTCACCGGCCTTCCTCTTCCTTCTCTTGCTCTTCTCCCTCTTGATTTTTCCCTCCTGCTGTTCTCTCCTTCCTCCTCTGATAGTTACCTCCGCTGTCTTTGACTCTTCCTTGTTTACTTTCCGCATTCTTGCTCCTCCTTCTTTTTGCTCTTCTTCCTCCCTGTTAATCCCTCCAACGTCCTCCTCTTCCTTTTCCTACTTCTCCTCTTACTCCTTTTGGTTTTTCCCTCCTGCTGCTCTCTCCTTCCTCCTCTGATGGCTACCTCTGCCTTCTTTTTCATCATCCATCTATCCTTCATCCTTTTCCCTCCTCATCCCCATCCTCTTGTTCCTCCTCCAGACCTCCTCTTTCTCTACAATCCAAGAGAAATGTGCAAAATCTGGCACAATTATCTGTAGCTTCAATTTTCATGGGTTTTTTTCATACTTAACGAAGTAAAAATCTGGTTTCCACGGATGTCCGTGAGGTGAGGGTGATATTATCTCCACAAAATGTTTGAAAAAGTGGTTCTCCGGGTTAATTTTCTCTCTGACAGGCTCACAGATCACACCCTGCCTCCTGCACTTTGCAGCCATCTTGTCTAAACTCTGCATTGTGCTCCAGTTAAAGCCTCTTTAATTCTGCCTTTCTGCATGATTGATTCGGCAGCATATTCATGGCCTCTGTGTTTCCCTCAGCGATGATAATGAAGGTCAGCTACTATGGATTCAAGGAAAAATGGTTCATCACGCCTCCTTGTTTTACATAAAAGTGCATATGTGCATTTTGCCTGCAGACGACTGAATATTCTCCAGAAACTCCGTTCAGAGTGCAGCATTAACAGTTTAGTGCGGAGGAAGGAGGCCACGACGAGCTGCTTTTCCTTGGATTTTAATCACCGACCTTCATCGCTGTTACGATGGATTCAATCTGCACCCTCGCATCTGTTATATACTGTATGTTGAGAGGGTGAAAACAGAATGTTAATGGCTTAAAATGGAGGTCAAAACGCTGATAAAGAGACGTACTGATAGTAAAGCTTCTACAGTGTTTTCCTTCAACGTATACAGTTTTGTGTTTAGTCAAAAAATCAAGAGCAAAAGTCAGAGTTAATTATTAGAAATGTGTCAAGCTACAAAAATCAGTGTCAGACATGTCAAAGATGTTTTACACTGTCGGACTCTCAGACTTGTTGGTTTTTGAGGTGTTTTAAGGACAGGATGTTGTTTTAGAGAATTACCACCACGAGTCTTTCGAGACGTATATAACATGTTGATATTTATATAGAAGTCTGTTTAATGCTCTCATACAGTAAGTCCGCTTCCACGTTAAAAATACGACGTGAGCAGCGTGTAAGAGCTACTGAAGTGTTCACATGTCCGTGTTGTAAGAAGATGAAGAAAGACCTGAATCCTTAAACGACTAGGGACATGTTATCCTTACTATCATGAGATGGGTGCCAAGTGAGAGACCAGCGTTCAAGTCGATATTTCATTGTTTGTAAGGGTGAAACCACTGGACAGTTTTGACGGGATGTTGGGGCTTTTTCCAGGAGTTTAAAGCGAAACAGGATCTTTTCCTAAACCTGACCAAGTGTTCATTGTACCTAAACCCAACCAGGGATGGCTGCCAAGCTAGACACCACTGTTCAAGGTGGCATTTTAACATTTATAAGCCTGAAACCACTGGATATTTTTAACTAGACGTCAAGACTTCTTCCAGAGGTATTTTAAGCCAAAATGTGATCTTTTCTTAACCCTAACCACGTGGGTTTTTTTGTGCCTAAACCTAACCAGTGATTGCTGCCAAGCCAGAGACCACTGTTTGAGGCGGCATTTAAATATTTGTGTGAAACCACTGAAACAAAGTATGTGGACACCTGAATGAAGGGAAACCTTTATGCTGCAGCATAATGTAATACTGTAGAGAACAGTGCTCTCCACTCAGTATATAGCGTCCTAATGCACAAAGCAACTCCACACAGAAACAGTTTTTTCCCAGTTTGGTGTGGAAGAACTTGACCTTATTCCCATCTAACACCTTCAGGATGAAGAGCCGGACCTCTCCAGACCTCTCAGTCTGTGGCTTTTGTGGCTTTTTTGCATCCTCAAATCAAGTTGATGTCATTAATGAAACTCAAATAAAGACCCAAACACTTCCTCTGCGGTTTTATCTGACTCATTAAGTGCTGATAGAGAGTTTGATGACTCATAATGGACATTGATCAGAGAGCAGCAGTGAAGCGTCGTACAAACAGCAGCTCTGTGTTTCTATGTAAAGTTTCCACATGAATCCAAATGAAGAAGCCGCAGCAGGGAAATGAGTTCCCATCCCAGCAGACACACCGAACACATGCAAAACACATGCACGTCACACTGTGTGTGTGTGTGTGTGTGTGTGGTATTGGTATATTTCTGTTGCAGCCTTTAACATTTCTTGCTCATATTAACCTGAGTTTTAGTATCAATATCAAAACTCTACACACTTCAGGACCGTTTATTCATTATATATGATATTGTTTTATATATTATGTATTTAAAATAAACTTTTCCTCTGTCATTGAGCTTCACTCCAAAAACAACTAAAAACACGTAAAAAAAAATTACAAAATAACATCAGATTTATCTTTAAATGTCTAAACACAACTAACTCCAGAGGAGGACTTTGGCTCAATCCCATCTCCAGTTTTTACCCCTTCCCTCATTTTCAAATGCCTCCTTGCTCCTCAGACCAGTGTGATGAAATGGGACAACACTTCAAGACCATCATATGTCATCAGCAGGCGTCGATCAGACGCGCCCGGGTGTTTCTAACAAGGCGTCTACAGCTGTGGAGATTTCTCGTGTTACATTCCTCATTTATCTGATGCAGATAGAAAAGCATAGACACCCCCAACTTCACGCCATCAATCAATTACTTTAATTCTTCATTACCTGGACACGAGCAGTGCTTTATAGCTGCTCGATATGGTCAAAAAGTGATACTGCAATGGCGATTATTATGGAATATTAAATTTTACATCACAGATTCCTCCCGGTCTCTGCCAAACAAACATGTTTTATTAGATCTGGAGAACAAGCTTTGAAAGGCCAGAGCATCTCTGCAGCACAACAACATATTATTAAAACTGTTTTGTGACACATTTAGCTCTATAAAATAATTGCAGTTCTTCAAATTTCGATTATTTTGCGATTCATTGTGCAGCCCTTCTTAATAGGCTAACATTAGCATCCTATGCTCCTACCCTGCTAGTCTGCACTGATATTAGAGAAGCGGTATCACGTGCAGGACTTCAATTACATTTCCAGTGTCATTTGACACCAAAGGGAGGGAATCCAACTTTTAAATACGTCAAAATGTGGGGATGTCACACACAAATCAGCAACGAGAATGTAACGTTAGCTAGCAAGTTAAAATTTCTAAAATTTGATGGGAATCTTGAACAATCTGATCAAAGAATAAGTAAACAGGATCCTGAATCTGAGAGGATGTTTGATGCCAACATTCAGACACTACACATCCACATACAGTATTTATACTTCTGGTGTACAATATTCTGTATAACCTCGAACACGACAGTCATGTGCTGACGCTCCCTCCATCCTTCCTCCTTTGTCTTTGTCTAACAGAAACAAGCTGTATCACTGCATCTGTCACTCAGCATCACTGTGCCCCACATCAACACACACACACACACACACACACACACACACACACACACACACACACACACACAGATGAAACAGGTCAGCTGAGTCTCTCATCTGGTTCCCGGAGTTTAGTTGTACGCCTGCATTCCTTTGCCCTGCAGGTGTGTGTGTGTGTGTGTGTGTGTGTGTGTGTGTGTGTGTGTGTGTGTGTGTGTGTGTGTGTGTGTGTGCGTTATCACTGAGCCAGTAAATCTAGTGTTATACTGGCAGAGCACATGGAGCCATAACTCTGGAGCACACTCACTTCCAGCATCAAACACACACACGCACACACACACACACACACACAAGTCATGTCCTCAGGTAAACTACAGTGTTGTTGAGAAGGGAACCACACACACGCACACACACACACACACACACACACATATAAACACACCACAGAGCTGCAGTCTTGACAGCTCTCTGGTGTGTGTGCGTTGTGTTCAAAGCTGACAGTGACAGAGACACTGACACAGCAATCCAATGAACTCGGGGGTGACGCCCGCGCACGCACACACACACACACACACACACACACACACACACACACACAGAGATCAGAGAAATGAATAAATCTTCTTCAGTTTGTATTTTTCAATTTGCTGCCTCGCTGCTCTCTCACGCGGCGTTCAAACTCACTGACAACAGTGAACGCAGCGCTGATGGGTGACAGGCGGACAGGAAAACCCCCCGAACTGACCCTCAGTCAATGAGCGGGGGGCCGACGGTGTCACATTGTGCACGGTTGCTGTATTTTTGTATGTACGAGCATTTATGACTTGCTGATGTTTTTAAACTGTCGCTCAGTTAACAAACTGTGTAACAAAGCAGAATCTTTAAATATGGAGCACATTTATGAGCTTTGGTGTATTCAAGTTAATCTACACAATACATCTGAAGTGTGTCTGTACATCTGAGTACATGATTCACATCTGGCATTAACATACGTCTCCAGTGACTACTTGTGATCTCGCCTCTCCGCTCTGGATCCAAATAAACACATAAATCACCGGGATGAAGAAGTTCACCTAGAACATTTCTTGAATTTACAAGAAGGGCCAAATAATGAAGAATTTGTCAAAGACAGTGTTTCACAAAGTTTATGAAGTTTCTCCAAACACAACAACTCACTAAACTGAGACATTTTTTAAGGGAGTCTGGGGACTTTCTCCACAGCGATGCAGCGACATACTGACAGTTTTAATAACTTAATGTTTTGTATTTAATGTTGAATTTACATAAAGGCACAAACTATTAAGAATTAGTCAGAGACAGCGTTTCACAAAGTTTATAAAGTTTCTCCTAACTCAACAACTCACTAAAATGAGGGAGTCTGGGGACTTTCTCCACAGGGACAAAGAAGTAGCCTATATTGGTTACCGGTCAGTGTATTTGTAAAATGTGACATGTTTAGCATCAATAAGGTGTAAATGGTGAAATCAGTGTAAACAGTGTGTTCAAACAGCTGCTAAATGTTGGCAGGTAAGACTTTAGCACTTTAGACACAGAAGCAGACAGGCTGGTACAGCCATGCTGCCACAAACTGACACTTTTTACAAGGAAACAAACAACTTCATGTTTTCATTTAATGCTGAATTTACAAGAAGGCACCAATGATTAAAAATTTGCCATACTCAGCGTTTCACAGAGTTTATAAAGTTTCTCTGAGCTCAACAACTCATAAAATTGAGCGATTCTTGAAGGGAGTCTGGGGACCTTCTCTCCCTTTTCGTTGATTGTTGACTGTGTCGCTGCCGTGGCTGCTACCACTTATAAATGTTGGTGTCTGCTAACTATCGAATATAAGTTCTCCTGGTCTTTTGACTGTTTACTATGACGTCATTATATAGATTGACCTCTTAGTGTCCCTATTCGTGTTTGTGTGTGTGTTCGTGTGTGTGTGTGTAGATTTGACATTTCTTCAAGCCGGTCTATGTTCTGTTTGTTTGCATTTTCCTGAATATTCTTTACATAATCTGAATAATTACGTATTGTCTTCTGTGTGTTTCCATGCATTAACATGTATTTCCACTCATTCCTGACAGTTTGTGTGCGGTCCCGGGTCATGTTTATGGATGTGCATGTCATGTGATTTACTGTAAACTGTATTTCCCTATGTTTCCTAACGAGGAGGAAAATAACTTCACATTCAACTGAGGCTGAAAAAACAGCAACAAAAAAAATAAAAAATGGGATGAAGTGGTTTACAGCTGACAGCTCTGGTATGTTAATCCCTAAAAACACCTCCCTTCCTCCCTTCCTCCTCCTCCTCCTCCTCCTGCAGTCAGGAATGCTGCAGCAGGTTATAATTGGCTCCAGGATGGAGCTAGGGAGGATGAAAAGAATGAGCGAAAGGTGGAGTGATAAAAAAGACGGAGAGGGAGAGATGTGAGCGAGAAGATTTGGTTTTGATTTTGCTCAGCTGTCGTCCAGCTTCGACAGGGAAGAAGAAGAAAAACTGAAGAAAGTCTGATTTCCCAGTTTTGTGTGTGAAGTTACAACTCTGAAAATCTGCCGTGTAAAAAATGTTCTTTTTCCTCCTAATTTTAGCTGGAAGACGTTAGATCACAATTATCTGCTGGATTCAGGGGACGACGTATGAAGTGGGTCAGTTTCAAGTATTCAGAAGTATCAGTTTCTGAAACAGAGAACTGTGTTTGTGCCGATAAAACCTTGTATTTTAAGCCAAAACAAGATCTTCTTCAAACTCGAACCAAGTCGATTTTTTTTGTGCCTAAACCTCACCAGACCAAAAGCACAGCGTTGTCCGACAGAAAATTTAAAATTTAAACGGAAAGTTGAAACGGAAAGTTTACTTTTGTTCTTTACTTGTCTTGTGTCTATTGTTATTGTATTAGACACTGGTGTTTGCATTTAACTCCTTAAACACTTTATATTTTGTATATTTCACTAATATTTAATACTCTTTATTGTCTTTAACTGGGCCCAGTGTGTGGCCCTGACCCGGAGAACCAACAGGTTGTTACTGGTTTTTCTATTGTAATGTCAATTTTTGTAGCAATCTCCGGCACAAGAAGTATCTCGGGATTAATAAAGTTCTTTCTTATCTTATCTTTATTCTGGTGACTCTGACGAACAGGGTCGAGATAATGCTTTGCTCATACAGATGGTTTTTAAAAGCAATGACAAACTACCTATTGTTGTCATTTAGTCTGGAAGACGGGTCAATGTTCTTCTTCACCTTCTCATCTATTTATCTGAAACAACCTGCACATCTCTAATATCTAAATAATTTCACTTTCAGAAGACCAATAAAAGACTAGCTAAATCCTAGCTAACCTCAAACAGCAGTCCAGATATAATTCCCATCATCATGAAGATGGACACATTTCGTATTACACAAAATATTGTAATCCCAAAGTTTTCTTTAGGGTCCACGTTCAGATATTCCACTTTCAGCGTCAGGATTCAGGAACATTTGGACTAACTCTCGTGTTGATCTGTTCTCTGTTTGTGAGATTATCTGACAAAATCCATCAATCAACAACAACACCTCACTCACAACTCGTCACAAGTTTAGACTCGAGAAGCGTCGCTGCTTCTTGTTAACCTGGCGCACCAGATGGTTTGTTACACGGGACCATCTGAGAAGTCTTTCCTGGAAACGGTTTGTAAAAAGGTCGAGCACTTGGCAGGTGATTGGACAGACCATCTGCGTTTCATCGTCTATCGTGGGCTAACTTCAACCAATCAAATCAACAGTAGGAGAGCGCTACCAACAAACTCTCAAACTCCTCAGAGAGGAAGACTGTTTTCTGTTGAGGAATGCTTTTCAGCAGCTACGCTAACCTCTTGACGAGCCGCCATTGTAGTTTTGTCCGTGTCGGCCTGACAGCGACAACAACCAGGAAACAGAAGCAGAGTCATTTTCCTACAACACTTTTTAATTATCTACAACTTAACTTCAGCTACCTCACTTTTTAAAGAAATAGCAGATTGAAACATGACAGGAAGCTCGCAGACACTTTAAAGATCCATATTCTTAAAGGAGGAGCTGAAGTTTTTTAAGTTTTTTAAGTTTTTTTCACATAAACATTTGGTTTGAAGTCCTGCTGCCAATCTTTGTGTCCGCACAGATGGAGTCTATCTGAGGCGGCGGGTGTTGGAAGGCTGAGGTCAGGAGGAGGTGGAGAGTGTGTGTGTGTGTGTGTGTGTGAGGGGGGGGGGGGGGGGGGGGGTGTCGATATATTTTTTCTTCTTTACTTTCTCCTGCCCATCACACACACACACACACACACACTTCAAACAGGATGACAGGGTTTTTTCATCCATCTCTCGTGAATTCGGTTCACAGACGGCGAGATTTGAAAGGCGAAGAGAGTGAAGAGAGTTCAGGGAACAGAAGACTCAATCAGCTGAACCGTTTTCATGAAAAGTTCCTTTGTGTGTGTGTGTGTGTGTGTGTGTGTGTGCGTGTGACTTAAAGGTACACTCACAACACACTGCAGTCAGTTTAATCTCTGACCTCCGCTGCGGACGATTACTGAAACTATTATTCTTACCACTATTAGATCATTGTGCAGCAGCGGGGGGATTGTAATCTAAGTACATTTACTCAAGTACACATTTTTCTTGAGTCTTGTCTTTTCATGCCAACCTCTACTTCACCTTCACCATACCTCAGAGAGATGTTGTACTTTTGACTTCACTGCGTACATCTGAAACTTAAGTAAATAGTTACTGTTACACACAAATTACATGTTAGAAATAAAAGTAAAAGTACAAAGTTTAATCGTTGGTAACATTCTGAGGTAACAAAAACAAAAAGTCCACAACAACTCAGAGGGAAATATTGGTCTTTTTACTTTTATCTGACATTTTAAGTAACTAGTTACTTTATAAATTCAGATCTTTCACAGAAATCATATGAAGAGGTTATGAGGTTTTGTTGTAAATTAAAGTAAAAGTACAATTTGTGCATCCAAAATGTGGTGCAGTGGAAGTATAAAGTAGCACAATATAGAAATACTTAGAAATACTAAGTAAAGTGAAAGTACCTTGAATTTGTTCTTCAGTACAGTACTTGAGAATACTATTACTAAGATATGGTGTTAAAACATTACTTTCGCAAAAGTCACTCATATAAATAGTACTTGAGTAAAAGTATTTGACATTGAATGCACTTAAGTATCAAAAGTAATTTTCTTGCAAAAAATGACTCAAGTATTAAAGTACAAGTAACAGTAATTGTACTTTTATTACTTCCAGCATTTGTTTGATTCATGCAATCAGTGTTTTGTTTTGTAATCTAATCACTGATTAAAAAATCACTTTAAAATGTGCGACTTTAGATCTGATGCAGCATGTAATCCACAAAGTAACTAGTAACTAAAGTTATCAAATAAATGTAGTTGTGTATTTGCCTCCAAAATGTAGCAGAGTGGAAGTGTGAAGTATCAGAAAATGGAAATACTCAAGTAAAGTACAAGTACCTCAAGTACAGTACTTGAGTAAATGTACTTTTCATCAGTGCTCTCGGGTGCTGCTGCTGCTGATTAATGACCTTGACTGAAATCTTATTTTCAGCTCAGTAACCATCACTGTGTTTACTGTACATACACTACAACACACACACACACACACACACACACACACACACACACACACACACACACACACGTATCACAGGAATATAAACAGATGTCACTTCTATGTGTGTGTGTGTGTGTGTGTGTGTGTGTGTGTGTGTGTGTGTGTGTGTGTTAAACAACATACTGGACGCATTAACAGATTTGGGATTATTGGGAATAAGTGGATTAACTGTAACATGTTTTGTGTATGTTCATGTGAAGTCTTAATATAACAGCAGCACTGAGGACCAACCGTTTAGCACAGAGACAACAATATGTTCACTGTGTGTGTGTGTGTGTGTTAATAAAAACACACACACACACTGAACACACAGCCAGTCATCATCCTATAAGCTCCAGTTTCTCCTTCACTTCCATCTTTCTCCTCTTCACGGCTCGTCCCCCCTCGCTCATACATGGAGGTCATAAATCACAGCGACTCTCAGGACGTCTGCCTACAGCTCAGCTCAGTGTGTGTGTGTGTGTGTGTGTGTGTGTGTGTGTGTGTTCGGTGTGTGTGTGTGTGCGCAGGTGAGTGCCTGGGGGAGGTGAGGGCCCATGTGCATGTATTACAATACATGTGTGAGTGTGTGTGAATAGTAAAAATAGTCACAGCTGAGAGGAGCGGGGGGGGGGGGGGGGGGGGGGGTCATCCAGGTCGGGTCGATTGTCTGGAAACAATAGAGGGAAGTAAAACGCTGACGGACCGCTGCAGCGTGTTGGGTGTTTGGGATTGAGGGGCTTCTGCTGTGGGAACAAACAGCGTCTGGATGAAGACAGAAACAGGAAGGAAAACCTGAACGCAAACAGAAGAATGACTGCATCAGCCTCCGGTCACGGTAGTATTTAATAGATAGAGCAGACGCAGTGAGTCACAGATTTCTAACATGTCCTCAGTCATGTGTCGCTGATCTGGAGTCAGCTGGTTAAACCTCAGACGTGGTCAAACTTCTTCATTTCAAACAAAGTCAAACTGGAGTTAGATGTTCACAGAAAGACAAGGATGCTCAGGTGCTACATGAACTAAGAGGTTTATTGTTCCCACAGCTAACATGTGATATTTGCAGGTTCTCTGGATGATACAGCAGCTCGGTCAGTGGCCTGAAGCTGCAATCCAATCTAAGATACTCAGAGTCAGATATTCACGTGAAGGTCTCCACAGTCAGTTTAGACAATAAAACGACTTGAAAACATCCAGTTTGACTTTCAAAATAAAGCTCGCTGACAAACAGTTAACGTACTATGATCTTTCATGACTTTTGGACTGTCGAGGTTTGGTTAGGTTTAGGAAAAGATAATACTTTGGGCTAAAAATGTTACGTTACGTAAGAACCGTAAGTAACATAAGTGACGTAAGTACTTCACTTATTTACGTTAACCTATTTATGTAAAGATAACTCAAAAAGCAGCCTCCGGAGCTCTAAGTACTCTCTAGAGGGGAGCTTCCAGAAATGACGCTAGAGGGGTAACTACTTCTTAAGTTAGAAGGACTGCTGACTTGACGTGTTGGAAGTGAGAACGGGCTGTCCATGTGTGATGTATTATGTTATATATTATCTTATTCTCAGGTGTATTACTTGTGAGACTTTTGGCCTTTTAGCGACTATTATTGAACTTTTTTACCTCACTGTAGTGTCTACATGAACTGTGGGAAGTGGTATTAGTTCTTTTATCTACTTTCCTTTCAATGTTTTAATCAAAACAACTATATTAAAGAAAGGGAGACATATCAGCAGACTGCAGGGTTTTGGGTTTTTCAGTTTTCAGCAGTGATCCAGAATAAAGTTGTCTTCTGAGCAAAGATTTTGAAACTGATGGGGGAAAAATCAGGATATAAATAGGTATGAAAGCACCATTTGGACCATTACAGGTTTTTGTCCGAAAGGAAAATCCAATGCTGCCAAGATATGAGACGTAAAATGATGCAAGAATCTCCCAACAAACAGAAAAATGCTTCAGTGTGGTGTGAAAGAGATCCAACAATTGGGAAACTTGGGTTAAAAATGTTGAACAAACTGTGGGAGATCTCCATAAAGAAGAATTATTATACCCTCTTTATCTGTTTTGGATGAGATAAACTAGTTTTAAAAGCCAAGATGCAGAGAGATTTATGCAGTTTAATATCTGTTCTTCTGTGTGGTGCAAGACTCTCATCAGGCAAATGTTTTTAGTTTTATTCACTCAGATTTGGGGTTTCTGTGGTGAATTATGACAACATGATGCTGGAAATATTCTTTAGTTTTTAAACCAAATGCAGCTCTTGGTTCAAATCCAGCTCTTGGTTAACCCTGTTTGTCACATCCCAGTCTTATTAGCAGCTAACTGCTAGCAGAAGTCCAGCTAGCTTTGCTCCAGGTGGTTTGTCCTTCTGTCTGTGTGTCTGTCTGTGTTGGCCAGTGGACCGGTGGCATGTTAGCCTGTTAGCCGCTGGGCTTCATAGAAACAGACGTCTCTACAGGAACGAGGTGGACACCAGCCAGAGTTCATTAGCATCCAGTCTGGATTAGCAGCTAGCTTGCCAAGGCTGCTGCCGCTAGCCAAGATGAGACAACAGGCCCATAGGGAACGAGTGGACAGGCTAATGCTAACGCTAACGCCAAGTCTAATCAGCAGCAGACAGGAGGAGAGACAGAGAGGAAGATGGCAGCAGGACAGCAGCTTTTCCTCCAGAATCATAACGAACTAACAGAAAGTCATCTTCATAAAGTCGGTAAGAGGGAAAGCTCTGACACTAATCAAACAACAGAACATAATGTCGAGGAGGAAAATGAAAATAAAAAACAGGCTGGAAACCAAACTAACACACGAAGAAGCTCTTCAGCTCCGACAGATCTGTGCTGCAGGACATCTGAACAAAATGGAGGAGGAGGAGTGACAGAGGCACACTGAAGTCATTCAATATGGTTATTAACATTATTATATTGTTCAGGATTAAAACTGTCATTATTAAGTGTATTAGAGTGAAATATAATGTATAAAAATGTAAACATTGACCAGAAACTTTACAGAAATGTGGTAACTTTACAGAAATGTTGCTAAAGTGGAAGCTACGATATAATTGTCTTCTGATTGCAAAAATTACGGTAAATCTGTTTTAAAATTCAAATATTGTTTTGTTCACACATATATAAGTTAGTAGTCAGGGAATATACTACAATTGAATACAAATCTGTGGATTGTGAGATGATTATCTGTAAAAAAAATTAAATTAAAATGATATAATATATTTCTGTAAAACAAAATTGTCTTTATTTTCACAGACTTCAATTTTTTGGTGTATTTCTGGTGAAATGCTTCATATATTTACACATCACATTCTCTCCTCTATTTGAAGTATTTAAATGAAATAAGTTGTTTTTAAACAAGAATTTCACTTCCTATAATACGGAAACTTTAACAGCCAAAATCTAACACAGTAAAATCCACAATTCTGAATCCGAATCAGACGAGAGCTGTGGAGCTGCAGTGAAGGAGACAAGGACACGTGGATTCAGAGATAAAAAAGGGTCACAGACGATTAATTTGAGGGGAAATAACTAATTAATTAAGCTACAAATGACTAAAATGAGGGTCAGGAATGAGTTTACTGACGGCACAAAGAGATAACTTCACATGGTTCTTTAAAAACAGCACAAAGCGCTGCGCTCTGCTGCAGATCCTCCTCCACCTGTACACACTGAGAACACCTGCAGAGATGGACCAGGACCTGGACTGTCCTCTGACCCCCCGACATGTCCTCCTCCACCTGAGCTCTCACCTGAGGACACCGCTGAACGTCAACACAACAACAACCTCCAACCTGCACAGTCAGCTCACCTTTGGCACACTGAGCAGGTGTGAAATGAGGTCACACACACACACACACACACACACACACACACACACACACACACACACAAAGCTCCTTCCTGTTCCTCAGTGTGTTATCAGTGTGAGTGGACTTCCAGCGCAGCGAGCAGCGAACGAGGAAGGATCATGTGCAAAGGTTTTTCTAAATCTGGTGAGCTGTAGTCGAGCAGAAGTATAAAGTTGCATAAAATAGAAGTAAAAGTACTCGAGTAAATATACCGAGTTACTTTTGTTTAATCAACTCTGCTGCCTAAAAGGCAACAGAAGCATTTTTATGTGGAGTAGACGAGGTCGTAGATTTAATTGGCTGGTGATTGTGTAATAAAATGAAGTGTAATTAAGTTACTGAAGCTAAAAGAACATAAAGCTAATTTGTGCATTTTTAATGTGTTTGTGCTAAACTGTTTAACAGTGAAGTGAGACTCTGCTGTCATGAGAAAGAGGTGAATAAATATGTTTGTGTTGGTGTTTGCAGAGCTGATCCGACACACTGTCTGTGAGTGTTTGTCGTTATCGGTGGAAATTGAGAATAACTGTCTGCTTCTTTAATACCAGCGTTGTGTTTTGTCCCCCTCATCTATCTCCATACTACCTTTAACACAGAGCCTGGTGTAACCGCTAATTTCAAGGAAATTTCTATGTAATTTGGTGCCATTACTACAAAAGAAGCTGTTGTAAATCACAGTTAAGGGCGATTCAACGACCGACAATTCACAAGAAATAAAAAATTGTTCAATCATGACTTAACAAGGCACTGCAGGTCCGTCTGCTGCAGATTTCTTAACATGTCAAAGAAATTTTGAGAAAATCAGCCAAACAAAATGCAATTGAATGCTTGTTTCCATCCACTGCTGTTGTCAAGATAAGCAGTGATACACAAAATAAGCAACCGATTCTCTTAAAAACGATTACACCATTGCAGAAGAAGAGGCTGCAATCGATGTAGAACATTTACCGAATTTACAAGAAGGCCTGAATAATCAAGAATTTGTCAAAGATGGAGTTCACAAAGTTTATAAAGTTTCTCCAAACTCAACAACTTATTAAATCAAGCGATTTCTTTAAGGAGTCTGGGAACTTTCTCCTATATTGGTTACTGTTTACTGTATTTGTGAAATTTGACGTGTTTACCATCAATCAAATGTTGTCTTCTTTCATAAGTTTAGTGCAAATGGTGAAACACTTTTTTCTTGGAAACAAACAACTTTATGTTTGATTTAATGCTGAGTTTCACAAAGTTTGTTAAGTTTCTCCTCATGAAACAACTCTTAAAATCGCAACATTTGTTAAGGGAGTCTGGTGATATAAATAGCTATCCAGTAATAGTAGAACAATGCAGATCCATTATTTCCATGTGTTAAATGTTTAATCAACTGTTTTAGTTTTCATTGTTTGCATCATTTTACAGTGTTAGCATCATACTTAGCCATCGGAATGAATATTTAAGACCTTATTGAAGGTTTTTCATTTCATATAAGCTGGACAGAGACAGAACTTTTGGGTGACAAATAAATATCTGCTTGGGTTAATGGATGTCTGTCAAATAATGAAATAAACTATTTAGTATGCAGCTCTTCTATTCCTTCACTTTCCCCTCTGCTAGATAATTTCTTTAAAACTCAAATTTAATGAGCAATCACTGACTGAAGTCTTTCTCAGTTTTTCCTCAGAGTTAAAAAAATTACACAGTTTCCTTTTCAGGAAACCTCCTCAGAGTTAACGGTTACACACCAGGAAATTATTCTAAAATTAGTAGTAAATTAAAGCGGTGGTAAAATAAAGTGTTACTAATGTAGAATATAGAGATGTGTTAATAGCAGCGGTGGCAGCAGCAGCGGCAGCTCGGGGTGGAAACCTCATATCTCCACTGTGAGCTGACTCGGTTTGTGTCTGTGGGTTTAATTAAAGTCGGAGCTGCGGCAGAAACCAACGGCTCCGCCTCCTTCGTTAATTTGCTGCGGTCTGAGGCAGGAACGTGTTTACCGCTCGAAAAAGAGGAAGCCGGGTTTTGTCAGACAGCAGATAATTTAATAACAATGTTTTTTAAGGGCAGAGACAAAGAAGAAAATGAAAGTGTCTGTTTTTTCTCAGGTTTTATTCTGCTGTGAGTTTGTAGGAAATGTTTTGAGCTGATTTATTACTTGTTGGCTCGCTGCAAACACTCGGAGAGAGAGTTATAATTAAAGAGGAAGGAATGTAATTCAGGATATTCTGTTATCTTTGTCAGGGACTCGACCCAGAAAGTCATCATTGGTGTAAAAGAGATGAGAGTGTGATAGGCTGGAACTGCTGTCAATCAAGCACGCTCGGTCATTCACAGTAAAACAGAGTTGCAGCATTCTGCTAAACAACTGAAGTAGCCGGAGACTTGATTTAAAACTGCTCATCTGCTGTAATCACAGTCTGCAGAAGCTCAGAGATCACAACCTGATCTGAGTAGACGATATTTACATCCTTTATTAAGATGAAATCTTCACTGTAGCTGCTGAGCTAGCAATGTTAGCATGCACCTCGTCTGAAGTGGATGCACGAGGGTGTAAATAACTTTTACATCGGTAGACCATATTCACAAGGCTGCCATTTTCCTCTGACGTCGCGGTCAAGATGGAAATGGTACGCTGCTGTGTTCCAGGTTGTTGTTGTAAATGTTTGGAATTGGACAAATTATAATTACACAGCTTCTCGATCGATCAGCAACTGAAAATACAACGGATACTGACAATCTGGAGCGACGTTGGACCATATTTCAAGGTCAAACAACAAAGTTGACAAAGTCGATTTGTTAATCTTCAAGTTAACGTCAGCATTCAACCGCTTCCTACTTTGCTGTTTGATTACATCCAGTGAGTCCATCAGCATTGGGGGTGAATAATGTCTAAATCTTTATATTTTGATGAACTTTACATTACGTTTTTTGCTATATTTGGAAGGAAAACTGGTTATTTTCAGTCAGAAACAGTTGATCTACAACTCTTTGTTTGAAGAAGTGAGAAACGATGGACAAAACTACAAAATGATGGATCGAAAAACAGCAGGAACTACCCTTTAAGAGTATTTAGAAACACTCTGAGAAAGGACTGGAATCTCAGTGATGTGGGCAGAAACGCAGACTGATGGATTGAAGGTGAGTCTGTGTTTACTAAAAAAGGTAAAGAGGTCAGCAGAGGATGATCCGGCACCGAGCACACACTGTTGCCTTAGAGACCCAAACAAAGCCTCAGACAGCCGCCTCGCTGAGAGAAACCAGAGAGAGATTTAGTCCATATTAGAAGTGCTCATGATGTTATAGATATTGGCTGCTGTGTATTATTATATTGTTTTATGTAGCAGAGTATTTAGTGATTACTGTGTGAGTGAATAATGAGGCGTGTCAGTGCGAGTGGAGAAGCACTTTGTGACAAACAGGGAAATAAATTAGACTGATTCAGAGACACAACGTCCTCTAACTTATTATCCAATTATCTTCTGTCCGTGTGTGTGTGTGTGTGTGTGTGTGTGTGTGGAGAGAGACAGAGAGAGAGAGAGAGAGAGTAGAGAGAAAAACAGTTTGCAGCATTTTGGGAAATGTTTTATCCAGACAGAAGATGGATGTTAGTTTCATCTGTGTCCACTAATGAGATAAATCCAGAAAGTGTGTTTAGCCTAGCTTAGCACAAACACTGGAAGCAGGGGGAAACTGCTAGCCTCGCGCAATCAAAATAGAGAAAGTGTAGCTGAAGCGATTAGACGATTAATCCATTTATCAAGTGACAGAAAATGTATTTTAACACATTTTTCTTCGCTATGAGACATCAGAAAAATTGTAGAAATCGTTTTTCTGCTTGTTCTTAAGGCCATAAAAAAGCCATAAAAGGCCATAATGCTCCTAACATGAACCCCTACCTCTCATTGTTAACACACAACATGGAGGATGGAGAGCTGACTGAGGCCTCAGGCTGCAACAAACAATTATTTTTTTATTGTCGATCAATCTGTCAATTATTTTCTCAATTACTCGGTTAGTTTTTTGGTCTGTAAGATGTCAGATAATGTTGAAAAATGTCCCAAAAGCCCAAGATGACAGCCAACAAATGTCTTGTTGTGCCCACAACCTAAAAATCTTGAGTTTCCTGTCACAGAAGAGGGAAGAAACCAGATAATATTCACATTTAAGAAGCTGGAATCAGAAACAATTACTCAAAACAATTAATTGATTATTAAAAATGGTTGGCAAATAAATTAAAAGTTGACAACAGATCAATTAATCGTGGCAGATCTACACTTACTTCTCAAACATTGGATAAATCTGAGCTCTGAGCCCTCTGCTTCCAGTCTTTGTGCTAAGCTAAGCTAATCTAAAGACACACTGAACACAAATCGAAATCCGTCTTCTAATCGTCCTCCAGGGGAAACGATACAAATGCTGAACTGCTCCTTTAACAATCATGAGGATGAACTAAGTGATAGTGTCAGCCAAAGAGGAAACACACACACACACACACACACACACACACACACACACACACAAAACACACAGTGCCACTGAGCCAACACTGATGCCAACAACAAGAACAACAACACAGACTCTTGTAAGGACACTTGCACCATAAGTCACTTTAAACACAAACACACACACGCACACACACACACTCACACACACACACACGGGGAGTGTATCGGTGCATTAATATTCAGTTGGTACAGTAGCTGTGTTTACAGAGAGAGAGAGAATGAGACAGTGATGGAGGACAGCTCGCTCGCCCGGTCCTCGCTCGGCCTCTCAATTACCTCTGACTGTGATTAATACATCAGGCTGCATTAGCCGCCTCCTCCTCCTCCTCCTCCTCCTCCAGCCCTCCTTAGTTTTTCCCCCTCATCCCACCTTTAATCCATCTTTTCCCCGTCTCCGTAGGCAATAGAAAAACAAACATGCTGAGGAATGTGTTGATTGGTTTTTGGCAGGACTGGTCTGTGGGACTGGGAACTGTGGTTTTGAGGGTAGGGGGTGGAGTGGGCGGAGTCATGAGAGCGCTGTGGTTAACCGAGCGGCGGCGGCGTTCCAGCGACGCCGTAATGACAGAGCTAGGGGCAGAATGATGGAGCCATGCTGGGAACCAACACGTAAACACATAAACATGAAGTAGTCAGACCCTCGTTGATGTTTACTGCTGCGTGAATCATTAATTTACTTCATTACTTCATGTTTTTATTTTCTGGTTGGACTGATTAATAAAGTTTGATGCCACACACACTGAAATGTGCCTCAGTGGGACTCCAACATACTATACTCGATCATAGCCTCCCATATGATTCCCCAGTATAGCATCATACAGGACACCATGCTGTGATATATGATAATACACATACAATACAACCATAATATATCATAATGTACCATAGAAAACCAAACTACAGTATGCCAAACATACACCATATATCATACACTTCCATACCATAAGACAATATATCAGAATATACCATACAGTGTCTTAATTTATCAAAATATATGTCACGCCTCATACAACACTATAATATACCATGATATACCATTCTAACCTATCATATACATACCATCATACACCATACCAAACAGTGATATATGATAATATGGCTTAATAATCCAAATATACCCTACTATCACCATTAAACCATATGCTTATATACCATACAATAATATACCATAATATACTGTACAAATGGTAATGGTGTGGTATAAATATTTTTTACATACCATGAACTACCATCCCAGGCTTTTATTTGCATACTATCATATACCATATCATATACCTCACCACAATACGTCATAGCACAAACTACACGATAATATACCATGATATACCATTCCATTTTATCATATACAGTACCATACCATACAATGATATAATACACTGTAACGTACCATAATGTGGCATAGTATACCATGATTTACCATAGAAACAGAACTACAATACAACATACTATACTACAGTATACCATTCCAAAAGACACCATTATACAGCATCTCAATTTATCATCATATACCTGACAACAATACGTCATTCCCCATACTACACCATAATATACCATAATACAGTCTAATATATGCCATAGAAAACTAAACTGCAATAAACCATATTATACCATCCCATGAGATACCATAACACACCATACAATGTCTTCATTTATCATAATATACCTGATTACAATACATCATACCCCATACTACACCACAATCACAATATACCATAATATACCATGATATACCGTCCCAGCACATTATATACAATCATATATCATACAAATATAATACACCATGCAATAACAGGCCACAATATAAGTTTAGGTAGCAACAATATACAACATGATGTGGTAGAAATGTGTATACTGAGATTACTATACCATAATGAAACTATATTATATTATATTATGTCATGCAATAGTATACCATCATTTACCATTTCTTATCATAAGATATTACAATATACCATTTTATACCACACAATACCATACCAAACCGTTAAATACAATCATGTAACAAACCATGCAACATGATCACATGCAATACCATGGCATTATATAGTAAGATATACCATCATATACAGCATGTTCCATATATAGTGAAACTATAATGTCATGCCATCATGTACCATCATAAGATACTACAATATACCACACAATAACACAATTTCCAATTAAATAACTGACCATACCACACCATTATAAACAACACCATACAATAATACAATAATATATAATAATGTACCAATCTGTAATACTCATACCATTGTATACCATCATATACCATAACAGACAATACAAGACCCACCGTGTACCATCTCATGCCACAATATACTGTAATATAAAATTACACACTCGACAGTACCACACCAAGCTATAAAACACCAAACCACTCCACTCCACACTGAGCCATAACACCCGTTGAGTGCCACTCTGTAGTTTCCTGGTATTTTAATTGAGCTTTTTGTTGTTTGAGTCATCACAAACTAACTTGTTTTCTCCGCCTGAGCAGAATAATCTTTGAGATGTTTTTCAAAACAAGAAGTAATTCAGGGAGCTTCTGTTCTCCGACGCACTGACAGTAAAAACCACAGACTCTCACCACATCCAACTTCCAGAGGTTACTTAAGATAATGGACGGCCGACTTTCAGCTCTTTTTCTTTTGTTTTCTTTGGTACGTTCGAGGGATTCTGAAGAAATAACGAAGTGAGCCTGATTTGAATCGTTCTCCAGTCCGAGCAGAAACAAACCGACGAGCTGGGAGAAACTTTAATTATTGATCAGAAAATGCTCGTTACAGCCTCGCCGGGTCGCAGAACCTCTACTCTCTGATGTCAGATGGGGCTTTCCCATGGATGGTGGTGGTGGTGGTCGTGGGGGTTGATGGGAGTTGGAGGAGGGAGGATGGGGGATCCAATGGGAAGTTGTGGCTTGAAAGCTGTTAATGGAAAGAATGACACGACTGCAGAAAGAGGCGACGCCACATTCCTCGTCTTGTCGTTCCCCACAACTTCCTGTTTGACTCCACAGGGAGTTTATCACTTATGAATGATGACATGACTCAGATAAATAATACAAGACAGATGCAGAGGAAGAAAGTGTGTGTGTGTGTGTCAGAGAGAGAGAGAGAGAGTGTGTGTGGTTCAGTGTGTTGTTTGTCAGACGTTAACTAAAGAAGGATGAGAGATGACGAGCAGGAAAATACACTCTGCCCCATTGTCTGTAGAGCGTGTGTGTTTTTCGTGTATGTGTGTGTGCTTTCTCTCTCTGTGTGTGTGTGTGTGTGTGTGTGTGTGTGTGTGTGTGTGTGTGTGTGTGTGTGTGTGTGTCCTAAAGCATTAAATCCAACAGTAGAGTTTTGCTAAATCTGCGTCCGTCGCTGTAAATCTGCAAACACATGAAACCTCTCAGAGACAGAAAGCTACCTGAGGGGGAAAAGGAGGAATTGAAGGACAGAAGGATGCGCGGAAAGGAAAGGAGATAAGGAGGGTTGGCCTTCCCTCGATCGCCCCATCCTCCTTACTCTGAATGAACAGCAGCTCTTTGACGGGAGAGATGGAGAGCGAGAGAGCGAGCGCGAAGGAGAGAATTAGGATTCAACTGCGGTGGTCGGCCGAGCGAGCACTGACTTAGATAAATCACCTGCATGCACAATATACACACACGCGCGCGAATACACACATTTTACCGAAGCAGCGCTGACACACACACACACACACCGACTCTCATACACACTCACAGGATGTAGCAGTAAAAAGTGAGAAGCCGCTGAAAGCCAAACTGTGTCTGTCCACATGGGAAAAGTCATTAAACCCTCCAAAAACCTGCAGCAGCTGATCTGACAGTCAGATATACAAGTGTGTGTGTGTGTGTCTAAGTGTGTGTGTGAGGGGGTTCAGCTGCAGAGATTCAAAGCAGATCCAGAGAAGCCACACCTCTCTCTCTGTCTCACACTCAAAGGTCAGCGGTTTGTTTTAATTTGAAAAGGTTTGTTTCCTGTCAGCGATGCTCGACACTCTGCGGCAGCGTCTTCCTCCATCAGAGCCATATAAACATTAAAAACATGCTTTTAACACTATGACGTAGCTGCATGCAGACATGTTAAGTGTAAGTTATCAACAATTATAATTTCTCCTATGAAGACATATTTTGTGCTATTTCAGCTGTATTTTCATTTATTGTCCATCATCATCTGTTGTATACAGTCTCCACATATGGGCTGATTTATTACCGTGAACACACACTGTAGTTTATTTAGGCTCAGTCCCACACACACACACACACACACACACACACACACACCGTCCTGCTGCCGTAAATACCCACCAGAGCACCAAATGTGGATTAATAGTCCCTGACAAATGCACCATCTCCTCCTGTTTGTTTGACGGAAACTACAGCGAGCAGCTGTTGAAACTGATGAATCTATATGTTTTTGGATGTTTTTCAAGATTTACAATAAGTCGCCGTCAGACAAAAAGCAGAATCCAACCCAGCCTTTTTCTAAAAGTGTAAGCTGAAGTGTTTTCTATTCATTTTATTGCAAGTGGTGTGCATTAGTCTCTAAACACTTTGTATTGTTCTTAATGTTTCCCATGTTTTTTCACTTGTAAAACACTTAAAACGTACTTTATGAATTAGGTTTGATTGATGATTAAGCTTTTTAATACAAATGAACTAACCAATGGCTTGAAGGCAGGAAATCCATCTATAAACTGATGGAAAATGGCAGCAGTGTAAAGAATATGTGACTTTTTGAATAAGCGGGTATCTTTAAAAGCTTCATATCCCTGAAATCTGTACAACCTAAGGTTAGAGGTTATGTCAGTGTTACATGCTGGTATTTTTGCTTATTGTGACGTATTTTCAAATACTTAATAAGCGCACAACTACAAAATACACAGCTCATAACTACTGGCTCCAACAATTTCTCTTATTCTCTGTGTCTGTATGTCGTCTCGATGTTTTGAGTGAAGACAGAAGCGGAAACTTTCCACTGCAAGAAGACTAAATGATAAAGAATAGTGTCAACTGTTCGTCACACGGAGACGTCTAGAAATATTTCTGATTGTGTTTGTTTCTTCAGCAGCAGGATGTGTCTACTTCCTGGAGAGAGTCTCATCCTCCCTTGAAAATCTCAGCTCACCTATATGCAGCATTTTACAGAAATACACAGGAAGTGATGTCAGCGTTTCCTGTGCAGTCATGCAAGTCGGGGCTAGTTGCAGGAAGTGTGTGGGCTGAGGTCCGACTGTTAAAGGCTTCCCCCAGGGGATATATCCCCCTCTCACGCACACACACACACACACACACACACACACTTACAGTATATAGGAACAGATGTATACACACACACAGGAAGGAACAAGACAACAATGGATGAGCCACAACAGAGAGCAGGAGGAGGAAAAAACAAACGCTGCCTGTCCTGCTGCAGGGGAATCCCTTGAAGTGTGTGTTGGTGTGTGTGTGTGTGTGTGTGTGTGTGTGTGTGTGTGTGGTGGGGGGGCTTCTTTCATAGCCTCAGACTCCTGCTGCTTGAAGAAACAGTGACTGAAAGCACCAACTGACTTTTTTATATCCAACAACGAGTCAGTCAGTGTGAAGGAACCAGAACCAGAATCAGATTCTCACATACGATGTGTTTCTCTGTGTGGTTTTATAACAATAACAAGTCAGAGAGAAGAATAAAATGAGTACTGCAGAGTTTAGAATCAAAAATATAAAATAAAATGTGTAAAATGGAGTTATATTTGGGTAGTTTTGCCTCAACTGATGAGTAATGATGACATTACTGTGCCGCTGTGGTTCAATCTGTCCAGTCAATGGAATAAAATGTCTGCAAAACCACGGATACGTTCTAGTTCTACTTGTCATTATAGAGCATCAACATTTCTACAATATCATATGATGTATATGGGCTGACTTTCATATCAGGAGGTGGAGAGGATGGTGGTGGAGTTACAGCCAAAGACCAGTGTTCAAGACTGTGTTTCACCGTCTGACAGCATGAAACCACTGGATATTCTTAACAAGATGTCAGGACATTATCCTGCCGTGTTTGTGGCAACTTAACCAGGTATTTAAAGCCAAAATTGTATCTTTTCCCAACTCTAACCAAGTGGTTTGGACAATAAGCACAATATTGTTATAAATTGAATATAGAGAAACGTAAAGTTGCGACATAAAGAAAAACGATAGTGCCTTAAAATAGTATCACAGTAGTTTCAGTTATTTATATATTAGTTATCTATATTTTGAAATATATAAAGCACTTGTTGCTTGGTCATGAACATTTTTTACCAAATACCTCAATATTGAGGTATTAAAATATGAACACAATGAGATTTTTGAGAAATAATCATCAGTAATGTGAACAGAACAGTTCAGAAGATGAGGTCACTTTACTGTAATGCAACCTTTAAAAACAGGAAAAGACTACACTTGTGCCATATGATGAAATAACAAGACAATATACAAATGTTAATTCATATTAATATTAATTTTTGGGGTACAAATATGGTGATTTAGGTTGATTTACAGCAGCCTGTTAAATGTGGCTGCATCAGTCTGATCCAAACATTATCTGACATAAGTGAACGTCGGTGCCGATTCTGAAGTCTGGATGAGAAATATCAATATTTCCAACAGATACCTGGGTTGTGAGCAGCGAAGGTGTTCAGAAGGTGTTGAGAATATCAGTCAAACATGGTCAGGATATTATTTTTTATCTCTGCTTTTCATTTCTTATTTAAGAATCAACTTGTACAGCAAGTTATTAAAGTTTATTTTATTTAAGATCGTCTTAAATAAACACTTGGGAACTCTGGTTTCCTTGAGCTTTCTGAGAAACAAATTAAATTCATAGGAAGTTTCCTCAGAAGGATTCTGTACTCTGACACTAATTATAGGAAAAGTGGAGGCAGCGTTCAACTGGCAAACGTCCAATTAATTGATTGAACTGCTCACAGAACTTAGAGAGGCTTTTAGTCAGAGTACAGCAGGTCAGCTTAACATGTGATAATGTGAAAAATGGTTTCCAGGCAAAAATACAATTCAACACATGTGGAGAATAATCGACTCTGGTTTAACTGGAGCTTTCCTTTTAAGGAAATAAAACAACTGCTTATAAACACAACTAAGTCAGGACTGCAGCTCTGTTTACGCTGTAATTAGCAGCAAATTACATTAGTGTTTCCAGGAAATGTAAGACCTGTGAATTAAAGTCTTACCATTACCATTTTTCATTAAAAGCAAGTTGAGTTATCACATTTCCTGCAGTCTAACAGCACTTAAACACACCTCAGTTTATTTATATTTGTACCATGTGACCGCGACATCAGGGTTAGAGATCTGACCTGGAGCTTTTTTAGCCAGTGACATCACATCACCACAGTTACCATGAAACTACTCAACCTGTCAATCAAACCAGCTGTACAAACACACACACACACACACACACACACACATACACACACACACACACAAACAGCTGGACTTGGTTGTCACCTTGTAGTGCAGCGTGTTGACGAGTACGACCTCTGGCTTTGTTTACCCTCAAACAAAAGACCACACACTCAAAACACACAATTAGAGACGCACACACACACACACAAACTGACACACACATCCACAGTGACACACACACACACACACACACTGCCACACATTTCAACAGAGACAAATGGCAGTCAATAACTTCCTCCCTCCATCTTTATGGAGCTCGTTAACTTCTCTCTCCCTAATGGCTGCGCCTTTTGTTAGCCGTAGTGCCACACACACACAGACACACACACACACACACACACACTCAGCAGTCAGCTCAGGTCACACTAACAGCAGTTGATGGATTTTCTTGCGTTGAGGAATCTTCAGTGTGATGGGACGTTTGGCTCGGAGGAAGCTTCCAGTGCCAGCTCTCTTCAGTTGCGTCCCTTTAATGTTTAAATATAAAGTCTGACATTCAGACATCTTGTTTATGTGTCTTATCCAAAGTCAGGCCAGATGACGGATAACTGCTTCATGTCTGTTTGTACTTTTAGTCCACGACGACCTCTCAAGGAGTTTGTCACACAAACCCTCTACATGTTAGAGATGACAAGCTACTTGAATGCTAACTGCCAACGTGATAAGATAAACATGGTAGATTTTTTAAATGTGTACAGTTGCTAACATGTTAGCAAAATAACATTCATGGCAGTTGTTGACTAATTGATGTTTTCATGCTGACTAATGTAACATGCTAATGTTTGCAAACTTGCAGTTAGGATGTTTAATGTCTGTCTGGTATGTTAGCTTGGGAGCAAACCAGCTTTGCCTTTTTGATTCTGCAGGACTGAGTCCTTCAACCCGGAAATATGTTAGCATTTTTGCACTTCCGGTATTGAAGTCAACAGGTTTTTTGGCAATGCTAACGTCCAGGTTAGCCTACAAAAATACATCATCCCCGCAGCACTCTATACAAACCGATAAGCTGATATGTTACAAAGATGCTAACTGCTAACACTGAGGAAAAATATTGTAGCATTTAAAACGTGTACAGTGACTAACATGCTTGCACACTATGCTAACATGTAGCCTAAGTTAAAGACTAATGAATGTTTTCATGCTGACTGATGTAAGATGCTAATGTTGACAGATGATTAGCATCTGTCTAGCTTGTCAACTTTACCTTGTTGATATAATAACAAGAGTTTAGGCTACAGTCATGCTAAAAATGACTGTAGCCTAAAGAAATCACGCTTTCATGTTGCTGTTTGGCATGTTTGATGTTTACCATGTTTATCATGGCATCACAGCTAGAATGTTAGCATAAATCGAACTACAGGCACAAATTTAACACATTATATCTTAATTTTTTTATGTTTTCAAAAACCAGGTTGTAAAGGTTACAAGCTGTGGTGCTGTTAGCAGACTTTCTCACCACTCCACAGAGCCAAGCTAGCTAGCTGTTTCCCCCCTGTTTCCAGTCTTTATGCTGAGCTAAGCTAACTGGCTCCAACAACATATTTACCACACAAACATGAGAGTGGTATCAGTCTTCTCATCTAACTCCCGGTAAGAAAGCAAATTTGCATTATTTCCCAAAATGTAAAACCTTTCTGATATTTTAACTGATCCATTCTGACTGATATTTAACAGTCATACAGTTTATTTAACAATTAAAACATGTAAAAAAAATTTAAATAAAATAAACATTCTCTCTTTCCAACACATGGTACCTTGTCATATTTTCAAAAATTTTCAAAACTCTTTTATGAAATATTGAGTTTGGATCACTAGTTGAAAAATAACTCCCCGCAGTGCTCTGTTTAGCCTAGCTTAGCACAAAGACTGAAAGCGGATGGAAACTGCTAGCTTAGCGACAACTCCTTATACTCATTTAAAAGTGTGTCTACCTGCACGCAGCACAACTAAAGAGCTCACTGTGTCTCTGTCTGTCTGTGCGTCTCTCTATAGGAGGATCATCTGTCAGACAGACAGGTTCTTCTCTGTAAGTCGCCGTCATCAATCTCCAATCAGTCAGTCTTATTGATGAGCCCACAGAGCCGCTGCCAGCTGGCAGCTGCAGGGGAGACGGACAGACAGGGAGGAAGAGAGACGGATGGAGTGATGAGGAGAGTGATAAATAAAGGAAAGTCTCTGCGGAGCGGCGAGCCCCACCCACCTGGTGAAAGACATTAAAAGTCCCATCTGATGCAGGTTTTATGACTTTGATCAGGGTAATGTTCTCCGTGATGTGCTCGTCTTAAATGTTATTTATTTACCTTCTGACACAGCGGCCATTTTAACATTTGTTCCCTCAGTGCTGCGTTTCCACTGAACCTGTTATGGAGCTAATAAACTAGTCATAGTCAGGATCATCTGTGTAATTGATTGTGAAAACTGTGACCTTCACACAGCAACACTGTGAACGATCAGAGAGGGAGACAGGGACGAAGAAGAATCAAGAAGAAAACTTCTAGTTTCTATTCAAAATCACACCGACATCCGTAACAACTGGAGCTGACATTCACTGTAATTATTGACCTGTTTATTTTCATGATTAAACGAGTAACTGCAGCGATAAAATGGCAGAAATATGCAATAAAATGCTGTAAACAGTTTCCCAGAGCCCCAAAGAGACGTCTTCAAACTGCTTCTTTTCTCAAACCAACAGTCCAAAACTACAGAAGCCTCGACGCTCACAGGTTCGGTTCTTTTTTTATGTCGTTATCTCGAGATGAGTTAATTATAACGTTATCTCAAGACAACAAAGATTGATTTCTTGTATTAATTTATGTCGTTATCTAGGGGAAAACAGCATTTAATTAGTAATATATTAGTAATATATTAGTTTGACGTCTGACTGTTTAGAGCTTCTGTACAACACCCAAATACTCATTTATTTTCATAAATGACCAACAAGAGCAACAAATCCTCACGTTTAAGCAGCTGGAATCAGACGACATTTGACATTTTTGTTTGAAACGATTAAGAAATAGTTTTCTTACAAGCGACGGATCAATGAATCCTCTAATCGTTGCAGTCAGGGTCTGAATTTGCAAAATGCTGATGGATTTCACGGTCGGTGGTGAAATGTACTCTTGAGTGTAACAGAGTAAAAGCAGTAGGAGTAAATAAAGTACTTGAGTACAGTACTCGATGTACTCAGTTACATTCTGTCACATGATGAACTGAATATAAATTCAGTCAATGTGTCTTTCTGTCTCTGATCCTGTGTCTCCTTCTTTCTCTGGATTTCTTGGATGGAGTCAGATAACAGACGAGCAGAATTTCAAACAGGACACGCACGCACACACGCACACACACACACACACACACACACAAACTGACGTCTCTGTCACTGAGCTGTGAATGACACCTTCATCCTCGTCGCTTTAACATTCAAACATCTCTCTCTGCACACGCTGGGAATTAGATCTTTAACACACACACACACATAATATATATATATATACACACACACAAACACACACACACATAATATATATACACACACACACACACACACACACACTATATATAGACACACACACACGCACACACATATACACGTGCTGAAACAGTGTCCAGATGTGTAAATGAGGTGCAGCTGTTTTAATATTGCACTGTTTTCTCTGCGCTCTCCTCCACTTCACCTCCTCTTATCTCATAAATCATATCCTCCTCCTCCTCCTCCTCCTCACTCTTCGTCTCCTCCTCACCCTCCTCCCTCTCCTCTACTGTCTGACCATATGTTTGTTTCCCGGCAGGTGAAACTGTCCAGGTCAAAGGTTGCCATGCACAAACAGCCTCATATTGACACAAGGTGGGAACAGAGCAGTGTGTGATGACTGTGTGTGTGTGTGTGTGCGCGGTGGGTGAGTTGCTGGAAACCAATCCCTGTTAGCCGAAACCTCCCCTCTGTCTCCCCCATCCCCCCCCCCCCCATCTCTCAGAGGACGGTCGAGGACAAGTGAGTGATCGCCTTCCTCCCTCTCTCTCCTCGTCTTTCCTCGTCTCACTCAGATTAAACGGCGGCCGGTCAGGGTTGGTTAACGAACAACCACCGGTCTGATGCTAACGGAGCGCGGCACTGAGCGGAGGAGGAGGAGGAGGGAGTGTTACATCTCGTCTTACAGGAGGTAGAGGAGGAGATACTTCCTCCTCAGCTCCTCTTACCTCAAACCTTAAACACCAAAGACAGAGAGACACTGAGACACAGAGAGAGAGAGAGAGAGAGAGAGAGAGAGAGAGGAGAGTCGCTGCAGGCAGAAATAGATCGACGCTGAAGTTTCCGTCCAAATGTTGCAGAATTGTTGAGCAAATTCAACAAAACTTGCCAAAAGAAAAGTGTGAAAGAGAAAGTGTGTCTCTATTTCCACTAAACTCACTGAAGATGTTTCGGTCGAGTCGTAAAGTATTTGAGTTTCAGATTCAGCTTAAAAGTCAGTGAGACTGTAAATCTCTGCATCTCAATTAAAAATGTAGTCGGTTAATAAAAAATGAGACGACTTTCTGCCGACTGTTCAGCTCCTGTTGGGGAAATAACCATCTTTTAAAACTGGAAGAAGTTCGCAGCAATAATTCTTCCTGTATGAGATTATTAAATGAAAGTGTCTTTACAGAAATGTGTCTGCTTCTCCTGGAGTGGAAGTACTTTACGTTATCATTTCTCTGCTGCAGTAACTGTTAATAACGACTTTTATAAAGAGGTGTGTGTTGACTGGTTAATCTGTAAGCTAGCTGGACAGTCAGGTACGGCAACACCACTGGGACAAACCACACAAAGCTGCAGTAAAAGCAGAAATGTGTTAAAGGACATACATTCTGCTCATTTTTAGGTTCATCATTTTATTTTGGGTTGCTATAGACAGGCTTACATGCTTTTTTGCTCATACTGTCCCGTCCTCTGCTTGATATGCTGGATTTTAGCTCCTTCTGTTGGTGCGGACTAATGATTATTTCAATTCAATTCAATTCAAGGGGGCTTTATTGGTGTAGAAATATAGAAATGCTAAAAACAATATTGCCAAAACATAAGTTTTTTTGAAATGTGTGTAAATATTTGTACACTACACAATAACAACAATATAAACATACAAAAACAAAAAAAAAACACTTTCTAAAGGCAGGCCGTCTGAAATAACTAGTGTTTTTAAAAAGTACCCAAAAAGTCATACTTAAGTAAAAGTAAAGATAAAAGTGAAAGTCACCCACATGAATAGTACTGGAATAAAAATCTTAAAGTATCTGATATTAAATGTACTTAAGTATCAAAAGTAAAAAATTTTCAAAAAAAAAAGTACTTTTCAAGTTAAAGAGTACAAGTTACAATAAAGTAAATTATACAAATATTTACATGTATATACTGTAAACTACCAGAGTTAGTACTTTCTTTTTATCTGATCAAATTATCAATTAAATGTATCAAATACATGTAGTGGAATAAAAAAAGTAGAATATTTGCCTCCAAAATGTGTTGGAGTGGAAGCATTAAGTAGCAGAAAATGGAAATACTCGAGTAAAAACTGTACTTGAGTAGATGTACTTAGTTACCGGAAACAATCACTAGCAGAATCAGTTCTGCATGAGGTTTGTCCCAAAGGTTGTTGCCATACCGAGCTTTCCAAGATGCTCCACTCAGGTAGTGACGCCTCACTCTGCTAACGCTAACCGGGGCTAAAGCTAGTCATTAAGCTATTAAAGGACGCTGCCTTTTTCCAGTTTATCAACAGAGCAAGAACAAACCAGTACAAAGACACAAGAAGTTTAAAAATCTGTTAATTAACTCCAAAACAAGATAAGAACTGCAAATTATTTTTTGCCCCCTAATAACCAAATGTGACGTCATCAACAAGACGGACTGGACGGGAGACAAACAAGCTGAAGGTGTTGGGTTGGTTGTTAACGACAGGCTGGATCGAGGTTAATGATTATTTCAGGTGATTGAGGAGGTTGAAAATGAGTCTGAGGTGATCTGGGGAGTCGCTAATAACATGGAGACAATTGGGAAGGTTGCCAACAAGATTAAGATGATCAGGTGGGTCGCTGACGAGATGAGACGGTGGACGAGGTTTCAGACAACACCGTGATGATGAGGTGGATTACTAACCAAACTGCCGTGAGGGTCACTAATGAGATTAACATGATTGAGACCTGTGAGATTGACATGATCACTAACAAGACTGAAAAATTTACAAGGGTCACTAAGAAAGATGGAGATTATCTGGAGGGTTTGCAAGCGAGATTAAGATGATCAGGTGGGTCGTTAACGAGGCAGAGACGGTCGAGAAGATCTGAGGCAAGACTGAGGTCATCAGACTGATCATAAAAACTGAGCAACAGGGGTTTTTTTCATCTCCCAGCCTGGAATGACTTTGCTGGCTGTCATTGGCTGTTCAGCTGCCCCAGATTAAAGGTGTGTTTTATCACCAGGTCCCTGAGTTTAGCTGCCAAACTCCACCCGCCTGGGAGCTGCCAGCACAGTTATCAAATGCACCTCCTGTGTCAACACGCTCCTCTCTGGCTCTTTTATCTTTCATGTGCAGGACATGTTTCACAGCAGCTACTCTGACAGCTCAGCACGACTCCATACTACATCCTGACACCGAACCGAGGGCTCCGATTGGTCAGTATACGCCGATGACGTCACTGTCTTTAGCTGCAGTTCGATTCCCTTCTCTCTCTCTCCGTCTGTGAGGCCAGGCGGCGTATCCATCCTCTAATACAATAATGTCACAGCTTTTTTGAGAGGTAAAATTCAATTACAGCAGTGCTCCGTCTGCGCACACACACACACACACACACACACAGAGCGAGAGAGAGAGAGAGAGAGCAGTGGTCACGGCATTGTCGAGTCATAACAGCCTGGGAGAGACACTTTTGTATATGTGACTCCATTTAACAGCACACACACACACACACACACACACACACAGAGCGAGGACTTGCTGCCTCCTGATTCGCTGACTTGCAGTTTGTCGTCCTGTCAGGCTAACGTTTCAGCTGTCAGAACTCAAACTGCTAAACTGGCATTTTAGGATTTTTTTTTTTAGGGGACAGATCTCGTTTCCTTAAACTCAAATTCAGTCTGTCGGTCCATCTGTCCCTCGGTCTGTCCTGGGAGAGTCACATGTTATAGAAAAGCTTGAGGAAGGAAGGAAGGAAGGAGGAAGGAACTGAGAAAGGAAAGAAGGGTGAATGAAAGAAGAGAAGGACAGATAGGAGTCATAAAACGAGTCCGGTAATGAACTGCAGTGATCCAGAAAACCGGAACATGTTTCTTTGTTTTTTTTTTCCACTGTTTGTACGAATGTAGGACTCTCTCTCTCTCTCTCTCTGTCTCTCTCTGTCTCTCGCTCTCCATCTCGCCTCCTCGCCTTCCTCCCTGTCACTGTGCAGCCGTCAGCAGATTTTCCCAGCATGCAGAGGGGAGTCGGCTGAACAAGCGAGATCCATCCAGCAGCTTTTAATGAAGCAGCTTCAATCTCTCAGCTAACGACAGACGACGAAGAGTGAGGAGGGAGAGAGAGGCAGCGCCAACTGTCATTTACACTTGGAGCTGCTTCCTCTCGCAGCAGAAACCATCAGGGTGGAGAAACTGAGGTCATGGAGATGTGAAAGCAGGCGGGCGTGTTTGTTTGTTAACTTCTACCTCGGATAGACGCTCACACAGGAAATAAACATGACAAATATTACACTAAATCACACAAATGTCAATATTTGGAAATATTTATATATGAATGAAATATAGCAGCTTAAGACTGATGAGCTGGTTCACGCTGAAAGGGTGGAATATAAACTGTCAGCATCTAAAGACTGGCTACAAGCTAGTGGAAATAAGATAAAACACTAATTAGATGCTAACTGCTAACATTTACATTGTAGAATTTAAAATATGTAGTTACTGACATGTGTGCACGCTATGCTAACATTCAATTTAAGACTTCTGGATGTTATCGTCTTGATAAATGCAACATGCTAATCTAAAATCTGTGCAACATTGATTTTTAGCCTCTGTTAGCATGGTAGGCTACTAGTTTACCATGTTGATATGAGCTAATAACAAGAGTATAAGGTCATGCTAGCAGCTCTGTGAGACAGTACTTAGGCAAAGCAGTGCTTTTAGCTAAATGCTAATGTCACCATGCTAACAAACTCAAAATGACGATACTAACATGTTGATGACCATGTTTAACATCGTAGTTTAGCATGTCGGCATAAAACCACCAACCAGCACAGCTGTAATTGAGCTAAATGCTAACATCAGCAAACAAACAATGCTGATGCTTAGCTTGTTTAATGTTTATACAGCTGAGGCTGATGGGAATGCTTTTAGTTTTATTTGCACATGAACTAATGATTTTGACATTTAACTTGCATGTTAGCATGTTGCACAAACATGGTATATTTAGCATGTTAGCTTTTATCGTTTAGCTTTACCATCACGTGAATCAAGAGGACTGTCACTCGGGTTACCTGCTGTTTGTATAACTTGAGCACCGATTGAGGGACGCTCGTTAAACTGACTGTGTTCCCATACACTGTGATACTTGTCAGCCAATGAGGACTCAGCGTTGTTTCCCCTGACGATGTACAAGACGTCTGAAATCTGACCCGGGATCAGTTTACAGCCGCTGTCGTTTTCAAGCTCAGCTTCCCTTCTGCACAGGAAGCTGAGCGGCTGGAAAACACACCGCTCGAAAACTGATCTATCACCCGATACACCTGGAGAGGATCGGCTTACACACACACACACACACACACACACACACACACACACGCGGGAGTCCAAATCAATCGAAACTGTAAATTGTCTTTTTCATACCTCAACGATTTTCTGATGATCTCTGGTTTCACTGAAGCTTCGTCAGGAATACGGGGCGCTAACGAGCCACACACACACACACACACACACACACACACACACACACACACACACACACTCTGCTTCCCTGCTGTTAGCCGTTACTCATTCCAATTTAGCAACAACCTGCACTTATTTCCTTATCTGTCAATCACACACAGACACACACAGTTAACTCTTTGACCTGTGATGATTCACTGTGAAGCTACAAGGTTTCAGTCTGAAAACACACACACACACACACACTGATCCGGTCCAACAGCATTCCTCTGTCTCGCCTCTTCATGAGAGCCGTCGCCGGCTCCGTGTTCACATGTCAGTATGTTGACATGAACACAAGACATCAGGTTTCCTCTGAAGTGAATCTGTTCTGCTCCGTTACAAATATCTCTGCTGGCATCAGAAGAGGAAGCTGCTGAAGATGAAGAGCTGAGGAAGATGTGCGAGTTTACAGGACGACGTTGGTGCATCAGTCTCGTTTCATATGGCGGTTATGTTACGTTACGTTGCGTGCCACCATTGAGTCACGTATCGCTGCATCAGTCTCACATTGTCCCGCCTTCAGTATCTCATCCTTCATCACTTCACGAGAATCACAGACTTCTGTGGAAGTTAAACTAAAGACAAGGTTCCTCCCTTCAGCCTGACAATCACCCTGAATTTCCTTTGAAGATCAGAAAAACAAATCAATCTGTGATTCAGCGGTCTGGAATCAGGCTAGCCTCTGTTAGCTGCTGGGAAACGCTTGAACTCGAACTCAAACTGAAAGAGAGAACAAAACTGTCACGATCAAAGATTGTCAAAGATTGATCGACTGATTTCAGTCATCGAAATCAAAGGCAGGACCTGCGATTCTTCTGGTATGTTTCCCCTCCAATCCCGCCTATTTGTGCACGTCCTCAGAAAAACACCCACACTTCAAAGACAACACAGATAGCTTAGCATTAGCCTGCAGCTGCACTTCCAGACACTCACAAAGACGATCAACCGACTCGTCAGAGAACCTATATTGATTTTTTTGTGAAGAGGGTTCACTCTGGACGGATTTGAGAAACTGAACTTTGTAACAAACTGAATTTTTATCTTTTGTTGTTTATCGTTGATTCACCGAAGGCTGCTGTTTCTTGTTGAACTTCAGAATTTTTTTATTTTAGGTGAATATTATTTGAACTTGTCCAAAACTAACCTGCAGAAAGCTACCACGATAAAGCCAAGCTGGTGTTTTAAAATACCCCTATCTTTGTAAAAGTGTTAAAATGTAAATGAGAGTCGTCAGGACATAAAAACAAATGATCTGGTGATATTTACGGATCCAGCTGCAGAGCTCACAGCGCTTAAGGGCAACGTTTCAACGGACTATGACACCGTTTCCTCTCGTGTTAATTTCAACATGCTTCACAAATCAAAACCCCGTACATGTGACTCATGTTTGAACATGCAGGAGCCCTGAAGGTCTTAAAGGTTTCTCTGTGAGCCACAATCATTTGTGTAACATAACATCTCTGTCGTGTGTCAGCTGCACTTGAACCCCCGAATTCCTACTTCACTACTTCTTCTGCAGGGTCAGTGATGTCAGAGACAAAACTGTTGGAGGACAGCAGCTCAAAATCCAAACTCCAAAAGAAAATGAGCCCAGATATGTTAACAAAAAGAAGCTTTGACATCAGGCGTGAGGTTATTATCTGAGTATATACTTTAGTGTTATTGTATTCTTGAGTCTAATGAGAGACGAGTACAGGAGGGGGGACATCAGCTATCTTCCCTGTTTCTAAGTCTAAGAAGTCTACTTGATGAGCGAATGCTGAGCGTAGATGGTCGAGCTTGTGCTTGTTAAAGCTCCGTGGACGTGGTGGAGATGCTCCCTCGCTGTTTTTGTACGTGCACGGGTTTGAGACTACTTAAATGCAACAGAGGAGCTGGATTTCCTGCTCTCTTCATCAGTCTTTTCCCCTTGCAGCCAACACAACATCTCCTTTCTTTGAATACTGATGTGGACATCAGTTACCTGTACTGTACTGTGATGTATCATCGTATTGTCAGGGCTAATGAATAAAAGGTTTTTAAAACTCTACACAACATGCCGTATATGCCAGATATCATAAAGTTTAGCCTTGGTTCTCAGATGCTGTTTTCTACCTCACAATGTCGCTGAATTCATCAGTAACTCTTGTTGTACATGCCATCAGTGTAACCCTCGACCATCGACACATAGAGGGAGACATTACCTTTCTTGTGTTAACATGTTTGGTTCAAGAGACACAATGTAAAATACATAATTCAGTCGTGTAGGAAGTGAAATGCTCGACACAGCTGGTACAAAGCATTTTTTGTGATGGTTCTATTTCTGAAATTGTTCGGGGCGCCAAATTGTTGCAACTGCACCAAATTTCATGTTTTTTGAAAAACATTTCGCTTCAGTTTTGGCACAAATCACCTGGACTACGACGCAAAGGCAGTTGCTGGAAGCATTTGGATCAGCCAGGGATCTGATAATGGCAGCTGATCTTTCTTCTATTTGTCAGTTTCTTTCCCAGAAAAACAATTTTTTCTTGCGGATCCGTTAAATGTGTTTTTTTTTAAGAATTGTGGCCACGATGCATCCTCTGGTGGACAGACGATGAAACGGACACACCGTTTCTCATTTTGCTTCAAACGTTTCTGTGGTATTTCTTCTTTCTTATTAATTTCTAAAAACACCACCTGTCGAACAGCCATGATCTCTCTCTCGCTCTCTCTTGCTGTTGTTTTCCAGTGTCTCTCTCCCTTTCTTTCTTCCACAGGTGCTTCAAACCTGCTTTTAAATCTAAATTCAAATGCTTTTTTTTTTTAGAAGCATTCAAATGTCTTGAATGCAGAGCAACCGAGGTTGAGTTTGTCTGTTTGTGAAAAAAGTGCTGCCTGAGGCAGTTTTTCTGGGAACGGAGAAAAAAAAAAAGAAAGCCTGACAGCGCACCTTGTTTCCATAACAACAGCCGTTCATTTCAGCTCACCTGTTGCTCTCCGCTGTGTGTCCTTTTGTACGTCTAAAGAAGATACAAAAACAATTGTACATTTCTGAGAAATATGTATCCATTTAATCTTTTGAACCCACTCTAAATTCACTTCAGGCTGTTTCAAAGTTACAACATTGTCTTTACAAAGTCTGACAGCAGCTCTGAGTGAAATATATGAAAAATCAAGACTACACAGTGCAGCTCTGTCGCTGTATCCAATGGAAATATGATCTTGGTTTTTATCTGGGGCTGGTCCAAAGTGAAATAATTATTCAGTCTTTTTTAGTTATTCAACAAATGCAACCTTGTAAAAGTACTCGAAGGTAAGAGTAAGAATCATGCATTCAAAAACTTAATTCACTAAAGGTACAAAAGTCTCTGTAATAAAAATATTCAGTATCAACAGCAGAAGTCTTTTTGAATCTTGTTCTCACTCACAGTGTTAAATGAATGATGTATAAGCTCAGAGCTGTGGAGCTCAGTCCGACTGCTCTGTTACACTGTGTGAGACTGTTAAACTACGGCTATGCAGCAGTTGACGTTACGGTACGCTACGTTTCACTAGTGTATGTTGCTGTCATGTTTAAGGTTAGTTTAAATAGTCTGCAACACAGGGTTGGACAAAGAAATGTGGCCAGCGTAACATATTGCTGTTATGTTATGCTGTGTATTTTTGCTACATCATGTAGTTTCACTGTTGTGTTACATATGGTTGATATGTCACATTATGTTTCACGTTTGATCTGTGACATCTTGCAGTTACATTATGTGATTTGCCACTGTTGTCTTATTTGTTTTGCTATCCTGTGTTATGCTACGTAATGTTACATTATGTCATGTTTTATGATATATGTTATGTTGTGTTTCATTAAGTTTTACAAACACATCACATTACATGCCAGTGTTATGTTAAGTACCTCAGTTTCTATTTAAATTATGTTTCACAGTTTCACAATTCCTTTAATATGTTATGTTATCTTACATGTTGCTGTTATTTGGTATTGTATATATATAAGGTTTATATTCTGTTAGATTATGTTTCACTGTTATGTTACAAACTGCATTTATGTTATGTTATGTTTTACTGCCATGTTAAGTTTGACCGTTATAAATCACTGTTATGTTATGTATCAGCTTTATGCTACATTGTTGTGCATCACTTTATATGGCATTTTACATTTCACTGTTATGTTAAGTGTTATTTTATGCTAGGTAATGTTTTACATTTAAAATATGTTATGTCTCACATGTTATTGGTATGTTATGTTATCTTACATGTTGTTGTTATCTGGTGTTATGTATAACGTTCATTCTCTATTACATCTCACTGTGAAATTATGTTATGTCACGCTGTTATGTTACAAGTTTTTGCTGTGATGTGTCACCTTGTGCACAATGTGACATACAAATTTTACATGTTCATTATTAGGTAACATGACTAGACAGTAACATAACAGTGACACATAATGGAATTTCACAATAATACATAAGATAGTTATAGTCAAATTGCATTACGTTTCACAGTTATGTTACGTGATCTTACATATTACTGTTACATTGCGTTATTTATCATGTTTTTTTCTGTTATATCTTTTGGTAACATTATGTCATAAATCACTGTTATGTGACATTTCAGTATCATGTTTCACCCTTATGTCACTTTAAATTGTTACATTTCATGTTAAGTATCACTGTGATGCTGTGTTTTGTATTATTGTCACATTGCAGGAGGGCGATCTTGAGTTGTGTGACGCCTGACGTGAAAGCTTTCAAGCCGTTGCCATGGAAACCGTCCTCATCTCTCAGCTCTGACAGGACGTGGACGCAGCGCTGAGACAAAAACAAACAGCAGAAGGCTGATCTCCAGTCAGACCAGCTCAACTGGTTTGGCGAAACCAGACCAGAGTGTCAAGTGTGTCGCATAAACACACTCCTGCACGTGTGTGTGTGCGTTTAAAATGTGTGTGTGCTCTCCAGATGAAGGATATGTCCTTCTTTTATTGCTCCAGTCAGAGTGTGTTTTAAATATTCATTCCTTCCCACTGAAGCCGGTGTTGCATTAAAATTCCCTTTGCAGCGCTAATGGCTATCAGCCCCGCAAGGGGTGGGGAGGGACGAGCAAGGGGCGAGCGAGGTGCAAGGCAAGAGAGGGGAAGCACAGAGAGAGAGAGAGAGAGAGAGAGAGAAGGAGGGAGGATGAGGAAAACAGGACAAGACAACCAGGGATTAAATACATTTGTTTTCTCTCGTACCAAATTAGTATTGACGGCAGCTACCTCCTCCTCTTCTGCACACACACACACACACACACACACACACACACACACACACACACACACACACACACATACACACACACACACACACAGCCAAGGCGAAAACCCAGCCATGTTGAAAATTAATTACTCAAGTGTGTGTGAGGTGATACTGCACGCACTCTCTCTCTCTCTCTCTCTCTCTCTCTCTCTCTCTCTCTCTCTCTCTCTCTCTCACACACACACACACACACACACACACTAGACATATACACAGAAACAGACATATACACACAACTGGAAGTGGCAGAGCAGGTTCTGCCCAGGTGCTCTGCTATGTACTGACAGTTGAAAGGAAGTGTATATATTGGTATCTGTGTGTGTGTGTGTGTGTGTGTATTTGTGTTTTTATCTCTGATCGACTGTAAAACAAACAGATCCACATAAGATGACATCACCTCGGCCTGAGCTTTGCCAAGTTCAACAGTTCATTCAGGTTTGTGTCGGTTGGTGAGAAACAATCAGACCTGAGGAGCATGAAAACATCTCTGAGTCACCTCACTTTGATTATTATTCATCTCAATGTACGGCATCCTCAGTTTTTCCATTTTACTGCACAGGGCGACTTTCTCATCAGTGAACACTGGGAGTAAAATACATCTGAATTCCCTTTTCCTTTAAATTTCACACAACAACAGAGAATAATATAAAAAGCTTTGTCTTTAGATGCCAGTACCTGTGTGACCCATCTCACAGGTTACAAAACCAAAACATAAATCCATCTGCAGCACATCACACGTGTGCTTTAATCGACAAAGTTATTGTTTTCTCACAGCAGCTCTCAGACAGGAAGACAGGACGCTTCCTGAATGTGACAAACATCACAAACATGACTCTGAGACAGCAAAGTTGAAAGTACATCCAAAATTCTTGGCTGATTATCTGGGCTCACATTCTTTATGGCTGCGGACAAAAACACTGGTTGCATTTTCTTATCACTTGCTGATGAAAGAGAGTGACGATGTGACGTTATTTTAAAACTTTATCGTCCAACCGAGGCTGAAAAATATCAGCACCAATCATCGTTAGTGGGCTGTAATGTTTTTAGGCTGCAAACTTCCAACGATGCATCGATGCAGAAACTTCTACGTCCACATCGCGATGCATCTTTGGACACAAACACACCAAGAAGAGTAGACAGAATATAGACCGGTAAGGTGTTTCTCAAACATGTTTGTTTCAACAAGTTTACAGACAGAAAAACCCTGATCAGGTTGCAGATGATCACACCTTCACACCTGCATCAGCCTCACCTGGCTAACGTTCTCCTCTACCCTCCCCTCCCTGCTTCGACTCTCAGGGGTGAAATTTAAACACCACTCTAGTTGAACCAAGGTAAAGTGTGGGCTATATTTTTCTTAGCATTTATAACAACTGCAGCTCTGACGAGGTTTACCTGAGGCTGCTGAACTCGAGACAAGATAATAGATGCTTCCATTGCACCAACCAGAAAACAGTTTTTGCAGAAAGACTGTTGAACAGAAAATCATTCTGGTCCGGCTGGTGGTACAAAGGATCATGGTCTTTAAAAGGGTGTAACTTCAGCTCTGTTAATGGTGGAAACAACACAGGACACTTTGTTCATCTTGTTGTAAGAAACCAGTTTGGTGTGTAAAAGCTTTTGTTCGAAAGCAGCTGCAGAAAGTTTAACATGTTCTTTTCTCTCCTGACTGAACAAAACACTTCGGCACTGCTGGATTAGATGAGTACATAATCATCCGTGTGTCCATCCACACTGATCCGTCTCTACATCAGCTGTTCATACAGGACGCGCTGCTTTATAAACGTTACATTCAGGTGCTTTTTACTGAAATGTGAAGATTTCTAATTCTGGAGTCGATGTCGTCATCCTCAGGTCTCTGATGGGCTCGGTCGACTCTCAGCGGATGTTTTTCAGACCAAAACAAAAAAAAGTAGTTGGTGAGATTTAGTCGGGCTTTGTGAGGCTCGAGGAAAAAAGCAGGAAAGAGACGGACGTCTTATAGTATTATAGACAAAGCTGCCGGGTACTACTGTGTGGATCAACCACGTTTGATCAGATCTCTCCTGACAGACACATCAGAGACGCACAGCACGGTTAGTGGGAACACCAGACGTCTGACTCGTCTATCACAGTAAACAAGACAAAGATCAGATCAGCTTTATCTTAATTATTACAAGTTAAATTATTTTACAGTTCTGATAGAGGACAGCCATCATTAGGGACAGACACAAGATGTTCAATCAATTATAAACACAGAAAATAAACTGGAAATCGTTCCAGAGCCAATACAGAAGTGTCTCTCTAATCCTCTGGTTTCAAAAAGAAGTCTGATTGTATGTAAGTTTATGAGAAAATGACCCGACTTCCCACTTAATTTATTACCTCAGTAAACAGTTTCCTGATGAGTTTATGGTCTCAGTGAACATCGTGCTGTGTTGAAGAAGACCTGAAACTAACGACTGAGTCAGATCCAATCAGCTCCACCCTCTCGTCCTCTCGCTTCCAGCTACAACAAACCAAGACGGAGACAGCTGCAATGCAAAAACTCGAGGCTTCTCAAACCAGCGGGTGACGTCAGAGTGCGTTTACACTTGGTTGTGATAGAAAACTACAATCTCTTCAGCTGCACCAACATCAAACTGAGACATTGGAAAGAAGACAAAGACAAGAAGACAAGAAGACAAACTGCTCCATAAAATCCATTTCACTTTCATTTATCGCCGTTAAAGCCTTGAGTGTGGACTAAGAGCAGCACGCTGATAAATGAAAAGAGGGAACGCTTAAGACCGAAAAGTCTGAGCGGCTGCTACACTTCACCACTATATTCCACTTTTCCAGTTTCATGTGTTTTCTGACTTTATGTACATTAAACTACGTATTTAAGGCTTTTCTCTGCCTTTTTACAGCGTAGGCGCAGCGCCTAGAAGTCGTATGGGCATGAAACAATCTGAGCATCTGGACGAGCCAATGCACATGACGGGACAACGTTCAAGACCTGCCTGTACGTCACGACACATTTTGTTTAACGAGGGTCGACAGCTCTCTTTGACTGCGATTTCTGTGAGTAGCTAACTTGTCACCTGCACAAAAACAAATGGCCCATGTATCTGTCATTTTAAAGATTGTGACTGTTAGCTATCGAGCTAGCCAGCCAGCTAATTGACCACAATGAAGTTGCAGAGCCCACCCGATAAGTGAACATTGGTCAGCTAGCATCCAGAGGCTGCATCAGTCGTCTACGATCACAGAAACACTCCATCATCTTAGTAATATTCATACATCCAGGGACCTAAACGCCAGTGATGGATTCACATTTCCTGCATCTGGTTTTATGCTTTCAGACACCCTGACAGACAGAGACGGTCACAGCAGACCTCTTTTCAAAGGTCTTTTCAGGTATTAAACGGCTCTCTGAGAATTCAAAGTTGCATTTTTCTGCAGTACAAAGACGTCTGCAGCCACGGATGGTTCATTGTAACCTTTCAAAAAGACTTCAATATCTTTGTGAGAGGACTGAGTTTTAAAGAAAATTTGCCAAAGCCTTTGTAAAAAATATCTTGAAGTAAAGTTTCTACGATAACCAAAAGATTAGGAAGCAAAAACAAATAATGTGATCTTATAAAATGATCAAATCCAAACAGAAGATGTGGATTCAAAAAGGAAAGCAAACAAATGGTGGAGTCGACCTCTGGCTGTTCTCTCCTCCTCGTCACTCAGGCTCAGTGCAGTGTTTACTGCGACCTTTGACCCCTCCACCAGCAGCTTGTTGACTGATCGTGGATGTGAAGGTGACTCTGCTGATATTAAAACTCAGACACCTGAGCAGACTGAAATCTCTCCATCCAGAGCGACAGGTGCTCGTTTTTCATCCGTTCAGACAGACGAGAGGAGGACGATGATGATGAGAAGGAGGAGGAGGAGGAGGAGGAGGAGGAAGTAGTGTTCGGACGGACGCCGCCACTTCCTCCTGGAGGATGAAGAGGGGGTGAGGGAGGTGAGGCGAGGAGGGGATCAGGTTCAGACACGATGTCCGACGGCGAGCGGCTGATTTTATCGACTGCTCGACACGCGGCGAGGATCGAACGGCGGCTAAATATAGACGCAGGACAGAACAGGGCAAGCTGAGTCTGTGTGTGTGTGTGTGTGTGTGTGTGTGTGTGTGTGTGTGTTCAGCAACATGAGGCTGCATCTCCGGCTCTCAGAAAACATTTACATTAAAACGCTTGCTGTCATTGTTAGCTTAGCGATGCTAATGCTGCTGCCGTTTTTAGCTCTGTGCTCTCAGCTGCTCATTAGCGATGCTAACTGTGGCGCTGCTAATGGGCACTAAGACATATTAACGCTCTCATTACGTCATGTGACCTGGAAGGAAGAGACAGGAGAAAGAGTCTCACAGAGGCTTTATCTAACTTTGTTGCTCGTTGACGACAGAAACGTTGAGACAGAACAACCTTTGGCAGGTTTCATGATGATCAATGAAACTGATTGACAGTATTTGAGAGTCTGGAGGTTAATGTGCTTCAGAAAAAGTGATTTTCACAGGAGAGAGGACACTTTATCTGACTACTTAAAGCAAAGAAAAGCTCACTCTTCAGCATTTGTCTCCTACTTACAGCCACTTTTGTTGGTCATGTGACTGTTTGTGTCTATTCTGTCTCCTGGTGAAGTGAAGTGCATTCCTGCCGCTCCCCCTTTGTCCTCGTCCACCTGCTCCTTTTCTTTCTTTCCCGTCTTTCAAAAACAGTTGCAGCCACAAAGCAGACAGAGCACATACAGTCAACCCTCATATAAAAGTATATTTAGCTTTCTGTTCTTTAATTTACTTTTTATAGCTGTAACGTTTCTTGTTCTACATGTTTTAACTTTGATTGGCTGCCGTAATTCTTGATTCATTTCTGTTTTTCCATGTTGCAAAATCAAACCAACACTTCAACTCCTCTCAAACTCCAGCTGACACTTCAGCTTCATTTAGCACTTCAGACTCTGTCAGAAGTTTAAGCTGCCACTTCTTTCTGTGCTTCAGTGCAACTCAATTTATTAAAAAAGGTCCATTTTTAACAATCATATTGAAGTCCACTGCAAAACTTAAAATCTCGCCAAGTATATTTGTCTAATTTCAAGTCACAATATCCAATTACACTATTATATAGGACACAATCACAGAGAAAGTAACATTTGAGACAGTAAACACCTTGTGCTCATCGTTTACTTATTTATTATTGAAGTGGCATTTTTTTTCCAGTGTATAACAGTTTAGGAAACTGAGGCCTCGTCCACACGTACACAAGTATTTTTAAAAAAACGGTTTAAAAACAATTCCCGTCCACACCAGGCTGTCAGGCGCACGCCAAAGCAACGGGTGGCGATATAACCTCTACAGTTAGGCCACGTTAGCCACGTTAGCCTGACAAACAAAGCAGACAAGCCATAAAACCCTGGTTTTCCTGTCTACGCATAAACACTGAAAACGCATAGAAAAAGCTTAGTTCTAAGAAATACGTGCACCCGTGTGCAGCGCCTGAAGCTATAAATCAGAAGTGGAAGAAGCATTCACGTCCATTACTTAAGTCAGAGTACTGTGAAAAAACTGCATTCAATGTAAAGGTCCTGCATTGGAAACCTTTCTGAAAAGCTCCACATGTAAGAACCACCTGAGGAGAGGAGGATGAGGACGATGAAGAGGAAGAGGAGGAAGATGAAGAGGAGGAGGAGGAAGATGAAGAGGAAGAGGAGGAAGATGAAGAGGAGGAGGAGGACGATGAAGAGGAGGAGGCTCTCCTCCTGAGCAGCCTTCTGAGAAACAAATGACTAGAAGCACAAAAGGAAACCATTTGATGAAAGGGGGGTGTAGTTAGAGGAGCAGGGGAGGTGGATGTCTGGAGCAGGAGGGGTAATAACAGGGCTGACGGGGGTAGTTCAGGTGGAGGAGGGGGGCAGCTGGTGTCAGACAGAAATAAAAGCAGCATGTGGTCGGAGCTGGACTTCATTTGGATGTGGCTTCATGTTTGCATGTCTAAATGTGTGTGTCTGCACCTGTTCACATCACAGGTGTGTTTTAAAGCTGCACTGTCTGTTTCAGGGAGACAAAGCTCTGTGATTCCATCATCTTGTTGAACAAACTGTGTTCCCGTCATGTTGCAGAACTACTGTCGCTGTTCAGATTGTTGTTTTGTCACTTTCTGTCCTCGCACGTTCACTCGCAGCCTGTCACCACGCTCCAAACCAAATCTAATCTGTTGTGTCAACTCGTCGCTGAAATGGCAGCGTTGTGAGCGAGAAGAGGAAGAAGAAGGAGAAGAAGAAGAATCACATTTGGCACATTGATCGCTGCAGTGTGAGCTGACAACACAAACTGGTCAACTGTACATATTTAGAGACTGTGAGTCACAAGCTCCTCCCTGCAGCAGCCATTAAACAAGCCGACCGGCAGTTTGGTGCTCGAGGCACAAAATTCAACAGAGCGCAGCTCGCTGGACGAGGCGAGGACACCGGGGCGTGCGAGCTGCACTGCACACTGCAGGACAGAGAGAGAGAGCTGATGTGCTGAGTCAGAAGAGACATCCTCTGACTGACAGCCCAGTGTGTGTGTGTGTGTGTGTCCACTCTGAACAGGGCCAGTTCTGAGGCTCTGAGCAGGATTCGTTGACCCACATCTCACATTTTTAGCTTCCCCCAACTGTAACTGTTATAATCCTTAAAATCTGACACAGTTTCAGGCTGATTCTGGGATTGGAGCGTGTTAACACAACCTCTCTATACGGTCCAAAAACTACGTGGACGCCTTCACACACGTGTCTGCTGAAGCACGGGGTGATGGTTTGGATAATAGATTTAACTCCTCACACAGCAGCAACAATCACGACGCAGAGACTGGGAATATGTTCATGCTTGCTCCTGAGTTATCACAAATGGCTGTAACATTCAGGCGTCTACATACTTTTGGCCATGTAGTGCAGAATCAGTTTCATTTCCTGACACTAATATTACTGTTTTATTTCCAACACGTCTCAGCTGTCTGATTATTATTTTAGATTATAGTTCTGTTGGGTTATTTTATTCCATTTTATTTTTAAATTATTTCTTAACTGTCTGATTTTATTTGCCTCATCGCCTCCTGAAATGTTCCAACAATGTAAAGCACTTTATTTTTTTTATCCTTTAACAAACTACAGCTGAGTGAATATTAAACAGAGACCGACACTAAATCTGACTAAAATAAAAAAAAACTTCTCTGAAATAAACTTTAGACTGTTAAACTCAGTGTAGCGTTCACGCTGCACCAGCACCAGTCTCGCCACTTCACCCCCGCGACCCCGTCTGTCTGCCGCCTGCCGACCTCTGACCTCCACCTCAGACAGGAATCCGTCACCGCCAGCCGACCGCCGAGCCGAAGCGCGACCTTTAACCCTGTCACCTTCCACCACCTCATTAGAGCAAGTGTCAGTGGGGTGTGAAGGGGAACTGTGTGTGTGTGTGTGTGTGTGTGTGTGTGTGTGTGTGTGTGTGTGTGTGTGTGTGTGTGTGTGTATGTGTGTGTGAGGGGAGCCTCGGATCAAACAATATCCCAAAAAACACAATACAGAGTCCATCAGAGGTCGGAGGTCGCAGCAGCCTGCAGACGTCTGTGTCTGACGCCTCAGAAACTCATCAGAGCTTCGTTCAGACCTCGTTAATGAACACGTTCCCGTCACTACTGACCATTTTCCAGTCGCACGCTTTGTGTTCAGGCTGATTTTATTTCTTCCAATCGGCCGTTAGTGTCACTTTATTTCAGTCTGTTAATGATAATTAACTTCCGCAGACTTAAAAGTTAGTAATTATCCCCGACAGTCCATATATTTTATTTATTATTCATTATCATACCAACATATGCAGTTTCTTTGTTTGTATGCAGAAGTATTTTAAAATTGTGTGTATTTAGTTTGGCTGATTGAGATTCTCACACACACACACACACACACATTAGTAAGGAAAGATAAACACACACACATTAGTAAGGAAAGATAAACACACACACACAGTCAGCAACAATTAGGCTAATTAATTCATTTGTGGGGTTCAAGTTTCAATTTCATCAGTTTAAATTGGATAATTAACAGGCAGCTTTCTGGGGGACCTCGCGTTCATTTTGGTGGAATAGACACACACGCACAAACACACACACTCAGTATTTAGACCCCCCCCCCCTTCTCGTTTACCTGCCGGGGTTAATTAATGCCGCTTGTTTGAGGAACAGACTAATCATCAAGCCCCACCCACCTCCTTCCTCCTTTCCAGCTCCCTGTCCCCTTATTGGACGCCGATGAGATCGACAGGTTGTCAGTCCGCCCACTCTGTTGAGTCTCAACTCCTGACAGCCAATCAAAACAAGGCTGCTGGAGTCACGAATACACCACGGATATCCTGTATATTTGTCAGCGTCAACAGAAGCTAATGCTAATCATGTTTCCATTGGGTTCCACTAGCATTTGGCTAACAAGAAATGTAAAAAAAATAGTTCCAGGAACAAAGAAGTCCTTGTTCACCTGAATAAATGAGACACAAACAGTTTAAAAACGAGAACTAACAACATGAAGTTGTTTTTCTTTGTATTTACTGCAGAACAACTCTGACATTTAAATAGAAGAAATTAAAGTTCCTGCTGATTTATTTCTGTTTCATAGAAAACTTTCAGTTCTCATTCTCACCCTCGTTGTTCTTTGTCACCACTTCCTCTGAGCTTGTTCACACCGTCGCTCTCTTCAGATCTCTCTCTTTTTAGACTAGTGTGGGAGAGCAACAACATCATTATTTTGTTTTTGGACACATAGCAGGACATGTCCTCGCTATTAGGAAGATCTGGGTAATTTTTATACCCGGGAAGTCGAGCATTTTTGTGCCACTGAGCAGCTTTCATAGGATTCAACAGGGCTCTGATGCTGCATCCATTCTCCCCGTTAGCAGATCCATGGTTTTACTCCCAGTTAAATCCTCGTCCGTCGGAAAGAACAACCCGCCGAGCAGATACTAAAGCTGATGAGCTGAGTTTAGATTCTGGTTCCAGGTCACCTGAGATCCTCATCGAGTGTCTTGGCTTCCTTCAGTGGAAAAAAAGGCTTTACGTTGTCACCTGGGAGTCACTTTGTCTATTAGAGCAGAGGGTTAAGTTTGAAGCCTGACTGATGCTGGAGTTTTGAGGCCAATACTGATCAATATATCGGCCGATATTCTTATATTAGGGGTCGACTGATGCGATCGATACTCATTTGCAGTAAAAATTAAACTCTTTGTGTCAAAAAAACAAACAAATAAGTAAAATGTACTCAAGTTCTGTTCTGAAGTACAATTTTCAGGTACTTTACTTGAGTATTTCCATTTTCTGCTACTTTATGCTTTCTTATTTGATACATTTAGTTACTAGTTACTTGGATTCAGATTACTCAGTGTTTATAGTGATATTAATTGTGATGTGTTGCCAATCAGATAACACATTTTTAAATGACTTTATTTTATCTGCACTCTGACAGAAAAATCACAGATACTGATAATTGGAAAAATGCTGAATATCGGCCTGATAATCGATCTACCCAAAGTTTAAAGCTTGACCGAAGTTTTAATGTTGGCGTGTATCGGACAACAAATGCACCGACACTGATGTGTCTGTGTTCAGCCGAACAATAAATTATTAAAAGGAAAATTATCACCAATTTCAATGGTGTATTTCTGAGACATGTCTCTCTGTGTAATGCTCGGCTAACTTTGCTCTCGAAGGTAGTTGTTGCAATGTTGGAGGTGGAGGTTAAACATGTAAAATGCTCATATTGCCATTTTAAAAGACCTGGCAGCTGAACTGAAAACAGTATTGCCTCAGAGTTAGCAGTAGAAATGTTTTTAAATGTTTTTGGTGACCTGCATGAATGAAATTATCCACATAGTTTGTCATCATAAAGGCAGTAGAGCCTGTAAGACACAAATCAGGGCAAAACATATCTCATGTTACGTTTGAAAACGGATAAAACTGCCTGATTCTGCCTGAATATCTGACCCCGGAGTTAAACTTTGACCTCTGAGGCGCTGCATCACATCAGGAGGTGCTTGGTGTTTTTGCTCAAAGGCACTGCGTCAGACCCGGCACGAAACAAGACTCTTCAGGCTGTTGAGGCTGAGCGCAGGAGGGAAACTCTCTCCGCTGACCTCTGAGGGTCAGCCCGAAAAACACTCTGCCAAAAAACCATTCCCCTTCCCACAATCCTCCTGGGCGAGCGGGAGGAAAAACAGCAGGATGGAGGTGAAGAGGAAGATGAAAGAGAGCTGCTGGCTTCACCGCCTCATTACTGACTCTGTGTGTGTGTGTGTGTGTGTGTGTGTGTGTGTGTGTGTGTGTGTGTGTGTGTGTGAGACAGGTACTCAGCTTGTTACCCAGCATGCTGCGGGGGTCAGTGAGGTCAGAGGTTGTGGGTGGTCACTTCCTGTCCATTAGCAGGAGGAGGATATAAAAAAAGGCCCTCATCAATCACCCCACACCTGGTCGCCGCGGGCAACGGTAACTAGGAGATAACCAGGACCACGTGCGGCAGCATAACACCAGGAGCAGCACGAGGTCGACCTTTGACCCCCCGAGAGGAAGATTTTACTTTAAGTGACAAACGTCTGAAACTGAAACTTTTTTTTTTACCTTCAGCCTCGTCAGGATGCACCAATCAGAGATCAGCTCTGATTCTGACCTTATTAAGAGGATCAAGTGTCGGCCATGATGTGAGAGCAGCTCCTTTCAATGTCATTAGAAAAGCCAAAGTTACAGCAGGACGCTGACTCAGTCGGGTTTAATGACACTTTAGTGCGTCTCTGCTCTCATGCAGGTATACAGAGGGTGAATGTGGGAAGAGGAGAGCACTGTGGGTCTAATCTAGGGGGTAACAGACGCTGTGTGGATGTACTTTACTCAGTTTAATTCCTGTACGCAGCCGCTGTACAGTCCTGTGTTCTCTGAATAATGTAGATCAGCAGGCACTCACAGAAAACAGTCGGAAATGTTTCCTGAACAACAAGCAGAACCCAAAAACACTCACACAGGCAGAAACTGTGCACATAGTGTAACTAAGTACATTTACTCGAGTACTGTGAGCACAAAGTGATGTTAAGTGAGGAATTGATTGATATCGCTGATGACAACACCGACCTCAGCCACAGTCTGTTCACCCTGCTGCCACGTGGCAGGAGATCCAGACCACCAGCCCAGTACAACTTAATATTTGTACTAAACTCAAGTATTTCCATTTTCTGCTTCTTTATAATTCCACTCAGATACATTGTGGAGGCAAATATTGTACTTTTAACTCCACTACATTTATGTGTTAACGTCAGTACTTAGTTACTTTCAGATTTCATGCTGCATCAAAGTAGCACATTTTTAAATTCATCTATTTAATCAGCAACTGGATGGAAATGAAACACTCAAAAGACCCACAGCGTACTGTAAATACTTTAAGACTTTTACTCAAGTACTAGTCATATGGGTGACTTTTACTTTTAACAGTCATATTTTAACACAATATCTTTACTCACATATGACTTTTGGGTACTTTGAACAACACTGCTGTGTGACATCAGCTCCCTTCCTCTGTTCTTTCTCCTGGTAGTGTTGAGATACTTTCTACTTCTCCTCTACTACATTTATTAGACAGATATAGTTACTATCGCTTGTAAGACTCTAAATTAAAAATATATATACATAAGATTATAAAACAGGATGTTTTGTCCAGGACCACACATGTGTTTTTTAACCCTTTTCACTTGACAAAAAAATCTGTGTCTAGTTGTGGCTCCTTTCAGGGCCGTCGCAACAATACGGCGCTATTGACAACCACGAGGGATGGCAAGTAGCTGCCATGACGGCATGTGACGTCACATCAAGTCACGTTCACATAAAAACTGTAATACACCAAAATAACATTAAAATGCTCAACGTGAATAAAAGAAAACATACATACTTTTTCATATACTTGTATACTGTCACTGGATTTTGAAAGCAGGACGTTGACTTGTAGTGAAGTATTTCTACACTGTTGTATTGTTACGTTGTTTCTACAGCAGCAGGACGAGAGCAAACTGCAGGGTGATCAATTATCTGTGACACACACACACACACTCAGTTTGATTCTGAGCATGCTCAGTGTCGCTGCAGCCCGGCGGCTCGATTGACAACATCAAAGGTTCAATCTGATCCGTGTTCAGACCCACACACACACCAGCCCTGACCTGCTGCCCTGTGTGTGTGTGTGTGTGTGTGTTTGTTTGTTTTTGTGTGTGTGTGTGAAACAGGATAATCAACCAACAACAGCAACAACATACTAGGCTGTCAAACACACACACTTGCCTTCCATCCATTAGTCTGTCGATACTGTGTAATCTCCTCATCAACACACACACACACACACACACACACACACACGTGCACGCACACATACACATGATGGATAACTGTTCCAGGCCAATCAATATTCAGATTCCCCCTGAGGCGCCCAAACATGTGTCACTCATCCAGTGTGTGTGTGCGTGTGTGTGTGTGTGTGTGTGCGTGTGAGTGATGTGAGCTCAGTAACCCAGAAACTCGGGTCCAGAGTGGTTGTCCTGGTTTACATGTTAACCCAGTTGTTCCGTCCTGATCACAGATCAATAGCAGCAGCAGGTCACAAGTTCGACTCCACGTTGTTAAATGTACAAATGTGTCTGATTGTGTTGTTTTATAATCAATATGCTTATTTATTAATTTATTGTCTCTTGATGTCTGGTTTCATATTTTAAAAGGAATGATTTAACATTTTAGGAAACAATCATATTTCTTGTCTTGTAGAGAATCAAATGCTCAGATGGACACCACTCTCATGCCTGTAAGGTTAGTGGTAAGTTAGCTTAGCTTAGCTTAGCATACAGACTTAAAGCAGGGGGAAACAGCTAGCCTAGCTCTCTCCAAAGGCAACAAAATCCACCAACAACAGTTTCTACTCGTTATGTTTTGCCCTGGTCGCCACACCACAAAGACAAAAACATTTCACGATCAGTCATCCAGCACTGCTTCACTTTGTGTCTTTTTCCTTAAAAATAAGACACAACATATTTATGTCTATTTATTAAAATATAATAAATTAGTAGGAGTGTTGTGTTGCATGATGATTTAACTGGTGGTCCAACATTTTGTGCTGGACGAGCACCTCAAAAACTCACTGATTAACAAGTCATACCTTGTTTTATTCCTATGAAAACCAAAATTGTTGAATAAATAATATAAATATAGATAAAGTTTAAATAAGGTCTCTAACCCCAAAAAATCAGACTATTCCTTTAAGAACTGGTGAAGTCAACCTTCGATTTTCTGGCTACTGAATTTAGTTTTTTGTGTTCCTCTTTGTTTTTTTCTCATTAATAAATAATTAGCTTATTTAAATGAAAAAGTGGTCAAAAGGCCTTTTTAAGCTGGCCTCTAGAACCTAACTAAAATTAGTCCAATAATTCTGAAGCAAACTCGTTGAAAACCACCAGCAGAAAGCAACAAGTTCTCCCTCCTCTCCTGGAGCGTCTGAGCTGAAGGGCATCATGGGAAATGTAGGAAGCCACAGAGTGAAGCAGGATGCATAAAAATGGTTTGCTGATAACGTTTAACACTCAGCATCGTTCCCGTCGCTCTGACCTGAAAGGAGCGTTTGTGAGAGAGCGACGTGATCCAACTAAACACCATCTGTCACACACACGCGCGCACACACACACACACACACACACACACACACACACACACACACACACACACACACACACTCTGCCCTACTTCCAGCCAGTCATCCTGACAGCATCAACCAGGACAACACTGACATGACTTATACCTGTCTGTCTGCCTGTCTGCCTGTCTGTCTGTCTGTCTGTCTGTCTGTCTGTCTGCAGTAGCAACACTTAAAAAGGGCCTGAGGTCAAATTATAATGCAGATAAATTAATTATCTAAACAAATAAAGTGTAAAGTGTTTAATTGAGGCAGTGAAACCAACCACATCTCATCTGATCACTGCAGCGAGCAGCTTCTACAATAGTCACACTCATGAAATATGAAACGTTCGCAGTGTGAAGCAGCACCTCTGTTCTTTACCCCGAGGGTTTACGCTTTTATTTTTTAAAGCCGAGTTATTATTTATGATGCTAGTGAAAGGTGATATTGGTGGAGGTGGCCCCACCGCCCCATAAAACACTGCAGGAAACTTTCTTGGTGCTCGATTCCGCCTGTAAAATGCTTTTGTTGTGAAGGGCTCGGTAACTTTTCTTTGAAAAGTCATTAACAACTTACAAAACAAATAAAACGAGAACAAAATAAGATGAAACATTTATGAATTTATGAAAATGAGTCAGTGTTCCGCCCAAAGTGTCCTCATGCTCCCTGAAACAGTCACCAAGATAAAATGTTGGCATTTTCTGTTTCTGCAAACCACTGAAACGTTCAAATTTCGTGCCATTTCAACGTTTTTACAAGACGTGTCATATTGCGTTCATGTCACATGTATGTGATCTGGCTTCCATGTCAATAAGTGGAAGAGATGGTGGTGGAGCTGGGCGAGAAGGCTGCCAAGCCAGAGACCACTGTTCAAGACTGTGTTTCAACATTTGTAAGTCTGAAACCACTGGATATTTATATAGAGACGTTTTTATTAGGTATTTTAAACCAAAAAATGCCGTCTTCCTAACCCTAACCAAGTGTTTTTTGTGCCTAAATCTAACCACACATTGCTGCCAAACCAAAGACCACTGTTCAAGACTACGTTACAACACGTGTAAACGTAGAACCACTGGATATGTTTAACAAAACACTGGGACATAGAAACATCGCAGCAACATGTCCTCAGATAGAAGTTGGACAGTGCTGAGTGTCAGACTGAATAAATGAGACACAATCAAGACAGAAGTGTTAATTAACAGTATAATCTACAGTGTCTTTGACAGTTTTATTTTCCTACTATGCTATTTCAAACAGTTCTTGTTAACTAAATATCTGCTAGGGATATGCTGAATATTTGTTTTGTGTTTAAATCTAAAAAAGAAAATAATTATTACATTCATTATTTGCTGCTAAAACTTCAAAACTTTCCAGGAAAAATACAACATGAAGTCCTCTCTGCAGCTGCAGCCCTGCAGAAAAAACATACATTTTCATATGATATCTCATAAAAGAAACTGCCAAACTGCTCTGCTGAGTTACAGTTTCACACACACACACACACACACACACACACACACACACACACACACACACACACAGTCCTCTCTGCAGGTGGACATTAGCATTGTAAATGTAAGTAGCCGCCCAGCAGAGCCGCGAACCTTTCAGACAAACACTGAGCTGCTGCTGACGTGAAGACCAAGAACAAGGTGACGCCAGGGAAACAGGAAGTACACAGCAGGATGATGTCACAACGGCAGACAGCCCACGCATCCCCCCACCCCCATCAGGCTCCTTAAGTAGACAAATCGATGGTGGCGTTTGCTCACAGCGCTGCGGCGTTTACTCAGAGTCCGACTGATCAATGGTAGCGTTTACTGAAGAGATTCAATATTCATACATACGGACGGATACAGTGATTATTAGAGAGGACGGGTAATGAGAGGAGGAGGAGGGACACCTGAAGACAGGACAGTCAGAGAGACAGTCTGCTTCACGACCAATCAGAAACAACTAGAGAGGAAAGGATTTAAGAAAATAAAATCATACAATTTTATTGTATTATATTTTATTAGCCGGTTTTCTCTAAATTACATCCTCATTGTTATTTTTCGCCAAAGGCTGTTCAGTTTTACAAACAGCTGTTTGGGATTCACGTTCATCTCTAATTTAAACAGGTTTATAAAAAACAAATGACGGGTTAGCAGAGCTGTAGCATCACACACCTCTCTGAACAGAGACAACACCGAGGCTGCTTCACAAAACAGACCGACAACACTGTATCATCCAGAACGCTCTGAGAAATGTTGGGTATCCTACAATCCACTGCATGTTGGTCACCTGACTAATGTCACGTCCAGACGCTTGTCATCAACTCATAAAGTCAAATATTTCAGGTTTTATAACCAGGAAGCTGCAATAAAAGAGGCCTAATGTTCCTCTACAGTTTGGTGGTTTAAGTGTGTTAACTATACTGTAGACTGGAGTCTCTGTTAACAGGCAGAGCCACGATAAACACTCGTATCCTCTATTAAATATCCTCGCTGTGCTGCTTTGTTATAAAACTTGAGGACATGACACAATGTTTTTTACACAAAGACAGAAAGAAGTTCATGTAGAACATTTGCTGAATTTACAAGAAGGAACAAATAATGAAGAATTAATCAGACAGCGTTTCACAAAGTTTATAAAGTGTCTCCTAACCCAGCAACTCACTAAACTGAGACATTTGTTAAGGGAGTCTGGGGACTTTCTCCATGGGGACAAAGAAGTAGCCTATATTGGTTACTGTTTAGTGTATTAGTAAAATGTGACATGTTCAGCGTCAATGAAATGTTTCTTCTTTCATAAATTGAGTGTAAATGGTGAAATCAGTGTAAACAGTGTGTTCAAACAGCTGCTAAATGTTGGCAGGTAAGACTTTAGCACTTTACACACAGAAGCAGACAGGCTGGTACAGCCATGCTGCCACAAACTGACACTTTTTACAAGGAGACAAACAACTTCATGTTTTCATTTAATGCTGAATTTATTATGAAGTCAACACATTCTATTTCATGTTGCCTACATTACCCATAATGCAACATAATGGCCTAGAGTATGGTTGGAGATTTGAGTGTAGAGGTCTGGTAAACTGACGTCTTTCTAACTCCAAACCAACAGATTTGTTTCAGTTTCAAACTGGTAACTGACGCCGACTCAAGTGACATCACTCGAGTCCCTCTGGAGACACTAAAGACAGTCGTACGCCCCAACACCTGGAAAAACACCTTGATGTGTAAAATAGGTGGTGTTTCCCTTTAATCTCCCCCACGAAGCTCTGATTGGCTCCGTGGTTTTTGCCGACTGTGAAACAGATGTCAATATTTCAAAGCTGGAGGAGCAGCGGGGCGTCTGGTTGTTGGAGCACTCTGATAACATTTTTAAACATGTTTAAGTCGATGTTTTATAAGAAATGCATGACTGCCAGCGAGAGATCAAACCAGCAAGAGATCCAACTCAACAACTTCACACCCCACCGACAGGCTGCAGGTCAAAGGTCGCCGGTCACAGCACCCAGACAAAAGACGAACAAACATTCCTGAGAGCGTGAGAGTGACGATGATGACGGAGGAGAGGAAGAGGAGCCGAGGACAGAGTGTGTGTGGCAGTGAAACCAGAGCTCATCTAAAGTTAATCAGGCACGCTGCTAACTTCTGACTTATTTAAATCTGCTGTTCTTCTTCCTCCTCTGGCTTCCTCTCTTCTCTGACAGCAGCCTGATGGATGTGACGTTCTGATTCAATCTCACCAAAACACCAAAATCACAAACGAACCAAATCCTGAAACTGCAGCTTTTTTACAAATTAACTGTGAGACTGAAAAATAAGCTGTCAGTGTGGTGTAGTCAAGGGAAAGAATCCGACCTTTAAAGAACTGATGTCAAACCAAACTCCATTTAAAAAGGTTACAATTTAATCCCACCAAACTATGCTCCCTGAGGTTTGTGGTCTTTCTGAGGAAAATGAACTTTATTTCATTTCTAAAATGCTCCACCACAAACCAGACCCCATCCAAATAAAATTACAATTTCATCCCACACAGCTGTCCTTAGTCAAGGATTGTGGATTTTTTGGAGCAAATGTGACTTTATTTCTGGTAAATTGATGTTGCTGCTGATTTTTTCGGAATCGTTGCTGAATGCTCCAAGACAAACCAGATTCCATTCAAAAAACATAGAAATTAAAGCAGCCAGATACTTCTGAATCTATGGATTATTCTGACCAGATGCGCCACCACAAACCAGAATCCCATTCAAAAAGGTTCCAATTTAATCCTGGCCAACAATCCTCAGTGAGATTTGTGGTATTTCTGAGCAATTTGATTTCTAGTTGCTCCATCACAAACCAAATTCCATTCAAAAAGTTAGAAACTGAGGCAGCAGAAGAGGTCTCAGCTGCAGATATGTCGAAGTATGTGGATTACTCTGAGCAACTGGGCTTATTAGTAAGGCTTATTAATGAAACCAGACTCTGTTCAAAAAAGTTGCAATTTGACCCAACCACCCCACTATGCTCAGTTAGGTTTGTGGGGTTTTTCTGTACAAATGGGACTTGATTTGATTTCTAAATGTTCCACCATAAACCAAATTCCATTCAAAAAACCATATAAATAAATTGAGGCAACATGAGAGATGTCAGCAGTATTCATGCAAGTCATGTCATGGGATCGTTTGTCTGTGAAATAAAAACAGAAAGGTCCAACCAAAGTCCAGAGGTCAGAGGTCAAACCAGGGGGGTCTGCCTCTAAGGTCAAAGATCAGCAGCCAGTCAGGTGCAACTCAAGGTGTTAAAAGCCGTCAGCAGATTCAAAAGCACATCAGTCTGCAGATGATTACTGAATATAATGAGACGATTACACTCTGTACAACTCACCTCTAATGTCAACACACACACACGCACACACACACACACACACACACACACACACACACACTTGCCTGAGCTGCAGTAGAGGCAGTTAAGTGTTTCTCTGAGGCGTTTAGGGACTTTCTGCCTCTTCCAGCTGTCAGACCCAAAACTGAATGATGGACGATGATTGGCTGTGGCTGCCAAGCGTGCACGCACACACACACACACACACACACACACACACACACACACACACAAGCTTTCCTGAAGCTGCTGGTGAAATATTCAGGGCTGCACTCACTAAAGGCAGCTCATCTGCCTCAAGACATTTACACCTCATTTTGCCAATTTAGTATGGCATCCCTCCTCCAGCCTGACACACACACACACACACACACACACACACACACACACACACAGCAAAGTAAAGCTAGTTAATTCCAGCCTCAGTGTATTTCTCAGTAGTTCTCCAAGGCAGCACTCATACCAAAGCTAATCGCTATGCTAAAATATATACACACACACAGTCTCATGGACATATTTTATGTGTATTGCTGTGAGAAGCAGCAGGACACTCTGTTATTGAAGCACATTAAAGTGAGCAGCAAGCAGACACACCATGTTTATGCCTAGCTTAGGTTAGGCTAACCTGTAACCAACCAATTTACCTGCTAACCAATCTGCTAACTATCCTGCTAATGGCTTTCTTACATGTTCACAACAAGCTAGATTAATCCGTAAAACAGCATCTTACATGCTAACTTACTCTCTAAGCTACTCTGCAAACTAGCCTGATTACTAAACAAATCACCGACTTAACTAGTCAGTGAAGCAGCTAGATAACCATCTCACCTGGTAACTCACCATGTCATGTTCTTGCTAACCTGCTAACACACCAGCATATCTGGAAACTAAACAGTTCATCTGAGAATTAATGAGCAGGGACACTGTTCAGCCTACAGCTAGTGTATTCAGTGGACTAGCTAACCAACTGAACAGCTTCTTTAAAAGCTCAACAGCTAACTAACACGCTACCATGCTAACTAACCAAGTGTGCCAACTTACTTGCTAACTAACATGTCAACAAGCCAACCTATCTTTTCACTAACTAACCACCTAACTGACCAAATCACTTGCTACCTACCCACCTAAACCCGGAGCTAACTGACATGCTAAAAGGCATAGTTACATGGTAACTAACGTGCCACCCATCGTGCTCACCAACACGCGAGAAAGACTGAAAGTTCAGAAAACCAACTTCAAACCAAACTCCATTCAAAAAAGTTACAATTTAATCCCATCCAGCTATCCTCAGCAAGGTTTGTGTTTTTCTAAGCAAATGGGACTTAAAATGTTGACACAAACCAAACTCCATTTTGGCAGCAGGAGATATTTCGAATGCAAGTCTATGGATTATTGTGAGCAACTGGGTTTATTAATTCATTCAAGTCCTGACTGATCCAGAAAGATTATGAAGCCATGTGGCAGACACAGAGAATAACTTCAAAACTGTTAGAATATTATATGAAAATTATATTCTTTCTTTTTGTTTCTCCACCAAACTCTTACATTTATTATTCCTCCTTACCATCGGGCTCAATAAGAATATCAGCTTTGTCAGGTCTGCCAAGTTGTCAAGTAACTTAATTTCAATTTTGTATTTGTCAGGTGTTCATTAAGCAAATGTCATGTGATCAGTTTTTGTCAGGTTTGTCTGTCAAATGAAAACAGAAAGGAACAACCAGAGGTCAAAGGTCAAAACAGAGGTGTCTTCCTCTGACCTGTCGTCAGAGAGGGCAAAGGCCAACCAGCCACTTGCTAAATAACCAGCTAAGTTATTTGCTAACGAACATGCTAAAGGTCAACTAACATGGTAACTGATATGCTAACAAGCAAACCAATTTGCTCATCAACAAACTCACCTCGTAGCTAACCAACTAGCATGCTAAAAAGTGTTGTTTTGTTCAATCTGTGCTTCGTGTTTCTGGTCATAAACAAAACGATCTCATACAACTAAAGATTGTTTCCATTATTAAGGTTTGTTTCCTGATTGTTTAGTTGTAAAATGGTTAAAAATGTCATCACATTGCTTGATTTTTCTAACCAACAGTCCAAAACTCAAAAATATTCAGTTGACAATGATATGAAACAGAAAACAGCAGCAGATATTCACATCAAGGACGCTGGAAAAACAGAAAAAAAATGTCACTTTTCTCAGTGAATTCCTTAAAAATGTGTTTCCTGAGCAGAAAAGACTGAACTCAGACACCATCCGAGGATTCCAGGCAGACAAATGAACACAGTGTGAAGATCAGCAGTCGGTCCACCAGACCAGACTACCCAGCAGCCCCTGCAGCGGCACGCTGACTCTCCATGTGTTTATTTATTAGTTTGCCGCAATCGCTCCATTGGCTGCTTGGCCACCCGCGACATCATATAAAGAGCCGCCGGGCGGGCCGCCGCCATGATGGAGGACGCGTAGACGAGTCCGGAGAGGGTAGGACGGAGATGTTACCTGTCTCACGTGCACACACACACACACACGGTTGTCACGGGAACACTTCACTGCATGACCTCAGGCTGTATGCAAAGCACAATGCAAACACTGAGCACAGAAGAGGTGTGTGTGTGTGCGTGTGTGTGTGTGTGTGTGTTTGTCTGTGTGTGTGCGTCCAGGTATTCACATCATGTGCCTGCCCAAACATGTCACTGCTCCCTCCCTCCTCCCTGTCGCCGCCGTTACCATGACGACACTGACGGGCAGCCGTGACTGACAGTTTAAGTGGTGTTTGAGATTTTCAAACATGGCTTCCAGGTGTGTCATCTCTCTATTTGTCTTCTTTGTCCTCTCTCTGCACCGCCGCTGTGTTTCCATCCATCACTTTGTCTGCGTTCAGATGAATGACACACACTCACACACTCACACACACACACACATACACTCACATATACTCACAGTGGACTCTTGAAAACTCCCAAATCTCATTAACAAACTTTCAGTCCGGCGGTTGTAGATTAAAAATGGATCAAGATCCAGCAGCCGCTCTCTGATCATGTTGAGGCAGATTTTTGTTGGATTTTGTTTTTTTGGGGTGAAGTGAAGGTTCGATCACACAGGTTTTCATTTTTAACTCCACCAGGGACGTTTTTTAAACAGAATCATGAAGCCAGAAGATTTATTCTGAACAAAAACTGACTGACTGTTTAAACAAGTTGTTCTTTCCACAGACTGTAAACTCACTAATGGTAATTTTACTTTATGTATTGACGAGACGTACTCACACCGTGTAGTTCAACATCGAAGTTTACTTGCAACTGCACTTCCTAGTTACATACACTTGAGTAAGCAACTGGTGCCAACTAGTGGTAGCGTTGATCATTACATCTCAATACATCTCCCTTTTTTTCAAGTAAAGTATTCTTGTACCACTTAAACTTAAATCATTTTTTCAGTATGAATCAATTCTTGTTAACGTGCTTTCACATCTTAACTGAAATATTTTGAAATAAATTCCTTTAAATTCAAATTCACATTTTACTATCATTTACCACTTTATATTAACAGTTTCCTCTTTGACACTTTAACTGTTCAGAACTTAACACTTAACATGTGTATTTTCTTTTGCTCACATCATTTTCATTTTTTTTTTTTTTTTTTTTTTTTTTTTATATCTCTTCAATCAGTCTCTTTGGTTTCACAATCAGTCTCTTTGGTCTTTGATCCTGTGTGACATCAGTTGGTGTGTCTTTGTCTGTCTCAGAACAGGATTGGTCTGAGATGACTGGCATGTCATTTGTGTCATTGTCCATGAGTTCTTTCTGAGGCACTTTGAGCAGATGCCTTCTGTTCCGCCTCAGTGGTGTCCCATACTCCGTGATGACTTCATATGATCTAGGTGTTGTCTCCTTGACCACCTTAGCTAGTGGTCCCCACTGTCCATCACATCTCACCCTCACAATGTCCTCCTGTGAGAGTGGGCCCAGAGCCTTGGTTGCTCTGTCGTACAGTCCTATCTGTCTCATGTTTGGACGTGTTGTCACATACTTTTCCTTCCTGTATGTGGCTGCTGGAAGCCTGGTCCTGAGCTTTCTACTCATGAGCATTTCTGCTGGCGAAAGTCCATTCTCCAGTGGTGATGCTCTGTAGTTCAGGATAGCAAGGTATGGATCCTCTGCATTTTCTGCAGCTTTTTTCAGAATACGTTTCACTATTTGTACTCCCTTCTCCGCTAATCCATTGGATTGCGGGTAGTGAGGACTCGAAGTCACATGTTCAAAACCGTACTTTTCTGCAAAGTTTTTAAAACATTGGCTCGAGAATTGTGGTCCATTGTCACTTATCACAGTCACAGGGATCCCATGTCGTGCGAAGATCGCTTTTGTGTGCGTCACAACTCTCTCAGCAGTCGTATCACTCAAACACGTGAATTCTGGGTAGTTTGAATGATAATCTATGACTAACAGGTAGTCCTTGCCTTTAAGATGAAAAAGATCCATCCCAACCTTTCTCCACGGTTCCCTTGGCTTGTCATGTGGCCTCATCGGTTCCTTGGCCTGCTGATATCTGTGGCGCTGGCAAGTGTCACAGCGCTGGATGTAGGTCTCAATATCTCTGTTCATGTACGGCCAGTACAATACTTCTCGTGCACGTCTCTTGCATTTTTCTATTCCTAGATGTCCTTCGTGCACTAATCTGACCATTTGCTGTCTTAATGAGTTAGGAATAACAATCCTGGTGCCTTTTAGAAGAACACCATCCAACACTGACAGTTCTCCTTTAAAGTGTTGGTATGGCTTAGACAGTTTAACCTGGCCTGGTAGGTTTATCTGTTCCATGACTTGTTTCAATGTTTCATCCTTTTGTGTTTGTTTGGCTATCTCTGACCATTTTAAGTCTGACACTGGCATGTGTGCTCTGACACAGTCTATGTGGATTTGCACGATTTCTTCAGTTGTGCTCCTTAAATCCTGCAGGCTGGCCCTGCTCAACGTATCTGCCACCACTAGGTGTTTTCCTGGCTTAAACTCAAAGTCCACGTCATATTTCTGAAGTCTTAGCATTAGGCGTTGAATGCGTGGTGGTGCATCACCCAGTGGCTTCTGTGCGATTGCTATTAGCGGCTTATGGTCAGTTTCCAGTGTTACTGTTCTTCCATAAACATATTCATGAAACTTTTCACAGCCATAAACAGCCCCTAATGTCTCTTTCTCAATTTGTGCGTAATTTCTTTCTGCACTGGTCATAGTGCGAGATGCGTACGCGACAGGATACCATTCTGTGTCATGCTTTTGAAGAAGCACAGCTCCTAGGCCGGCTTTGGATGCATCAGTTGACACCTTTAACGGTTTGTCCTGATCATAGAATGTTAAGACGGGCTCTCTGATCAGACTATTCTTTAGCCACTCCCATTCTTTTGCATGCTCTGGCATCCACTGCCACATTGTTTTATTCTCTAGCAAGCTTCTTAGTGCTTTAGTGTTAGCTGAAAGGTTCGGGACAAATTTTCCCAAGTAGTTTACTAAGCCTAAAGCTCTCTGTAGGTCATTTTTGTCCTGTGGTACAGGCATTTCCGCAATCGCCCTGACCTTCTCTGGATCCGGTTGGACCCCTGCCTCTGAAAGTTTCTCTCCCAGGTAGGTTATTTCTCTAACCCCGAATTGGCATTTGCTTTTGTTTAGTTTTAGTCCTGACTTTTGCGCCTTAGTGAGAACTATGCGCAGCCTTGCATCATGCTCCTCTTTTGTTTTGCCCCAGACTACGACATCATCAATAAAAACACCCACCCCTTCTATTCCATCAAAGAGCTGCTGTACTGTCCTATGAAATACCTCAGGGGCGGAGCTTATTCCAAATGGAAGTCTCAAGAAGCAATGTCGACCAAAGGGAGTGTTAAATGTGCACAACCTAGAACTTTCCTCATCAAGCACAATCTGGTAAAACCCCGATGAAGCGTCTAGTTTAGAGAAGTAGCATGCTCCACTCATTGCACTAGTTATGTCTGATTTAGTTGGAAGCCTGTAGTGTTCACGCTGGATTGCCTTATTTAAATCTTTGGGATCTATGCACAATCTCAGATCTCCATTAGGTTTCTCAACAATGACTAGGGAGTTAACCCATTCGGTGGGCTCTTCAATTTTCCTGATGACCCCTTCAGTTATCAAAGAGTCTAGCTTTTCCCTGAGTCTCTTCTTAAGTGCGACAGGCACTTTTCGTGCTGGGTGTATGACTGGTTCTGCATTATCTTTCAACCTGATTTTGTGTTTGCCTGGCAGACATCCTATACCTTTAAACACATCTGCGTATTCTTTCACCCAGTCAGCATGTGTGGCTCTTGTTGCAGTAGTCACTGTTTTCTTAGTTTGTTTGTTTTCTGTCATTTTGTCAGCATCAATGACATTTATTCTCTTTATTAGCCCTAGCTGCTCACAGGTTTTTAAACCTAGAATAGCTTGTCTATTCCCCTCAACAAGCACAAATAGAGCATTCACTTTCTGATCATTTCTAGTCAGACTAACTCTACACACCCCTTTAGTGGGTATAGGAGTGTCATCATATGTCCTTAGATTTATCTTTTTGTCTCTCACCTTGGGCTTGTTTTTCAGTCTTTTATAGTCTGTTATTGGCAGTATGTTCACCTGCGCCCCCGTGTCCAGTTTCAGTGGGATGTCGGTGCCATTCACATCCAGGTGAGCTATCCACTCATCCTTTGAAGCCGTCGGTGCCTCCTCTATTGCACCCACAAAGAACGGCATCTCCTCGTCGTCCTCGGTGTCGCTCTGCTTTTCCACGAGCTGCACTTTCTTCTTGGTGAAACAGCATTTGGCGAAGTGATTTCTTCCACCGCATTTCCTGCAGTCCTTCCCGAACGCTGGGCACTGTATCGGCGCGTGTCTCAGCCCGCACCTCTCGCAGTTTCCCCTCTCCTGCTGCGGCTGTTGCCTCGGCTCTCTTTTCCTTGCCGACGTCCTTGGTCTCCCGCGCTGGACCGCGTCCACTTCCGCAGCTTCACCCTCGTTGCTGAATGTCTTTATCTGAGCCTTTGCGCTATCTGAAGCTTGGCATATTTTAATAGCTTTTTCAAGCGTGAGATCAGTCTCTTTCAATAAGTGCATTCTCACTTTATTGTCCAGTACACCGATAACTATCTGGTCACGTATCAGTGAATCACATAACGTGCCGAAGTTGCATGACTGACTTTTCAGCCGTAGGTCTGTGACATACTTTTCTATCGGCTCGGACTCTTTCTGAACACGGTTTCTGAAAACATATCTCTCATATGTCTCATTCTTTCTCGGCGTGCAGTACTCCTCGAACTTTGCCATGACCACATCGAACTTATCTTTTTGGTCGTCTGTGAAGACAAACGTGTTGTACACGTCCAGTGCGCTGCGGCCTGCTACTGTTAGCAACAGTGCTATCTTCCGCTGGTCGTCGCCTTCCAGTCCGATGGCAAGCACATATAGTTCAAAACTCTGTTTGAATACTTTCCAGTTTTCGTTGACGTTTCCTGTCAACTTCAACTCCTCTGGTTGACGTATAAAGTTCATTTTCCAGTTGAGATATTTCTCCTGGTACCATGTATTGACGAGACGTACTCACACCGTGTAGTTCAACATCGAAGTTTACTTGCAACTGCACTTCCTAGTTACATACACTTGAGTAAGCAACTGGTGCCAACTAGTGGTAGCGTTGATCATTACATCTCAATACACTTTACACAACAGTATTTTTTACTAAACTCAACGATGGTAGCTCAAGACCCCCTCCCTGTTTTTATTGTGTGGACCAACAGTCCTAAACTCACTAATATTCAGTTAATTATCATATAAAGACAAGCATCAAACAGTCACTTCTGAGAAGCCGGGACCGGTGAACTTTTTACGTTTTTGCTTTTAAAAAAAGGACTGTCACGATATCACTACATGATAATCGTCGGCAAATGGATTCACGATAATGATTTAATGCAAATCTGTAGAGGATGTAAAAGAAAAATGCAGTCAGTCAAACAACAACACTGGGCATGTGTTGGTCGGAGGCTGAAAGCTGAAAGCTACTCAGTGGAAGCCAAAAACAACTTGACTTCACAGCTATAAAACTGTCGCGCACTAGAGACTTCGGCCAGCCAAGTGGATAACTTTCCAAATGTTATCCGACCGAATGGCTCTGATTCTGATAGTGAACCGCTGTGATTATCAAAAAGAGCATCCACCATTTTACAGCCGCTGACGTGACGCTGTCCTCAAACAGTCTGACCACTACAAAGATTTGCTTTAATGCCTGGCGCTCATCCTCGGGGCTTGTTCTGTCTCCTACTAAAGACCTTAATCTTTTAAAAAGAGCCACAGATGTAAAGTTTCATTTCATGTAGTTTCTGAAACAGCTGCTCACTTTAGTTTTTATCAAATGTTGCTTTAACAGTGAGCTTGTCGGGAACTATTTTCATTGGCGGATTAATACACTAACACACACTAGTGTTTCTTTTGTCCAATGACGTCACTGGACAGGAAACAGATTTCTGGTCTGGAGCCAACAAAATTGAATTTATATCAATCCACAATATGGCCAAAAGTATGTGGACATCCCTATCAGGATATCAGAGCGGAGGAGGCATCACAGTGTCCACATACTTCTGTCCACTCAGTGTTATCAAATTGTATTTCCTGCAGGAAAAAAAACATCATTTAATAATGTTGTTATTGTCTGACAGAGAAATATCTGCCTGTTTATTTACTGTAGGACCATAAATCATTATTGATTATTTCTCATATTGATGATGTTGTTTGCTCGGTGTTTCCAGGAGTTGTCGGAGCGAGTCCGAGCCGATCAGCTGTCTGCTGCCGGCCCTCTCTTTTGGAAATGAACATTAAGGAGCGGCTCTGCTCGTTTGGTTTCCTGACAGCAGCTGAGGAGAGAACATGAGCGCTGCTGTCCGACAAACACCGACGCAGAACAGATTTGTTATTTTCTGTTTCTGAGCCTCTGCAGCGGCTTTAACAGGATTCACACAAACCTTCAGGGAAATTTTCAGCTCCACGAAAAAAAGAAAGAAGAAAAAGAAAAGAAAAAAAAACCCCACAGATGTCGAGCTGTGTGTTAACATCCGACCTCAATCCTCTAATTTAACCTCCGGAGATTAGGACGAGTCGGTAATCCAGACGGAGAGCGAGGCACAGTCCTGCTTTCTGATGCATTATTGTACATTTTCTCTTATTTTCATTAAAATATATTGTTGTTTTGTTCTATTATGAAAGCTCGTTTCCAACAATAAAACAGATTGAAGAGAAATTAAAATAAGGAAAAGATGGAATGAAGGCTGACGACCTGAGGTCAGCCAGAGGATTAAAGAGAGAGAGAGAGAGAAACAGCTGTTCACTGCACACACACACACACACACTGAGTACACACACACACTGAGTACACACACACACTAAGTACACACTAAAGTGCTGCATTTGAGGACCTGACTGAAGCCTCCTTAAATGCTCGATGAAGATCTGCACTACAAACTGAACTCAATGATCCCACATATGAAATATTAATCACTGGAGAACGCTGGAAATATACAAAATGTACAGTATTATCTGTAAAATGTACTTAAATAATGGAAGTAGAAGCACTCAGAGTGTATTTGTATTGTTGTTTTGATTAATATTTCTGTAGATGTTCAAGGTTGTGCTCATTTTACTTCACTTTAATATATATTCTATAAGATCACCATGTGTTTGTAGCAGCTGTGTGATGATGATTTACCAGTTAATCCAAGAGGAGTTTATTTAGCTCAAGAGGAAGGAAGGAACAATTAATCCTTTATATCCATTGAAATTAACTGATTAGATTTGATTTTCACTGTCATCATTTTATGGTGTGATGAGAGACAATAACAGCGAATTAAATCATTAGAGTGTCACTATATATTAAACTCCTTAAAGCAGAGTCAAACGGTCAGAGTCAGTGAGGATTGAGATATCTTGTGAAATAAGAAAAGATCAAATGTCGGCACTTAACGTCTCTGTGAAACACTGATGTGTTCACATTTGTAGGCTGTGAACCATTCTGACATTTCTGATGAGGTCGGCGAGCAAAGCTAGTTCCTAATTCAACATTCAAAACATTTGTTTTTTGTTTGTGGTCGTATAAAACCAGTGTTTGTAGCCACAACATGACGTTTTCCTAAAACTAACCAAGTGGTTTTTGTGTCTAAAGCTAACCAGATGTTAGCACAAAGACGCCACAACATAAACGGAAAGTTTCAGCTTATCCTTGTTTTACAGACATTGCCAACATTTTTTGGGTGTTTGCCGTTGAGCAAAACACTAAATAATCAACTACTAAATAAGTACATTTACTCAAGTGAGTCACATTAAGTATATTTTGATGCTAACGCTGTACTTTAAAGCTGCATTATGTAGCTCCGGAGAAGAAATTCAAACTCAGAATTTTAATATTTAGATATTAATGAGGCAATAATCTGTATTTTCTCCATAAGTGAATAAACAAGCTGTTCCCAGAGGAAAATAAGGTCCCAGAACACTGTTTGAAGATAGAAAAGGTGGCAGGGTCCGCCACATGTAAACAAAGTAAAACAGTATAGTGTTGTCCTTTGAGGTCAGTTTGTTTAGACATTTAAGTTCTTCCCCAAAACTACGGAGTGCTCCTTTAACTAACATGTTTCAAAGCAGGGCTAAAGTTGTAGAGCAGAGTATTTCTATAACTTTTACTTTAGTTAAGTATCTGATTACTCCTTCCCAGTGATGGAATGTAACTGAGTACTTTTATTCAAGTATTTTACTTAAGAACAATTTTGAGGTACTTTACTTGGGTATTTCCATTTTCTGCTACTTCATACTTCCACTCCACTACATTTCGGAGGCAAATATGTACTTTTTACTGCTCTACATTTATTTGATTTCTTTAGTTACTAGTTACTTTGCAGATACAGGCTGCATCAGAGCTAAAGTAGCACATTTTTACATTTTTGTAAAAACAACTGGGATAAAAAAATGTTTTTAAAAACACGACCCGCAGTTTAAACACACATGTACTTATATGTATAAGTAACTTTTACGTGTACTTTTGATACTTAAGTACATTTAATATCAGATACTAGATAAGTTCTACTTAGGATGAAGGATGTGGAGGAGGAAGAGGAGGAAGAAGAGGAGGAGGAAGAGGAGGAGGAAGAGGAGGAAGTGAGCGCTGAGCGAGAGGATGAAGAATGTGGAGGAGGAAGAAGAAGAGGAAGAAGAGGAGGAAGAGGAGGAGGAGGAGGAAGTGAGCGCCAAGCGAGAGGATGAAGAATGTGGAGGAGGAAGAGGAAGAAGAGGAGGAAGAGGAGGAGGAGGAAGTGAGCGCTAAGCGAGAGGATGAAGAATGTGGAGGAGGAAGAGGAAGAAGAGGAGGAAGAGGAGGAGGAAGTGAGTGTCGAGCGAGAGGATGAAGAATGTGGAGGAGGAAGAGGAAGAAGAGGAGGAAGAAGAGAAGGAGGAGGAGGAAGTAAGCGCCGAGCGAGAGGATGAAGAATGTGGAGGAGATAAAGGCGTAGAGGTGATGAGAGGGAGAGATAAAGAGAGAGAGAGAGAGAGAGAGAGAGAGAGAGAGAGAGAGAGAGAGGAGGCAAGTGTTTCCCATCCAAACAGACACTTCAGGTGATACGGAGAGAAAACGCCTCGTAAAGAAACGACAACATCTCTCCTCCCCCCTCTCTCTCTCTCTCTCTCTCCTCCTCCTCCTCTCTTATCTCCTCGCCACAGTCTGAGAGGAGGAAGGAGAGGTGATTCAAGGGTGAAGAACGAGGCGGCCATGTTAAATACAAACCAGAGGAGGGAGGGGAGGAAGAAAGAAAGTGGATAAGAAGGGAAATAAAGAAGAGAAAGAAAGGATGGAGGGGAGGAAAGTGAATATGGGAGCAGAGGAAAGAGGAAAAGAAGGGATAGAAAATAACAATAATATAATGGAGGAGTAAGTGAAAGAGAAAGTAAAACAAAAAAGAAAGAAAAGAAAATAGCAAAGTGGAAGAGGAAGGAAGCAGGAAAAGGAAGAGAAGAGAGAGAGGAGGGATGAGTAAGAAAGGAAGCAGGGAAGGAAAAAGGAAAGACGATATAAACATAGAGAGAAAGAGCAGAGAAAAGAGACAGAAAAACAAAGGAAGGAAGAAAGACGAGAAGTGGAGGAGGAAGGAAATGGGAGAAGGAAGGGAGCAAAGGAAGGAAGAGCATGAAAAGGGATAATGTAGGAAAAGGTAGGAAAGGAAGCAGGGAAGGGAAATGGAGGATAACTAAAAGGAAGTAAGAAGGAGGGAAGGAAATAAAATGAAGGAAGAAAGGGAGGAATGAAAGATGGAAACCTCTTTTTGCTCTATAAAACCTCTCTGAGCTCAGCAGACCGCTGCGTCATTTTCTGCCTCAGCGCTGAAGCAGTTAACCAACACACACACACACACACACACACACACACACACACACACACACACACACACACACACACACACACACGCACACACACACACACACACACACACTCTGACAGTCATAAAATCTCTGGACCCTGCAGGGATGAGCGTGACGAGGGCAGAGGGCGTCCCACTGAGAGTGTGTGTGTGTGTGTGTGTGTGTGTGTGTGTGTGAGAGAGAGAGAGAGAGAGAGAGAGAGACATATAAAGTAGCACAGAGGTAAAAACAGTCGTTATGGTTGAAGTCTGCAGAATGTGAGCAGAGGAGGAGGAGGAGGAAGATTAGTCAGGTGATGAAGATGAGGATTATTAAATGAATGACGCTGATACACACTGTTCAGACCTGCTGTCAACATCTGTCCTGAGTGGTCCGATCACACCTGTACAGCTCTGAGGACAGGTGTGAATGTCACCAAGAGACCACATTCAGAGCCGATACTTATACAGATTATCAGAAATCAAAGATTACAAATATTTGTAACAAATATTAATTTGCAGTAAAAGAAAAATATTAGAAGAAACAGTGATGGATTGAACCCAAGTACAATTTGGGGATATTTTACTTGAGTATTTCCTTTTTCTGCTGCTTTTTACTTCCTCTCTATGACATTGCAGACTATTATTTTATTGTTTATAGGCGATAAATCTGACAGAAAATCAGAGATACAGATAATCTGAAAAAAGTTGAATATCGGCCCAGATAATAGGCCAGTCCGATGATCGTTCCTGCCTATAATGCCTACCAGGCCTGAGAGCTCAGACATCCATAAATAACTTAAATATATGGCTGTGTAACTTACAAACAACGGTTTGACAAGATAATGACCACAGTGCCATGTTCAGAGCTGCCAATTATGTTTTTCTGAGGAGAAGTGAAAACAAACTTCGAAGCTAACAAACTGACAGTAGCTAACACACTAACCCAGCTGAAATTAGCCTGAAGCCACATGTTAGCTAACACATTAACCGAGTTAGCTGTGTCTCTTTGAAACAGCAGTTTGACTTGATAAGAGCTGCCATGTTTGGGGCATCAGAGGTGAAGTTAGTTTGATATTCGTCAGCATCAGCTGGATTCTGTCAATCAGCACACGTCAATCAATGAGATCAATGAGATGGATGTATTGATTATGTTTGAACACACTGTTTACACTGATTTCACCATTTACACTCAATTTATGAAAGAAGAAACATTTTATTGACGCTGAACATGTCACATTTTACAAATAGACTAAACAGTAACAATTTTAGGCTACTTCTTGGAGAAAGTCCCCAGACTCCATTCAAAAATCACTCAATTTAGTGAGTTGTGAGTTAGGAAAGACTTTATAAACTTTGTGAAATGTGTCTCTGACAAATTCTTAAGTATTTGGTCCTTCTTGTCAATTCAGCAAATGTTGTACATGAAGTTTTTATTTCTTTGTGTAAAAGAAATATGCTGGGTCTGAACAGGGCCAAACTGGTTCTTCTACTGTTTGTTGTAAGTGGAGGGAAACTCACTGAGTCAGTGAGACTGAGACTGAGGTTCAGGACGGGCTGACAGTCATACATCACTGTCCTGCAGCTAGTATGACTGATCATGAGTCTGCTGCGTGACAGAGAGAGGCCACACTAAACAGGAAGTCATAAAGAGAAGAAGAGAGCCGACCACAGCCTCCAATAAAAGATGAAGTCCTGCACAAAGACGCCGTTCTAATCGAATGAGAGGAAGAAGGAAAGAGCTGCGGCTGATTATGATTTATTTCCTCGTTGATAGAGTCGTGTACCTCTCTCTCTCTCCAGTAGCTGTCACTTCCCTCGTCGTCACCTGTCAGTCAGGATGCAGATGGAGGCAGTTGCCGCGGTGACTGTACACTTGGCAGAAGGTCCTTTAACACCTCGAGTTGTACCCCCCACCCCCCGCTGACAGTCCTGATTGTCACTTAGCATCTGCTGCAAATTACTGCACTCTGTTCCTCAAAATACTGTACTACTACTCATACTTATACTACTACTACTGATACTACTGATACTGTCAGTAAGTCCACTAGAACTGAGCGTGACCACACCTCTTTAAATCCATCTTAAAAACACATTTTTTAAGTGTAGTTTTGTAGGGTTTGTGCTCTGAAGTCACAACAACCTATTTTCATACAGAGGCATTTTATTAGCTCTTATTTTATTTGATAATTGATTATTTTAATTGTTCTATTCTACATATTTTACTCCTTCACATGTTTAGCTCCTTTCACTCAGTGTTGTGCACCTCTTAAAGAGTTTTTAAATTGTTTTAATCATTGTGTACCATTTTGATTTTGTCTTGTGAAACACTTCCAGATGCATGTTAGCGTTTTGATTGATGGGGCGTCGCATCGCCTCATTGGCATACATTTTATTTCTTGCAATTTTAAGCAAATCAGGGGCATCCAGGCGCGACGCAACACTTCTGGAAACTCCTGAAGAACTATAAAAACGACAGATTCTGCAGTTGCATGACTAATTTCTCGCCTAAAATGTCTCCAGAAACACATTTTGCTGCGAAGAGAAAGTTTACGACAGAGCCGCCATGTTGGTCCGGTCTGAAATCCTGGAGCGGCGCACCATGAGTCACGTTCGTCCAGTTTTTGCGTATTTGTTAAGTGCCCAAAGCAAATCAGGAAATCTTGCGAGACACGTACCTTTAATGCAGATACTACTGATACATCTAATGCAAGAACCATTGATGCTAATATTCTTCCTACCTATGATGTCCCTGTCGCTACCTGATCTGAGTAGCACATCCGTGAGTACATCCGCCATGTTGGACTGCTGGGAATGGCAACGCCGGACAAACCACGTAACCCAAAACCCATGAGATGTAGCTGAACGCTCTGAATCTTTTATAAGAAGATGTTTCTGGTTAGATTCTCTTCACCACATAACGACGGGAAGATTGAATTCTTCTTGACCTCCTTACTTCAAATAATCACACTTTTGATTACAATTATGCATCCGCTCAACACTCTAAATCCACTTCTTACCAACGTGCCAAGATGTTGAAAGAGTCCTAAAATAATCATGCAAAGTCCTCATCATTCACGACATACGACTTATATTTATGATGGATTAAATCTGCTGGAAATAGAGCAGGATTCTGCTTTAGGATCCTTTTCTGCTAAATAATATGACGAGAAACAAAGAGAAGAGTCTCAACCAAACCCTGTTCATTTTTTCTGTGTTTTCTTTTGTTCTCCTGCTTCTGGTCCGTCACACTGAGAGTGCATTAATGTTAGCAGCATCTGTAACAAGCAGCCATGTTGTCTGTGTGTGTGCGTGTGTGTTTGTGTGTGAGTGTGCCTGCAGCCAGAGTTCAGCAGCCCAGTGTACAGAGCAGCTGTACAGCATCTGACCTCTGACCCCGCCTACAGGTGTGTGTGTGTGTGTCCTCCTCTCCTGAGTCATACCACCTGCTACCAGCCTTGTTAGGCACACACACACACACACACACACACACACACACACACACACACACACACACACACACAGCTAACACACATGGTGATATATGTAGTGTGTGTTTTGTGCTCCTCTTCATCTCCTCCTCCTCCTCCTCTTCCTCCTTCATGCCTACATTTACTGTTGCTCGCTTGTTTTGTTCGTGTGTGAGTGTGAGTGTGTGTGTGTGTGTGTGTGTGTATGTGTGTGAAGCCTCAGGCAGGTTTCCGTTCCACTTCACTTGTGTTGTTGGAGCAGGTGGCGAGACAACACACACACACACACATGCACACACACACACATAAAAACACACACACATAAAAACACACACATGAAGACACTCACAAAATTATGTTTCTTGTGTTTTTGATTTCTGGCTCCACATAAAAGTAAAACACACACACACACACACACAACACACACACACTGGCTGATCTTTGTATTGAGTCGTCTCAGTGGCTCGAACACAATCTCAGCCCTGAGGGGGCGACCGAGATAGACGGAGACAGACAGAGATGGAGAGAGAGGCTGAATAGAGACTGAAGGAGTTCCTTCACGGTTCTCGAGGTTCTCTATGGATCGGTTTAAATAAACTCCTGCATGAGAACAAAAGAGCCGAGGATGAGGAAATCTCATGTTTTCACACCTCTTCATGTCCTCTTTTTCACGTTCTGGTGATGTAAACAGAACCACAGAACCACAGAACCACAGTTTGGTTCTCAGTGTTTCAGTGGCTGCAGTTAAATCAGACAAATGGCTTTTTTTTCTGAATGATAGTAGACATGCACAGTGGAAGTTCAAGCTAAACGCTAAGTATGTTAGCATGCTAACAGCTGCTAACACTTGTATTTCTACTGCTGTGAACTTCCTGCTGTCAGCTGAGCATGCTCAGTGCAGACACGAGTGTTTACATGGAGGTGTCTCTGCAGCGCTCTCAATTACAAATACAAGTTGTTTCATTTCAAAATGGAGCCGTCTTTATTTTGATTCTGCAGCTTCAACACACGACGCTCCACCTGTCTGACACACCCGCCTGTTAGTACACACGCACACACACACGCAAAACAAAACACACACACAACAAACCACATTGAGAGGGGCTGAGAGGATTACGCTGTGCTGAGTGATGTTCATGTTCAGGAATGTGTGTTTAAGAAGAAAATATGTGGGTCTTATGTTTGTCTATGTGTCTGTGTGTGTGTGTGTGTGTGTGTGTGTGTGTGTGTTACAAAGACCCCATTGTGACCAGATTCAGCACCTCCTCCACCTTCACAGTGGAGATGCTGAGAGACGTATCTCCATCTCTACATCGTACCTGTTCTAACCTGTGAAGACACGACCTGACCGAGTTTAAAGCACTACGACTGAACTTTAACTCCGAACAAACTGCTGAAGATGATACTTATTCATTTATTCACTCATTAAATCAGGCTGTCTAGAGACGGACAGAGGTGGAAAATTCAATAAAAGTCATTAAAACAGCTGGATGAGACATCTGCCAAGCAAGAGACCGCTGTGTGACCATGTTTCAACCGGCAAAATCAAGTGTTTTCTGTGACGGGACATCGAGGAATTTTTCCAGCCGAGTTTGTGACGACAAAACCAGGTATTTGCGAGGCAACTGCCAAGCAAGAGGCCGCTGTTTGAGACAGCATTTCACCGCGTGAAACCGCTGGATATTTTTAAGAAGACATTGAGACGTTTTCTAGCCTTGTTTGTAGCAAACACCAGGTATCTTGACTGAGTATTCGCAGGACGACTGCCAAGTGAGAGACCACCGTTCTAGACAGCCTTTAACATTTGTAAGCGTGAAATCGCTGGATATTTCTAGCAAGACGTTGAGACAGTTTTTAGTCACAAAACCAGGTATTTTAGGCCACAATATGATCCCTTGATGATGCCTTTGTAACTTTTTGCAGAAATGTACACATAAACGGAGGCTGACACTTTTTCCTCAGGTGACAGCAAAGACTTTTGGGGACCAAGCCCCAAAAACCAGCAGCATAGTTTTTAAAAAAGCTTCTTCCTAGAAAAGGTGCAGTGATCAAAAGGAGCCAGAACAAGAAGCCTCCAGCTGGTCACCAAAGCTACAGCCGTAATCTTGACTTACTGTATGAAATCACTTCACTGTCTGTCCGGATGTCTTCAGGTACAGGTCGTCTCTGCTCACTCTGTTCAAATCAAGACTGAAAACTGTCCTCATTATTAAAGATCATTAGATGTTTCCAGCAGTAACTGTACTCCATCTGAAGTAACATCTGAGTACAGCGAGTATTTGTACTTCACACCTCCTCCTCAGCTGTGTCCGACTGATGACAGCCACTCTGTCCCCGCCTGACCACATTTTTTAGCCACCAAAGTAAAATTACTGTAATTTTCCGGGGAGAAAAAGCTTCTAGCCGCCCGGCTAATGGTCACCATTACAGCCCGTCTCTCTGACAGCGAGCTGGACCGCAGAGAAACAGGAAGTCTGTCTGTCTGTCTGTTGATCCGTCAAACTGCAGAACCACACGTTTCAGATTTAAAGACACCTGTTTTAAATCAGCAATCATTTAATGGGCTGTAACTGTAGCCGAGCACAACGATTATGAGTGTTTAGTGTGAACATTAGCAGGTCCGCTGAAATGGAAAACGCCTAAAGTGCCGTATGTTTCTGGGTGTGTCGTTTAACTGGATGTTCATAATTTCATCCGAGCAGTTGGCATGGATAAAAGCGAGGTGTTCATATACTTTCTGTGGTTGCAGGAGGGTATTTTTCCTTTTTCGCCTCAAACCTCAATAAGAAAAAAACATCAGTTTTAGACTATAGATCAGTGCTGCACAATCTCTTCTGACATTGAACAAAGCAAAGCTAGAAGAAAACATTAAAGTTTAACTGTAAGTTGAGAACAATTCAACCAAAGACAGACTTTTCCTTCTCAGGTTCTGTCCTCTGAAGGATTTGTTGCAGCCTGAGGAGGTGAAAGGATCCAGCGCTTCAGATACTTTTAAGATTTCTTTTAATATAGTGGAACAATACGTATTCAGTAACTCTCTGTTTATTCAGCCTTGTCCTACTTTCGCCACAGGTTATTGCAAAGATATTGAGTTCAGACTCGAGCTCTGCTGTCGGTGGGCATTCAGGACGTGTGTGGGAGTCTTGTTCAGGTACAGGTGAAGACGAAGTCTAGTCTGAGGAACAGATACGTGAGTTTGAAGGTTTATTAGAGATTTAAATGATCAGAAGTCATCCACCTTGTTAGCAAAATGACCAAAATACGTCCACATCTACGTCAAACATCTCCACCTGCCCTGAGATCAATATGAGCTGGACCCAGATGCTCTCCTATCCAGACCCAGAATGCAAAACCATGACGGATGATGCTGGCACAGTCGCCAGAATAAAATGTTGGCATCGTTCGTTTCTGCAAACATTTCATTTGGATCATATCAACATTTCTGTCTTCATTTCAGATTAAATGTGTGTATGAGTTGACTGTCATGTCAGGTGGTGGACGTGAGGGCTGCCAAGCCAGAAATCACTGTTCGAGACTGAGTTTTAACATTTGTAAGCATGAAACCGCTGGGTATTTTTTGAAGAAACGTCATGACATTTCCAGCAGTGTTAGTTAGCAACAAAACCGGTTATTTTGGCGAGATGTTGGGACATTTCTAACCGTGTTTGTGGCAACGATACTTTTAATGGGACATCAGGACATTTTCAAGCCATGTCTGTGGCGACAAAAATGGATATTTTTTGAAGAGACGTGATAACGTTCCCAGCCGTGTTATATGTTACGCAATGGAGACGAGGAGAAAAGACTACGTGTGAAACCACTGGATATCACAAGATATTTCTAACCGTGTTTGTGGCAACAATACCGGTTGTTTTCAATGAGACTTCCAGACATGTCAAGCCGTGTTTGGGGAGACCAAAACAGGTATTTGAAGCCAAAACATGATCTTTCCTAACCCTAACCAAGTGCTTTTTGAACATTTGGTTTGCAGAAACATACGTACAGTCCTGACATTTATTCCGATTGGTTTCAGACGCAGTTAAAGCCGACGGTGCTCAATGAAAATTCAGAAAATCAACAACGTTACTGAGATTCATCCTACGGGGAAGATGAAGATGTGCACAACATTTCGTTGCGATCCAACTGACAGATCATCTCAGTCTTCCCCTTTTTTAAAAGCCTTCACATCCGAGCTGAACTCGTGTTACCCTCTAAATCTTTTCGCCTTTTGCCTGCCGGATGTTGATTCGTAGAGCTGGTTGTGTGTCACAGATTATGAATCAAAATCAGGAAACAACAGAAGGAGAAAAAAAAATGCAGATCTGGATGGAGTGCTGGTTGCGAAAACAGGCTGCAGCCTCCTTCAGACAGCTGATGGGAGCCGTGATATGAGGCTGCAGGCGCGGTGATGCGCTGGCTTACAGAAAAGTAGTTCCCTGACAGAAAGAAGGAGGTGTTTTTTGTTTTTTATATCAGACGTTTCACATGTGTTGAGGCTTGAAATGTTTGCCTGGAAATCTCTGGACAAAAAATCTCAACTTTAAACACTGAAAGGTAACAATTAGATAAGAGCTGAAATATCTTGACCTTTCATTGTTTACATGGCAATCTGTAACTCCGACTGTTGCAACCCATGAAATCATTGTCGGTATGTGGGAGAGAGGAGCAAACACTCAGCTCAGGGCTTATATAAACTGAATGACAGGCAACACGCACGCACACACACACACACACACACGCTCCCTCTTCATCTCTCTTCATTCAAAGGGCAGAGCTTTCCATAGAAGCAGGGGGGGGAGATGAGGGAGATGGGGGAGGCGGAGGGGGTCAGTACAATGAGTCAGCACACACACACACACACACACACACACACTCGGGTCGTTGTGTTACCATAGAGACAGCCGAGTTGGTCAGCGTAAAAGCAGGAAGGACGCCGTCAGACTGTTAATGTGGAGTCCTGACGGGGGAGGAGTCAGAGAGGAGGCGTCGTTGACCTCTGACCTCGTCGCTCCTCGCCGCTAATGACTGTTTCTGAGTGATATTTGACCTTCGACCCCGGCAGGTTCAGCACCTGCTTGCCGGTTGTTTTGATCTCTGTCCTCTGTTTACTGAAAGTCCAAAGGTATGTGTGTGTGTGTGTGTGTGGGTGTGTGCGTGCCAACAGGTAGAGTCGGCAGCTGTGTTTAAAGTGACAGACACGATGGTTCATGTGTTCATGTGGCTGCGATGAAGAGAAAATGTATTCATATCAGAGATGGAAAGTAACTAAGTACATCTACTTAAGTACTGTATTTCAGTAAAATCTCAAGGTACTTGTATTTTACTTGAGTATTTCCTTTTTAAACAACTGTATACTTCTACTAAACTACACTTCAGAGGCAAATATTGTACTTTCTCCTCCACTACATTTATCTGACGACTGGTACTTTAGATTAAGGGTGCCTTGAAGGGCCAAAACTGAAACAAACGTGTTGTTTTCTTAACATACAAAATTGTTTCCTTATTGACAAACTTCCTGCTTAAAGTGTCTCTGTAACTCTCAATAATAAAGGATTCAACACATTTAAAGACCATTTTTACCTCACAAATAACAAAACCCTTCGACCGTAATCACTATTTTTTCAAATTAATATTTACATTTTTTCTCGCTAGACACATCTGGCGGGCCAAATTAAACCTCATTGTGCTCCCACTTTGTGCAGCCCTGCTTCAGATGTTGATATTAACCCTTTATACATGAGTTATAAAATCGATTTTATAACGTAAAGGCGTTATGTGAAACAGCGGTATAAAACGTGATTCAGAAATCCTTTTAAAATCAGAAAACCAGAGGGGTAAAAACAATGTTTTCGACTAAAATAAGCTGTCAGAAATACTTTTATCCAGATGTTTATAACATTTTTCCCATCCATCTTTTTTCTGTGACTGAAAACACATCCGGCCACTCCAGTGCAAGTTCTGCACCAAAGAGTACATTCTTCACATTGGGGTTTCTAGTCAGATAAATTAAGCCTTTATTTAGATAAAATGGATTTTATCATCATTTTAAGAAAAACAGCAGAATTCAAGAAGGCAGGATGAACTGAAGTGGACTATGTGTTTTCATCCTCAGAAAACATCTGGATCAAAGCTTTTCTAACATCTTATTTCAGTTCAGAAAAAGAGGATTTAAGAGTTATTCCAGAGTCACGTCCTCTCCTCGCCTCCATTTTGAATGTGTGATGCCATCTCAGAATGACAAACAGATACAGAGACGATCATCAACTGGAATTGTAAACGAGGCTCTGAGGGTCCGACACCTGCCGACTGTGACACGGTGCTTATATTCAGATCAGGATAAAACTTTATTGATCTCTGAAGGACATTAACAAGCTTCCCGAGAGATTAAAGTATTTAAAGTCATTAAAATGAGCTCCATGTTTACCAGTGATGCCTCATTATTATAATCCAATAATATAAAGTGTATTATTCTGCATAATTGAGCACTTTCAGTCATTTTATATGTTTCTGAATCAATAACAATAATGTAAGAGTATAAAAGTATAAAGTCACACTTTGGGCTGATGAATGCTACATTAGTAGTTAATTAAACTTTAGTTATTTATTAACATTTTTTGAGCTATTGTAAACCATTATGTTTATTAATCAACCATCTACAGTATTTTAAACATCAGTTATCATTCACAATACAGAAAAATATTTATAAAGAATCTCATTGTTTGTAAACAGTCAAATAACTATTAATTTAAAGTTTAATTAACTATAACTTTACTATTTATTGATGATGGTTATTATAAAGTGTTATAATAATAATCATATTTTGGCTGCACAGTGAGTACTTTTATATTTTAGGTACATTTCTGATCACACTTACAAACATAAGATTTTTAATAAATGAGTTTTTCTTGTAACAGATTCATTTAATATGTTGGTATTTCTACTTTTATTCAAGTAAAACATCTCCGTTCTTCTTCCTCTATCACATACTCTTTACTCCTCTGTGGATCTGTTCTTGTATCTCTGCTGCGGTGACTCCCTGGATCAATAGTTTATCTAATCGTATCGATCAATAGATGCATATGAGGCAGCCACTGTGTAAAGTAACCTGTTACATTGTCCAATCAATATTTTCTTTGCACTCTTGCTCCATGTGTAGCCCTCTCTGTATCGTTGCTGTCACTTCTATTATATTTAATTATTTAATGTTTTGTACGCTCTGACATATTTTGCCAATAAAGTTGATTTTAATGTAAACTGGCCTTAAAATAAACATCCTGTCCTGTGAACCACGAACATTTTCTCTCCATGTGTGAAGGATGGAAATGAAGATGGAAAAACCGCACCTCCACCTGTTCCCACTTCCTGTTTGTAACCCCACCCAGTGAATGCACAGAAAGCTTTAACACTTTAACATTTAAGCAACATGTTTATTGAAATAAAATCTGGCTTTTAGCTGTAAAAAACACAACAAAAAAGATAAAACACTGTACATATTTTTCCCCCAGAGAAGAAGAAGGAGGAAGAGCAGGTGTGTGATGGAGTCGATGTGTGCGACGCCTGCGAGCTTGAGAAGTGTTAACAGGCTAAATATTAACCCAGCAGGAGCGCTAGCAGGCCGCTAACACTGGCGGGAATTCTGCGAGACCATCACAGTCTGAGCTCCAGCTCCACGCACATGATGGTGATGACAGTGATTATGCAGGTGTGTGTGTGTGAGTCTTTGGTTCAGGTAGTGAAGTCTTTAAAGAGCAGGGGAACAATGAAACGCCCTTGTTAAGCACACACACACACACGACACACAGTAATGTTCAACAGAAACAGCAGATGAAAAAGTACAAAAAACAAAACATTTGACATGTCGTTCACAAGTATTTACAGTCTCAACATCCCTAACGTGATTGTCTGTTCACAGTGCACGTGACATTTTTCACTTTCACAGTCCATCAACGTGACGCCCCAAAAAACAGCCGATGTGGCGTGACAGCTGGTCGCCATCACGCAGTTAATGGCCCCCACCCTCCCCGTCAACCCCCTTTTTGTACATTAAATAGAAAAGAGCAAGGCACTCTGGGTAAAAGAAGGCGAAAGCGGGCGCCTGGAAAATTACCTGCCATTAATCTGTGCAAACAATTGACTTTTAAACCCCGGTGATTGGGAACACGGCAAAATTAAAAGTCGTATTTCAGCTGACCTGACAGGAGGTGCCGAGGTTAAGAAATGGTTGTATTTAGTCTTAGTGTACCTTCTCCTTCATAGTGTAGTGGCTTTTTACAACCCTTCTCCTCCCCCTCCTCCTTATTCCCTTTCTTTCTTTCTTCACTGCTTGGCTCCCTGACCGAGCTGAAATTACCTTAAATTGGTCTGAACTGGATGGAAACACTCTAAAGTGCCGCTGAGCCAGTCTAGTTCCTGGCCAAGAGAAGGACAAAAAAAAAGCAGAGAAACAATAAAAATGGCCAAACGAACTCAGGAATTCACAGTCACTCTTTGTCACACTTCAACAAGCTGATCCGGCCATAAAGAGCAGCTTTAAACCTCGAGTCAGCTCTCCAGAAATATATAAAAAAAAAGAAAAGACAAACACATTCAGACCTAATGAGGATGTCAGTGTGAAGCTTTCAACAGTCGCACAAAGAAAACAATAAAAAAAACTCATAACCTCCTTCAATTAACCCATGGTGAAAAGGTGAAACTGAACACAAATGAAACAAAAGGAAAAACATACAGAACGGAAGGATAGACCCATATGGGATTTATGATGTTGATAAAGAACCAATAATTCAGGATTTCACATTTTTATGTCTTTTTTGGCTTTCAACTCAATCACCATACTAAATGTTGGTAATTTCAGCAAACCATGGATATATTACATTTTTCACAATCACGGCTGGTAACTGTCCCAAGCTTTCCGAAAAAATATCCAGTGGTTTCACCCTTACAAATGTTGAAACGTTGTCTTGAACAGTGGTCTCTAGCGTGGTACCTATCTCTAGTTAGGTTTTGGGATGTGGCACAAAAACCACTTGGTTTTATGTTGGCTTAAAAAACCTGGTTTTGTCGCCACAAACTGGAAATTGTCCAGATGTTTCCTTAAAAATATCCAGTGGTTTCATGCTTACAAATGTTAAAACACTGTCTTCAACAGTGGTCACTGGCTTGGCAGCCTTGACAGTAACTCAACCACATTCCCTGCAACCTCCGAACACAAACACGAGAACCAAATTTTTACATATCCATGGTTTGCAAAGACGTTAACTACCAACATTTTCTCTGGAGACTGGGCTGTTGCTTTTGTAGTTATCTACAATATGTAAATACTGTAAGAATTGAACATTTTAATTAACGATTGTGGAACATTATCAACAACAAAAAAAAATCAACACAAACATTGAGAATAAAACAACCCTCTGGATCAACAGAGTTCATTTTGGGTGTTATACTGACCAAATATCTGTGGTTAAATATTGGTAAACCCATGTTTGGTCTATCCCTTAACGTAATCCTTCATGGTAAGTGAATATTGTGGTGTCCATGTTGAGGTGAAAACAGAACAGAACAGGAATGGTGAACACAACCAAACCAAAAACAAAAGGGAAAACAGCCATTTGGAGGTGGGTGCTGTGCGGGGGGATCAGTGCAGCTTTGGTGGATGGACATTGGCTGAGCCAAACAAGTTCCAGCGTGACTACCACACCCGGTTGGTCCAGTAAATGTCCCTGTGGTACATTGCCGTGTTTGCGTACTCTCCTACCTGTTTGCTGCTGTATTTGGGCGGGTTGGCCTTGTAGCTGTAATCCGAATATTGGTCGGAGCCTGTTGAGTTGTTGTCGCCCGTTCCCACAAAGGTGTTGGTGGCGGGGAGGTCCTGAACAGCCTGGTGCTTCTTGGAGGCGGAGGGTGACTGAGGCTGCAGCTGGATGGAGGGTAGCGGGGAGTTGGAGCGGTAGTGACGGCCCAAGTCGGGGCTTCCTGGTGGGTAGTTAAGGGGCAAGTGGATTCTGGGACTGTCGTTGACGTTGTCGTTGATGAGGTTGAACTTGAGGCCTTTCTGCAAGCTTGCCTCTTCGTCCTCCTCCAGCGGTTTAGCCGGTTTAGGAGCTTTTCCTTTTTTGCTCTTTTTCCCTTTGCCATTTTTGGGGCCTTGCTTTGGAGCGTACAGGTCCTTACTCTCCTTCTTGCCGGCCTGGTAGCCACTCTTTGTGTCCTTCTGTAGTCGGTGCCTGATGACCACCACGGCTACAATCACCAGAATCACGCCAGCGATACCAGCCAGGCTGCCATACAGGATGTTGCTGCGCTGAGCGAGGGCGTAGTTGGGATCTCCGGCAATGTCCCGGTCCAGAGGGGTATAGAGGCTGTGTCCGACCAGCGCTTCGATGAGGGAGACATTGGACTTTGTGTCATTGACAAAAACATGGACCAGGGCAGTGGTGTGGCGGGGAGGTTTGCCTTTATCGCTGACCCTCACAACCAGGCGGTGCAGCCCGTTGTGCTTGCCGGTGAATTCCTGCGCCAATGTGATCTCCCCACTGCTGGGCGAGATGTGGAACAGGCCATATGGGTTGCCGCCAGTGATGGTGTAGACCAGCTCAGCATTGGGTCCAGAGTCAATGTCCTCAGCCTCCACCACTTCAACACTGGTTTCTGGCGCGGTGACAGGCGACATGTAGGTGTAGGAGGAGTTGGCTGGCTTGGTGACATAAGGTGCGTTATCGTTCTCGTCCAGGACATTGATGGTCACGCCCACGTAGGAGGATCGAGGTGGGTCACCAGCATCCACAGCCTTCAGGCGGAAGGTGTAGGTGCTCTCCTTCTCGCGGTCGAAGGAGATGCTGGACAGGATGGTTCCTGTGCCGTTCTGGATCACAAACTTGCCATTGTCCGGTTCCACAAACAGCCTCACTCTGGCGTTCTCCCCTTTATCGTTATCAGTGACAGTCACTATACCAACAGGGTTGAGCGGTGCCATGTTTTCGATGACAGAGAAGCTGTAGCCATTCAGCATAAACTTGGGGTCATTGTCATTGCGGTCCAGAACGTTAATCACCACTGTAGCAGTGCCAGTTTTGCTCGGAACGCCCTTGTCTGCTGCCGCCACTCGGAACTCGTAACGCTCTGTCTCTTCCCGATCCAGAAGGTTCTTCACACGAACCTCTCCAGTGTTGGCATCAATTTCAAACAGCCTGACGGCGGAGAGCTCGATGATGCTGTAGGCCAGCTCTGCATTGGTGCCACTGTCTGCATCCGTCGCTGTGATGTCCAGCACCTTGTCGCCTGGCTGGTTGCCCTCTGCAAAGTCAACTTCGAGCAATGCAGGGGAAAAGTTTGGAGTGTTGTCGTTCACGTCCGTGACCTGGACTCTGAGAGAGTTGGTGCTGGACAGGGCAGGGTTCCCAGAATCCACTGCAACAATTTCAATCCTGTAATCCTTCACACGTTCGTAATCCAGCAGGGTGGTCGTCTGCAGGAAGTACTTCCTCTTCCGATCGTTGGCTGACTCGCTGGCAGGCCGGAGCTGGAATGGGACGTCACCGGCAACCACGCACGTCACCACCGCATTTTCCCCCTCATCACGGTCTGACACCTGGACCAATGCCACCGGTGTGCCGATAGGCATGTCCTCAGAGATGTTGGCCACGCCGTCCTGGTGTATCACCAAGCCGATTCCACGGATCTCAATGGCTGGTGCGTTGTCATTCTGATCCCTGACGTTAATGGTCACCAGGACTTTGGAGCTCTTGGAGTTGGGTCCACGATCTTTGGCGACCACAAAGAACTTGAGGAAGTTCTCCTCTTCGCGGTCCACCAGGCCCTTGACGTAGATGATGCCTGTAGAGCGGTCAATGCGCAGAAGCCTCTGGACAGTGTCCGATGCTTGATGGAGGCTGTAGTCAATCTCTCCATTGGTGCCGGTGTCTGCATCGTTGGCTCTGACCTACAAAGACAAATAAAAGAAGTTAACTTTTTCTGTCAGGTCGAATTTCCCCAAAAAGGTTCTGCAACAAGCTAATTTTATGTTTTGATCACCCAGGTGAGTCATCCAAGGACAACAAACACATTTTTGATTTGAACATATCACTGCCTCCACATCACTTTGAGTCTCTTATTATTGTTTTGAGTACATGTTCTGTTGCTCTTAACTCTTGAAGGATGTTTGGGTTCGTCTAAGTAAATGTCAAAACTAATCAGAACGCCAACTCAAATCTTTCAAGACAGTGAAAGACTGATGATGTTTGAAGTTATATCATTATGTAGGCATACCAGTGGACCTCTTTAGCAAATTAAGCTTTTAGGAAGGTGATTATTTATTATTATCAGCTCTAGTTTCTCTAACTTTCTTTGTACAAATATGGCTATAACAGTCTAAAATGATTTGTTGAAAAATGGCAAATTTTCTTGGGGGAGGACTCCAAAACCCCACGCCAAATACACGCACCTTAGCCTTCCACAAACCTTGGGAAAACACTGCATTACATGGCTTGCTCAGTTTTGATGACAGACAGGAAATCTTCACTGTAAAGACGTCCAGAGTGTGGTTTTATTTTGATGAACCAATTTAAACTAAATTATTAAATACTGCATTCACTGTGTCCTTCTTTCATGTGTCAATCAGCCAGATCCACTAGAAATGTTTAGATTTCAGCCAAATTTCTGTCAATTCTCGGTCCAACTCGAGCAGCCTGAAGACACCGTGTTCCCTTTACAACCTCAGTAACATATTAATGATTATTTAGCTTCTAATGTACGACTACAAAGCCCTTTGTGTTGTCCTGGGGGGGGAGTTTTTCTGCTGTGTGTGAAACATAACGGACGATCAAAGCTGAGCGCACATGCCCACACAACAACATCTAACGACCATGCGGCGGGTCATTGGTATCTAATTGGCAGATGAGTGAACGTTAATGTTCCTCTCATTATCAGAAAAGCTCCAGCTCCTCAGGGCCCATTAGGAGACGGGAGAGGACAGACCGACACCGGCCATGATCCGGCCTCACACGCCCAAACCCAAAGTAAATGGAGGTAATTAGTCAATTAAGAGGTACAATCAGTCAGCAGAATATCACTTAGGATGTTCTCGTTAGGTCGCCTTGCTATCAACGCATCTAATACTTCTTAATTGCATTCATTCAACGCCACGACTGCTGGTGAGAAATGTAGGTCGGCGTGTAGTTTTAAATGAACTAGTTGTTGAACAGCTGATTTAAATGTCCCAGGTGCTGCTGGATCAGCATTTTCGACAGGCTTCACCTGGGACTCACAGTGATGTAATGTGAATGTGAGCCAGGCTTCCACTCAGCAAAATAATCCCCTGAAACTTAAGTCGTAAAAAAAATATATGGTTTCTTTAAAAAAACAAAGATGGGGTTAGAATATTTGAGTCTTTAAGCAAACAGTAAAATGCATGTTGTTTGGGCCAAATATACAGGAATATACTTTAAATTCTAGTCAAGATGCCAGTGTATTTTTTTTCAAAGGAACAGTTATGCTAAGCTAGCTGACACTTTTGTCCAAAGCGACTTATAATAAGTACGATTTGATTCCGCAAAAATTAGGCTACATATAAAAGAAAACAATGGCACATTAGGAAATACTCATCAAACTGTTTTTTTTTAACCAAGGTCCCGCCTCTCACTTGGCAGACAGCCAATCATACTTTAGGATAATGGGGTAGCCAATCATATTTCAGGGTTGACCAGAATCTTTGCAGAATTCCTTGATAATCACAGCA